>NC_090936.1:997080629-997705629 GCF_040938575.1 Ambystoma mexicanum
CTTCACTCTTCCAGAAGAGGTCTCTAAATTCTTGGACGAACATTTCCCAGGCTGATACCCCCTCTCTGTTCACGGTCCTACTGCTACCCTTTAGCCCGGTCAAGGAGGGCCCACACCCAGCCACCTTCCTATACTGGAGTCACACTGGTTTTCTATTTCTGTAACCTGTTTAGAATGTTCAATGTCACGAATATGTGCCGCGTCAACATGTGCAACTCTCTGCCCAAGTTACGTACAAGTTCTCACTGTTGGCACCTCTCATTTCACTTTGACCTGCCGTGCCCGGAGAGACACAGCCAATCCGGCCTACAGGCCCCCAGGCGCTGATGCCTTTGGTTTGGTTTTTGTTGAGGGGTTTTGGGATTGTCATCCCTCTGTTTGGGGGGGGGAATATGGGTGGGGGTGGAACATGTTGGGGGTTATGTTACAAAAAGCTTGGCGTTGGCAGCAATTACGGACCGCGAGGTGGTACTCAACGACTGTTACTGCAGGGTCGCTAAACTGGCCCATTGGCTATTGGTATTTTCTCTGATATATTTGTCCCTGCATCAATGTCTGGGAGCGACCTGACTTTTATGAGCTGGAATGTTCGGGGGTTGGGTAACTACAAAAAGATGAGGCAGCTACTGCTACTGGCTGAGTGTCATGGATCCAAGGTTCTTTTCTTACAGGAGACACATGCCCGCACGGAACAGTGCATAAGATTTGCCAAATCATGGGGCCCCCACAGATTCTCCACCGATTTCTCTTCCCAAAGCTGTGGGGTCATGACCCTCATCCATAAGAGTCTCAAGTTCACTCTCATCTCCTCACACATAGACCCTCAGGGCAGATATGTACTGCTTCATGCTACGCTTCAAAATAAGGAGATAGTCATGCTGAACATTTATGGTCCCAATATAGATGATCCAGAATTCTATATACAGGTCTCGTCCCTTCTCGATGGCTTCCCCCTTGTCCCCATCCTCTGGGGGGGGGATTTTAACACAATTTTCGATGTAACCCTCGATAGGTCTGGGTCCAAACCTTGTCAACTTTCTAGAGCAGCCTATGCTGCACTATCGTCCCTTCCCCGTCTCGCCATGGTTGATGCATGCAGGTTCTTTTACCCGGATTCCCGCGTTTATTCTTTCTACTCTTCGGTCCATGATTCTTATTCCCGTATTGATAGATGGGTGATCTCCAATGTCCTGGTTAAGAATGTCATACAGCTACAGATTCTCCTCAGGACCCTCTCTGACCACTCTCCTGTGACCATTACCATGAATTGGGGGCCGGATCCGGGCTGTACCCGACGTTGGAGGCTGAAGCCTCTTTCCCTGCTAGACCCGGAGTTTTGCTCTGAGCTCGAGCTATCCACCAAGGAGTTCTTTGAGACAAACACAGGTTCGGTAGCATCGCAGGCCATTCTATGGGAGTCCTTCAAGGTTTACATTAGAGGGATGGCGCTGTCGAAGGAGAACGGTGTTCTTAAATCGATCCGTAGAAACCTCGCAGAGAGCGAATCCAAATTATTGACCCTTGAGGCTCAATGTTCTCTTCACTCCACTCCGGGAACCCTGGCTGACATCGGGGTGGAGCTGGATACGTTCTGATCCCTGGCGGAGTGCGAACAAAAATTCTTGGATAACCCTGGCATGGCGAGGAGATACGGGGAGGGTGAGCGCCCTGGCCGATTTCTGGCGAGACTTTTCCGTCACGAGATGGGGTCCCCGCATATACTTGGGATTGAGAGACCGGACGGCTCTATGGCTGTCGCCTCACAAGACATCAATACTGAATTTTTCAAGTTCTATGAAATCCTATATTCCAACTCTGATGAGGTGCCAGCGGCGGAGATCGACTCCTTCCTCGATACCCTTCCTTTGACAACTCTCTCTCTGGAGTCTGCGGGTTCCCTCGATTCCCCACTTACGCTTGAGGAGCTCTCTGATGCGGTGGACTCCTTATCCTCGGGGAGGGCCCCTGGCTCGGATGGTATCCCAGTCGAATTTTATAAGCGCTATAAACAACTATTGCTCCCTCACCTGTTGGCTCTCTGGGAGGAATCGGTTGAAGCCGGGGTATTTCCCCCCTCACTCCGTGAAGCAACAATTACGGTACTACTTAAATCTGCTAAATCCCCCTCACAATGCGGTTCATACCGCCCGCTCTCGCTTATAAATTGCGATGTCAAAATATTCGCTAAGGCACTGGCACTCCGGTTGGCTCCCCTCTTGCCATCTGTCATCCATCCGGATCAGGGGGGCTTCATCCCCGGTCGCTCTACCTCCCTGAACCTTAGGCGTCTCTTTAATATAATTAACAGAATAAACCCCGAGACACACGCCATAGCGGCCAAGCTCGACATGCAAAAGCCGTTTGATTCGGTTTCATGGAGGTATTTGTGGCGGGTCCTCGAGAGCTGTAAGTTTGGTCCCTCTTTTCTCTCCTGGGTCAGATTGCTCTACTCTGGCCCCGTGGCTAGGGTCCGTACCGGTGAGCACTGTTTCCCCCTCTTCGGGATCGCCAGGGGGACGAGACAGGGATGCCCCTTCTCTCCCTTGATCTTCGGTATAGCAATAGAGCCCTTCGCTGACATGCTCCGTCAATTCCACGCACATAGAGGACTCCGTACGGCAGGCCAGGCGGACATAGTGTCTCTATATGCCGATGATGCTTTGTTGCTTATACGCTCTCCCTCCGTCAACTTATCCCCAATACTGGAAGACATCAAGCATTTTGGCCGAATCTCTGGCCTTAAGTTGAATTGCTCGAAATCTACACTTTTCCCTCTTACAGAATGCACTCCCCCCCACCCCCGCCGACACCCAGGTGTTTACATGGGCCCAGTCTACTTTCACCTACTTGGGGATCGAGATAACGCGCCATCAGGCGCTAACTTTCAACGAGAACTATCAAAAGTATCTCACACATTTGTCATCTAAGGTTCTAGCCTGGGACAAACTCCCAATATCCCTCGCAGGCAGGATAGGCCTACTGAAAATGGTGGTGTTGCCCCAGTTACTCTACAAGTTCGCCAATATCCCCCTGTGGCCGGGGGGTGGTTTCTTCCCGGAACTGACTTGCACGGTCAATTCCGTCCTTTGGCACTCGGGCGCTGTCCGCCTTAAACTGGATACCTTATCTACCCCTATGGCTTACGGGGGCTTTGGTGCCCCTGACTTCCTTAAATACTGGCTGGTATCCCAAATCCAATACACATCCTACTGGTTTAACGCAACGGACCCCCCCCCCCACATGTTAGACTTGAGAAACTTGCGGTCTGTGACCGTGACATTCGCTCCTTGGTGATACAACCCACCCCTCTGGTGCTGGACTCACACAGCCCGGTTGCCTGCACATCCCTGGCATTGACCAAAACATGGAAATTGTCCGGTACTGTTCACACCTTCCATGGTAACCTCCCTCTCTGGAACTTCCTACCTAGGGTCCCACGGGTGCCACCATCGGCCATGGTCCGATGCTGGGCTGAGGCGGGATATGAGTTGCTGCGCGATGTGTTAGATCAGGGAATATTTGTCGAATGGCCCGACCTCCCATTGTCCTTGAGGAGAGGCCGGAGTGTGTGGCTCCAATATTCATCCCTTCGCAGGACCCTTAAGCGTAATTATCCAATGTTTCCGGCTTTACCACCGGATGACCCTATCATCGAGGAACTCACCTCCCCTCACCCACTAGAGGTAAAATATCTAGACTATACACCATGCTGCAATCCAGATCTATTCCAGAATTCACTAAACTGAGACGGGCGTGGGAGGTGGACCTTGGTGTTGAAATGTCTGATGAGCGCTGGGCGCACTTGTGTGATCGCATACACCGGGTGTCTTTCAACTCCCGCTTTTAACTGATACAGTTTAAAATCCTACATAGGTTCCACTACACCCCGATCAGATTGAACCGCATCTCCAGTGATCACCCCTCTAGCTGCCCTAGGTGCGGCCTTGATGCGGCTGATTACATTCATATGATTTGGTCCTGCCCCCGCCTTTCACAGTTTTGGGAGGCAGTCTGCTCGACGGTGTCGGCTATGCTCGACCACCCCATCAGTCCCTCCCCGGTGGTATGCCTCTTTCACGACCTCCCGGGCCTCCCCCGGAACTCCAAAAAACTAGCGGGCCTCTGCATGCTTCTTGCTGTTCGATCCATCCTACTGTGTTGGCTTCGCCCCTTGCCTCCCACGCACGCCCAATGGCTAAGAGCGGTCACGTGGGCCTCGGACTCGGAGGAAGCCTGGTCTCACCTACAACCTACCCACTCCAGGCCCAGGAATATCTGGCTCAGATTCCGATCTTATATGTCAGACCTGAATATGACACCGGCCACATCTCCTCTAGCCACCTCTCCCCACCGACCCGGGCTCTCGCCCCCATCATAGCTTCCGGACTTTTTGTGGTTTATGTTATAAAAGTGCCCAATGGCTGTGTTCATCTCCGATGTAACTCCTGTTTACCTGCACTGCGTATTTATTGTACTTGTATTGTACCTGCCTGGCAATGTTCGCCTGTTTTTTGCTGCCACGTTAAATTAATAAAAAGAAGTTTAAAAAAAAAGAATCCATCCCCTTGGTAGGTTCTGAAAATCCATCTCAACAAAGGTCTGAATACATTTTATTTGTGTACATTCTGCCTAACTTTTATTCTCTTTGTGTGCTTGACTCAACACTTTACCTACCCCACACTCTCCTATGTATATGCCTTTCTGCTCAGTCATACTACCTTTGGTAGTTCGGCTAGACATTAGTGTATTTCCCTGTTCACCTGAATTAGGGTAGTCTCTCAGAATATGTCCACAAGACTGGTTCTGTAATTCCTTCTAACAGTCATCCTGTAACCTCTTGTCCATGTGCTTTTGTGAATGTATACTGTGCCCATTTGAGCCTTCCTCCTATGAGATTCTCAGATGACTGTCCTATGAGCATTTTTTTAAAATCTTCATTACTTTCACAGTTGCATAAGATCCTGCAGATATCTGTGTTGGTGGTGGAACTCCTAGATACCGGTTCTTCAGTCCTGGTCAGCTTGGAGGATGGATGGGACATCACAACACAGGTACAGAGAGCTTGGTGTTCACACAAATAACTAAACATAAGACAACCAGGTGCCATTTTGAGATGGCTGTTGTTAGCATGCAGTTTGTATTTTTTATTTTATTTTTTTATTAATATAGTTACAATCAAGAATATGACTTTTCACATATATTCGAATTCCAAATCAATACTTATTAGATAAAAACAAAATAAAAAGAAATATAATACATTTACATAACAATCAAGTCTGTAACATCTCGATAACAATAATGCAGTTTATAACAATAATTTACTATCCTATCCATGAGCATTTTTAATATTACAAAGACATAAATCGGAGCAGTTCAACAATGTTAGTACTTCCCCAGTTAGAAATGTTTCGTGACTGGAGGATAATCGCTCCCAAATGTCCTCTATATTCAACCACCTAATGTTATCAACAAAATGTTTCAAATACAGTAAGTACCCTCTGATCTTGAACAGTGGGACACGAAATGAGTATGTGGCGCAACGTCTGCCCTTTTACATCTTCACAAAAAGAGCATCTGCCCACCATTTTATGTTTATCTTGAACTGCTAGAATTTTGCCAGTTGGCAGTAGATTTAGGCAAAATCTCAAAAATTATGCTTGACACCTAGAGTTAGGGATTTGTTTTAAATTGGATGGTAAACAGCCTCTTGGTTTATCCAGGATGGACAAGGATTGATGCATTTTATAACCGCACATCCTATCCATGGTATGTACCCAGTCAGTTCTCATAATTGCCAGTTTGACCCCGATAGTGTTTGCAACCAGATCTTCAACCGTCCTGGAACTGTTTTCCAAAATTGATACCACAATTCCCTGCAATTTATATAAGATGGAATTAGATCCCTCCTGCAGTGAAGATTTTATGTCTTCATATAGGGATTGTTTATAGGGTACCCAGATTGAGCAATATGACACCAGCTTCTAGTCTAGACTAGCCCTCAGCGAGTTCAGACCAAGTATGTACCAGAGTCTCCTCATTAAAAGGGACTGTGGTAGATGTAATACTTTTTCCACTGCCTACCTTCGAGGCGTACCCGGTCTAGGTTCCAGGACTCCAAACTCGACATCCATCCCATTAATTAAAGTTGGAATAATTTGACCTTATAGAAATTAATCAATGGGATATTAGCGAATCGACAATATTTGCCCAATAGTTTTTTCATTTGGCACACAAATTGGTCTACTCTTCCGTCTAAATGAAATTTTACAAAGGCAATATTGGGATAAAATGTCATTTTGAAGCCCAAGTATGTGGCTTCTTTAGTCAAAACTATCTCCTGGTCATTCAGGGTCCACTTAGAATCAACAGTTCTTTTATAGAGTTGCAAAAGCTAATTATATTGGATTTGGACGGATTGATAAGTAGGTTGTTTGCTTCAGAATATTCCCCTAAAGTGTTCAACAGTGGCTGGAGGCCTATGAGTGTGTACTCCAATAGCATATCATCATCTTCTGCATAGGCAATCCAGCTCACCCTTTGTTTCCACAACTTGGGACTGACAAACACATGCAGTATTAAAGCCTCAGTCAGATCTGCCAAATAGAGGTTAAAGAGGCAGGGAGCTAGAATGCACCCCTGCCTCTCACCTCTTTCCGTATTAACTGGATGTCCCAACCCATCTAGTCTGACTTGTGTCTTCGAATTTTCATGTAGGTGGACTATAATTGATGAAACATTTAATGAAAGGCCCCCATTGTTTTAACTTACACCAGAGGCTCCCTCTATTAATGGTGTCAAATACCTTTGATAAGTCTATCAAGGCGCCATAGAGAGGGGGTCTGCCCTTAATCCATGCCTTCCCATGCATGATGTTAATAAGTAGACTGTTCAGTGAAGTCGACATACCTTTTCTGAAACCAGTCTGTGAATTATTCAAGATACCTTTGTTGTCAGCCCACGTTTCTAGTTATAGGAGGATGCTCCCACAAACACCTTACTGTCTGCGTCAAGAAGGGTGATTGGGAGATAGTTGACTGGATCTGCCTGATCTCCCTTCTTGTAGGTTGAATATTATAATGTGGGTTCTCCAAGTCAGTGGGCACGGTCTATGCCGGATCACACTTTTGAAAAGAGCCAGGAATAATGTGGACCAAAGAGTAATATCTCATTTTAGAATGATGTTAGTAAGACCATTCGGTCCTGCAGCTCTCAAAGTAGATGATTTTGTTATCAATAAAGCTATATCCTCCCTGGTCAGCTGTAACTTCCAAGGCACACTGTCACTCCACCCCGTCTCATCCCTTACGAGTTTCTCATATAATTCTGTAAAGTGACTTATCCAGGCACTTCCAGTTACAGAGTTACTTTGCAGATGACACTCTGACTCTCTATCCTGATTCACCAGGGACCAGAAGTGATTTGTTTGTTATAACAGTTCCTCACATTAATTCGCCCTCTTTGACTCATGAGGAAGTGGTGTGCTCTAGACCAGTTCTTATATTCCAAGGTTTGTTTCTTTTTCTCCCTTTGAAAATCTGTCTTTAATAGATGTACATAGGTAAGGGCCATAGTGTTCTTTCTCGGTTCCCTTTTACGCTCCTAAGTTTGTTGATCGAAAGCGTGTTTGTTTTACAATTACTTTTGTTCCAAAATGCATAGGATGATCCAGCTCCCAAATTAAATCCAAGAAATTAGATGGGGAACATGCTCTGTCCAAATGATAATCTGTCATGGAAACCAGCGTCTCACTAAGATTTTCTTCAGCTTTGAGCCTCCCCCTCTAAATTTAGAAATTGTTACCCCGGGGTTAACCAATAGCCTTTCCTTGTACCCCTCCCCTGCTCTTGACTCTGCCAGGAACAATTCAGTAGTCACCATGTTATGGTCGCTGTACCGTGTCTCCTTGATTTCCATAACTCAACAGCATTCAAACATGTCTCTCGACAGCACCAGATGATCAATAATAGAGCCAAAGAATACACTTTTTCATCGGAGCTCAGAATGGCAATTCCCCTCTATACTTGGATTATATAAGTGCAGGTCCCACTCCTCAAAATAGCTTATCCACTTTTTCCCATTCTCACCGGTAACAAGATTTTTACTCGGAAATGGATGGGATAGCCAGCAGTATGAATTAAAATTGCCCGCTATCACTGTATGCAATGAGCCATTTCAGGGCATTGCATTCGTTAATATAGTAGTCGCACCCTCCATAAAAACACCTAAGAGATTCACAATTATAACACTTTTCAGAGTCTGATCAACCTGAAAATATATTCTTTACACTAGCATACCTTGGTAATTTGTTGATTACATTTTAATTTCTTTTTAATGCAATTGCGCAAAGCAATTAGTAAGCCCCCCGGACGGTCGGCCTCCATTATAGTGGGTGGCCTTCTGCTCCACAATTGAGAATCAGTCTATTTTAAATCCTGTGGTTACCCAGGTTTTCTGCAGCATAGTTAGATCATAATAATCAAATATATCGACTTTTGAGATGTTGTTCACTCCTGTAACTCCTCGTGTTCCAACTTCACAAAGCAATACCCATCTCAGCTAAATCATCACATTACTCTCCCCTAACATCTGAAATACCTGGGACAGGATATCCGGGAGCAAGGACTACACTTTGCTATTTAGCAGAGCACAATTCTTATTTATATCTCCCGCTCCCTTTCCTCTCATTACCCAATCTTTATTTCCATATAGGTGGATAACATCTGATTACTTCATTCCCCTCCTGCTATTTCTGCTTTCAACCGGGTCCCTTCTTTTTGTCACAGGCGTATAAATTTAGATTACATAGGCCAGTTTCTGAAATTGGTCTCCTGGAGCTAAAAGCACATTAATCCCCCCACCCAAATCATGATTTTAGGCCAACTTCTACAATATTCGTTCAGTCTTCATAGGGGAAATGATTGTAGTCAATGTCATGGGTTGAGAGAAGGTAAAGTTTGGAAATGTCCCTTGTTTGCAATATCGCACTTCTATTTAGTACCAAGTGTCCTCCCTTGGGAAGACTTGTTCAATCCATACTCTCGGGCAGACAAACAAGTGGATATTATTCTCTATTAGTTTCTGATCTTTAGGGCCTTCATCATTCATTCTCATCAAAAGAGAAGAGGATGCTGGTAACTGATTGATTAGATGGATTCTGTTTGACCATTCCAAAACTTTGGTTACCTTCTGAATTTTGGCTGTCTGTTTGTGAACGGGCAGTCATAATTATTTCCACTGGATTTTTTAGCCCCTTTTTCCACAGTAGAATATTGGTTCACATTTTACCAGGAGTAACCTCTTCTCAGTTTGTGCCTCCCCAGAACCTCCTTGAGATCCTTAATCGTTTAGGAGGGTTTATACCACGTTACATCTCTGGGGTGCTTCAGAATCATCCGAAATGCCATTAATTGGAGCCAGCCCCTTTATAGTCCCTGTTTGCTGTTCAGCATCTTTCATTATTAATCTGTCCCTTTTTTGATCATTCTTGTTAACCTGTGAATTAGTTCCACTTGCTGTATCCGATCGTTCTATTATCTGATAACAGATGCGTTAGCAGGCCTCCATCAAATTTGCACTTTTGCTGGCTTTCTGGGTATGAGTGCTACCATCTCTTTTTCCTTGCTGTGTGGATTGGGTATCACATACATCCTTAGCAGGTCTTGTTTCCATCTGTTTCTTCATCTGTTCTGTATTCAGATATGTCCTGCTGGAGATTCAGCTTTCTCAAGAATTTCCTTGCATTTCGCCTTGAAAGCTTTCTTCCATGCTTGGTTTTCCTCTCAGCCTTTCTTTATGGAACGTTTTGCACGGATGGCTGTGTT
Source organism: Ambystoma mexicanum (assembly GCF_040938575.1). Lineage (NCBI taxonomy): Eukaryota > Metazoa > Chordata > Amphibia > Caudata > Ambystomatidae > Ambystoma > Ambystoma mexicanum. Next base: position 997,090,451 of record NC_090936.1, read on the forward strand.
GGATTTTTCGTCTGATGGTTTGTATTTATTATGTGTATATAGCGCTTTACATTATAACAACAAAATACATAGAAGGTAACAACATAATAAGCAGTTTACACAACATGAATCAAACCAATATAACAGCATGTACAACAATTTGATTATGATGATAAACGAGAAAAGGAGGGGGTGAAGAAGGGGGGAGAGGAGGGGCACAGGGTAACTTGGGCAGAGCGAGTGTGATGTTGGAAATGACTTTTAGAGGCACAGGGCCTACTAGTCCTTGTCCTACCACTTCTCCGAGTGTGTTTCCTCTGTTTTCTGCCACTGAGGTCCATCCAGTCTGTACCTCTGGCAGTGCAGCTCTTCATGTTTTCCTTTTGATGAACACCCTTGGAATACACTTATGGCACCCATGGGTGGGGCTACACTCTTGCACCCCTTGTGTATTTTTGGGTACTTGTGTGTTGCCCACAGAGCAGGGTATGGGCTTGTGGCAGCTACATGCTGACTTTACAGTGTCTCCGAGTGTCCTCTATTTTTGGGACACAAAGGCCCTCCATAGAAATCAATGGATTCCTGAGGGAAGGCAAGATGGCCATTGACATCTTGGTTTCTATTGCCTTTTTACCTTGTTTTCCAAAGTCCCGGGAAGCCCTGACTATCCCTTCACCCTGACAGGTTGTTGGGTGGATATACCATATATAGCTCTGGGTCTGCCTCCTGTCAGACTGACTGGAGCCTTCCCAGGGGCTGTGTTGTGGGTACACCCTTTGTGTGGGACCTGTGTGAATGGAGTCTGAAGTGAATGCACATTTTGTGTTATGGGTGTCTGGTTTCTGTGTGTGACACAATGCATGAGACAGCCCTGACGGAAACTGACCTGAATGCAGGGTAGTGTGCTAAAAGGCTGGATCCTTACCCAAATCCACATTCTTTTTTATGGGTGTCTGGGTGGAGTGAATGGCCTGAATTCCTGTGAGCCTGATTACTTGCCTGCATGAATGCCCTTCTATGTGATTGGTTGACTGAGCCTAGCTCAGCCTGAGTGAATGGGGAACAAATGTGTATAACTAGGTTCCCTGCACTCAACAGTTGGTTCAGAAGCTGAAGTTGAAACTGATGCTGATCCCTGGAGTCCAGCTGGAGGAAGATGATTGTAGCTGCTACTTTATATGGAAATACAAAAGCTGCTGTGCCGTTCCAAGGACTGATCCAAGAGAAGAGCTGCAAAGGAGACCTTTGTGCAACCTGCTGCTTGTGAACTGAAAGTCTGAAAACACAGTAATTCCAAAACCCGACACCAAAAGTGACCTATGGCCCGTTGCCGCCAGAAGTCATCAAGGTCCTTAGGGGTCTTACTCTCATCTGCCAAGTCTTTGTGGAGCCCACAGCAAGTTTCATCTTCCCTGGACTTCTACAGTCGGAGAAATCATCGACCAACAGAGAGCACCGTGAAGAGCCAAACTGCTGCACTTCTGAAAGACTTTGGTTCAATTTTTCTTCTTGGACTCGGCAGTCCAGTGGCTCCTTCTTCCAAGGTACATCCTCGAAGGGAAGCGTCTAGTGGAACTGAGAGACTCTGCCACTTTGCCTGCCAAGGCCCCAAAGGTACTGTGATGAGTAAGAGCATCATATAGCCTCAGGGTATGTTGGGGTGGTAGAACCTTTAAAAAGAAAGGAGGGGTTATTGAATATTTTTGAACTGGGCTGTAAAAGACAAGATCATTTACTCACTAGCTTTTCCATTGCAGGTTGCCCAGGCGGGGGAGTCCTCACACAGAATTGTGTGTCTAGTCTAAAGAGAGCATTCTGCCAATGTTCATACATAACCTGCCTTTCTTCCCTAATCTATGCTGTTACACCTCACTTAAGAATTCACATGCCTATTTAAAACTGTCTGCAGATGGTGCATTTATTACTCAATTTAAGTATTGTGTGCTACCACATAAGTGTATATATTTACTCTTCTTTGACTAGAACTGTCTGTGTACAAAGTATTATTATTTATATGTATATATATTACTGAACCTTATTTTATATAATGAAGCTGTGTTATCACATAAGTGTGTGGACATTCTTTTATGGGTTCTGAGGGATTCGCTGTACTTAAGAACCTGCCTGCATCACCTCTTGAGTGCTTATGCCTTGGTTGCCTGATCAAACTACCATTTAGAGAACCTTGGCTGGGGTGCTCTGTGCCTTTGTCCCAACCAAATAGAGGACAGAAGTACAGATACCCCCATCCAGTCTTTACAGTCAGCCACCCCAATGGATCCAGCTATTTGTACTCTTGTAACTTGTACTGCCCTCGGCTCCTTTGCTAGATTCAATGCCAGAGCTGAAGTGGAATTTCCAGGTGTTATTTCTGTAGTATCCTCAATGTTTTGTACATCCTCACAGGTTACTATCAAGAATTTAGTAATGAACTCCCCACTCCTCTCTTCATTAATGACTAGCTCCGAAGTATGCACATTATCTGCTGTTCTCCCTTCAGCTCTTTCATTCGTCCTCACCGGGATCTGCCCCACCTCCCTATCATTCTTATTGTTAGCATTGTCTTTTTTTCCATTGAATCTTTTAACAGGAACAGAGCAATCTTTATCTTGCTTAATTGTAAAGTACTTGCTCAAAGTTGAACCTTTATATTTTCCTAGAGGCTAACAAATGAGCTTAACACCAGATTTAAGGTTGATATGGAGTGTGCTCTTAATTTTATCTTTTCGTCCATTTCCCGTAGTGCTTCATGTAGGTCATGGTTCATGTCCGGCCTGAGACAGGAAATGTAACTCTGGGACAGATGCTCTGTTTAGTATTAATGGCATTTCTTCTAAGTTCAACTGTGAATCCTCCTGAGTCAAATCCACCCCTGTGTTTACTGCATTTGATTCAAAGGGGCAGGGATTATAATTGACTCCCCCTCTTCCTCAAGCTGGGTGATTGCATCTAAAATGCTTCCATCACTCAGGAACTGCACTGTCAAATCACCATACAGTGACCTAATGGCTTACGTGTCCGTGCTTGTCCCAACTTTCTGGAAGAAGTCTGTCGTACTTCTTTGTTGGGTACATTTTATTATATTGGAGGGGTGGATCTCATACATACTTGTGTATCATTCAATGAGGAAAGTCTCTTCAATTGGTCTGTACACTGCTTGCTATTTTATTAAACCCTTATTTGAAGGTTTCCTCGTTCTCATAGCCACAGTAGTGGAAGCTGAAATTACAGTTTAGAGTGAGGCTTTTGCCAAATTTCTTCCACTGTCCTCAATTGGGGACCATATGGTCTGAGGCAGATGAATAACCTTTGTGGTTTTGCCCCCACTTAGGTCTTGCCCTGAGGGTCATTTGGCGCAAAAGCTCCAAGTGCGACCTCGCTTACCAGGGTGACTTTAAGCGGTGCCTGCATTGTCATTATTTTAATAAAATTTCGGGCACTTCTCAGATCATACATGTGTTGACAATGGTCAGTGAGTGTTTTTTATTTCTAGCTTTTACCTTCAATCAAATTTTCCCAGTATACACTTTGAAGCCCATTTCCATGTGTCGCTTTCCCTAAATGCCTCGCTCCCGCAAAGTTTTCAGAGGCTCCCGGCATTCACCAAGTTTCCCAAGTAGAGTGGCACACCCTTTTAATTGTAATTGCGTTATAAACACACAGACACCATTGCTAGTGTCTGATTATTAAATCAATCACTGCAAGTCTCTTACAAGGAAAAGCAGTATTATTACTTCCGTGCGCAAGTTGGAAAAGGAAGAGAAAGAGTTGTATGCTGCACAACGTTACGTTACATAGCTACAGGACTCAATGTTAGAAAGGGGACTCCCAAATTTGAGTTCCACACAATGGCAATGAGTTCATATCATTGAACAATTTTAACAGAATTTGAGCTCAAGCGGCTTATAACCAACACGTTCCACAGTCACCGCTCCAAACAAAGGTGAATAAAAATGTAAAAAAACAAGAAAAAGGCCCAGTTTATAATATAATTGCAAATATCATGGGATCTGCTGCTACTGCTGTGCATTCAGTAAGTGGCCCAGAGGCTCTACCGCACGCAGTCACTGCTCCTGCTCTTGAGGTCAGTTTTCCCAGTCAAAAAGAACAGCAGGCTTCCACCGATTGGCTCCCTTGAACAGTCTAATTATGTTCGTAGGTGCCCCCAAGGGGATATCAAAGCTCTGTTGATAATAATTAGAGTAATTTGAGGGGGGGGGATTTAACTGGCTTTAAAGTATGAGTATCAAATTTACTAATAGCAGAGTTCAAAGGCAGACTCACTGTCTGCTGACTGCGCCATTCTACACTATCCAAACGGCCAAACACCAAGCACTTGACTCCCACGTCTTGCGTAGGATGGGAGATTTATAGCAGCTCCAAAGATTTAAAGGTCCAGCTGCTGTAACATCAGTTGCTCCTGGAAGAAAAAAGGGTTGTCCTGCAATCATCAAACACTGGACTCCCACACTTTGCAAGTTCTTACATAAAAATGCTGGAGATTTGTGGAGTCTTTCGACCCCGTCTTCTATAGTGGAGGAAGACTGCCCAACAGCATTGAAACTGTTTCTGGTTAACGTTAACGGGCTCACCTGATGCTCCATCTGGTTGAGCAATGAAGGGAAATTCTTGAAATTGCTAGGTTGAATCTCCAGATTACCTGATTAGGCAATCCCTCTGAATGTACAAGTGTCCTTGGCTCACTTAGGGCAACAATGGTCGAGTAGCCAAGGCAATACTCTTTGAATGGATTGTGTCCTCCCACGTATTCCTCATCTTTTGATATCTCCGATATCCAACTTCAGCTGCTTTAGCAAAGATTTTTGGCAGAGGGCGCTGTTCGTCTATGTGGTCGACTCAATGTCCCTCTAGGGCCTCCGTCTCGAGGATGATGATGTAATAGCAGGTATACATATCATCTGCAGCGCCTGTTGTCTTCCGTTGCATTTTTCCGAGTAAGCTTTTGCTTCGGGAACTACAGTGCACTTCAGATATTTCTTTGAGAATTATCAAAAAAATTCTGTCTTCAGCTCCAACAATCCCAAAGACCGGAAATGGCAAGACTGTGATGCCAAGATGTCGCTGACCGACCTGCATAGAGTATGCTTGTGGTGACCTCGGATTGGCAAAAGTGTCAGTCGATTACCAGAAAAGCTCTGAAGGAGGGTGAAGGGGAAATTGGCAGTAGGTAGACTCGCCAAAAAATCCCCTTCGACTAATCCATCAAAAAAAAGTTCTACCGATGAAGCCAGGGGCAACTCTCCTCAACGAAACAAGTCTAAGAGGTCCAGGTCACAGAGTGGCTCCCACCACTTCTCGTCATCGAGGAAGTCGAAGAAAAGGCATCAAAATCGCCTACTTAGTCATAATCCTCCGACTCCTCCCCAGAGAGGACTATATCTTGTCCCACGAAGGCCTCTACTCAGGCTGAATGGGAATCATTCAGGCAGGAAATGCTCAACTTTTTCTAGAGCCAGAAACCCTCAAAGCAAGTAGGCCATATTCCTAGCGTGCCTTCTGGAGCCGGTAGGGAAAGCGCCTGAGCCAAATCCCTGCGTGCTCTGGAGGCCGGGACGAAGGCCTCGATATGATGAAAAGTCATTGAGGAATCCTGTCATGATCACTGCTTCCAAGGAGCCAGGACCAGCCCAACGTCCTTGGAAGCAGGCCCCTAACCCTACTCCTAGGCACCAGCCGGTCCCCACGGGGACCTTTTGGACCTTGTCCTGGCGCCGGTGGCACCAGGCTCATCAGAATCATCGGTCCCGGCACTGGAAGCGCCGGGCTCATAATATGTGTGCAGATGCTTGGGTGGACTTACCGGCAGCAGACCATGCTGCTTACTTACCAGCCACTTAGAAGTCCTCTGTGAACAGGAACTACTTTCTTACCTGGGTGGGGCAAGCTCTGCTCCCTGGATTCAGCACTGGAAAGCTTCTGGAACTGGAACTCTTTTCTTACCTAGGCGGGGCCGTGGAGGAACAAGCCTCATCACTCCAAGGCTATTTAAACCACACCCGATAGACGAAACGTGCTTCGCGTTATTCTGCATCTGCAGCAGAACGCTCACCGAGTCTGTTCCAGCCTTTCTTCTTTCGATCCTGAATCTGCAAGAATCATACTCACCATTCCTGTATCCAGTCGACAGCAGCACCTGCAGAGACAGGAAAAAGCAGGTTAGCAAGGCAGTCTTAACTCGCAGTGCTTACTCACCTGATCCATCAGCTGCGGTCATTTCGGCACGCTGCACTTTCGCCTGTGAAGACAAAAGCATTGTCATTACTTACCAGCACTCCGTGAATTCTGGAATTCTTCATGCTGCATCGCCGCCTGCGGAGATAAAAGCATTGTATTTACTTACGGGCATTCCGCGGACTCCGGCGCTGCAAACAAACTTCTGAAATACAAAAGAAGAGACATTAGACAGGTATTTACTTACGCCCATCGCGCTCTTCGCAATAGAACGCCTGCAAATACTCTGGTGCCTCTGCAAGGGAAAAGACAGCTAGAGCGCTTGCATTTACTCACGCATTTCCAGGCGCTTCATTTCATCTTCTTCAAGAGTCCTGCAAGCAAAAGGGGAGAAAAGCATTATACGAACTCCTGTTCAATGTTAACGTGCCTTGCACCTAAAGACTATAAAGACTAAAAAGGTGTCTGGAAACTCACCGCTCGTGCGATTAACGACGGTAACGGTCCTCTGAGTCCAAGAGGCCTATGTTTCACCAGTGAAGAAACTGGCAACAGCGCCCTGCATCAAACGCAGATGGAGAGCCCAGCATTCACCTATCTAAGGTGAGCACGTTGACCTGGGGGCTCTACGGGGAAGCTCGGGAGAGAGAGGAAGAGAGACATTAACAACCCAGACCATTAACCCCTATATTCTTTCACCTGCAGAAACCTCACCTTACGAGTTCGTCACACAGTGCGAAGAGGTTCGACCCCAGAAGCCCATCGAGTCCTGCACATCACCTTTTGAGTCACAGACACCTTCCTGCCACGACCTGCGCCTCCGTGGGAATCAGGTGAGCGTTACAATCCTTTGAGCCATCGAAGTCAGCCAAGGAGAAGTCAGCATCGAAGTCATCAACACCACCAGTGCCATCGACATCTAAGATGTCTTCATCGATGACTCCATCGGCATCTGGCTCGAAACCTTCGAAGCCATCAACGCCTTTGCTAGAAATTCAGAAAACCTTCACTCCTTTCATTAGGAAGGATTTCTTTAAGTCACTCACTTCCATTTATGAGGATAATGAGGCATCTGATAATGATGCACCCTTTGGATTGCAGTATGGCACTCCAAATGTCCCTGATAGCTTCATATCAGAAGAATCTAGGTTACGGGATCTGCATGAAAATGTACAGACGGCCAGTGGAGTGGACACTTCACCAGAGTTGGATTTTGGAAAGCCAGAATCAGATGAGCATGCAGATGCCTCTTGCAGGCAATTAATGACCAAGGTAGTTGATTATCTGCGATGGAGCAGGCCTCCCCTCCCATTCGAACAGGATGACCTCACGGATAACCTGGACAAAGGTCCTCAAAGGAATCCTATCCTACCCTTTCATGGCGTTCTACAGAAGAGAGTAAGTGCTAATTGGGAATCACTGGTAACAAGTCCGGTAGTCAATACAAATTTGACAAAGAAATACCGACTGTGAAGTAGTGACCCCAGCTTGTTAAAACATCCTACCCCAGAAAGTCTGGTGGTGCAAGCAGCAACTGCTACCTCCAAGCAGGCTGCTTATCGGACCATTCCACCAGATCAGGAAGATAAAAGTATAGACGCCTAGTCAAGGAAAGTCTTTTCTGCTGGGAGCATTGCTCTCAAATCAGCCAACTCTACATGTGCTCTTGCAAAATTCACTTACACTCTATTGGACTGTATATCTATGGCAGCTGTACATATTCTCAAAGAGGAGGTAAAAGACAGTTTCATGGCCATTATAAAAGATGGCAAAGGGGCCATGTGTTAGTCTCTTCAGTCGGAAATGGATTCTGCTGACCGCATCAGCAGAGCTATGGCGGCAAGCACCATGATATGCAGGGTTAAGTGTCTGGATTTGCACCAGACGTGCAGTTTAGACTCCGTAATATGCCCTTTGACTGGTCTCATCTTTTTGGCAGCAAGGCTGACGAAAGCCTTGAGAAGCTGCAGACCTCCAAGGTGGCAGCCAAGTCTCTAGGTGCCGCTGTTGGGCAGCCTCAGCCTTTTTACTCCAGTGGAACGTCTTGGAGGGGTAGATCCTTTCAATACTACTCCTGAGTTGGAATAATGAGAGGAATTGCTGGTCAAAGAGCCCAAAGAAGATTCCCTTGTGGTGGACGAGGGAGAGATGCAAAGCCCGCCCAAGCTGCGGTATCTTTACCAACAGCCACTTCTTCAGCTGCCTCAAAACCTTTGAGGTTCGGACTCCCGACACCCCAGTGGGAGACTGTCTCAGCATCTGAAAGAAGGCCGGGTTATTACTTCAGATGCTTGGGCATTACAAACCATAGCCCAAGGTTACTGCCTCCCCTTCATTCAGAGACCTCGGAATCATCCACAGGGAGCCATTCTTGAAAGATTCCAGATCTGTTCCTTGTGCAGGAAATGTTGACCCTGCCAGAGAAAGGTGCTGTAGAGCCAGTACCTGTAATGAAGAGGAACAAGTGATGGTATTCTCCGTATTGCCTAATCCCCAAGGAGGACCGAGGACTGAGACCCATCTTGGGCTTGAGATACGTGAACAAGTTCCTCAGGAAGGACAAGTTCACGATCGTCACACTTTCTCAGATTCTTCAGGCCTTCCGACCCTTAGTGGATGGTGTCTTTGGACCTTCAGGATGCTTTATTTCATGTGCTAGTAACTGGAGGGATAGCCTGACTACAGCAGAACAATGGGCTGGAAATGCTTGGTCAACAATGGGGGTCTGTTCTGATGTATAACGTTTTCTGGGGACTACTATTGGACTAAAGTAGGCCTAGGTTATTTCTATTATGTCAAGAGAGGTACAAGAACACTTTAAATGTGAAAATGCACAGGAAGGAATTTCAGACACAAATAGATATTGATCTGTCCGCTTTTTAAATTTATTTTGCTGATGGATGCATTTATTAATCATGCATCAGTTTTTTGTTTTTTTTTTTGTTTTTTTTTGAGAAAAAGGTATTTGTTGAAAAGAACAATTAGAAACTGCAAGAGGTTCAATCACAAATACAAAGTTTGCAAAGGGGTTAATTCTTAGTCTTAACTTTTCCTCAAGCAGCTGTTTATAGCAAAATAATTTGCAAGACAAGATAGTGTTTAAAAGAAACACTGTGTAACCACCACCTATAGTGACAAGTGATTAGCATGTAGTACATACATAACAACCAAAACAAAAGCAATGAATGGAAAAACTTTTGGTTATGTGTATCCAGGCTGGAGGGTGACCTAACCTTTCATGTGCTAATCCATCTCGAGCACATAAAGTACCTGAGGGTCTCTGTTGGAGGTTCTCATGATCTATTTTGAGTTCTGCCGTTTTGGCTGACCTGCGCCCTGACGGTTTTCACCAAACTGATGGTGGCGGCAGTGAGTCTCAGGAGAGGGGGATTCACGTCTACCCCTACCTGTACGATTGGCTGATCGGTAGAACGTGCCCATAACAAGTCCTGGATCATCTCAGCGTAACCTGCCACTCTGTACACAGGCTGGGCTTCTCCCTCAATTACAAGAAGTCCCACATGATACCATCTCAAAAGCTCCAGTTCATCCAGGCGGTACTGGATACGTCCTTAGGAAAGACCTCGCCATCCGAGGTGAGGGCTCAAGACATTCTGCAGATGGTCACCAAATTTCAGAGTGCCCAGCATCTTCCGGACTTCGACATTTTGAGGTTGCGCGGCCTCATGGCATCCTGCATTTTCCTAGTGCCAGAGGCTCTTCTGAGAATGAGATCCCTTCAATGGCCTCTCAGGTCACAATGGTCTCAGTTCTCGGGCAACATGTTGGACCTACTTCAGGTTCCAAACAGGGTTGCATAGGAAACAGTTTAGTACCTAAGACTGTCAGTACTGCGAGACTTTGCCTCTATTTAGGATTTCTTGTATTTTTACAATTGCATACATCACCTCACCAGACCTTCCAGGATATTGAGCATTTAGTGTAACATCTTGTGAAACATTAAAGAAAAATTTGCACAACACTATTGCATCTTTTTCTGCATTATAGTAATACAGAAAGTAATTGTAATTTTTCATTGTTTCCAGGGATTTTACCTTGTGAGAAAAGGTTTTTCCCCTTAAAATCATGACGTCCCCTTTACGAGGGAGGAGAAGAGAGACTTGTGAGAAGAGAGGGTGGACCACAGTCACAGATGGTGGGAAGCCTCAAGCCGCACAACACTGAACGAGAATCCAGAAACTTACGAGTTTCAAACTCGCATACAGACACTATTCCGGATGCTGAAGTTACAGCAGACTTGAGAAACATACAGGGCAGGAGCCCAAACCCAAGTGAAGGTGGTGGCGAGACCGCAGAGAGAAATCTGTGTTGGACCGTTGGTCCGACGATGTCGCCTAGACCTGTAACAGAGGAACTCAGAGTGTCCGTGAAAGTAGCCAGGCATGCGGACACCACGACAAGGAGAGGAAGACTGAGGAAACAAATGCCGGGGAGAAGACTGCATCTGTGAAAATGGAAGATGGTAATAAAGCCTCCGACAGCATACTCAGTCAAGAACTAAGGTGCGGGGAGATTCATGTGAATCAATATAACGCACCGGTAACTCGTCGAAGAAAAGAAATGGATGCGAATTGCAGGCTAAGAGAAAAGGTAGAGTAAAAACTGAGCACTAAGAAAGAGAACCAGTGTGAGAAAATACCCTGGTAAGGGGGAAAACCTAATCTATATTCTGATGAAGAACAACCTAGTGAAATAGAAGAAAAGCAGGGCTGTGACCATATAGGCATAAATCTGAGACAAAACCCAGTGACTCAGGTAAAATGGAACTGTTAAAGAGTAAGAGTGAAAGCCCTTGAAATGTATATTCCTTTAAAAGGATCCAAGCAGGTCTATGACGAAATCATAAACCAGCTAAGACAGAGCCAAAGGGGATTTAAGGAAAAGAGAAAAAGTGCAACATCCCAATTAGGGAATTAAAGAAATAAATCCAGGAAGTCACAAGAGACTATTTATGGATTGTGTATTAAAGACTTGGACTAGTCATTCTCATGATTTCAAGTTAGTTTTCTCTTCATGGTAGGGTCAGTTAGGGTAGTTTTGGGCAACTGACTTGTTGCTTTGGACATTCACGTCTGTCAGATGACCGCCTTAGTTAATGAAATAGGCAGGGACCATCCACAGTCAATGGAAAGTTAGGCCTGCTATAGTTTAATAAACAAGTGTACATCATGTCCTGTAAGACTGTGTGTCATTCTTCTGACTCACCACAGGTTCCACAGTGCAGGGTCCGGATTGGTGGGCCCTGAAATATAGTACCTGTCTGGCTGCAATGCAGGGTCTGGGGTCATTGGTGGGGGTCTTAATACAGGGCTAGGAGGGTGTGTGAGAAATACAGGTTCAAGTGGTTTAGATGACTTAATAAATGGCCAGGTGGGAACAATACAGTGCCTGGGGGAGGTGGGAGCCCCAATGAAGGGTCTGATGGGGTAGGGCCACAATATAGGGCCTGGGGGCACATAATGCAGGACCAGGGAGTGTGGGGGCCATAACACCAGTACTTGGGATGAGTGGTGGAACTGTGATGCAGGGCATGGGGGCTGGGCCCTAAAATACAGGGTCTGGAGAATATGATATGGTATTTATAACGCACCTATACACAAGTGTTTCGAGACGCGGCAAGGGAGGGGAAACAGAGGGAAGACAGACTGCGATCCTACTAGGCCAGGTGATTGAGACCGCGCAAGTGCAGGGGGGGGGGGAGTGCAGGGGCAAAGGGGCGGGGCAGTGCAGTACATAGAATAACAGTAAATCAATAAGACAATAAATAAAGGTGCGGCCAGTTGGTGACAAGTGCAAGGGTAAGAACAGACATCAGGAGTCAAGTGCTAATAGGGGCTGTAGGGAACATAAAGAAGCCCCCAAGTGCAAGGGTTGCCAGGGGGTAGTGGAGGTGTGCAACTGGCGGGGGGGGGGGGGGGGACCTGGGTCCGAGATCACAGGGTAGCCAGGTAACCAGTGCAGTTTCAGATTCAGTCAGGAGTTAAGCAGGGGAGAGGAGGAGAAAGCAGAAGCGAAGAGGTGCTTCTGGAACCAGAGATGGTTCTCCTCAAGTTCCCAGAGGCAGGGAGGCTGTTCCAGAGGGAGGCCCCAGCAGAAGAAATGATCTGCCACCAATTTGCTGCTTGGAGAAGCAATTGACCCAGAGGGAGTTGGAGGCAGATGAGCAAAGAGCTTGAGAGGAAAGATATTTAGGAAGAGAGAGTTGAAGGTATTGAGGTTCCAGGTCCCAGAAGGCCTTGTGGACAATGCAGAGGGTTTTGAACTTAATCCTTGCTGCCACTGGGAGCCAGTGAAGAGATTTCAGTCCTGAGAGATACGATCCCTTGGCTTGAGGCCACGGACAAGTCTCTCAGTCCTGTTTTGGGTGAGTTGCAGAGGACGGAGAGGGAAGGCGGGAAGATTTAGAAAGAGGCTGTTTCAATAGTCTAGCCTAGAGAGAACCAGAGCTCTGGAGATAGTGGGCTTCTGGGGAAAGGAGAGGAAAGGAAGAATGCCTCTGAGGAGGTGAAGCTGGTAGTGTGACTTCTTGGACACATTAGAAATGTGAGGAGAGAAGGAAAGTGTGGAGTCGAAGATGACTCTGTGGTTTTTAGCCTCACATGTGGGATCAGGTAGAGGGCCAAGAGAGGCCGGCCAGAGAGCGACAGGAAAGGAGGGAGCAGGTGTGCCGTTGAGAATCTCGGTTTTACTGGCATTAAGGCAGAGATCATTGGCGGCACCCCACTCGATGGTGTGCAGACAGTCCGAGATGAGAGGGGAAGAAGTGGCGGAAGGGAGACTGAAAATGAGTTGTCTTCTGCATAGCACTGAAAGTTGGGGTAGAGAGCGGCAATGCGGTGGGCAAGAAATGTCAGGCATTGGTTGAACAGCCATGGAGGGAGGTTAGACCCCTGGGCAACACCACAGGTAGAGATAGAGGAGAGGAAAGACCCAAGTTGGACCTGGGAGGGTCGATCGGTGAGGAAGGTGCTCAGCCAAGCCAGGGCCTGATCGGTGAGACCCATGTTATCACGGAGACTGTTGAGCATGATGGCATGGTTGACCGTGTCAAAGGCAGAAGAGAGATCAAGTAAGATGAGGACACAGGGGGTGTTGGCATCAAGGTTGGAGAGCAGGTCTTCACAGATGTTGAGGAGGAGAGCAGTTTCCGTGCTTCTGGCAGCTCTGAAGCCAGATTGATGGTCATGGAGACAACAAACAGATTCAATGTGAAGATTAAGCTGGGAGATGGCCAGCTTTTCCAGGAGTTTGCCCAGCAAAGGAGTAATGGAGATTGGGCGATAGTTAGCTGGGCAGAAAGGGTTCGGCTGAAGGGGTCCCTGAGGCACCCTCGGATGTGGAAACAAGGCACAATCACCACACATGAATGGATATGCCAGACACAAGGTTCTGTTCCCAAAATCTAGGGTTTATTGCAATACAAAATTAGTCCCAGTTGGCCAAATGGTCCCACGCCCCGCACCTGTGTCTAACAGACCTTGGGGGACGCAAGAGAGTGAGAGACGTACATCAGTTACATATATACAAAAAGAGCACCTTCCAATCAGCAATGACGCAGTATGACACATTCGATGCTGCCCCCAATTCATTTCCCTTTGAATTAGAGGCGATGATTGACCATTGTGACAAATATGACACCTTAGACCACCATATTTAGTAACGGGTTGCAATCTCCAATTTTACAGACACCATTCTTTATTTGCGAGAACACAACGTTTCTGTTTTCATGGGCAAGCTGCGCGTAGGAGACTGGCAAATACCAGGCCTCACTATCTCTTAGTTTCGATTCTCGCTCTAGAGGTCAGCCCGCTCTCCGGGGCCTCGCTGTGCTCAGAAAGGGGGGGCCGTAAAGAAGAACAAATTCTACTCTTTAAATGCTAGTTTCATACATTGCTATTCTTTCAGGAGACTCGCTGGCATTCGTGTACTGATTAAAATGCCTTGCTCCCTGCCTTCAAGGATATGTGAGGGAGGGAATTGGGCATTTCTGTCTGGCTTTCCAGTGTAATGTTTCAACATGTTTCTTAGCCTTGGGCCATTGAAGTGAAATAATATCTACAGCAAAGCAGTTTTACATGAGGCAAAGTGGCAACGTTAGAGAGAGCAGAGAGAAAACAAAATGGCGATTCTGGTCATCTTAAAATGGCCTCTCTAGTTGAACTAATAGCTACGTAGTAACTAATGAGTATATATTCCTAACACTGTAAATGAGGCGATTGGTCTTCGGCCAACCAATTAATCATGCATTTCCTTCCGCCCAAGGGGTGTTTAGTATTTCTGGAGTGACACGGCAGAGGTTTTATTAAGAAGAGAGTGCACAAGGGAGTGTTTCAGGGGGAAGGGGGGAGACTCCAGTGGCGAAGGAGTGGTTGCAGAAGTCAGCCAGCGCAGGAGCCAGGGTGTCAATGTGGTCCTTGATGGTTTTGCAGGAACAGGGGTGAACCTGTTTCGATGAGACTTTCATAGATCAAGAACAGGGGAAAGACAAAGAAGGAAAGAGGAGAGATGCGCGAAGAAGGGCCAGAGTAAGAACAGGGAGTAGATCGAGGCAGGGGAGAGGAAGAGGGGACAGGATGTCCTGGATTTGAGAGATGAAATGAGACACAAGGGCCGTGCAGAGGGCCTGGGAGGGGTCAGGAGAGGTAGAGACTGCAGCAGGATTGGCCAGCTCCTTGCAGATTTTAAAGAGTTCGGCCGAGTTGTTGGATGCCGCAGAGATGCAGTCTTGGTTGTGGGCTCTCTACTTGGTGCGGACAGAGAGCCGGTATTGCCTTTGGAGCAGGCGGCAGGCCAGTTTGTCAGGATGTACCAGAAGCACGCCATTTCCTCTTGGCCACCCTGCACTTGCGTTTAAAGGTCACAAGGGCGTTTGCAAGCTGCTGTTTTTTGCTATTGCCGCTTGCTACAGCTATTGTGTTTCACCTGTGCCTCAACTGTGCTTGTGCCCTGAGGGAATCCTCCCTGCGCTATCGAACTGAATGCTGTACGCAGTACCTTTAAGAATCTGCTGAGACGGGCTGTCACGCCTACAGGAAGCCAGGCATTAAAATTGGATACCGCAGCCCTTCCCAAGCTGCTGTTTTTTGCTGTTTTCTGCTGGATGCAAGGACCCGATTCAACACCGACTTCTGAACTCTGTACTCCATCTAAGGTACTATTTACATCTTGAAGTTTCTATATCTAACGTGAGCGCTCTGGTATTTGGATTTTTGCAAAATAGCATACACCGCTCCCAGGGACTTTAGGGTCTGACCACTGGCCATTCCCTTTGAACTTGGAGCAGGCTTTGGTTTGGAAATCGGCTCCTTGTACTTCATATTCCACTATGTTAGTTACTCGCTCTACGTTAATTGTTTGATTTTGGCTGCCGGCCTTAAGTGAAGCACTTATGAGGTTTGGCCTTCGGAGTGGGGCTGACTCAGAGTTACCGACCCAAGAACATATGGTTGAGCATGTACTCATAAGTGGTGAGATGTTGGGGGGCCCGGAATTGGGGCCACATACCAGTGGAGGCCCTCCCCATTTGCCTCTTCCTCTGGGGTAACTCTGGGGAAACCACCAATCCCCCCCCTGTACTGGTGGTGTCTTTCCCCCTGAGTGAGGAGGAAGATCCCTCTAGGGCTCTGAACTTTCATCTAAGTGGAAGGATTACTCGCTGACAAACGGAAGGGGGCTAGTTTGCTGTTAGCAAATTCTAACTCTCTGCATCAGACACCCAGGTCAATCCCAGGCACTAGACCTATCTCTGGCCAACGGATAATGGACCAGTATTTTGTTAAGCCTGCAACCACCAGTACTGAAATTAAATCTTTACCAACTAAGAAAGGATAAGCAATGCTGGACCATTCGGTCATGGCCTCGCAGCCAAATTTTGTGGACTTAAAGACCCAACTGACATCAGCATTATAGAGCTTGATGATCAGGTGGAAGAAGAACTAGAGTTCAACTCTCCTAATCTTGCAGAAAGTGGGACAGAACAATTGTGTGTTGCACCTACCATGGATTCACCTTCTCACCTTGTGGATTTGATGAATAGTGGCATGCCTGACTATGATCGGGGTGCATTCTGTCTCCTGCCCGAGTGGAGGGGGGCAGAGGTCCTGAGGGCCAGGAATAAACATCAACTTTCCACCATACTTTAAGGGAAATTGATGAGTGTATACGTTAAACCCATCCCACTGTATCTGCCCTTAATATGGTGCAGAACTAATTTTTCTCCCTTTATGATAATATATGGGCAGAGCTTAAATCTACCAACGTTGTGTTTGCTGAGTTCATGAGTAAACTTGAGGAGATTGGTTCAGAGGTCCATTTTGGCCAACTTGGTTGAGGACTGATGAAGGGGGAGGATGTTGGTAGGGGGCAGCCCCCAATTGCAAGTTCTGTTAATGATGATATTGACCTGATTGAAATTTCGGATGTATGTGTGAGTACACATCCCATTACACCTGAATTGGATAATGAGCCGGAGTTGGGCTGTTCTCAAACTGCCCCCATTGTATCTGGATCCTGGGGCAACGCACCCCTAGTGATAGATCTTACTAATGATACCTCTAAGCAGGAAGGATTAAGTGGAGGAACGGTATGTGATAGGGAGCTGCAAATTGCTCTAGACAGCTCCACTATACACCCTGAATTGACTAATGCCCTGAAAGGGAAATTGCTGAAATGTAAACCTGGGGCAAGAAAAAATCGACTTCAATTAGAACTGGCCATTGTTCACTATTTCGGACCAGATTTTCCTCGATTCCCGAACATGTGAGTTTGCACACTGACTCTTCTATTAACATTGAGGTGGCTGATTCTATGGTACAGACTGACTTCAGTGTTTTGGGTGGGTCGGGTGGAGGTGACTGAGAAAGTATCCAGAGCACCTGCCCCACAGACCTTTGCTTTCCCTAGATTGGCGAATGGTACTATTGTTATTGCCCGGAGCGGCTCCATGTATGCCCTGACCATGTATGCCCTGATATGGAGTCAATTGACCAACTACCTATGCCTCTTCCATCTATTGTACAAGGTGGGCAAAGGGGGGGGGACACCCAGTTAACGGGGGGCCATCTTTAATCGTACTGAGTCTATTTGGGGACCAAGTGAAGGGGCGTCTACATTGGTAATGCCACCCCTGAAGGAAGGTGATGGGGAGAGCTTTAAGCAGCCTTTGGATGAACTAGTCGACCCCTACTATTTGGGAACCATTAGGGGGGGTGCTCCTGCAGTAATTTCTCCTGCCCCTAATTTGGCTGTATATTGGCCCAATAAGGGGACTGGGTCTGGAAGTGGTAAATCTAGGTTTATTAATGACCTAGTTAATATACCATCAGAGCTCAATCACTCTGTGTCTCTGCAGGGGTGAAGGACCTTCTCCAGCGATTACACTTCCCTACCAGATATGTCCCTAGAGATGGTCCTAAGGCACCGGCAGCTAAAAGTGTTGGGTCTCGAGGGAATTTGAGTATCTCCCAGAGTGCATATAATTATCCAGTTAATCCTAAAGGATCAGTTGACCCTCGCCCAACCGTGAAGAGAATTACCAACTGCCTCCATCAAATTAAAATTCATAGTTGCCTTGATTTGGACTATCAGATTTGTCTGTTGACCAAGCATCTTGGCTGTTTTTTTCATCGATCCCGTGTCTGGCCCTAGTGGCTTCGGCCAACATTGAGAGGGTCTCTTTCCCTGTGAAGGAGGATTTAAGTACTAGCATTATTCATGTGACCTCTCCATTGGTTAAGGAACTTATTTTCACTCAAAGTGATGCATTAATCAATTTGGGTTTTGATATTTCACTAATGTCTGGGGAGAGTGATGGATCACCACCTAGTAAAGATGTACTACAATCTTCTTACCAATCAGCTGTACCAATGAATATTGCCCAGAGTGATCTTAATAGTGGGGGGAAATATTTGGATTGGGCTGCCATCATCTCCTCCCTGTGGCAAAAATTGGTCCTGTGAAGCTGAAGTTGTTACTAAGAATGCCCGGGTGAGGGCACCATTATGTCTAAAATCTTGGAACACCCAAGGCAATTCCCATCTTTTTTCAAACCCATACTGTATGAATATTTTAAGATCTGCAAACTGTATCTGCTTACAGGTGACCTGGCTCACTTCTGCACTGGTCTTAGACAGTTATAGCGTTTTTACTCAGTCAGCCGAGGCTTGCCCGGGGGGAAGCCCATCGCGGGGGCCTGTTGATCGCAGTTGAAAATTCCCTGCGCCTTTTTGGCTCAGAAATTGATAACCGACCCTTTGGTGCCTTGGGCTTGGGTCTTAGTACTACAGACAGGATGACCAACTTTTTGTTGATCAACATATACTGGCATAGGAGAATTGAGTAGGTTGACCAGTTTGTGGATAAGGTATGTCTGGCCATTGATGATTGGGCCGGGACTTATTTAAATTGGAAAATGATTGTCACAGGGTATTTTAATGCAGATTGTGATTTATAACTCTATGGGGGGGTCTCAGATGGGATTCCGAATGCTTGTCCAGGGAAGAGACTCTTGGGCCTAAAGTGGCAAACTGGGCTGGGGGGACGTGGTATACACCCTCTTGTGGGAAGAACGATCAACCATCATAATGATGGGGAGTGGCATACGTGGCACAGAGGTAACGGCTCTTTAATTGATTATATATTTGTGGACCCGTTCCTAATGAACCTGTGTCAGTCATTTGACTTACAGAGAACTGAGTGGAGTGACCATTCCATCACTCCAGCAAAACACCCAATCGAATAGTGGGCTATTCGATTGGGTGTTTTGCTTGAGAGAACTTCGATCACAGCTCCAACTGTTAATGTGGCGGGTAACGCAGTTAGATGGACTTATCTGAATATTCGTCAGCTAAATTCTAAGATAAAATTGCCACTCAATCAGTCCACATATGAGTGGAAGATTGTTAGGGAGAATTCTCTCTTTAGGCTGAATTTCCTAACCTAGTGAGTCCCCCAGCAGCTTTGCTGGATTTCTGGAGTTTGTTTTTTTTCTCCTGCCAAGAGTGAGACTCTTTCTCCCACTCTTGGACATGATTTATGGTGTTCTTTGACTGTTAATGTGTTTTATGGGCTATGGGGTCCTTTACTCCATAGGGTCTCATGTGTTTTTACTATGTGTGTTACACAGCACCCTCCGTGCAGTAACACAGGGGTGTCATAGTGACACCCCACCATAGACTCCATACCCTGGGACTGACTACTGTCTCCCAGGGCATGTAAAGTCACCATTGGCTTTACTAGTCCCAAATTATTAACAGAAACCAGTACAAAACATCATATTGTGGACGTACTGGTCAGGGCAATTCGATTGCCCCGGGGTCTGTTAGTCGAGGGGGCACGTCTCCATCCCCCCTGATCGAGTTTTGGCTGGTGGCAGTGGAAACTACTTTTTATATTCAACCGCGAATATTTCCCTATGGGATTTTCCCATTGTTCGAGGCTACCAACTTTAATTATTTAATTCTCATAGCCTCGAGCATACCGCCGGTTTATTTAATATTAATTTGCCGGTTGGTATTTTTTGCCACGACTCGATTCTAAAATGGCGTTTGTGTTCTCTTCTGTGACTCCAACCCAAGTCGAGCCCTTTGTTCCACTTTTTGGCAGGCTTCTCCACAGAAGCCTCCAAAAGTGGTGCCCCTCTGTCTGGGTACCACAGGGGGTGAGGGAGGGGGTTTAGGCACCCTGGACTGAGTTACCTTGGTAACTCAAGTCGCACTCTTGTGTGATTAGCATGTTTGATTGACAGCTAGGCTGAGTGAATGGGGGTATGCTGCATAAAAGCATGGCTTTGGGGACTGGAACTTCAGAAGTCGCCACAGTATCTGAGAATCCGACGAGGGAGAAGCTGAGCCGACCTACCACGACGACACCACCGGTGGAGCCCTGTGGAACCGACTCACCACTTCCCGACGACAGAGAAGATCTCCCGGCTGGAGAGGCTTCTTCCCCTGACTGGTGGGCTCAACCAGTTTACCTTCTTCTCTTCGCACCCCAGACCGGCTTGTGGTCGAATTGCCCGTGCCAAGCACCCCAGCAACCGAATAGCCACTTAACCCTGGACCGCGAATCAACGGACCGCTCCTTTTACCTGAGAAACTCCACGGCTGGTTTCTTCCCTGGCAGTGCAACGGACTCCTGTCTTCCTCCCCGACGTGATCCTCTCTTCCCCCGGAAGAAGCACCGACTTGCATCCGCTGCCAGGAACAACTGCCCCCGCTGGAGTATTCTCACCCCTTTGAGGTACCGTGTCCGCCAGGCCTCCCTTTCTAAAGATTGCTACAAGGTAATAATAACCCCTTAACCTTCTGGACTGGGCTGGCCGCCTTGACCCTCTAACTGGTCCCTTTCTTTGGTCTAACTCCTTTTTGAACCGTTACAAGACTTTTGTGCACTGCAACCGTGTGACCTTGGACACATTTCGTTTTGATCCTCCTCCTGATCCAGCCTACTCACTCTGAATTCCTGATGTTACTTTGCCTTCCTCTCTTGTTGTGTTCGTGAAAAAGTGTTGGGACCTGTTTCAGGTTTCCGCCCAACAAAGATTAACAACTTTAATATGAATGAGTACCACGTATTTGTGGCTTCAATGGTTGCTGGGCTTTCATCAGGAAGAGGAACTAGCATGAAAGCAGAAGTTAGGCACCACCACTGCTATACTGTTGAATTTGCTGAAGCAAAAGAAATGATGAGACGAAAAGTGAAACAAATCCTTCGCATTTACTCTGATAAGGTTATCTGTAAGGAGTTGATTAGAAAAGCTAGGCAAACTTAAAAACACTACTGCAAACCGATGAAAGCTTGTATTTTGCAGCAAGACGCAGAAAAGATGCTGGGGATCTTATTCAGATCCAATGTTGGTTCCTTTTGGCACTTGGTACATGGGCAGGATCCTAATCATGTAATGTCCCAGTTTAACTCCATCTCTGAACAGGAATGGGGAAAGTTTTTTGAGGAAAGGTTTGGACCACCTAAGTATGATCATACACTGGCCGTGGAAACTACAGGAGGGACAACTTGGCCACCATACATAATCTGATCACTAAGTGTAAGCGATCACGCGCCCCGGGGCCTAACGGCCTTACAAATAATACATTTAAGGATAACCAATTTCTCTGGCCTAACCTTATGTATCTGGAGTTTAGAGACATTATATCCACTGGCATAACACTGTTCTCCTGGAAAACTGCCCATGTAGTCCCCATATTCAAATCTGGCAGCTTGATGGATCCAGCTAATTATCGCCCCATTTGTCTTATTGATGCGGATTGCAAAATCTTCTCTGTGTACCTGCTATCACACTTGGAAGAATGGGTTTGTATTTCCCACCCATTAGACCAATTCCAGACAGGGTTTAGGAAGGGCCATTGTACCAATATTAACGGCCTCGCTCTCAAATGCCGGCAAGAAGCGGCTTGGTTGACAACTGGAAGATGTACCTATATGGCTTCGATTGATTTAACTGCTTTATTTGATTGCGTTGATCGGGGTAGACTGTGGGTGAAATTGGCAAAATGGGGTATGCCAATGGGGCTCCTAAGACTAATCAGTGGGGTTTATGAAAACTGTGGTATCCAGGTCCGTTTACTCCAAAAGGGAGAACTTACGAAGAGAATTTGTTCTTACAGGGGGGAGAGACAAGGTTGTACCTTGCCCCCCTGGCTCTTCAACCAATACTGGTGCTCTCACTTAAGAAAGAAGCGCTCCTGGAGGGGTGTGGCTAGCCAGTGCGCCATGTGGACGTTCCTGCTGTAGACTCCGGGAAGGGCGCCTGATAGAAGAACCGCGACGGGGCAAGGGCGCAGTGTTTGGCACCGCACAGACCCCTCCGGCAGCTTCCTGCTTTGGCCACGCCCACTGGGACATATCTGCAGCACCGGAGCCCTGCAGCGTGAAGCCCGCGGCGGTGCAAGGGCGCAGCGTTTGGTGCCGCACAGACCCCTCTGGCAGCTTCCTGCTTTGGCCACGCCCCCTGGGACATCTGCAGCACCAGAGCCCCGCAACGGTGAAGCCCGCGGCGGGGCAAGGGCGCGGTGTTTGGCGCAGCAGGTGTTCGGCGCGGTGGTGGGAGGCCTGCCCTGGACCCACCTGAGAGAGAAGAGGAGAAGCAGGAAAAGAGAAGTAAGTGCAGGCGAGTGTTAGTCTGAGGGACTGTGGGTCTGAGGGACTGTTTGCCCGGGCCTAGTGAAGCTTAACGCGGGTGCTCCCGCTCTCGGCCCTGCTGATTTTGTCGAGCCTATAATGTCCTTACTGAAGAACCTGAGAACCATGAAAGTTCACGGTCCACCAAGGAAACCCCCCCCCCCCCCATATCACCAGCACTTTCACCTTTCGTCCTTCCTCCACTTCGTCCCAAGGTGTGCTTCGAGCACGCTCTCCAAGAGAGTGGGCATAAACCCAAGAGAAAGGTACTGGCCATAAAGAGGATACGACCCCACGATAAAAAGGGTGCGCCAGCAGAAGCCCACGTCTTGAACGCCCAGAACATTTTCTCAGTACCTGGGGGTGAGCCCTCTACTTGTTCCCCCCGCTCCTCCAAGTGTGGATAGAAGGGGGCCATGGGGCTCAACTGCAACGGGGGAGCACCGAATAAGGCAAGGGACCAGGGAAGGATCATTATCTACCAACCGGGGCAATTTGCACGAGGATCTACGCAATGGAGAGGGCCGCATCGCAAAGACTCAGGTGGCCCAGGCCATCACAGACTCCAACGGAGGAAGGTTCCGCCCACCCTCTGGTGAAGAACTCTGTCTTCCCGTCCCAACCCCGAGCCTTAGTCCCCCTAAGGTGCTCCCCGTCCAGAGAATCCTCTGTCCTGGGACGGAGATGCAGGTGCACCATGAGGGGGGCATTGCAGGAATGGGAGAATTAGTCAGCAGCTCCCCCTCAGCGAGCTCTACCCCGGAAAGAACCATTGCGGTTCTCACCTTGCCATCTACCTCCATAAATGGTGCTGGGCTGGGAAAGACTCCATCTAGCTCGGCCTTGGTCTGCTTGAGTGCCGAGGGCAGCCCATCTATTGATATCCTTGTGTGCAATCTTTCCTTGTGTAACAGAAGCCCCGGGAGTGTGCTAGTGTCTACAGTGAGTCTGCTGGCCAGCCCATCCCTTTACCTATCTCCACCTAGGGTGTCTAAGCACCAAAAATGCAAAACCCTCTCGGATGTAGGGTTGGTTATTAACCCCCCATCGGAGGGTGATTTGTCACTCAGGGTTTAAGTGTAACCAAGTCCTGGCTGAGCTGGTTGCCATTAGAAACTTGCTTGCAGCCCTTATAGCCACTCAGGCAAGGGAGCAGAGGGAGGAGGAGCCATTTTATATCCCGGCTGCTTGTAAGGTCCAAATTAACATACCTATGGCACATCCTAAGATCCAAGCCCTTCTGAGTCCCGAGTTTATAGCCCCAATACCTCCTCGCCCTAGTCTGATGTCTGGGAATGCACAACCGGCCCCTGGAAAAAATCCCAGGGCAGGGGGAAATGAGAACAGCCAGAACATTGGGGTGGCGGACTATGGGCCCAGCCAAGTAGGTTCCAATCGCCCTAAAATTGTGGGAAAGAGCCTCGGTGGTTCACGGCTCAGAGGCGGTCCACTTAAGCCCCTACCCAAGGTGGGACTAGACAAGCCTTTGTGTATCTTCATGGGGTACCAAAAATGGAAAGCAACATGCAGGAGTCCAGGGAAGCTCTTGTAAACAAAAGCCTACACTGGCTAAGGTCTGTGAGAGGATGTTCTTTTGTGACCAGGGAAACCTTGGCGGGATGTCGTAGGCTGGCCAGTTTGGACAAGAGTTCTGGGGACATTGTGGAACTGACCTGGAACTGGAGACTGGCGAACAGGGTCTTGGGACAATGGGGGGGGCGGGAGGGACCCCCAGGAGTGGAATTCTAATCAGTCCACTTCTGCATTTAGGCACTGAGCACCCCTTGAGGCTAATCCAGAGGATTTAGCTCCTGTCTGGGGCTAACCTCACTCCCCTGGGCCGCGATCGGACAGGCATTTTGGGGGTTGGGCCCAGTCAAAGGGAGTTATATAGAGGGTGATGGGGTCTTTTGTTCCACCCTTCCTTTTTCCCTTAAATGACTCTTTGATGTACCACTTCTTGATAAGGTTTATTGATTGTATTTGCCTTTGTGTGTTGTTTTTGCTATGTATTTGATGGATTTATATATAATCCGAATAAACTTGTTGACTGACTGAGAAGAACATTAAATGCCCTAATCTTCACAATCTGCTTATGAAATGTGAGCGGAGAAACCCTGGAGCCGGAGGAGCTACGCTGAGACCAGTTTGAGCCATTAGAAGTGGATCTTTTTTTGCACCTGAAGTTCTGTCCTGCGTGCGGTTGCCGGCACACAAAATGGCGGCCATACCGTTAGATTTGCATTGCTGCCGAGCCTGTGGGCTGCAAGGACAAACTGCAGCTTGTAGCTGAACGCTGCGGGTGGCCGCAGCTATGGGGATCCTGAGCAGAGGAGTCACGGGGGCGTGGGCATGCTGTCCGAGAGGTGAAGCGAAGAAGACTAACAAGGCGGAGTGACGGGCTGGGATCTCCCCTGGGCGGCGGACGTGTGGTGAGCCCCAGTCCGGTGCTGGAGGATCTGTGAGTGTGCCTCGGAGGTGGGGCTCGGGCTGGCCTGACGAGGAGCAGTGGAGGAGGTAAGGAGTGGGGGTGGGTGAATCCCGCGGTCTGCAGGTCTCGGGCTCAGTTTACCATTGTGGGGCCCCTCCCGCCTTCCCCTGCGGGAGCGTCTCAATGCTGATGGGCACCCTAATGAGTGGAGTGGCAGGAGAGGTGCGCCTGGCTCGCAGGCCATAATTGAGAAGCCTGCAAGCCTGTTTTGCCGGAAGCAGCATGGGTGCCTATGTGTGGACGAGCACCTTAATAAGTGCAATGGCGGGTGCGGTGCACCTGGCTTGCTGCCCATGATTGGGAGGCTCACAAGCCTGTTCTGTCGGTAGCAGCTTGGGTGCTCGTCTGAGCAGTGGATCCTTCATTGGAGAGCCCGACGGGGCTGATGTGGATGAGCGTTCCGGGTCTTCGGCTGCGGACCTTCCGAGCCCGGGGTGGCTGACGCTCCCATCTTTACTGGCCTGCTGCCTGCCATGGTGCCGGCACCCTTGGGCACTAGTGCTTTGGGGACATAGCTTTCGAGGTGGTCCCCACTCTATGGGAGCTCTTCAGCCGGGGCCTGGCACCCAGTGTTGACTCTTTCCGACAATGCCCAGGTTAGAACACAAACATAATGGGAGTGAGATTACAGCGTTCCTGACACCTTCCACGTCAGCACCTCAGAAGATGCAGTCCATTATAGCAGACGTCCATGCCTCACAGGGGACGGAGCCAACTTTTGATCCCGCTCTATCCAGACAATATTTTGATTTTTTTTTTAAAAAACTCTTAAGCAAGACATTACCCAAGAGATAAAGCTTGAAATACAGTCTTTGAAAGACTCCTTAGCATGCTCCATTGCGGAGTTAAACTCCAACTTGACAGGCCTGTAGGCCAGGGTTAATGATTTAGAGAACCTGGTGCACAAGCACGGGAATGATGAGCTCACCAAGAGAGTCAGGAATGTGGAGGATCGGGTAGAGGAGATATCGGCTAAGCAGGCAAACTTTAAAAAAGCGCTCTAGAAGGAACAATATTCGGATCCGAGGGGTGCCAAGACACATTCTTGACCATGAATATGTGCGGGCCCTCTTTAAATCTTTGTTGAGCCTTGGAGATTCAGATGAATTGATCCCAGATAGGACCCATCGGGTCTACTCCTCCGTCCAGCAGAAGCGGAACCTCCTCCCTGACGTCCTCTCTAGGGTCCATTTCTTTCAACAAAAAGAGGAAATAATGGTAGCAGCTAGAAAGGCGGAACCAGTGGAATTCAGTGGCTCTTCAATATCTCTGTTCCAGGATCTGTCACCGTACACACTGGCAAATCGTAGGCGCTTCCAGAAGGTTACAACTTGGCTTCAGGTGAAAAAGTTCTGGTACCAGTGGGGTTACCCATGCAAGCTACTCTTTGAGTACCATAACCGGTCGTATGCTATTGGGTCGGAGGATGAGGCGAGCGAGCTAATGAAGGAGCCCACCAGCGAGACGGCTAGCATGGAAACCGACAATTCGAGGGGGTCTGCTCTAAGTCCCACGCTGAAGGACATGAAAAGAAAACCCAAGGGCTGGGCTCCGGTTAAAGAGACTGAGGGCCCGGAGATGGGGCGTACTGGCCCTCCCTGATTTAGCGGCGGTCGCCTTATTCCAGTGTCTCCTGGGGTCCATATGGGCTATGATGCCTGGTACCGGGCAGGCGGGAAATGGACCTGCAAAGTGAGACAAGGCGGGTTTTTGGCTTGATGAAGGGCCGTTTCTTCCTCTGCAGTAATGTTTTGTTTGGCAGAATAAATACTGGTTATAATGGGGCCTGGGTAGCTTGTCCAAGTTCCTGCGATGATGAGCCAGGCCAGCTGGGACATCAAACTGGTGCAAGTAAATTTCATGTATTACCCCAGGCTTTCGCTTACAGTTAATTAACGTTTCTCTTGCAGTAATGAATTAGAAAATGTCAAAAAAAAAAGTCTAATGTATTTTTTTTATATATATTTTTTTGGGTTCTGCATGTAAAAAAAATCCATTTCGAATAAAAAACGTAATAAAAAAGAAATTCGACTTTTTTTCGACATCATTTTTTCGATTTTCTTGACTTTAGACATTATTGTATTCGATTTTATGACTATAAACCGGCCTGTACTACAGTATGGGATGCTACGAAAGCGGTGATTTGTGGCCATATCATAGCTCAAACAGTAGAGAGAGGGAAAGTCAGGAAATAAATACAAACTCAACTTGAGCTAGAAGGAGGGAGGAATTTCATAGAAATAGGCCTTCTCAACGGTCAAGGCGGGATGTACAGGTGGCCCAGAAAGCCCTCGAGGCCCATCATATGAGTCGGGCAGCGTATGGTATGATGCGCACTAAACAATACTATTATTCGAAAGGAAATAAAGCGAACCTACTCTTGGTAGCTAAGTTAAAAAAAACAGGCTGGGCGTAACCGTATAGAAGCCTTACAAGATACGGAGGGGAGACAGGTCACCTCAGAGATAGATGAACTCCAGGTAGTTGAGAAATTCTTTAAAGAACACTCGGCCCACATCACACTGACTTACATATGGCTTACAAATTCATACGGGATGCACATCTGCCGCAGGTTTCCCGGGAGGTTCAGGACCTCTTAGAGGAACCGATTACATTACAGGAAACAGAGATTGCCATTCGCTCCCTTCCTTTGTGAAAGGCCCCGGGGCCAGAGGGGCTCACGAATAAATTCTACAGAACCTTTAAAGCCGTCCTCTCCCCTTTCTTAACAAAGCTTTTTAATGTCATTTGGGCTACTGGCTCGGTCTCCGATTCTATGGCAGAGTCTATCACAATTTTGAAACCAGGGAAGACTCCAACGGACTTTGCGTCCTACCGCCCCATTGCTTTGCTGAACACAGACGCGAAGGTGCTGAGTAAAATAATAGCTGGCCGTCTGGGCAAGGTTCTCCCATTACTGATTGAGAAACATCAAACTGGTTTTATACGCAATCGCTTGACATATGATAACATCCGCCAGGCGATAAACCTGATTGCTTTGGCCCCCAATATTCGGGGCAGACTGTCCCTATAATCTCTGGATGCCCATAGGGCTTTTGATGGTATGTAATTGTAGGTGGTGTTGAAGGGATTTGGCTTTGGCCCTAGTAATTGATCCTCTCAAATTTCCAGATCCCCTCGACAAGAGTTAAAGTGAATGCGCACTGGACCCCGTCGATTGTTTTAGGTAGAGGCACTAGACAGGGCTGCCCCTTGTCCCCCTTGGTTTTCGTCCTGGCGCTGGAGCCTCTAGCCCAACAGATTCGACTGCACACTGAGATTCTAGGTTTTGTGGGTCAATGTCACAAGGTGGCTTTATATGCAGACGTTCTGCTGTGTTTCTTGAACGATGCCCCCAGATCTATTCCACCTCTAATGGAGCTGCTGTCCCGGTTTGCTAAGATATCCGGATTTGAGGTGAACCCAGTTAAATCGTGGGAATGGCTCTAACGGAATCCCCTGCTGGTCTGGCAGACATACAAGCGGCATTCCCCATCCCCTGGTCGTCCACAGACATTCCTTATCTAGGAATAAAATTGACCCCGACTTTCACAGGTCTATTTAAAGCTAACATATCCACTCTACTGAAAGAAGCCAAAGAGTGGCTCCAGCATTGGGGCTCAGGAAATGTCATGGTTGGGTAGGGTTAGCGCGGTCAAGATGACCCTTATTCCGAAGCTCCTAAATGCTTTTCACGCCTTGCTTGTGTTGATCCCTGAAGGCGAACTCATTGCTATGCAAAGGGCAATAGGACAGTTTATATGGAGGAAGAAGAAACCTAGAATTCCCTGCTAACTCCTTACGAGAGGTAGGCTGCTGGGAGGTATGGGGCTCCCCTCGGTTTTGTGCTATTATAGACCAGCTCAGGTTGCTACAATGCTAGCTTGGGGGAATTCATTGGAGTCCCCTGAGTGGCAGGAGATTGAGCACGCAGTGGCCCTTCCCGCTGGCTTATTTTCCGTTCCTCCCTAAAGAGGCTCGGAGATATCAAGGCGAGATATTGCCCACAACGATGTCAACGCTCCGGAGCTGGGATAAGGCATGCACGCAGAGAGGGATCACATCAGGTCTGGGTCCATTGTCCCCCATTACCCAGAACCCAGCGTTCACTCCGGGTCTGAGCCCCAGTTCATTCCAATGCTGGAGCCCAGATGTACCCCTAATATTGAGATACTTGTATGTAAATCAGGAACATCTGATCTTTCTAGGGTGCTAGGAGAAATTTGGGGTGCCTGAATCGGTGTTTTAGGTACACACAGCTTCGACATTGGTTGACTAACGGGGATACCCACCTGGCTGCCTCTAGAATCCCGCTAGGCATAGAACTTAAAAATTCTTGAGGGTCAGCAGTCTCACAGGCTAGACACCTGTAAAAGGCTCCTGGAAAATGTCCCGGAGGGGAACAGCTTCCTTATATGGTGGCTTGGCAGAGGGAGCTGGGCTTGGAGATCCCGGTGGAGTCATGACAAAGGATATGGTACAGAGCCCAGAAGAGCTCTAGGTGCACAGTGGTGAAGGAGAATGCTATTAAGATTTGTTTTCGATGGTTCTTACCCTCAAGCAGGCTACATGCAATGAATCCTGATTATCCAGATACATGCTGGCATGGCTGTGGTGAGCGGGGTGACCTAGCGCACATTTGGTTGCACTGTTCAGTCATGCAAACATTTTGGCTGGAAGTGCGATCCAAAATCAAGGAAATCACAGGCTCCCTGCTTCCCTTGGACCCACGGATTCTGCGTCTAGGGGATGTACCAGAGGATGGGTCTGTTCCGATGACAGGTTCCAGAGTGGCCCTAATCGCTTAGTTGCTTATAGCTGCTCGAATTACAAGGGCTCGTTTCTGGAAATCTGTGGAGGGACCACACATAGCAAGCATACTGGTGGGTGAAGGTGTGGGAGTTGTTGGGCCTTGAAAAACACACGGCCATGCTATAGGGGAAACTCTCGAAATTCAAGCCGACTTGGGGCCCATTCTTGGACTTTGTTTCAGAAAGAGAGCAGATCTCCTTTCAACCAACATTAATAAAGTATTTTCTGAATCTTTGACATGGACATTGTATGAATCTTTATTTAGCCTACTCTGGTGGGTTTTTTTTCTTTCTTTTTCTCTTACTCTTTCCCTCTCCTCTTTAGTCTTTTATGGTCTATATCTTCCCCCTTCTTGTGGCTTTTTGCTCAAACTGCATTTCCCTTCATATCTCTTATCTATTAACTTATTCGCATGCGGTCTTATGTTCAATGAATTCAAGAGACAAAATGTAATATGGTGGGGAAATTAATTTTGCTGTATTGAACTGAATTTGCTTTATTGTGAGATGTTATGTATTTCTCTGCCACTTATTGGATTATATGTTCTGGAAAATTCATTAAATAATATTAAAAAAATTCAAAAAAACAAAAGAAGGGCTCCTTGCACCCAAAATCGGCCTGGAAAAAATGGTATGGCTTGCCTATGCGGACTACCTTTTAATTTTTGATCTCACTAAAATAGTGCTACAAAGGTCTCTCAATAATTTTGAAACCTATTCTAAGGATAATGGGTTATTGATCAACCGTTTGAAAACTAAGATTCTCTCCTTTAGAAAAGCGAGTGCAAAGTCTATCGGGTCTGTAGGCAATCTCGGAGGTATTCCCTAAAGCTCTCTGAGTCTGTCAGATATCTTGGCTTCAATTTTTCGGCTTACAAGAGCAATATGGTAGTTATCGAGCCCTTGATACAAAAGGCAATGTTATTGGAAGCACAGGTAGTAAGGATTGATAGAAAATTCGGAATGTTTTCTCTGAAGCCAGCGTTGACGTTCTTTAAGGGTAAAATCTTCCCAAAGCGGATATAAGGTTTAGAACTTATATCTGATAAGATCATGAATACCCACAATAAAATCGAGGGTGGCATTTGGAGGAGAATACTGGGGGTTCCAAATGTGTTCCCGATAACGGCTATCCACTTTGAATTGGGGACCGTCTCAATGTGGGCACAGGGTTTATGGGCTTGCCTTTCTCTTTATTCTAAAATCATGGTACCAATCCCAAATACCCTGTACGATCTAATTGGTAGAAACCTGAATCTTCCTCAGACCCTTGTCTCCTTAAGGAATTGATTGGAACAGGTTCTTGATGAGATTGGCTCAAATATGAAGATGTTGATTGAGAACCCTATGAAGGCTAAAAGACTCGGATTGGTGTCAGACCACTGATACTTTTCACTCTTACCCTTTCCGAAGTCATCTGAGGCATGAACATAGATGTAGGGGTTCTCCAACTAAGATTATGCTTCAATTTCCAAATAGACTTTATAGAGACACTCTCCTACGGGCCCGTTGGAATGTTCTACCCACTAGGGAAATTCAAGTGAGGAGGTTGTTAATCCCTGTGGATTCACAAATTGTAGGTTCTGTAAACTCAAGCTTGAGGCCTTAAGACATCTGGTCCTTGAATGCGTAGCTTTGAATAGTTTGAGAGCTAAATGTTTTGCACCTTGGAATGAGAATTATGTGGTGTATAATGAGAAGTGGTTATGGAAACAGTCTCTTTGCATTCAGACTGTTCATGAGGGATTAGCCCTCTCAGGCCTTATTAAATGTTTGAACTTGTAGAGCTCAATTATTGAACTCTGCTCATTCTCTCCAGTTGCAATGGTCTATGAATATGCTGATTTGTTGACTTTAATTATTACTGTCGATTTTATTAATGTAGAGAATTTTGTTTTCTATGGACTAGGGTTTTATTCATTAATGTGTGGAATCATTCATGTTTTTAATCATCAATGAATGTGTGGAATCTATGTATTTATACAATTCTTTGTTTAAGTTAAACCAATTGCAATAAAATAAAAAAAGGTGACGAGGTCTGAGTCATACCAAGAGTTGCACTTGGCTTTGAGTTTCAAACGGATCCTCATGACAGGGGCAAGAACATCGAGAGTTTCAAATATAGCAGAGTGGAGCATGGAAAGGACTGTCAGGATGTGAGTCATCCAGCGGGGGAGTCGGGGGTGAGAAGGTGGCAGCAAAAGCCTCAACTGACACATGGTACATGGGTCGGATAACAGAGGAGGTAGGTGGCAGTGCTGGAGTTGGGGGAGAGGGGGGAAAGGGGGGGAGAGAATGAATTCAGGTGGATGTTGAAGTCTCCAAGAAGGAGTTGAGTGGTTGAGACCAGGAGGGAAGAGGAGATGTCCGCCCACTCAGAGAGGAAGGAGGATATCTGACCAGGTGGCCAATAGATGGTATCCACAGTGAGGGAATGGCCAGGAGAGGGAGAGAGCCTGCAGACAAGGCATTCGAAAGAGGAGTATGCCTGCATCGGAATGACAGAGGCAGGAGTCCACTCAGGGATGTTCATGGCTACACCCCCTCCTGAACCGTTGGATCTGGGCACGGAGAGGATCTTGTAGCCATCAGGGAGGAGAGTGTCAAACCTCGGGACAGAACTGGCCGCAAACCATGTCTCAGTGAGACCAAGGACATCGAAGTCAAGTTCTTCCAGGAGTCGGCAGATGTCAGAGGAGTGTTTGACAGCTGAGCAAGAGTTTAGAGTGGCAATATGGAGAAGGTTGCCATCCTTGAAAGACTTCCGGGGAGTGGTACAAATCGGAGGTGCGCCCTCAAAGGCGTAGAAGCAGCCTGAGGCGGGGCAGAAGAGGAAAGATGCAAGGGCAAGGTAGCCAAGGAGGAGACAGCAGGGGCAGGCAAAGAAGCCGTGGAAGGAAGAGAGGAGACAGTAGGAGAAGACATGAAATTGATGAGGTGCGGGAAGCGTCGATCAAAGAGAAGGTTGGCTTGAGGGCATTGGACCAAGACAGTACCATTCAAGTAAACATTAATGATGACCTTGGAGGAGTAGGAGGAAGCCAGGAGGGCCTCCCACCGGGTGCCACCATTAATGGAAAAGGAAGAGAATGGAGAGAGCACAGAGACCATATGTAGAATCCATAGGGTTGGCGAGGGAGCGACAAAGAGTATGTCAGTGAAAGTTTGCCTGGAGGGAGGCACTTGTATAGGTGTCAGCGATAGGGAGGCCTGAGTTGGAGACCAGGATGTCCTTTTTAAACTTCTTCCTACCAGATTTAGCGAGGAGCGCAGGATAGTCGATAGAGAATCAGTTAGAAAAGATAGGAGATCGGCCGCCACGGGCTGCCCCGAAAGACTGATTGAGCACCCTCTTTTTGGTACCCCCCCCCCGAAATAAGTGTATGCAGACGTGGCTGTCGGAACACCCCCCCGCCCCCCCAGTGTGGGAAAAATTCCAGTGAAAAACGGACCTCCGCAACCCTTGAAATCTGTGTGGGAAAGCAGAGGCCCCTAACCGCCAGTGGCACCCTGTGCGAGATCCTGCTGCGTGCGCACGAAGAAGCTGGGACTACGAGGCCCTAACTCTGGACCCCGTGAAAGCTGCCTCCCACCTGGGAATCAAAGCGTAACTTTTTCATCGGGACGCAGGAGTGGATGGGAGAGACCTCGCACCCCTCGAGGAGAGGCTCCGAACGAAGCTGTGTCGGGACTTTGAGCCAGTGACCGGCCGCTGCATGCGAGCTGCCTGGATGCCCCACAGCAGGGGAAGGGAACACAGAGGAGAATGCCGCCCTGCCACACCTAACATCAGCGACCTACACGGAGCCTAGCGCTCTCTCCCCAGCCCGTCCTTCGACACAAGCAGGTACGGCACAGATCGCCTGTGTGATATCAAGGCCTTCATACGCGCGCGGTCCGTGCAACGGAGGGAAGCCCAAGCGCCCGCTACTTTCCTGATCACCGGGCTCCACAAGAACTATTGCCGGAGGCCCCCTCCCTACTACTCCACGACGTGCCTCTGGTGAGGGACGGGGAATTTTTGCTGCCCGCACTCGCTTGCCCCTAAGAGACCAACCGTGCTGCTGCCCAGAAAGCGGGCCGCAGTGGGCTCTGCCGAGGAGGCGCGTGGGCTGGAGGCAGAAAGCACTGCTTCCACACACAGTTCGCCCCTGCTCCAGCACATCAGCGGGACAAATGGTCCCACTCATACTGCTCACCTCAAGGCATATATGTGATTTGGTGCCCCTCTCCTTTCTGGAGCTCTGAGTCACGTTATTTCTGATTGAGAAGCTAAAACCCTGTGTAGTTTCGATAACGCCATACTGTGAGGCCTGAGTTATCCCCTGAGGCACGCACAGCGTTATACAGCGTTATACAGTGGTCTAATACAGGTGCGTGCCCCCTCACAGGGCTCGGAAGGAGACGCGGACACGCTGACAAGGGTGCCACCATTAACCCTTGACGCCCAAAGAGGCTTAAAACTTGCTTCTCGTAGATTCCAACGAAATCCCACGGCGTACTCTGCACCCCGAACTACTTGGCAGCGAATCTGCGACACAGGATGTAACTGGGCTTGGCGCCCTGCGCACTGCACATCAGATACTGCGGCAGGTGATCCATATGAACGCTCAACACAAGCTATCCTTTTTTGCCTATACCCCTACTTCTCCTGCCCTCACTAAACCTACGATGGCAAACCCCTCCTCTACCAAAAATGACCTCGCTGCAGCAACAAAGGGGGATATTGCCCCCCTCCTGGGGGAAATCAAGAATCTAGGCACTACCATA
The DNA here is from genome assembly GCF_040938575.1 of Ambystoma mexicanum. Classification (NCBI taxonomy): domain Eukaryota; kingdom Metazoa; phylum Chordata; class Amphibia; order Caudata; family Ambystomatidae; genus Ambystoma; species Ambystoma mexicanum. Next base: position 997,124,852 of record NC_090936.1, read on the forward strand.
GGAGGCAAAATAGACAGGGTAACCCAGAGATTGGACAGTATGGAAGATAGACTCGAAGGGGTCGAGAACAATCAGGCCTCCATAGACACGCTAGAGACCCAACTTGATCAGAGAATGAATGAGTTAGAACATCGAGAGGAGGAGTTCAAACTGAAGCTCGATGATTTAGAGAATAGAGAAAGACGGAACAACATCCGCATTTTTGGAATCCCGGAAAGGGATGGAGAAACGGAAGCAGGTTTGAAGGAAACACTCCACAACATTATCAAACTTCTGACGGCAGATGATGCGGTAGATGAGCCGATAACGGAACAAATCCATAGAGCCGGAGTACCCACAGGTACACCACGATCGGTCCTTGCCCGATTTCATCGCTTCAAAGACAAAGCTCGAATTTTCGAAAAGGCCAGAAGGAACGATTCGATCACGCTGGGAGGAGCTCAAATTTCGATATACCAGGACTTGTCCTCTCTGACATTAGCCCTTAGAAGGATGTGCGGCCCCCTCACAAAGAGACTCAAAGAGAGGAACATTCGATACAGGTGGGGCTACTCCTTCTCGTTGACATTTGAATATGAAGGAACCAGGCATAAGTTGAAATCTGAAAAAGAAATAAAGGCATGCATATGTGACATCCTCGGAACCAGTGGGGATGACGCCAACCGGAACGAAACTCGAAGAGAGGAATTGGAATGGTGTGTTCAGGGTGCCCGGAGAAAGAAAGTGAAAGGGTCCCGAAAGTTCCAGAGAGGTAACCTTTCCCCAGAGGGGGATAAATGAAGCGCCACAGTACCAGTAAGATAAAATCTAATCAGCTTTCTATGGGGCATATACAAAAGACTCTAACATCAGCACAATCAACACAACCCTACAATCCCAATGAAGATAATTGGGGGGGACTATGAGGGGCTCAATCGAAACAAAGATGGCACAATTGAACAAGGGGCGTGACATAACGGCCCATAAAGGTGGTTCGACGCCGACTCGGTGCAGTCAACCGGGAGCGATCGGACGCCACCGACTGGGAAGGGGAGAGGGGTGGGGGGAGTGGGGAGGGTGGGGGGGGGTCTAAGGTCCTTGAAGCGGTCAGAGCAGCATTTATGGTAAACCAATGCAGTCCACACAGCGTACAACCGAGAACTAATATGCAACAACAACTAGCCGTTAAGAGATATCCTCCTGCACAAACAATCAATGGCTACAAACAATAATGCTGGCACTGCGTCCCCCTTGAGAGTGGGCACACTCAATGTCAAAGGATTAAACTCTCCAAAGAAAAGGTCACTTGTGGCCAGAGAATTTCGTAGGGCCGAGATTGACATCCTCCTCTTGCAGGAAACAAAATACATGAAGGGTGAAGAGCGATGAATCCTGCCAAAGCGGGTTGGAACAGAATTCTGGGACTCCGGTCCATTGAGGAGAGGGGGGGTTGGGATCCTCATCCGGAAAAGCATAGGCTTTGTACTCACGAAGATGTGGTCTAACGTGAAAGGTCGAACCCTCCTACTCAATGGCCATATAGGTAAAGTAGATGTCACAATCGCTACCCTCTATTCCCCAAATACTGGCCAGACCAGATTCCTTTCCAGAATGATTCCGAAGATATTGTCTGAAGCAGCAGGCTATATTATCTTGGGTGGTGACTTCAACCAATGGGCACATCCAACCAAAGATCACAAACCCGGCAACCCCAATGTGAAACATCACAGCAGAACCGACCAAACCGATCTCCCAGGTACGATGGAACTGTATAATATGAGGGACTCATGGAAGAGACCATCATCCGTAGGAACGAGGCTATACTTTCTATTCAAATCCCCATAACTGGTACAACCAAATTGACTATATTTATCCAGAGAGCTCATCGAGGTGATGTCACACTCAGAGATCACCCCGATCACTTGGTCAGACCACGACATGGTCCTTACAGATATGCAATGGTCTAACCTGCCATCCAAAGGTGGAAAATGGCGTAGTAATGAAAGCCTATGGAAAGATGCAGTTTTAAAGCGCAAATGGAAACCGAAATTTCCCAATTCTTTGAAATAAATAATAATGGGGAGGTGTCTAAACAGACGGTGTGGGAGGCAGGAAAAGCTACTTGGAGGGGGATTCTAATAAGAGAAGGCTCGTCAAAGAAAAGGGAAGGAGGCTCCGAGAACAAAGAACTGAAAGAAGAGTCCTACGAATAGTAGAGGACCCCCCTCCCGATACGCATGCTCACTTCACTATCCCAGAGTGTTTTGCCAACTTTTATGAGACTCTATACTCATCGGAAATGAATCCCGACCTGTCGGAAATAGAATCCTATCTGTCCTCCATAAATATGCCCCGTATACCGCCCATAGATGCCGAGATCCTTGAATCCCCTATCACAGAAACAGAAGTCTAGGCTGCCGTAAAGAGACTCACCATAGGTAAATCCCCGGGCGAATATGGTTACACTGCCGGATTCTACAAAACCTTTACCACTTCACTCACTCCTTTCCTAATATAACTCTTTAATGAAATAATAGACACTGGGAAACCCCCAGACTCCTTCACCAGAGCGCTAATCACAGTTATTCCCAAAGAGGGGAGAGATCCTACGAACTGTGGATCGTATCGCCCTATTTCCTTGCTCAACCTTGATGCGAAAATCTAAACGAGGGTTCTGGCTGCAAGGTTGGAAATATTGATGCCACAACTGATACACTCTGATCAAGTTGGGTTTATACTGGGGAGACAGGGAGCCGATACAATGCGTAAGACCCTGCATTTAATACACGCATCCCAAACCATGACCAATGACCCGACTCTCTTGTCTGTCAACGCAGAGAAAGCCTTTGATAGGGTTCAGTGGGGTTTCTTGAAAGTGGTCTTGTGTAAGTTGGGAATGGGCCCTAGGTTTAGGAAGGCAATACAAGCAGTATACACAAACCCCAAAGAATCGATATTTGTAAATGGTGAATACCCTAGATGGTTTAGTTTGGAACGTGGAACTCGCCAGGGGTTCCCCCTTTCCGCAATCCTTTTTGCGCTTTCCCTGGAGCCCCTAGCAATAACAATGAGGGCTGACCTGGGGACAACGGAGTACAAGGTGGCCTTGTATGCAGACGACATCCTTTCACGTCACTAACCCTATAACTTCAATCCCCCAAGCCCTCCACTTATTTGATGAGTACGGCAGACTCTCAGGGTTCAAAGTGAATAAACAGAAGTCCATACTCTTCCTTCTACAGGGTCAGGAAGAGACTAACACCGCTAAATTCTCCACACTGGGTCTCAAAATTGAACATGCACAATTACAATATTTGGGGATACAAATTACTAGACAGATAAATGATCTCTACGAAGCAAACTCCCCCCCCCCGCCCCCTATTACGACAATTCCGGGCGGATCTTGCAAGGTGGGACAAACTCACAATTTCTTGGTTAGGTCGACTGAACGCGATTAAGATGGTGTCCCTCCTCCGATTCCTATATCCCTTTCAAATGTTACCTATTACAATCCCAACCAGTTTTTTCTTGAAACCAAGAGAGCCCTCCTTTTGGTTCCTCTGGCAAGGGAAGAAAGCAAGGATTCCATACAAAACCCTAACACTTCCCAAAGAGAGGGGTGGGGTCGGGCTGCCTAACTTACAAAAATATTATGAAGCCTCCCAACTTAGAGTTCTGATCCCCCCACTTACGTAACCTCACGAATATCCAATGGGTCGCTATGGACAACCACTATTTTTCGCCAGCCACAGTGGCTGAGTGGCTATGGGCTCCCAAGAAACGGATATGCAGAAAACTTAAAGGTCACCCAATACTGACCACGATATGGGACATTTGGACACAGGGCAAGAACATGCACAACATTACTACATGGCCCACCCCTTTAAGCCACCTATGGTCACCCGGAATCAACGATTAGATACCTAACGTAGAACGTTTTCAAGCCTGGTACGAGGCTGGCCTAGAGAGAGTTGGGCAACTACAAAAAAAAGATGTCTTTATATCCCTCCCAGACCTGGCGGAGGCCCTCGGAATTAGCCCTCTATCCACCTTCCATTATCTACAGATAAAGGGTGTTTTGACGAGACCAATATGGAAGTCCCAATTAATGCGACACCTCACACCCTTTGAAAAGATACTTGACTCAAGGACAGAAATGAAGGGTCTAATATCAGCAATGTACAGAGAACTGTTGGGAGCATGTGCGGGGACTACAGATTCACTGAGAGATAGGTGGGGAAGGGACCTAGGCGAACAAATCACCCCAGAGTTATGGGATACCATGTGTCTAGCAGCGACAAGAATCTCCATCTCGAACCAGTACAAAATTCACACCATTAAATTCTCCATAGATAGCAATATGACCCTGTTAGAATTTCGAAAACTGTTTCAAACGGCCAACCCGGAATGCTGGCGGAGATGTGGAGTTAACGCTGACTACTGGCACATGTGGTGGGGTTGTTCTCGAATCAAAGTTTTCTGGAACGAAGTCCTCGGCTGGATTAAAGAGATTGATGGCATCACGAGAACAGAGAAGTCATGGACTTTAGCAAAACCTAATCAGAGACATCGAGGCTGTAAAGAATATTAAGTATGCAGAATTCCTTTGAGCTGTCTTGTAATCTGATGTTTTTGAAATGTTTCCTTTTTACTATGACTAATATTTGTAAACCAATAAAGCCAAATTTACTAAAAAAGAAAAGATAGGAGAGACAGAGATCACCATAGAGTATGCGAGGACAGAAGAGGAGGGAAGTGGGAAAGGGGTAGGGGAGAACACTAGGGGAAGGACACAGGGCAAGGTGCTAGCAGATGAGACAGAGGGAGACGAGACAAGTAGACAATTAGACAGGACGACAGGCACTTAGTGGTAGAAAGGTTCACTAGATGAGTGCTTTGCTAGGAGGCAAAGCCACAGAGCAGCACTGCTTTCACAATGTAATTTTAAAAACAGGAGAAAACACGACTAGGTTTGAGAGTCCAGAATAGTGGTGAAAAGGCCTAGGTTTCACAATGCAATTTTAAAAACAGGAGAAAAACACACTTAAGTTTGAGAGTCTGCTATATGGACAGGTTTGCAGGGTAGCGTGAGGTTGTATAGCCTAACCCGTGCCACTCCTACCTTCCTTAGTAGCTGCTGGTAGACGGCTGGCCGCTGGCTTCCCCTGCTCACACCTGAAGACACAGCAATACAGTGCAATGGGGATGGGGGCACATAAGAATGCCAAGAGATGTAGGGGCTCCAATACAGGGCCCAGCCCGGTGCAGAGGTTTGGCTGGTGTGGTGGAACACCATGCAGGGCTTCATTCAGCACATATGGAGATTGGGTGACACTGACATTTGCCGGTTTGCATGGGTGAGCGGGAATATGTGAGAAAGTGTGTGAGATTGAGTGATGGAAGGTGCCTGCAAGGGTGCATGGTATTGCCTGTGATCAAGGATGCCTTATTTTGTGCATGCCTGCGAGAGTGTGCTTAAGTGTGCGATGTGCATTAAAGAGATGGTGCTTATTTTCATGTGTGGGAGATAAAGGCCATGGGCTGAATTCAAATTGGTGGGGGAGTGGGCAGATTGGTGGGCAAATGGCACAACTTAAAGGTAGGAATTAGTAAGGCACAACAACGAGGGGGTGAACTAAGCTAAAGCATGTGCATAGGTTGGGGAAAGGGGCACATTTTTTACAGTGAAAAGGGTGGCTTAAGTTAAAAGTTTCCATCTGAGACACACCTAGACTAACAATTCAAATCCCCCGACATCCCAAACCCCTCCATATGTTGCTTGAATGAGAAAGGCTAAAGCACAAGAAAAATCTAGCTCTTCATAAAAAAAAGGCTGACGGAGGATTTGGGGAATGCAAAAATGGGTAATGGGGCCAAAGCTAAACACATGATGTTCGATTCGATTGGCCAGTACAGGTACGGGTGAACACCTGCCCTGAAAATGCTTCCTAAAGTGAGTCCGTTGATATGGATCCTGGATTCTTGCCCTGAACTTCAAAGCTTCAGGTCACTTCCTCAAAGAGCAGCAGAGAGTTAGTGCGGGAATAAGCCAGAAGTGCAAAGTGTGAGAGGCCCAAAGTATGTGCAGAGTGAAAGGTGCTCCTGCATTTGTATTGGCAGCTCCCAGCCCTGCTAGAGCAATCAGGCACAATAACGCCTGCTCCTGCAGCATACTTAACACATTTTCTTTTAAATATTGATTTAAAATTAATAGCTGTAGGTTCAATAAGGTAAATAAGAAAAATTGTGGTTTTGTAGAAATACATAAAGTTCCCATCCTGATTAGGCCCTGTATGGCATGTGTCCATTTTATTGATCCATTTGGATTCTTGCTGTCTAAGTAGCATTTCTGTTACCTCCTCCAAATTATAGGATGATTACTTCAAAACCCATGCACATAATTTCACTAGTTGGCTCATCATAATGTTCAGTCCCCGAATTGAGTGGCAGTGGTTATTTTTGTAGCTCCCCACCTTTGTTTTTTAAAATTATTTTTATTGAGATCTTATGCTGCGTGCGAATGTGTTACACAAAACTGGCGAAGATCTACAAGTTTGAATTTTAACATTTTCAGGTAACACAAGAAAGTAAAACGTAGAGAGAAAGAAGAAAAACTGCGAGTAAGGAAACTGTGAAAGCCGAACTCTCTCCCCCCTCCCTCCAATCTCCTTGGAACCTCACCCTAATTGCTCTTACATGTTCCTGTAATGAGTTTTCAATGTTCTATTTGTACTGTACCATATTTTGCCCTTAGACTATATCCCATAAATACGTAATTAGTGTTGCAGTTCATACATTTGTAATTATGTTGTAACTTGCAATTTGGTAGTTGGATTCCTTTTGGTTTATCAACCATATATTGCATTGTCCACATTTGGAATGTCCCATTACTGATAAAGGTATTCAAGTAGTTTGTGTTGTCTTCAGTGGTTTTAAATAACTTGGGCTGATTTTGTTCTTGATAGTTGGTGCTGTCTGATATGTTAAGGGTTTATTTGATAGATAACTATTAATATTGTTGTCCACTTTTAATATATTCCATTGTTTTAGTAGCTTCTTTCTTACTTTGTTTACATTAGTACTATACATAGTGATAAATCAGACTCTGTTTCCATCTTTGCCATCTTTCGATTTTTGTGTATTCATCTGCAGCAAGTCATTTCTGTTCATGGATTTTGCTTTACCATAGGCACAGTTGAGATCTTGCTTTATATACCCTCTTTTCTTTAATTTAACTGATGTTACTTTGACCTTTATTTCATATTCTGAATTATCGCTACATTTGTTTTTTATTCCCAAAAATGTGCCATAGGGTATATTTATAACGCTGTGCTGTGGGTGATTTGCTTTTAGCATGAAGAATACGGTTACCTGCCGAACCAAATCATAAAAATTTAATAGATTCTGGTTAATGGCGAGTAATTCCTCCTGATAACCAGGAGCTACTACCTGCTTCTGCTAAATGAATTCCAAGCCCTACCACTTAAAAATTCCTTACTTGCCAAAGTAGATGGGCCCTAGTGCCCTAAGGTTCACAAGTCCCAAAGTTAGCCCTTTGCTGGAAGTAGGGAGTCTTTTAAGAAAGCAGAACAAATGTTGAGAAGCCGACATAAAGGGTAAGTGTTCATGAATTGTAGGTCAAAGCAAGCAAAGTTCTTTAGCAGGCCTCTTCCAGTCCCACCTCAGGGAGAATCTTTGGTCGAATTCGATCGATCACGACCAGGCAAGGGAGACATAGGATAAGGACTTTGCACCCGTTAAACCTTATGGAATGGCAGTCATGGCCACATCTAGACACTATCAGAAGAATAGCTGTAGGAGTAGTCCTCTTAAATTGAATTAAAGCTCATGTTGCCCTGAGGCCACCAAGTATATGATATGGCATTTGTAACATGCCTATAGACAAGTGTTTCAAGGCGCGACAATATCCAGGATCTACACCATTGAACCAGCAGGGGCTGTCCAATCATAGACAGCCCTAGGCCACCACATCTGCCCAGCAGGAGGCACATTTTGGCCAGGATGTAAACTGGAACCCGACAGGATCAGCCCCCACATCTAGCCACAAATGCATACTGCTGATTTGCCTTGGAAAGCGCTGAACATATATGGAAAGCCAGACCTGAAAGAGCAGGAAGGCAGCCAGAATACAAGATGGCCAAAGGATAGGGGGAATTTTAGAGTACATGGTATTATATAAGTGCACGCAAGAATATAAAATCACGGTAGAAAAATATCCTCTGCCACGAGCCCGTCCTGGACACATCATGCAAGTAACCAAAAAGTTACAAAAACAAAAGATGAAGGGATACAAAGTGGCCATATTGCACCTCACTGTAAGTAAGGTGATGTGTGCAGTGTAAAAGGAACAGGAAATGTCTTTATGGAGGACAGCCCCCGTGCACTAAGCCATAGGGACTGATCAGTACCCCAAAAAGAAAGTAGCTAAGCAAGGCAAGTTCATGGAAAAGTCTTCACTTTCCTTCAAAAGTCAGGTCAGGTTCAAAACCTCAAAAGCTAGGGTGGTGGGTGTCCATAGATGTTTATGGAGGGAAAGCAGAAAAATGTATTCTTTCCTAACACTGTAATAAAATATGGTATGGGACTCTATAGTCTGCCTTACTGTGTGCAATCTTATTTTATACATGCATGCATCACAATAAAGTGTTCAAAATCTGTGCTTCTATTTATGGTCTGTGGTATGAATTGCAAAATTATTTCCTGACCTCACTATTCTAATCCCCTCTTCATTGTTTCAGGTTGTCTCTTTGGTTCAGCTGCTGTCAGACCCCTACTACCGCAGCATGGAGGGTTTCCGACTCCTAGTAGAAAAGGAGTGGCTTTCCTTTGGGCATCGGTTTAGTCACCGTGGTGGGCAGACCCTTGCCAGTCAGAGCAGTGGCTTCACCCCAGTCTTCCTTCAGTTCTTGGACTGTGTCCATCAGGTAATTACTATATTTTTATGCAATTTAGATGCAACAACCATTGGGTTGTCAGATTAGAATTGTTGGAATGCTGTTTGTTTGCGTGTGCCAGGCATAGAATTCCAGGAGACTGTCCTGAGGATTTAAAGCAAGTCGCTAATAATTCATATTGCCAATATGACTTTGGGTGATCACACTAGAAATCAGAGAGAACTACTCTGCGATACAGAAAAAGGCATTGGGGCAAAATTGTAGTGGAGGATATTGATTACAGAATATCTTTCATAATAACAGTGTTGGTTGGAAGCTCTGAAACAGGAAGTCTCAAACTGAGAATATGATCTACACCAGGGCTGGGTCATTAATGTTTGTGCTGCAGTCTTTCAGTTCATTGTCCATTTAAATATCCATGCTTCTTACACAGGTACCTACACAGCACATTTGTGGTTAATGCACATTTGATAAACTGTTCAGAATGTTTTTTTTTCTTACTGCCCTCTTATCCACACAGTGACATAGAAATGTTGACTCCCTTTAGTGGACTGATTTAAATATCTCATTTACACGACATTAATGTATGACCACTGTGTTTACTGAGAACTATGCAGTTCCATTTCATTTGTTGAGTTTTACCACATCCCATAAAGTAACAAAAAGTCAAAAATACCAAGACACATGCTTGCCAGATGGATTGCAAGCAAGTCCTTGATGCAGCATTTCATGTTAATCGTATGTTGCTCTATCCCGAATGTAAGTATGCTGGATGATGAGATGCATTTTCAGCATTCGCTCTGAGGATAGATTCTGAGAGGCCATCCTATTCTGATGAACAGGGACAGAAAGGAAGGGCTAGCCAAATTCTATCTGGGTAGTGTGATTGAACAGCACAGCTTAGACTTATCAGGGCGTGCAAGCACTCTTAATACTACAAGTTATAATGTCTAAAAATAGTTATTTGGGCCTAAAAAAAAGCCCCCGTTTAACTGAAGAACCACAGGTAAGTAACACACTAAAATGTTCAATACTATTATTTCTGAGGCTTGTGGATATGCTTAGAATCACATGCTTTTCATAGGCCGGCATCTAGTGGTAGGTGCAGAGTATTGCATGACTTGTTTTCGAAGTTCGGAAAGGGTTGTCGACTGATTGTGTGTGTAATACTATCCCTAGTGTGATGTGTACTGTAACCATGGACCTTCATGTTCCGAGTTCCCTCAGATTGTTTTGTTTCTGCCCTCGTGGTCAGTCACTCTTACGCAGAGTCTGTAGATTTCACTTTGATATTGTTAACTGTCAAATTTCTCGCATCTTCGACGGATGCATCCACGAGGCACGTTTCGACAAGCGATATTCAATATCATCGACTAAAGACTTTGATTTCTTCCACATCTCGACTGGCTTCGGCCTACACCAGGCTTCGGGCTTGCAGTACGGGAGAGTGGGGGGGGGACTAACATTATTAATTTCTTTTAGACAATGCATCTTCTCACTTCTTCTTTTTACTACATTTGTCTGGCTGCTTTTACTTTTACATGTAACTATGGGAAAAAACTCCTTTTAAGCTCTGTCCGTCTTGCAATAGGAAATTCCTGTGGAAAGGCGCACAATAGAGTGTTACCACTGTCAGCCCCCCGACCATCCAGAGGAGTTGTATGTCGTGTAATCTCTTTCTGCCCAAGACTCTCAAAGAAAGACGTATTAAACTGTGGCCGGACAACACCATGCAGGCCAAGTCCAGAACCCCCACCTGCGCATCAGATGAGGAAGACCACGGCAACTACGTCTTTTCCGGATGCCGAAGATATTCAATTTGAGTCAGCAGACTCCCGCGTGTCAGTCCCCAGCCCCGGTAAGCAGGACTAGCGCACTGCTATGGGGACAACACCTGGCAACAAAGACCCATGTAAGCACCCTCTTCATGGGGGGCACAAACATCGTAAACGCACATCCCCTAGCAATTCTACAACTGATCCATACAAAAAAGGCCACACAGCAACAGAAGGCACTGCTAGGCCTTCTGACGCCACACGTCATAAGCCCGCTGCACTTCCACTCTCGTGTCCAGGGTGTGTGTTTCGCATACGTTGAAGCAACGGTCGAAAACACAGAAACCTACTATTGCACAGGAACTTCTTAGGAACCCTCCATAGGCATCCTAGCTTCTGTACCAATTACAAGGGCTTTATTAACGCCCTCGACACAAAACCCCAGAGTATACTGGGGCCACCTTGCCTTTATCCCAGCCTCTACATAAGAAAAAGCAGAGTGTTGATCCAGAAGCTATAATTTTTCCACTTGCAGAAACTCAGAGAACAGGTTCATGGTCCAGGGAGTGTTTTGAGGAGACGATGGGCAAGGTTTCCTCCTTTGTAACCTTTATGGAACACTACCCTGTAAGACATAAATTTATAGTAGCAGAAGCACCAGCAAAGTCTCCTAGGTTACAAACATTGCACAAATCACCCACTCATAGTGTCATCGATGTAACTGGGCAGCCACAGCATGAGGTATTCAAAGATCATCAGGATGATCATGATGACCAGGATTAGGGTGATGATGACCAGGGGACAAGGTATGATCCTAGTGATCCTACTTACTATGACACGGATGACCCAGACATTACTATTTTACAGTCCCCCGAAATCACTGCTGAACCGGGATCCATATCTCCAATTGACGACCAACTTTTATTCAATGATTGTGCGGCAACAAAAAAAAAAGCGATTAATAATTTTAAAATATAAACCCCAGAGTCTGTTGAGGAGACAGACCTTGTGGGCAACATTTTAAATGCGGAAAAAGCAGTCCGTCAATCTATACCATTGCTTCAGTCCAATAAGAAGAGAATGAAATTGTCACTAACTACACCGTCCCTTACACGTGCAGTTAATCCTAGGCTGGAAAACATTTTTAAACCCGCTCCCACAGAACCTCTATATATTAGGGGCCATGTCAAACCGTATTCTCTTGTCGTCACTGTTAGGGGAGTTTTCCTAAAGTCCTACTGGCAATAAGACTTTAGTAAGCTATCCCAGTGGTTTGTAGATCCCCAACTCTTAGCATCAGTCTGTACTAGCTAAGGAGCTTGGTAATGTGGCAGAACAGTCAGGCTTATCTTAAGAGGAATGTGTGAGCTGTAGGTAAGTACACTGAATCTTAGCTAGACGGGCACAACAAAGAAGCACTTACACATATATTTATATAAAAGATACATATTTATTATATATACACCAGAATCACTTTAAATACTTCAGATGTTTATGGTAGAACACTTAGAAATACTAGATAATACGGTTTAGGTGTGTTTGACCATCTGAGAACTTATCGCAGCAAACTATTTGACAAAAAACAGCCTGCATGCGATTAGATCTCAGAGGACCAAACGCACTCACACCAATCCCCCACCCCTAAACCCCCTTCCCTACTTAACTGTTCGCTAGTCGCCTGTTTTTTTTTTCTTTGGTCTTTGGTCCCCCGCCTCCAATATTGAGGACGAAGGGGACACCCCTGCAGCCCCCCCAAGGCTAATACATACCAATCATGGGAGCGGGGGGACCCCCCTGCAACCTCTGTTCCCCATGTTCGGTATGTATTAGCCAATTTGTACATTTTTATTCGGTCAAATGGTACAGGCCAAATTTGGTCAAATGTACCATTCGGCTAAATAAAAACAAACAAATTTACTAATACCGATAATACACTTCAAAGGGCACTTTCTCTTTTGTTTTTGTTCACGGTTACATTTGTAGTAACGTTAGAAAGGGAAAAGACAAGGTTATTTTATTATCGGTAATTGCGCACTCATGCGGTTTGCCACATGTCATACAGTAATGTGATTACTCTGCAAACACATATAGAAAAGTCACTTAAGGGGAGAAAAATAAGTGGTTAGTGTAACATGAGCTTAGTTCAAGGTTCTAGAGACGGTTTCTTCACCTGGCAATTCTTCAGTCCAAAAACGCACCCCTAGCTAGAGGCAGTTCGGAGAGGGCTTGAAGTCTTCCCCCCGATTCACGTAATTCCTTGGGTTCTCGGGAGGTTGAAGAGGATTTAAACGACTATGATCTTAATCGCCCCGGACTGGGCAAGGAGAACGCGGTACTGTGATCTCTTGGCTCTATCCACCTCACTGATTGCCTTGGCGCCCGGATCTCCTGACCCAGTCAGAAGGTTGGGTACTCCATCCAACCCAGTCTCTCAACCTACATCCGTGGCTCTTGAGAAGATGAGGTGTGATGACTGGGACCTCTCAGAGAAGGTACTTGAGGTGTTGCTGGCTGCATGCACACGGTCTACAAGATCTATGTACACGTGCAGGTGGAGACAATTTGAGGCATGGTGCAGGTAACGCGAGATCAACCCCATCTCTTGCCCCAACACTAAAGTGATGGAGTTCCTTATTTAACTAGCCTCAGCAGGCCTTCAGGTTACCACAGTCAAAATATACTTGGTGGCCTTGTCTGTGTTCAAATAGTCCCCGGATCAAGGTTCTTTCTTTACAATCCCGGTTATGGCTCAATTCCTGAAGGGCCTTGTGAATAGGTTTCTGCCAACTTTGTTGTCCCAGATTGGGATCTTAATCTGTTTCCGACATACTCTTACGTCCCGTCCCCTTTCCTCCATACTGTATGTGCGTCTCTCGCGAAGGACGGGAGACTTAACTTTTTTTCATCAGAAAAATCTTCTCCCCCTTTAAATTTAGAGGTGTGCTCGGGCGCACCCCTTGGAGCATGTGATCGCCTGACTCCGTCCACAGGCACCACTCCCCTTTTCCGTATCGACAGGAACGGGCCGAATTTACCAGCGCTCCTGGGTTAGGCTTCGGCCATGTAATACCACGCGCTCTTCCCCAGATATTCTTCTATTTTTGTCTTTTCTTTTCAATTAGGTACTTGGGCCTCCAACCCCATGCTCCTTCTTGGCGCATGTCTACTTCAGCGGGTGTCCAGCCTGCAAGGGGCTCTTCCCTACGTCCGATCCCCACGCTCTTTGCCTCCGCTGCCTTGTCCCCGACCACAGATGGGAAAGTTGTTCTGTGTGCGACACACTGACCCCACGTGCATTGAAGAACAGGCTAGCTCGGTGGAGGGAGCTCTTCCAGAAGTCACCTCCGGAGGACCTAAAGGACTTCGTCAAACATCGCTCATGGCCAAAGGCAAGGCCTCTATTTACCATTGTACCCTGAAAGGGCGACTCCTTCCCAAGGACGCTCCTGAGCGGGATGAACCTCTCGGATTCTCATACCAGCACCCGTACTGAGGCTAGTCCAACTACCGGCCTCACGGCGGAGGGGTCTCCAGATCCTTCCGGTGTCAGTGCTGAGGGGACTGCAAGGTTCTTTTACCGGGGTTACTCCCGAGGGGCAATGCCCCAGTACCGTCAGTATGTTCTAGGGGGCGCCTTCATGCAGCTTTACTGGCAGCTCTGGCGAGGGCAATATCCCTTCCAGGCCCCGTCCTGAGGTGTGGGATAGGCCTTATGTTCCAACACCAAATGTCTTGGACGAGTCTGGGCACCACGTCTTCGGCACGCAGCTCGATAAATGGCTGCCCCGCCAAATAAGATGGCTGCTCGTCCGATGCCTTCCCTAGGAACGGAGCGGGTAGAGGAACAAGTTACAAGGTGGGACTGGTGTCAACCAGGTACGTGGCTTACAGCTCACCCATCAGCAGCGCAGGGCAGGTTATCGCTGCACGCCAGGCACAGTGTGCCCCGGCAGCCGCCAGTCAATATCCCCTGCCACCTCTTCAGCCTCCGAAGACCGGTCCTTCGAAAGGTTCCTAGCGCTGATACAAACTCCCCAGATGGGGGCCATCCTTCGGTATACTATCAGGGACATGCTCCCTCCGGTCACTCCTCCGGCACCCATAGTCATTCCTCCTATGACTCCGGCGCCACAGGCCCCAGCACAGCCCCTGCTGTCCCATCCGGCCCTTCGATTCTGGCTCCCCTGCCTCCCACAGTACAGGCGGTTCCACACCAGCCTCCGCAGCAGCCACCGGCTCCGGTCTCCACACCGCAGCCCACGGTGCCCAGTACTCCACCTCCCGCTCCGGACCCGCCGAGTGGACCCGACACACCATCTTCAGCCAGGGCCTTCCACGAATGCCTTGTAGGTTTGGCTGAATATTTGGGCCTTCCTCAGCCTGAGGTAGAGCAGCTCCAGGAGGGGACTTGGGGCAGAAGTCCTCACCCTAGAACCTCCTACCAAAATGGGGATCCCGATGCAGAAAGATGTCGTGGCCCTGGCCAAGAAGGGGTGGCTCAAGCCACACTCGGCCAAACCGGTCAATCGCCGCCTCAACGGCAAGTATAGACAGATGGAGGGGGATTCACTCTTACTTTTGGCGCATCCTCAATAGCACTCTTCCGTGATCGCTGCAGCATCATTCTACTCTAATCCTCAGTCGTACTCGGCCACCTCGTCCTCGACGCTGCTAGGCAAGGAGAAGATGATTTTGGAGGCGTACGGGAAAAAGCTGTACTCCAACGCCTCCTTGCACCTGCGTCAAGCCAACGCGGATGCCATGCTGGCAGCTGTTAACCAAAGGCTCTGGCAGGAAATTGTGGACTTCCTCCCGGAACATCCAGCGCAGAGCCCAGTGCGCTTCAAAGCCGGCCTAGGAGAAGCCAGACTGGTAGCGCAGTACATTATGGAGTACACCGTTGTCCACATCGATACCTCTGGCCGGGCCATCTGCATTGCCACAGACATGAGAAGAACTGCCTGACTTCGGGCTACTAAGTTTAACCCAGATGTCCAGGAACGCATATTGGACCTTCCATTTGAGGGTAGTGTCCTCTTCCACTCCACCACGGTTGAGGAATTGGATAAAAAGAACAGCTTGCATACCGTGAAATCTTTATCTATTCTTACGAAGGCCACGCCCAAGGCGTACACCCAGTCACAGCAACACTCTGACAAGGGGCGGGTATTTGGCGGGTTCCTGGGCTTCCAAGAACGGAGGTCCAGACAACCTGACCATTCTCCGAATCAGCACTGGAGGAAACAGAAAGGGGGA
The DNA here is from genome assembly GCF_040938575.1 of Ambystoma mexicanum. Classification (NCBI taxonomy): domain Eukaryota; kingdom Metazoa; phylum Chordata; class Amphibia; order Caudata; family Ambystomatidae; genus Ambystoma; species Ambystoma mexicanum. Next base: position 997,140,777 of record NC_090936.1, read on the forward strand.
ATGGGGAGGTTTGAAGGGCTTTTTCCAATCTTCCTTCTCTGCAACAGCCTCAGAGGGAAAGAAGGCATGACACGTCCCTTCGGGTCAACGTGTCTCCGGTGGGCGGCAGGCTTGCCTTTCACATGCAAGTTTGGCGCCAGAACTTTTCATATCCCTGGATAATATCCGTAGTCTCCACGGGTTACTGATTATCGATCCCCTTCCTCTCCTCCCCTCCTCTCCCACAGATTAGGACATCAACTCTGTTGGTCGAGATCCGGTCGCTCGTCAGGAGCCAGGCTGTGGAAGAAGTCCCAGTGAGGATTGGGCTTTTATTCCAGAATTTTGGCCATACAGAAGAACCACCAGGCTGGCCTGAGAGTTGCGTTGGACCGTTTCACCCTCAATCTCTCCTTTCCTCTGCAAAAATTCAAGATGGTTCTGCCAGCACTCATTGTGGAAACACTGGACAGGGGAGACTGGATGTGCTCCCTGGATCTGAAGGATGGGTATCTACATGTCCCGATTTGGCATCCACATCGTTCCTTATTGCGGTTCAGAATCATGAGCTGCCATTTCCAAAACAATGTGCTACCCTTTGCCCTCAACTCAGCTCCTAGGGTATTTACCAGGTTAATAAATGCAGTGGCAGCCCTCCTCAGGGCCCAGGGCCACCACATCTCTGGAAGCAGTTCACCATACCTCCTCTGCACTGATGAACACACTCCACGACCTGGGGTTCACTATCAATCTCAAGAAGTCTCAGCTGCAACCCACGCAGACCCTGACCTTCCTGGGCTTCATCTGGGAAACAAGCTCTGAGAGAGTCTTTCCCTCAGAGGACAAGATTGCGGGCGTCAAGAGAGCCACTTCTCACTTCCTCTCCAGGGCAGTGACCTCAGCCTGGAGGTACCAACACCTTTTGGGTATAATGGCAGCGATCCTGTTTTCCATACCCCACACAAGATTCAAGATGAGATTACAGCTGACTTTGCAGCCTCATGGAATTAGGAGAAGGGCTCCCAAGCGGAACCAGTGAACATTTCACCCTGTCTCCACTCAGACCTCATGGGGTGGTCCGCGGACTACAACCTGCGGCAGAGCAAGCCCTTCCGGCAGCCGGCCCCTCAGGTCAATGTTACTACAGACTCATCCCTAGAGTGCTGGGGTGCCACTCTGGACAGCCACAGCGTCCATGGAGTCTGGACTCGGCAGGAGCAAGAGTCCCACATCAATTGTCTGGAATTGAAGGCCATATGGCTGGCTCTGAAGGCCGTTCTCCCTCTTATAGAGGGCAAGACAGTTCTTATCCAGACGGACAACTCCACCAGCATGTACTATGTCAACAATTAGGGGGGTACTAGATCCCCTCCGCTTTGCAACCTAGTCATCAGCATGTGGGAGTGGGCACAGGAGAACAACATCTACCTCACCACCGTCCACCTCCTGGGGGAGTCCAACCTGGAGGGAGACGAGCTCAGCAGACTGGCGGTGGACAATTACAAGTGGCAATTGAACGACCTGTTACTGAAGGAGATTTTCCTCCGGGGGGGCATCCCCAAGTGGATCTCTTTGCCTCCCTGGGCAACAGGAAATGCCAGCAGTTCGCCACCTGGCAGGGGCAGGGCTCTGGCCCTCTGAGCGACATATTCCAGATACGGTGGAACGACATGACGGAATACGCCTTCCAGACCACACCCCTGGACCACTAGGTGATCTGCAAGATAAAGAAATCTTGTCACCTCAGCATCACTTTGATAACTCAATGGTGGCCAGCGATACTGTGGTTCTCTGAGCTACTCAGCCTTTTAGATAGGCCACCCATTCACCTACCGCTGGGCCCAGCTCCTCTCCTGGCCCAGCAGGGGGGCAGGGTACTCCACCCCGCTTCTCACAAACTAGCCCTCACGGCATGCTTCCTGAACAGGTCACGCTGAAACACTTGAGCCTATCTCAGGCTAACCTAGAGATCATCCAGGGCGCTAGAAGCAAGGTTACAATGAGCCAATATAAGAGTAAATGTTCTAGATTCTGTCATTGAGCCGACTCTAGGGAGATGGACCCTCTTAAGTGCACCTTCGACGATGTGCTTTCCTTCTCGACACACCTCGCCCACTCCGGCGTACAGGTGGGCACATGCCGCATCTATCTGGCAGACATAGGGGCTTACAGGAATTGGGAGGAGGGACTCTTCTCCTCTAACCTGTTGGTCAAGCGACATCTGGCAGGCCTCCACAGGCTCTACCCACATATAAGGAAACCACACCCTGTGTTTAGGGCCTCATGTAACGCTCACCTGATTCACGCAGACACGCCGGTCTTGACTGGGTGAATGCCGTATCTTCAAAGGTGATGTGTAACACACGGTTGGCTCTTTGGGCTGGACCTCTGTGCACTGTATGTCTGACTCGAAGAGTAGGATGTCTGCAGATAGAAAATATGGGATTAATGAACTGGGGTTATTGGGTGCCTCTCTCCTCTTCCCTTTCTCTTCTCCTGTAGAACCCCAAAGGTTAACACCCTCACCTTAGGTAAGTGAACGCCGAGCTCTCCATCTGCCTCGGGGCAGGGTGCCGTAACCAGTTTCTTCACTGGATAAGGGTGCAGGCCTCTTGACCTCAGAGGACTGCTGTCCGTCGTTAACTGCACGAACGGTAAGTTCTGGGCACTTCAAATGTCTCAAATGTCTTTTGTAATGATATCTCTTGTTTTGCAGGGTTCCGGCGATGGCGGATGGCGGGCTGATGAGAGTTGAGGATCGAACCCGCGTGAGGAATAGAAGCGCCTGGAAGTAAGAGCTTGTAGCCTGCTTCACGATGCGCACTAACTGTCCCTTTTATCTTGCAGGTACAAGTTCGGAGCTTTAGAGAAGCTGAAGGGTGCTGGAATACCCACTGGATTCGGTGTGGGAAGGAGTAATGGCTCGTGAGTAATAAAGTTGCCCAATGTCTTTAAACGCACCTTCTTTTGTCTTTCAGATGCGGGATGCAGCGCCGAAGGCCTCCGGAGCGTGCGAAGAGCTGGTAAGCTTTTGTCTTTCAGATGCCGGAATGCAGTGCGAAGACCTCCGGAGCATGCGAAGAGTAGGTAAGCCTTTGTCTTTCAGATGCCGGAATGCAGCGCGAGGCGTTGGTGACAGCCGATGGACCAGGTAAGAGATGCGCTGCCACTGAAGACCGTAGTGCTAACCTGTTCTTTCTTTGTCTTTACAGGTGCTGCTGAAGACTGGATTCCAGGATGGTAAGCCTTTGTTCCCTTAGGCCCAGGATCAGAAGCAGAAGACACGATGAGCGTTCTGCTGCAGAGAATGCAGAATAACGCAAAGCAAGATTCATCCATCGGGTGTGGTTTAAATAGCCTCCTGTAGTGCTTAGGTGTCTCCTTCCACAGCCACGCCTAAGAAAAGAGTTCCTGCTTTCCAGAAGAGTTCCAGTGTTCTGAACCTAGGGAGTGGCTCCTGCCCCACCCAACCGGAAAAGTAGTCCCAAACAGAAGAGGATCAGGAGTTCAACTGGCAGGTAAGTAAGCAGCATGGTCTGCTGCAGGTAAGTCCACCCAAGCATTATGAGCCCGGCGCTTCCAGCGCTGGGACTGGGCATCTTTATGAGCCTGGTGCCACTGGCGCCAGGACAGGGTCCAAAAGGTCCCAATTGGGACTGGCTGGCACTCGGAACCGGGGTTATGGGTCTGCTTCCAAGGGAGTCGGGCAAGTCCTGATCTTTTGGAAGCAGAGATCATGACAGCACCCCCCCTCAAGGCCCCTCCCAAACCGGGCTTCTCCGGGGGTTTGGGCTTGTTAGGAAATGTTCGATGAAATCTTTTGATTAGACGAGGCGCGTGGACATATTCTGCAGGTTCCCAGGATCTTTCTTGGGGACCGTAGCCTTTCCAGTCAATCAGGTAAAATAGTTTAGATTTGGAGATCTTGGAATCCAGGATGCTTTTGACTTCAAACTCAAGTTCTCTATCAACTAGAATAGGTTTTGGAGATGTAGTTAGTCGAGTTTGAGTTTGCACGGGATTTAATAGAGAGACGTGGAAGACCGGATGTATCTTCATGTGAGGGGGCAAGTCCAACTTGACCGCTACTGGATTTACTATGGTAGTGATGGAATAGGGGCCAAGGTATCTTGGGTTGAATGTGCGTGGTCCTTTTAGAGGTAGATATTTGGTGGATAACCAGACTTGATCTCCTACTTGATATTGGGGGGCTTCCTTCCGATGTTGGTCTGCTCCTTTCTTGTATTGTTCTTTAGCCCTTTGAAGGTGAGAAACGGCTTCCTTAAAGGCTTGGGTGATTGTAGAATGCAGGTGGTCTACTGCTGGTGTTCCAAGATCTTGGAGTGGATCCAACTCCGAGGTTCGAGGGTGACTACCGTATAAAAGAAAAAACGGGGTCTTCCCAGTTCCCGAGTGGACAGAGTTATTGTAGGCATATTCGGCTATCAAAAGGATATCTTTCCAAGTTTTTTCAGTTTGTTGTAGCATGCAGCGCAAATACTGTTCCAGAGTTTGATTGGTCCTCTCGGTTTGTCCGTCGGTTTGAGGGTGGTGGCTGGTCGAAAGTCTCACATCAATTTGAGCCGACCGACAGCAACTTCGCCAAAAATGAGAAATGAATTGACTACCTCGATCCGAAATTAGAACTGAAGGAAAACCGTGCAGTCGGACGATGTTTTCGAGAAATTCTCGGGCCAGAGTTGCTGCTGTTGGTAAGCCTTTGAGTGGAATGAAATGCGCCATCTTGGAGAATAGGTCCACGATTACTAGGATCGTATTGTATCCGGAGCATGGAGGTAGATCGGTGATGAAGTCCATAGAAAGCGTATGCCAAGGGCGAGGCGGGATGTCAATAGGGCGTAAGAGGCCGGCTGGTTTTTCCTTTTGACTCTTGTTATGGGCGCATACTCCACAGGACATTATAAAGTCTCTGATATCTTTTTTCCAAGACGGCCACCAGAAGTAGCGCTTGATCTTTTCCGAGGTCTTGGTCATACCGGGATGTCCTTCCATTAAAGAATCCTGATAACAAGAGATTACCTTTTTCTGTAAATCTGTGCTGGGCAGGTATTACCGTTCTTGGAAATATAATAGGTTGTCCTTCACCGTAAAGTCCTTTCCCTGCAGATGCCAATTCTGTATGTCTGCTGGAGTTACCAGTAGCTTGGCTTTATCCTTAACTTCCTCTATGGATTGTGTGGCGATTACACCTAGAATTCTTTGTTCGGGAATGATAGGTACAGGTTTAGGATTGATAAAATGTTCTTCCACTCCCATCCGAGAAAGGGCATCAGCTTTACCGTTTTTTGTACCAGGTCGATAGGTAATTATGAAGCCAAACTCGGCAAAGAATAGTGCCCAACGGAGTTGCCTAGAGGATTGAGCTTTTGCGGTTTTCAAATATTGCAGGTTTCGGTGATCTGTAATCACAGTAACGGTTTGTCGGGCCCCCAGAAGATAATGCCGCCAAGCCTTAAAGGCGGACTTGATAGCTAGAAGTTCCTTATCAGTAATAGTGTAATTGATTTCAGGAGGCGAGAATTTGCGGGACCAAAATGCCACGGGATGCAACTGATTGGTTACTGGGTCCTTTTGTGATAGAACTGCCCCCATGGCAAGGCTCGAAGCATCAGTTTCAACGATGTAGGGGAGTTCTGGGCGAGGATGTTTTAAGATCGGTGCAGAGATAAATCTAGTCTTCAAATTCTGGAAAGCTTGTTCCGCCTTGGTAGACCATTCAAAACGTTTGTTTTTCTTTAACAAGGCGGTGATGGGCTGGACTATTCGAGAGAATTCGGGGATAAACCTGCGGTAAAAGTTAGGGAAGCCTAACATGCTTTGAACACCTTTTATGGAGGATGGCGATGGCCATTTGAGAATTGCATCGACCTTCTTTGAATCCATACGCACTCCGCTAGGTGATAATATGAATCCCAAGAATTCAACTTCAGTCACGTTGAAAACACATTTTTCCAATTTAGCGAAAAGTTTGTGTTGACGCAATCTCTCGAGGACCATTTTCACGTGTTTCCGATGTTCAGTTTCCGATGAAGAATAAACGAGGATGTCGTCAATGTAAAGAACAACACACACATCTATGAGCTCTCTGAGGACATTGTTCATAAAATATTGAAAGGCGGCCGGGGCATTGCAAAGTCCGAAGGGCATGACCTGATATTCAAATAGCCCATACTTGGTGCGGAAGGCCGTCTTCCATTCATCGCCCTCTTTTACTCGTACCAAGTGGTAGGCTCCTCTAAGATCCAGCTTTGTATATATGCATGCTTTTCTGACTTGGTCCAGGAGTTCAGGGATCAAAGGTAACGGATATCTATTCTTTTTTTTTTTTTTTTTTTTAAATATATGTTTATTTTATCTCAACCAAACAACATTACAACGAAACATAAATAAAACACTTCAAACAACAAAACCAAACAAACAAAAAGTAAGGCACTGCAATCCCCATCCCTCCCCCCTATGAGCCTGTAGAGTGTCCGCCATCAGTGTCCGTTCCGTGCGGTGGGGCCTCATCGCTCTCAAGTCCAGCCGAGGCCGATCCCGCACCAAACAGCTCAGCTAACAATAACTTCCATGCCGTGAGAGAGCCTTTTTCTTCATCATCCCCTGCCATACTGCCATCTTGCCACGCTGTCGTTTCGGCATCCGCCCATTTTTGGAGATCCCGCCACCAGACCTCCACTCGCGGCTTGTGACATTTCTTCCACTCCATGGCTATCCTACGTTTGGCAAGCACATAGGCCAGATCTTTAAGTTTCTCAACATGTCGAAGCTTAGGCGCCCTGGGATAACCTCCCAGCAGACAAGCCCAAGCCAAATCCACCTTAAGTGTGATACCCCTCCCTGCCAGCCTTCGCGCCACTTCACCCCAGTAAGTTGCAATCACTGGGCACGCCCAGAACATATGTATCATGTCTGCATTCTCTTTGTTACACTTGGGGCACGCCTGGCGCCCACTACCTAGAAATTTGGAAATTCTAAGGGGGGGTCATATATGCCCTGTGCGTAATATAGAGCTGTATCTGCTTGAACCTGGCGTTCCTCGATACCTTTTTGTGGTACCCCAGGGCGCGCTCCCACATCCCGTCCGACATCGGGGCCCCCATCTCCGCTTCCCACTCCAGTCTCAGGTGCCCCAAATCCTTCCCAACCTTTGTCATCAACATCTCGTACAACCTAGAGACCTCGTGTCCACCCTCTGATGCGTCATACATTGTCTCCAGCGTGGCATCCGGTTCATCAGCCAAAGTAGTTTCGGGCGACGTGCTCCGGACCTCCCGGACCACCCTATGATATGTTACGTATTGACCCCTGTGTAGCCCCCACCCTGCCTCCAGTTCATCGAACTCCATCAGGGTCCCATCCTGCCAGATGCCGCCCATAGTGATCAATCCCACTGACTCCCAATACGTCCGGATAATAGTTCTCAGCTGCCCGTCCTCCTTTGCCAGGGCGATCAGAGGCAACTGCGGCATACACGGCAAGGGGTCACCCATCATCCGACAGGCACGCCGCCATATATTCCTGCCAAGGGCTAGCATCTTAGGACGCTCTCTCATCCATGAGCCAGTCACCCAAATCACCTCCCGCAGATAGAAGGGGGAACAGTCTCTCCCTAGCAGCCTATGTTCGGGGGTCTCTTCATCTGAAAGCCACCTGGCCACATATTGCAGTTGCGCCGCAATATAAAACATTTCGGGTGTGTCGGAAGCGGCCTCTGTCGGATTACGGAGAGCGAGGGGTGCGGCTTGACACGTTGCGAGTGTTTCGTTGGGTCCTTTCCTCTAGCGTCGGCGGAGTATCGGCGGAAGAGAGGAGCGAGGAGAGAGCCAGCGAGCGAGCCGTGAGAGCCGTGAGAGTCGCCGGACGGACGAAACGAGGCAGTCGGGCATCGGGCATTGGGTCCTGCGCGGCGCTGCCTGGTTTGCCTGGACTACCTAAGAAGTGCAACACGGAGAAGTGCATTGCTGGTGAGAACACAGGGACCCTGTGGGTGAACACACTCTAGGCTTCGGGCCAGATCCAGTCCGGCGGTTGGGGGCCCGGGCGGGGGCTTCAGTGGTCCGTGGAGCCAGTGTGTGAGACTGGATTGACCTACTGAAAGCGGGCGCAAGGGCTCGGGATTGCGCTCCCTGCTGGGTCTGGATTACGGTAACCTCAAACACTGTGTCATTAATTCCCCGGCCCACCCCTAAACGTGGTATTATTGCCAGTAGCCGCCTAAAGGATTGAAAATATGAGAGCCTTAGATTGTGCGGACTAGTCCCTCAACGCGGACATCAGAAATTGGCGTAGGAGCACCTTAGGACGGGGGCTACCTTGAGTCCTGAGGCCGTTGGTGTACGGTCGGAACCACAAAACGTGGCCTGGCCCACCGCATGGTTGACTTTCATTACGCCACTGTACAATTTAACCTTAATCTAAGTGGTCATTACTTGGAGACTGTGGGCTGAGGCCTTTGATCCAGGTATAGTACACTCACAGTGTGTAGCATTGAAAAACTGAGGCGTGAACTCGGTAAATTGAAAGCTGCCGTAACAAGCGGATTGGGCAGCTGCAGCGAAGCTACGCGTAGCACTCTTAATGCAACCTGACCAGAATCCGAGTCACTCTACATACAATCTAAGGCAAACCAAGTCAAGAACAGCGGCTAGGGGCCCTGCTAATTCAAAGGTTGATATGGAAAAGCTGCCAGCTAAAGCAAAAGGGAAAAAAAATCTTACAATCAAGCAAGGTGCGATCACCTCATTTTTCCCCCCTCGAGAAACAAATTCAACTATAGTTGAAGAAGAAATTCCCGATCAACCTGAAAACCCCCTATTGAGTAGCTCAAATGTTGAAGACATTGACAATAACTCCCTATTAGAATTATGTCTAAGTATCCAGAGAAATATGACGCCATTACCCGCAGCAAGATCGGATAATAATAGCGGACTATCAATAGATAATTCAAGAACCTTACAGCCAGGGACCCCTATGACGGGAGTAGGCATTGAGAGACTCTCTACATCACCTAACTTGGTATTTGCCTCAATGGAAGACGTTCCGGATGAAGCAATTGACTGTAATGACAAAACATGTACAGGGGCCGCCGGAATCGCCGAGATACAGGCTTCGGTAGCCTCACTTCAATTTGCACTCAGGATCTTGTTGAAAATGTCGGGGCGAATTTTGACCAATATGGATATTCTCATCGGGGGTAACAAGGAGAGAATGAACTCTGCTGAAGAAGCGGAGGCAAATCTATCCGAGGCAATCCATATAGCAAGTGATATTGAAGAGCGACAAAAATCTGAATCAGAGGAGGAGAGAGACAGACCCGATCCATACTTTTCTAAAAAACAGAAGAGACTGGCAAAGAAAACAAACAAGGGCAAAAGGGATAGTGCCATACAACCAGCAAGGACAGAGAAGAACGAGAGGGAAATTACTACTAAAAAGAGCAGGAAAAGAATAGCAAGAGCCAAGAAGAGAAAGGCCACCCGAGATGGATACCTGACCAGTTGGTTACTCTCCGAACAAGGGCCCGCAATGGAATGTGAAGAAAGAGCTGACCCCGTGGAAGATGCGGAAGTAAGTCACGGATCCATAGTAGATATAGCCACGCCTACAAGCAATCTGACAGTAAATGAAGATCCACTTTCTGAAGCAATAGCCACGCTGGCTGATAAAAGTGAGAAGAAAGGCAGCCGTATATGCCTGATTAAGAACCTTTATCAGAGCAAGGTTAACAAATGGTTATCACGATCAGAGCTCTTGATAAGACTATACTCGGTCCCCCAACTGCGGGTGCTAATCTCTGACGACTTTCAATTTGTAGAACCTCTGAAAGGTCCTAACCCTAATGTGTCCGCCCTTCATTGTAAATTCATGGCCACCGCGGAGCTGCTAAGAAAGTATAAAGAGGAATTAAAATCAGTAGACGTGGAAGTGGATGTCGACATAATTGAAATAGATCCCAGCTGTAGAGAGGAAGAGATCACTGTTACTACAAATACAACATCTTGCTCTAATATGGAGACTGATAAGAAAATGGAAGCGTCTGAGGTACGACGAGCACTGAAATGGCTGGCTGATGCTCTTCCCGAGATCCTAAGGAAACCATGATACCTCTCTGTTGTATCGTGGAACTGTCAGGGTTTCTCCCATCTACTTTCGCCTGAGGGTTCCACAGAGATGCTCGATAAATGCTGCTGTTTTTCCCTACAAGAGACCTGGGCCCTTGACCCTTTGGTACTAGATGGTTTTACGATGTATCATGCAGCAGCCAAAAGAGGAGAGAAAGGCAGGCCTTTTGGTGGCCTGGCTATTGGAGTGATTAACACTTGGGGGTCCAGGCAGATTGACTGCAACTGGGGGAACAACTTACTTGCAGTTGAAGTGCTATTCGATGGCAAAGATCCTATAGGTTCTCTTCTGCTGGTAAATATATACAGTCCGCCAGGAGGAACGCTGAGTGAACAACTACAAGATGCCATGCAGGATCTGCTGGCAAACTGGTCACCTGCTACTACCAATTCTGGAATAATGGTCATGGGTGACTTCAACTGCCACATGAACGGTCGGGTGTGCAAAACACAGAACACTAAATTGAAAGAAAAAGGAGTTATGTTTCATAATAAAAAACAAGATCGGGAGGGCAATGCATGGGAATACCTGTTTGACTCCTGGGACATGATAATGCTGAATGGCAGAACGGCAAGTGATCACCCTGGACAACATACCTGGTCAAACGGTGCCTCGTGTAGTACGTTGGACTACGTATTTATTTGCCCGGGGCTACAAGAACAGATTGAAGATCTGATCGTCCTGCCCAATGACTGGAGTGATCATGCTGCCTTAAAATGCACGATGAGTAATATTCGAAGTCAACCCCCATCTAGCAATACGGGAATTGTAAAAGTTAATAATGCAGGCACTAGGATTTCGTGGTCAGAGAGGAATATTGCACTTGCGGTGGAAACCCTGAGAGTGGTAGAGCCTTGTGAGTTCCATAAATTTAATACTATGACCATCAACTCCATAGAGGACTGGATTAGTGCTTTCTCAGGCAAACATGCGGCAGCCCCTATGGGTCACATGATGAGTTGTAAGGGAAATAAGTTACCTTACGATAAAATAATCAGAGACCTTAAACGTAATCTTAGAGCTGATCTATGTAAGGCCAAGAGAACAATGTTCCCGGGAGAGCAATACTCTCGAACAATCAGAGCAATTAAAAATAAATACAGAGCGACCATTAAGAAGAAAAATAGGGGGGATAAGGTTCTCTCATCACAGAAATTGGTGAAGACAATTTGCGAAGGGAAAACCCGTAACATCTGGTCCCTCCTGAGCGAGGCTCAAGGTATACAGAAGGGGGCGCTAGTTAACCCTATCGAAGAAAGAGTGTGGGTCAAATTTCTGGAAGATAAAAATATGGAGGGTGAGAAAGTACCAATGCTGGGCAGCCCTCCTAGTGAGGCCCCATTTCCCATAACATATGAACTTATCTTGAATAAAATCAAAGAGATAAAATCATCAAGAGCACCGGGACCCAACGGGCTGGCAAATATTACCATGAAAGCGTACCCTGAGTTCTGGGCAAATTTACTAAACATCCTATTCCAGAAAGTATTAAAGATGGGCAATATACCCTATTCCTGGCAGACTGCAATATTAATTCCAGTTTACAAAAAGGGCAATAGATCCGACCCTAGCAACTATAGATTGCTTTCTATGCTAGATGCGACTGGAAAGATATTTGCATCGCTTCTGCTCAATGAGCTACAATCATGGGCAGAAAATAAGGGAATATTGTCTCAATTCCAAAGTGGGTTCAGACAAGGATACTCCACGGCCCATAATATCTTGATAATGGATATGTTACGAACCAGAGCGCTGAGAAGTGGATCGGCTCCGCTCTATGCATTATATATAGATTTCACGGCGGCATTTGATTCGATACCTCGTAGCCGATTGTGGAATAAATTGCATTCTATGGGTTGTCCATATGGCCTTATTTATTATCTAAAACTTCTGCATTTAAATAACACAGTTAAATTGAAATTAGACCAAGAAGGCCATACAACGCAAAGTGTCATACAAAATAGAGGGGTTAAGCAAGGATGTGTAACTGCACCTTTAATATATAATTTATGTGTACGACATCCCAGATGCATTGAATAAGGTTAGCAATTGCCCGCCAAAGATGGGGAAAGCAAGCTGCCCAGTATTAGCATACGCAGACGACCTAGTGATATTTGATCACACCATTAGCGGGATGAGAAGATCTGCGGTTGCAATATGGGAATATGCTGAAAAGAACGGTCTGAGCATTAATTTAGGCAAAACCAAGATCATGAGATATACAAAAAAAAAGGTCACGCGAGTCCAACTAACAGTAGGGGCTGTAAATATAGTATATGTCCCTCATTATTGTTACTTAGGAATAGACTTTGAAAATAATGGGGATTACATGACATGTAAACAAACACGTCGTATTAAAGCTGCACAGTTGACCGCGCTGTTCCACAGATTTACGGTCAGACAAGGCGGATTCTCACTATGGGGGACACGACAACTCTATATTCAGGTCTTTGCTCCGGCGATAATATACGGCCTGGAAGCTCTATTAGAGTCTGATCTAAAATGGCTGCAGATACTAGAGGGCAAATTTTGGCGACGTGTGCTTGGACTGCCTCCCTCGGTTCCTATGGCCATTATCAGATTAGAACTGGGACTAACCTCCTTAAAGGCTTCAGTGCTCAAGAAAAGGGCCTCGTTATATCTCAGAATGACCCGAGATACAACTAATGGACTATTAACAGCGGTTAATGAAGAAATTGAGAAGGAAGGGCTGACATGTTCAATCACTGACCAGATGAATGACTTGTTCTCCGAAATAGGCTGGCGTCCCAGAGATGGCAAATACTCGGAGAAGGTAAATAGAGCACTGTGTAAACGTGTCGATCTCTGGGACTGGCTGGAGAACTTTAAACATCTTACAAGTCTGAGCAGCTTCCAATTCGTGCAATATAGATTATTTGATTTTAGGAAACCCCAGAGATACCTAAATATTTGTCCATCTGTAAGACTCAGACGGTTCATATTGCTACTTAGGCTTGAACAACTCCCCACTCTTAGCATTACGGGGAGAAAAGACAGGATTGCCGTAGAGGACCGCAGCTGCCGTCTATGTAAAAAACAAAAGCAGTTGGAGACGGCAAAACATGTGTTGACGGAATGCTCGATGATGGCCAGCATATATTCACCCCTCCTTGGTAGCCATGTACATGAAATAATGCATATTGGGGACGCCTTGTTCTGGCATCATTGCCTTAATTCGAATAGCTTACGTGTATTGACAGCCCTATATACTATCTGGCTACAAGTGGAAATAAGATTGGGCTTAACCCTTTAGAGGTGCATGCAAAAAAGTATATATGTATTTTATTATTCTGTTCACATGCTATTTATTGTTAATTTTATTTTCTTTCTTGTGTAAAGTTTATAAAAATTTAAACTATAACACAATAAATAAATTATAAATAATAGGCCTCAAAGTTCGGCAGCTTCACGCCACCTTTCTCGTAAGAGTTCTGCAATTTCCATAATGCGACCCTGTTGCGCGTGCCGTGCCACAGGAAATTCCTACACACGCTATGTAACTTAGCGAAAAACTTCCTAGGTATCATATACGGGATGTTATTAAAGTAATGCAGGAGCCTGGGCAGCACCACCATTTTAAGCATAGCTCCGCGACCCATCATAGCTAAAGGCAATCTTTCCCAGAACCTCATGCACCTCCCAATCCAGCTAGTTCAGTATTATACCTGTGTTCTTCCTCGGTCGTGTGATACACGTCAATGCCCAAGTACCGGAAGGAGCTTGTTGCCCACGGAATCCGCAGCACTGGCAACCTCTCCGCCGGTATCCCCACATAACTGCCTAGCGGGAATAGTATGGATTTCTGAGGGTTAACCGCTATGCCGGACAACCAGGCGTACCTCTCCAATACCTCCAAGATATACTGCAAATTCTCTTCCGGATGTTTCAGGTATAACAGCATATCGTCTGCATACAGGGATATAAGATGGCACTCTCCTCCCACCTCTATGCCCACCGGATCATACTGCTGCCGGAGGTAAACTGCTAAGGGTTCGAGGGCCAGTATGTACAACATTGGGGACCAAGGACACCCTTGCCTGGTGCCTCTGCCTAACTGCCATCTATCTGACACCACTGCACCCGTACGGACCCTAGCCAGAGGCGCACTATATAATAGGTCGGCCCACCTCATGTAGCATGGTCCCAGTCCGAACTGCCCCAAAGCCGCCAGCAGCCATGGGCTTCGAACAGAGTCGAACGCTTTAACCGCGTCCAGCGCCACTATCGCCATTTCGCTGTCCTCACTGCCCCCCCAATTCCACCACCCTGTGAAGGCGTCTGTGATTGTGAGTAATATTCCTGTTCGGGACATAGCCCGTCTGGTCAGGATGGATCAGCTTGCCTATTACCCTCCGCATTCTGGCCGCCAGGACAGCTGTCAGGATCTTGCTGTCCTGGTTCAGCATCCGGATATCTATTCTTAACGGTGATCTGGTTCAGGGCGCGATAATCTATACAAGTTCTAATGTCCCCTTCTTTTTTTGGAACGAAGAACAAAGCTGAGGAAGCAGGGGACTTGGAAGGACGAATAAACCCATTTGCTAGGTATTGATCCAGGTATTGTCGGAGGTGAAGATTCTCAGGCTCGGTGAGGGCATAAATTCTACTACAAGGAGGAGTAGATCCAGGTATCAGGTCTATCTGGCAGTCATAAGACCTATGAGGAGGTAGAGAGTTAGCCTGATCCTTCCGGAAAACATCTTGGAATTCTAGGTATTCAGGAGGTAACTGAGGAGCCTCCGAGGAAATTGCTGCCAGTGCAACACCAGGTCGAGGGTGACAAGTAGAGACGCATTCTGGAAACTGAACCGTTCTTGCTCGCCAATCGATCTGAGGATTGTGCTTCTCTAACCAAGGAATTCCTAGAATAATCTGGAACTGGGGGCCTTGATCACATCGAACACGATCTTCTCATGGTGTCCATCTTGACTTACTAGCGTCACTTCTTGGGTGGTATGCGTTACTGGTCCGGAGGCTATCTCCGTACCATCCACTGTAGTAATGACGTCCTTTACAGCCTTTGGACAAAGAGTCAGATTCATCCTCAAAACCATTTCATGATCCACATAATTGCCGATGGCACTGCTGTCGACGTAAGCTTCAATCGCATGTAATCGATCCGGATGTTCAGGGCTAATGAGGACCATAGGTATCACGAAATGCGAGGTCACGGAACTGGTTTTAACGCTCGGCAAGAGGACCTCTATTCTTGTCGGGCGAGGTTGTTTCCCTGCTCAGAGTTTGTGACCCTGGTAACTGCAGCTCCTACTGCCTTCTTGGCTGGTTTCACCGGACAGTCTCGAAGAAAGTGCCCCGAGTTTCCGCAATAGAGGCATAATTGCAGCTGTTTTCTCCTTTCCCGCTCCTTTTGTGTTAGTGGTCCTTTCAGGCCCCCTATTTGCATGGGTTCCCCGGAGTCTACTCCTTTGGTAGGAGTTGGTGGTTTGGAAAATACTCGAGCATCAAACTTGGAACGATCGGCCTTCCTGTTCTGCAGTCTGTGGTCAATTTGAACGACTAAGTCAATATAGTCTGAACAGTCTTGCGGGGGATTCACTACTTGGGCTAACACATCTTTGAGCTCTCCACGTAGACCTCTATAAAACAGCGTAATCCTTTTGTCCTCAGGCCATCGAGTTTCCACTATCAGTCTGTTGAAAGACGCAATATAAGCCAAAAGGTCTTCATTACCCTGTCGCAATGAAAGGAGCTCATTGTCCAAGGCCTGCCCCTGTGAATGTCTTGCAAACAGTTTTTCCATACTGAGCTGAAAAGCTCGAAAATCATGGAGAACCGGATCATCTTGATTAACTAGAGGGATCGACCAGTCTGCCGCATTGCCACTAAGGTACGAAAGCACGAAAGCTACCTTAGCTTGATCAGTTGGAAAGGCTGCTGGCCGGCATAAGAAGTGCAACCGGCACTGATTAATAAATACTGCAAACCTCTTTGGGTCACCAGAAAATCGTTCGGGCGGAGCCAGAGGTACATTCCCAGGTAGGTTGATCTGCACTGGGTTCGTAGAGGATGTTGAAGGAAGATTTGCCCCTGATGCGGGTAACGGAGTTTGTCCGGCTTGTGACTGTAGCAATTATCTAGCGAGATCGTCTGTTCGCTCCTTGGAAATAATCAGTTCCCTTCTTAGAGCATTCGTTTCCCGACGGGCTGCATGCACTTCTGCTCTTAGTTCCCCAAGTAACTGGGCTAGCTGGTCGGTATCTGAGGTTTCCATAGCGCCTGGGTGGGAGTTTTGCGATAGGCTTTGCGTTCTGTAACGCTCACCTGATTCCCGCAGAGACGCCGGTCTTGACTGGGTGAATGCCGTATCTTCAAAGGTGATCTGTAACACACGGTTGGCTCTTTGGGCTGGACCTCTGTGCACTGTATGTCTGACTCGAAGAGTAGGATGTCTGCAGATAGAAAATATGGGATTAATGAACTGGGGTTATTGGGTGCCTCTCTCCTCTTCCCTTTCTCTTCTCCTGTAGAACCCCAAAGGTTAACACCCTCACCTTAGGTAAGTGAACGCCGAGCTCTCCATCTGCCTCGGGGCAGGGTGCCGTAACCAGTTTCTTCACTGGATAAGGGTGCAGGCCTCTTGACCTCAGAGGACTGCTGTCCGTGGTTAACTGCACGAACGGTAAATTCCGGGCACTTCAAATGTCTTAAAAGTCTTTTGTAATGATATCTCTTGTTTTGCAGGGTTCCGGCGATGGCGGATGGCGGGCTGATGAGAGTTGAGGATCGAACCCGCGTGAGGAATAGAAGCGCCTGGAAGCACGTAAGTAAGCGCTTGTAGCCTGCTTCACGATGCGCACTAACTGTCCCTTTTATCTTGCAGGTACAAGTTCGGAGCTTTAGAGAAGCTGAAGGGTGCTGGAATACCCACTGGATTCGGCGTGGGAAGGAGTAATGGCTCGTGAGTAATAAAGTTGCCCAATGTCTTTAAACGCACCTTCTTTTGTCTTTCAGATGCGGGATGCAGAGCCGAAGGCCTCCGGAGCGTGCGAAGAGCTGGTAAGCTTTTGTCTTTCAGATGCCGGAATGCAGTGCGAAGACCTCCGGAGCATGCGAAGAGTAGGTAAGCCTTTGTCTTTCAGATGCCGGAATGCAGCGCGAGGCGTTGGTGACAGCCGATGGACCAGGTAAGAGATGCGCTGCCACTGAAGACCGTAGTGCTAACCTGTTCTTTCTTTGTCTTTACAGGTGCTGCTGAAGACTGGATTCCAGGATGGTAAGCCTTTGTTCCCTTAGGCCCAGGATCAGAAGCAGAAGACACGATGAGTGTTCTGCTGCAGAGAATGCAGAATAACGCAAAGCAAGATTGATCCATCGGGTGTGGTTTAAATAGCCTCCTGTAGTGCTTAGGTGTCTCCTTCCACAGCCACGCCTAAGAAAAGAGTTCCTGCTTTCCAGAAGAGTTTTCCTGTTGGGTGGGGCTCCTGCCCCACCCAACAGGAAAAGTAGTCCCAAACAGAAGAGGATCAGGGGTTCAACTGGCAGGTAAGTAAGCAGCATGGTCTGCTGCAGGTAAGTCCACCCAAGCATTATGAGCCCGGCGCTTCCAGCGCTGGGACTGGGCATCTTTATGAGCCTGGTGCCACTGGTGCCAGGACAGGGTCCAAAAGGTCCCAATTGGGACTGGCTGGCACTCGGAACCGGGGTTATGGGTCTGCTTCCAAGGGAGTCGGGCAAGTCCTGATCTTTTGGAAGCAGAGATCATGACACCTCACCTCCGCTCGCAGAGTCAGCGAGATCCAGGCTCTGGTGGCATCAGAGTCCTACACTACCTTTCACAAGGACAAGGTACACCATGCGTTCCTACCCAAGGTAACCTCCTGCTTCCATCTCAATGAGGAGATAGTCTTATCCTTAGGTCAGCGAAGAAAGTGGGTGAGCCTCAGAGGGTCTTGCACTGTCTGGATGTCAGATGCACCCTGAAATACTACCTGGACAGGACCAAGGACTTCCGCAAGTCGCACTCTCTGTTTGTCACTTTCGGTGGGTCAAGGCCTGGTTATCAGGCTTCCAAGGCCTCCATAGCAAGGTGGATGGTCGTGGCAATCAAGGAGGCCAATGAGGGGCAGCACAAGCATGTGCCAGCTAACTTGCATGCCCATGCGGTCAGAGCCAAGGCCACGGCCATCGCGTTCCAGCGGCATGTGCCGTGGCAGGTCATCAGCAGGGCGGCTACCTGAGCCCCCCCCTTCGGCCTTCTGTAAGCACTACTGTTTGGACACCGCCTCTAGGTCAGATGCGGCTTCCGGGCAGGCGGTTCTAAGAAACCTGTTTTCTTAAGGAGGATCTCCTCTCCACCCTGGGGCTACATTCAGTTGTAATCGCCCATACAGTATGGAGGAAAGGGCACGGGACATAAGAGTAATTAATATTTACTCACCCTAGTGACTAACGTACTTAGTCCATAGTCCCCTTTCCTCCATACGTCCCACCATCCTCACCCTATTAATACTGGTGTCATTAGGCAATGCTGAATATTGTCGGTGTGTCATGCTCCCAGGACTGCACCCCAGCGTGTCTCTAAATTTAAAGGGGGAAGAAGATTTTTCTGGTGAAAAAGGTTCCGTCGCCTGTACCTTGCGAGGGACACCCATACAGTATGGAGGAAAGGGGACTATGGACTAAGAGTATGTTAGTCACTACGGTGAGTAACTATTCATTTCTTGATGGCGGCTCCGTTTGAGCCCATGCATTCCTATTCCTTGAGACTGTTGTCTCAAACAGCCTTTTTGTTGCGATCGCGTCAGCATGGAGAGTTAGTGAGTTGCAGGCATTGCGCTGCAAGCCTCTGTTCCTGATTTTTTTTTCGGGAAAACCTTTCCAATAACGTTTTAACTGCCATGGGTCTGCCCCCCCCCCCCCCCCCCCTCCCAGTGCCAAGGCCTTTTTTGGTGATTTCGGTATGTTGCCATTCAATGGCTTGTAACTTTATTGTTACATGAGAGATCTCGGCCAAATTTGGCTCCTTTTTATCCACCATTTAACGCCACCATTTAACGCCACCCAGGAATCTCAGTTTGCTGTAGGGGGTGAGAGAAAATAACTAAAAAGGAGAACATTTTGGGTTTTTTCAAAAAGTGCCAATAGAATAATGTACAAAGAAGCTCCGATGCATTCCCCCAACTCTTGCAGTTATTAAATCACACATTTTTTGGAATGTTTCATAAAACGAGCAATACCACAAACCAAAAACGGAGCCATTGTACACAGGAGTGTTATGCTTATGGCCTGAACAGACGTACTTCGCAGGTGTAAACAAGGAAAACAAATGCAGTGAGGAAGGGCAAGCATACATTTTTGAAAGAGCAGAGGCAGACTAAATTTAGGTAACATTTGGGAAAGGAAAGGGTTGTGTGACAAAGAGCAGCAGCAAATGGGTTGAACTATTATGAAAACAACGCAAACACAGCGAATGTCATACCTTCCCGCATTCCCACAGGTGTCCTGACGAAAACGGTACCTCACATGTGTGGGTGCACCTACCTGGGCGCAAAGAGGAAAGCCTAAAACACGGCTAACCCCCAAGTCTTTAACCTCCGCAAATCGGCCCAGAATTTATTACCCACAATCCCTGAGAAAGTTTGATATTTGGTGGGGAAAAAACACAATTTTCACTGTCTAGGACTCTCGGTAATAATTTCTGGCCTGCTTCACGCAAGTCAGACCTTTGTGGATTCCCACGGGTGTCCTCTTTTCGAAAATGCATGGGATCCCAGTTTTCATTGGTGGCTTGGACACCCTAGGCCCAAATATGCTGTGCGCTTCAGCAAAATTCCTGAAATTCTGCTGTGCGAAAAGAATTGGGGTTAACCGTGTTTTAGGCTTTCCCCTTTGCGTCTGTTAGGGAGAATTCTAATTCTATGGCTAATTTCCCTTACCTATAGAGACCCCAGCAGCTTTGCTGGATTTGAAGTTTTTTTTTTCTCCTGCAAAGAGTGAGACTCTTGTTCCCACTCTTAGGCATATTTGTTATGTGTGTTCTAGGCTATTTTTTGTGTTTAATGTCTATGGGGTTTATATAGGAACCATCTTTGTACACATGTGTTACACAGCACCCTTAGTGCAGTAACACTGGGGTGTCATAGTGACCCCCAAACATAGACTCCATACCCTGGGACTAACTACTGTCTCCCAGGGCATGTAAAGTCCCCATTGACTTTACTAGTCAATCTTTATGAACTAAACCAGTACAACCCATCTTACTATGGAAGTACTGGAAATGGTTAATAGTTTTTCCCTGGTGTTCATTTTCGAGAGGGTACCGTACAGTCCCTCTCTCAAAAGTTTCTGGCTGGTGGCAGTGGTCACTACCAAAAATATTCGACCGCAAATATTTCCCTATGGGATTTTCCCATTGTTCGAGGCTACCACATTTACTGACAGCCTCCAACATACTGCCGGTTTATTTTTATATTAACTTTACTCCAGTAGGTTTTATTTGCCAGAACTTTTATATAAATTCTTTCTCGTGTCTTTCTCTAAACTCCTAACCCAGGTCGGGGATCCTTTGTTCGTCCTTTTGGCGGGCTTCTGCAAAGAAGCCCTCCTTTCGGCACCACTGAGTCTGGGGTGGACCCATTGTGTGGGAGGGGGAGTAGGGGAGTAGACCCCCTGGACAGGGTTGCGTTAGCAACCCAAGTCGCCCTCTGCCCTCATAGGCTGGAGGGTCTGCCGCCAGGATGACCACTCCACTGTGTGAGTGACAACTTGTCATGATGCCTACCCCCGGGGACCGAGACCAAGTCCAGCAACCCCGGAAGCAGGCATCAAGTTATACTAAGCAAACCCAACAACCCCTGCTAGGGGCTATTTAGGTGCAGTCCTGGCGCCTATGGCGCCAGGCTCATATGGAGAGTCAGTCCTGGCGCCTATGGCGCCAGGCTCATATGGAGAGTCAGTCCTGGCGCCATAGGCGCCAGGCTCATAGATTAAAATTTACCTGATGCAGACCATGCTGCAAACTCGCCTGATGCAGACCATGCTGCAAGAGCTCCAAACCAAAGGAGGCTTGGAAGGGACTACTTTACCTAACAGACTATTTTTTACTCGGGTGGGGCTGGGGAGGAATACTTACCTGGGATTACTTTGGAGGCTATTTAAACCACGCCGGAAGAGCAGCACACGCTTCGCATTATTCTGCATCCAGCAGCGTAACGCTCACTGTGCCTGCAAGTCTGCATCCAGTCGTTTGCCACGCCTGCCTCGAGACCGGAGCTCCTAGAAAAAGGGAAGAGAAGGAGAAAAGGTTAGAACAAGAGCAATACCTTTGATCCTTACCTGAATTCCCGATTCATCGCGCCTTCGAGCTGGAAGAAAGAAGTTATTTTATGCGCGGCGCCTCGCCTGCAGCAGCGCCGCGCTGAACTCACCGGCCTTCGCAGCATCTTCACATTCCACTGCATCCTTCTGCATGCTCCCGCCGCACTCCGGCACCTAAGGGGAAGACGAGAACAGCAAGGTGAGCCAAGGGAATACACAGAGGCAATATTAGTTACCCCCCTTAGACTTACCTGATTTTACCACTGCGGTACTATTCCTCTTCACGGGTCGGCGCAGCTTCCACTGCATTCTTGCCGAACCCCGGCCCCTAAGGGCAAACAAAAGGACAGCAAGGTGAAACAAAGGAACAAACAAGGGGAAACCTCCTCACCACAATAGCCTTACCGGATTTTACCGCTGGAGGCATTATTCCCCGAGACTTCATACTTTCTCTCAGCGCCTGAATACGGGAGAAAGCAACAGGTTACATATTGACATTATTTTATCGAACTGTGTTGGATAATACAAATCCTTACCTGAATATTACCGGTTGGCACAAGGAACTCTTCGCTAGGGTCAAGCTGCAACCTGCAAGGAATCGGACAAGAGTGAAAGTCAGACATTTGAACTCTTACGAACTACATACTTACGGCGTCTTGCCGGGAATCTGAGTCAATATTGTTCTGGAACTCGCCAATTCCTTCGAGCCAGTGAAGCAACTGGTTATCTACGCGCCCCTGCGCTCAATGCAGGATGGAGAGCTCATCTTTCCAAACCATCAGGTGAGACTATAAGAGGGGACACCAAATGTGATCGGGGAGGGGTGGGGGTTAACTCTCAACTCCACGGGTGGTTAATTCCCTTTCTCCATTTGCAGAAGAATATTCCTACGGGCCAAGCAAACGAAGCTGGGTGGGCCAGTCCAGTCCGTCATCTCAGCACTACGCCTCACATTGGTGGAGACCTCAGCTGCCCAGTTCAGATGGACGCCCCTGTGGGAGCCAGGTGAGCGTAACACAACTAGGCTGTATGAATGGGGGTCTTTTTGCATAAAAGCAGGGTCCTGATGACTGGAAGAGCAAGACGTTGCCACTGGAACTAAGAAGCCCAAGAGAAGAGAAGCCCAAGACATCTGCAACGACTGAACCACCGGTGAAGCCCTGCTGCAGCGTCTCACCACTTTGCTCCACACGACGAGAGAAGATCTTCATCTGCAAGAGCCTTCTTCCCTTGAGCTGGTGGGGCCAACCAGTTTGCCAATCGCCTTGCAGGACCGGCCTTGGTCGAATCGCCAGTGCCCTGCACTCGGAGACCGGATAGCCAGGTACCCGTCCACCACGACCGCAATTTAAAGGAGCGTATCTTTTAATCTGTTTTGGCATCACCGCAGCTGGCTCCATCCCTGGGCAGTGCAGTAACTCGAACCTTCCTCCACGACGAGAGCCTCTCTTCCTCTGCTGGACAACATGAACTGCAGGAATTGCCAAGAACCACCGCCACCGCAGGAGCCGCTTCCACTTTTTCAGGTACATTGTTCCGCCAGGCCTCCCTTTTCGCGTGGTACTGCTAAAGGTGTTGAAAATCCTTTACCTACCTCCTGGGTTGGCCGCCCCTATCGTCTAACATTATCTTTTACCTTCTGCACCCTCCTTTTGAATCGATAATCCAAAGACTTGACTACAGCTACTAGAACTCTTTGATCCTGGGCACATTGCCCTGTACCACTAACTCTAGCACAGGCCTATTGACTTTGGCTAAATCTGTTACAGCTGCCTTCAATAATTGAAAATGCACTTTAGGGGGGCTGAGGAACACCCTAAACCGCTGGGGAATTTTGTAATGTAAAGGGGGTGCACCCCACCCACCCCAAATGGATGGGGGGGCATCTCATGTAGCCCAGATAAGGGGGGGGGCATGTCATGCACTCCACCCTGGAGTCAGGTGTCCCTTCCTAGGAGTAGATATCTGCCCCCAGGGAGGGCTGCATGAGATGGCCCCCACTCCATTTTGGGTGGGGGGGTTGAGGGCCACCACCCCTTCCAATTACAAAATGTCTCATCAGATGAGGAATCTGCGGAATAAGAATCAATAGAAAGAACATTACGGTAAGTAATTTCTCCATTACGAATATTGTCGTCATGATGTTCTAGTATTTTCTGCTTCATTGCTTTCCTGATCATGTTATCACGGACGTCGTTTTATTTTAGTAGTCATGATGTAAACATCCTCTCCTCTTTGATTACGTCATAAGTTATGCTTGCAACGTCATTGCAGTATAAATACAGGTCAAACCAATATCGCGATCAACACCGCGCAGCCTCCTATTTATTTTGTTAAGGACTTATACAGAATAGCATTTTTTCTACAATCATGATCCCATGAATTGGTTCTCCCACTTTCTAAACAATGGTCCATTTTTCATTTTTCCATGCAGGCTTTATTTTTGCTTGCACATAATTCGGTAGAACTCCTTCATTCCTGAGAAGCTCTGCATTCTACACTATTAGATACCCCTAAGCTAGTCTACCCTTTGCTCTAAACAGGTAATATTACTGCAAACATGATACCTTAGTTAGCTGTTAACTAATTTATCAGCCGGACGTCTTATGTATACCTTTCAGATGAAGTGTCTTAACGATTTTGAAACCTGACATATTCCATTGATTTTTCCCATTTTTGGACCCACATTTGGGTAAGAATCAATGTTGGGGTAATTTAAGATGATCACCTAGTCTTCCTGCCTTAGACTTCCCTTTATTTTTACCCCAGTGTGACTGCTTTTTATATTTTGTTTTTTCTCTTCTTTTCCAGCTTCTTCACCTGGATGCTACGATATAGATGAATTTTTAATGACTTATCTGCATTGAACTCTATTCATATACAGAAACATTTGTTTTCAATATATAGTTCAACTCGGATTTGTTTTGAAATTAACTGATAGGCTCACATAATGTGCTATTAATCTGATCACTGTGCATGGTTATAATATCTTAACGTTTATCAGCCCTGCTAAAAACCCTTTGGGGTGGACACAAATGTTGGCTGTTCGTTCACTCGCCTGCACCAAGACATTAATGCATGAATTTTATTTACTTGATTTTGTAGCCCATCAATTCGTTGTCCCCTAGTTATTAGCTAGATAAATATCTGCAAAACATATTAATGCAGAATCGGGACCACTGTATTTTTCCTTGGTGTTGATGCGCGATTGTGCTGAAGCAACATTGTTTCTGGACATTGAGAGACCCTCCCTTCTGCTGAAGGTGGTCTCAGATTCCATCTCTCTCAGAACATCCATCTTCCTGTGTTTTTTCCTACACCTTAGTTTTCCAAGGCAGAGGAACATTTTAATCGTCTTGACCCGGTACAGGCCTTAGGTTATACACCTCTCGTAGTAAAGAGACTAGGAAAGATTACCAGGTTTTTTGTTGGTTGCGCTGGTGCTCCTGCTGGCAGGGCTGTGACTAAACAGACCCTCTCCAAGTGGATCATTCTCTGCATTTCAGAATGCTACAATCTGGCTGGGAATGATGTCTCTGATGGTCTCAGAGCTCATTCTACCAGAGTGGATATTTGCAACGCAGCAACATGGGCTATTTTGCACACGTTTGCTAAGCATTACTGCTTGGATTCCCTTGTGGGCCAGGATGCCTGGTTTGGTAGGGCAGTCCTCAGAGTGTTTTGGTTCTTGCTTCCTCCCTCCTCCTTATTTGCATACTGCTTTGGCATCCAATCACAGGTGAGGAATCCGTAGGAGGAAGGATTCCATTAGGAGGACAAATTACTTAACTCTCAATATTGTTCTTTCTGATGGTTGTTCCTCCCACGGATTCTTCATCGCCCTCCCTACCTGTACCTCTTTGCGGGAAGCTAGTACACCATCAGTTCTGGGTTCTGGGCAGGAGTCAGCAAGCTGGACTCATCGAGGCAACAAAATAAGGCTACAGGAAGGCCATCTTCACAAGCGAGAGAAGCAGCTGCTATGTTAGGAGGTGTGGGGGAGTTGGGCGGGTATAACGTGTTTATTTATTCACCCCCTGTGCTCTGATTCACTCAGGGGCCATTGTAGAAGTTCCTGAAAATGCAGAGTCTTCTGGATTTGCACCGTGTCTCAGTTGGAGGATGCACAGGGGTCGCAGAAGCAGAGGTCTTTTCAGGCGTCTGGTTCTTGGATATGGCTAGTTCATGGTTCTGTACTCCAATGGACTGAATTCTGAACAGCTGGATACTCCGGGTAGATAGTTGGGGACCACCACTTTAACCTGGGGTGGGGGGGTCTCTCAGGATGCAGCATGGGCGGCGAGCAGCGATGTCCATTCAAACAAAATGGCCCACAACGGCCCTTGATGCTGGAACAAAGAAGCTGGTCCTGCAAGGCCCCTCTTCGTGTTGGAGAGCTGCAACTTCAGGGAAATGCATCTTGTTCTATAAGCTAAGGATCTGCGGAGTCGCAAGGCTGAACTCAAGATGTTGACTGTTGCAGCAAAGTAGCTCAGGATGGCATCTGGCTTTCCCAAAGGATGGTTCCCGGACTGTTCCGAGCACTTCCAGTGGCTGGATCTTCAACCAGATGTCAGAACTTGTTGTTACCATGGGTCCAGTGGGCGAAGCACAGATGATGGTCTTCAGATCTGCAGAGAGACCGGCAAATGAAGAAAGGGCTGCTGTCTTTCTTCCAACAACTAGTTCTTGGTCTTCAGCGGGCTGCTCTCTTTCATAGCCCCAACAATGATCTGGAGAACGGCTGCAGGAGTCCCCTTTTTATCAAGGATCCGACTTGGAGTTGTCCCCAGCCCACTAATGGTACAGATCTGCACCATGTAAACTGGCCGGAGCTATCCAGTCTTCGACAGCCTCTGGCCACTGCAGCTGGCCCAGCAACAGACGCATATTTCTGAGATGTGGATTGGGTCCAGACAGATCCAGCCAACATCCATCCACCTGCAAATATAGCCTTCCACTTCGCCTGCAAAAGCAGGAGATTTCCCAGGGAAAGACCTTACCAGATGTCCCTTTCCTGGGGAAAGATCCAGCTTTTGTAGGCAGTCCAGCAAACCCACTGTAGGTAGGTAGTCAAAAGACAAGCTGGCCAAAGGACAGGCGAAAATCTCGAGACACATCCATTTTAGAATACATAATACATTATATAGCATGAAGCGGTATAATGCAAAAGTGCACAAGACTGCAAAAAGAAATGCTGTAAAAGTATCCCCTGCCACCGCCGATCCGGAACACATCCTGCAAGTAACCACAAGCAACTAAAAACCAAGTTACAGGATCACAAAGTGTCCATACCAGACATTACTGAAGGTGATGTGTGCAGGAAAAAATAAACCAAGAACTTTATAATGGAGAACAGAGTACTCGTGCAATGATAGCCATAGGGATTTATCGGTCCCCCCAAAACAGATAAGCTTAGCATGATAAGTGGAGCGAAATGGCTTCACTTAGCTCCAAAAGGCAGGAAAGGTTCAACACAATAGCAAAAAGAAGAGTCCCTGATGTCGTATAGAGGGAAAGCAGCAAAAAGTATACTCAATTAATTGCTTTTCTCCCGCAGATTCCTCATCTGATATCCTCAACAGGGGGCGTAGTGGACCTCGACTCGATCATCAATCCGTCTTGCTCAGCGCCCAATTGTCGGCTCCGGACGTGACAGGTGTCGTATGTATACCATGTCACTACACCCCAAAACTCAGTTACTTTTGTCCGCATGCTTGCAAGTTGCTATGTGAACACGGCAATAGAGTTTTAGACTCTGCGTTTTTCACTAAAGTCGTCAAATTATTTTCATGATTCCTCGGCTGCGATGTCCTCAACGGGTTTCAGGCTTCAAGACGTGCACCGACTGCCATTCCAAAATGTCGGTGTCTGACCCGCACAACATTTGCCTGTGGTGTCTGGGTATGGCTCACGACACAGAGGAATGTGCGTTGTTCTCCAAATTGCAGCCGAAATCTATCTGTGAACATGCCTGAAAACTTGCTTTCGGTCAACCGTCTCGGAAAGCTCTGGTGCAGTCGCTCGTCTGCTCTTCCGAGGTCGAGATGGAAGTGCCCTATGTAAGGGAGGCATGGTATCACAATTATGACACTCGCACAAGAGGTACAAGTCTCAAAAGCTTTATTTTTCAGGGTTTGGAAAAACTCATACTTTGCCCTATAGCTATGATTTGAGTAGTCTCTACCATCAAATAATAAAGAAAACAGTCATTGTCCGTTTCTGTCAAATCAAAATGGTCTATTCTAACAAAACCTAATGCCTGCCCTATCTCCTATACAAAGCGTGTGTATAGGGGAATATGTATGCAAAGGAAAATCAGTGTTATAAGTTGAAGGAACAAAGTGACTAAGTCAGATCTCCTCGCCATGTTGGACACCATGGAGTAAGGCGGCCACGTAGACAGGATGACACACTCTGGCTCAGGTTCTCAAAACAAAAGGCAGTTCAAAACATGGATCGAAGACCGCCTGGCCTTCCGCGTTAAAGTCATGTTTTCCAGCGTTCCAAAAGTTCTTTCACAGTCCAAGAAAAAGTTCACACAGGTCTCCCTCAGCCAGGCTCAGACCTCTCAATCACAGCACTTGCAGAGGATCCCTTCCCCAAGCTGGATTCACATTTGTTAGGGGTTCCCTTACCCTAACTTATCATACTTGTGGTCTCCCTCAATCGGTTTCAGACCTTTCATGGATGTCGAAGACATTCGAATGTGCGAGGCTTTTACTATAGACCTCTGCAGGACCACTTTGACTTTTTCTTCAGTTCAGACTCTCATGTTATTTTCCCCAGTGTCTTGGTAGTTCAATACCGTAAGCACAAAAAGTTCAAAGAAATCTTTCTCTTAAGCATTCCCCTTTTCACTTCCTCTTTTGGTGGGGCTAATCTTGACCAGTACACATTTCGGAGTTTGTTCACTTTGACGCTTTATAATAAAAACATTGCACATTTTGCAGACACTTTCGGGTGGATACTTTCTTTCACCAGACCACTCTGCTTTTCTGTATCACTGGCTTCACAGTTATCAGCCACTTAAAAGTTCATCACTGGTTAGCTTTCTTTTGCGTCTGAGAAACCTGAAGGTGTCTCACTTACTAGTCCCTGGGGATCTGTCATCCAGGTGGCCAGGACACGGCCATCCCTGTTGGATCCAGTTCCTGAGGATG
This sequence comes from Ambystoma mexicanum, assembly GCF_040938575.1. Lineage (NCBI taxonomy): Eukaryota > Metazoa > Chordata > Amphibia > Caudata > Ambystomatidae > Ambystoma > Ambystoma mexicanum. The sequence goes on from NC_090936.1 coordinate 997,169,363, forward strand.
GACTAGTGAGGGCAGATCACCTGGATGAGGGGTCCTCGGGGAGTGAATGTGGGACACTGACTGGTCAGACATGGTATCCCCTTCCTTATAACACCCTTTCCCCATCCTACCCCATAGGATATTCAGAAATTCTACCCCACCCCCATTTTCTGACACAAACACTTTCTTACATCATGAAAGACAATGGACTAGAACCAGGGCTGTTTACCTGACATGTCCCAACACAAGGGTCAGGTAGAGTCAGGCACTTGACAATAACTACACACACCCGACAGCCCTTTCACTTCCCCACAGGGATAAAAGGTGGAGCTTGAGAGCACACTTTGAGCAAGGCAAAACTCACGACGAGGCGGCTGTTCCAAGACGGCAGTTGAAGAGGAGGAGAAAGGCGGTGAGACTGTAAAGGACGACAAGGAGGGAAGTGCCCCTGCCCTTTTTGACCCAGACCCATGAAGTCTCCATGAAAGAAATTACAAGACCGGGAATTAGAGCTATTATGTGGTATAATATGATATAACATATATAACGTGCCTATACACAAGTGTTTCAAGGCGCGACGAGGCAAGGGAGGGGAAACAAAGGGAGGACAAAGACCACTATCTTACTAGGCCTAGTGACATTGCGACTGCACAAGTGCAGGGCAGAGGGGAGGGGAGGGGAAAAGTGCCAGGGGAAGGGAAGGAAGGGCAAGTGCAGGACACAGGATCAAAAACAAGTAGTGCAGCCAGCAGGTGGCAGTGCAAGGGTTTACCGACAACAAGTGCCTGATAAGTGCAGGTAAAGGGACTGTAGAGTTGCAGATACAGACCCAAGTGCAAGGGTTGCCGGTAGGCAGTGCAGGTGTGCAACTGGGCGGGCAGGGACCTGGGCCCCAAGTTCAGAGGGTATATCCAGGTGACCAGTGCAGTATCAGACAGGAGATCAGCAGGGAAGAGGAAGAGAGAAGGCAGAAGCAAAGAGGAAAATCTTGAGATGCTTCCGGAGATGGTTCTGCTCAAGTTTCAGAGAGGCAGGGAGGTTGTTCCAGGCAGAGGAGCCAGCCGAAGAGAGAGATCTGCCCCCGACTCATTGCTTGGAGAAGCGCCTGACCCTCAAGGAGTTTAGGTGGAGGAGCGAAGAGCTTGAATAGGAAAATATTTCCGAAGAGAGAGTTGGAGGCATTGCGGTCCCAGACCCCAGAAGGTCTTGTGGACATTGCAAAGGGTCTTGAACTTGATCCTTGACATCTCTCCATTGGCTCCCAATGGCTGCAAGTCTTGCAGTCCTGTTCTGGATGAGTTGTATAGGACACAGAGTAGAGGCAGGCAGATTTAAAAAGAGGATGTTGCAGTAGTCTAGCCTAGAGAGAACCAGAGCTCTGGAGACGGAGAGCTTCTGGGGGAAAGGAAGAATACCTCCGAGGAGGTGCAGTTGGTAGTTTGACTTCTTGGTGACGTCAGAGATGTGAGGAGAGTGTGGATTCAAAGATGACCCTGAGGTTCTTAGCCTCAAGGGCGGGAGTAGGAAGAGGGCCAATGGAGGCTGGCCAGAGAGTGGCAGGGAAAAAAGGTGCAGGTGTGCCAATGAGGAGGAACCCTGTCTTACTGGCATTCAGGCAGAGATCATTGGCGGCACACTACTCCTGGATTGCGGACAGACTGTCTGGGATGAGAGGAGCAGAGGCGGCAGAGGAGAGCCTGAAAGTGAGCCGAGTGTCCGCATAGCACTGAAAGTTGGAGCAGAGAGCAGCAATGTGGTGGGCTAGAGGTGCCAGGTATTGGTTGAACAACCAGCGAGAAAGGTTAGACCCCTGGGGAATACCACAGGTAGAGAGAGGGGAGAGGAAGGACCCAAGTTTGACCTGGGAGGGTCGGTCCGTGAGGAAATAAGTCAGCCAGGCCAGAGCCTTATCAGTGATACCAAGGTTATCACAGAGCCGGTTGAGCAGGATGGCATGGTTGACCGGTCAAAGGCAGAAGAGAGATCACCTAAGATGAGGACAGAGGGGAGATTAGAATCGAGGTTAGAGAGCAGGTCTTGACAGATGTTCAGGAGTGCAGTTTCCATGCTTCTGGCTGCTCTGAAGCCAGACTGATGGTCATGGAGACAACCAACAGATTCAGTGTGAATATTATGCTGGGAGATGACCAGCTTTTCCAGGAGTTTGCCCAGGAAAGGAGTGATGGAGATTGGGCGAAAGTTAGCTGGACAGGAGTGGTCGGTTTAGGGTTTCTTGAGAAGAGTGTGCACAAGGGAGTGCTTCAGGGAGGAAGTTCCAGTGGTGAAAGAGTGCTTGCAGAAGCCGGCCATGGCTGGAGCGAGGGTGTCGATGTTGGAAGAACCTGTTTTGACGAGGCTTTCATAGATCAGACTTTTCTAGAAACCTTGCCGGGGGTGAAGAGAGGAAAGGCAGAGAACGGAGGGGGGTGGCCGCAGGGGGGGCAGAGGAAGAGGAAAGTGTGGAAGGTGAAGCAGGAGAGGACGAGAGTGTAGACAGGAAGCCCTTGGTTTTAGAGTTCAAATGAGAAGCCATGGCCGTACAGAGGGCCTGGGATGGGACACGAGAGGTAGAGACTGCGGCAGGATTGGCCAGCTCCTTGCAGATTTTAAAGAGTTTGGCTGAGTTGTTAGATGCTGCAGAGACACGGGCTTGGATGTGAGCTCTCCTCTTAATGAGGACAGAGAGTCGGTATTGCCTTTGGAGCAGGCAGCAGGTCAGTTTGTCAGAGGATGTACAAGATGCCAATCATTTCCTCTCAGCCACCCTACACTTGCGTTTAAGGGTGACTAGGTCTGAGTCGTTCAGTGAGTTGCACTTGGCTTTAGTCTTCATGCAGATCTTCATGACTGGGGTAATTACATCAACAGTGTCAGAGATGGCAGAGTGGAGAATGGAAAGAGTTATGTCAGCGTGTGAGTCAGCCAGAGGTGCAGGAGGGGAGAGAGAAAGAGGCGAAAGCCTCAACTGACACAAGCTTCATGGGTCTAATGACTGAGAAGGTGGGTGGCAGTGGGGGTGGGGGGGACAAGAGAGAGAGAGAAAGAAAAAAAAATCAAAGGAAGAGTAGGCCTGCATAGGAATGATGGAGGCAAGAATCCATTACGGGAAGATCAAGGCTACACCCCCACTGGAATGGTTGGATCGGGGCTCAGAGAGGATTTTGTAGCCATCAGGGAGGAGAGTGTCAAAGCTTGTGACAGAGCTGGATGTGAACCATGTCTCGGTGAGACCAAGGACATCAACGTCAAGTTCTTCCGAAGGGACAACAAAGAGGATGTCAGTGAGGGTCTGTCTGGAGGAAGCGCTGGTGTAGGTATCGGCGATAGTGAGGCTTGGTTTGGAGACCAAGATATCCTTTTATTCTATAGATGTCAAAGGTGCACAGGGCCTCCCAGACTGAGAACCAAGGCAGAGCGAGTAACTTTCTACCGTGGTACCATCCTTGACTCCAGAGGCAAGAAGCGCCAAGGAGTTTAGTACAGCCGGTGAGTCGGAAGGAGAACCAATAGAAGACCGGGCTTTCTTGAGCGAAGGTTGCAAATGGCAATATGATGTGAATTGAAGAACAAAGCCCTTGTGTGTTGAAGAACTTTTAAAGCCCAGGGAGAGACCAGCTGCAGAGTGGTCCGGCGCCATGTGGGCGCTCATTTGAAAGACTCTTGCTGGTCCCCTTTTGTTAAAACTACAGATACTAGGAGAGCCTGACATAAGATGTGAAAGTGGTCATACAAGGGCCGAGTAAAACCCTTTGTAAAATCGAATGTTTTTGACGCGCTGAAGAAAATAAATTGAACTGTGCTACTGGGGCAAATGTGAACCCGACCGAGGGATGCCTGCAAATTTGGGTGGTCAATAGCACCCCGAGAACATTGTGTGAATAGAAGTGCGTGAAGCCTGACTGGGCTGCGACCCGGATTTGGGTGAGAAAAGAACCAAAGGGGTCTACTGAACTGTGGCAAGTGTGAACCCAACAGAGGGATGCCGGAAGAAAACTAGGGGAAGGGAAACCCTGCTTTTCTAATGAGATGATAATCATGAACTATGTTAGAATGACCAGCATAAACTCGAACTGAGGGATGTCTACAGTGAATTTCTGGTCTGAGCCCGACCGAGGGAGGCTATCGTAATCAAGAGGAAAGCTAAGTGAAGTGAATCCTGCATTGTGATAAAGCAAAAGTGAATATGGGAACCCGACTGGGGGATGCCGGCAAAGCAGGGTGAGGCAGGATAATCCCGTGAACATTGCGTTGACAAGAGTGAAACCCGGCTAAGGGGATGTCCACGATGAAAGGTTGTTTAAAAGGACATTGAGACTCCTGAATACTACAGGTGAAGGGATTTTTTATAAAAGGCTGTAGTGAACCCAACCAAGGGAGGCTAACCTTCAAGAGGATCGGAGCCCGGTTGAGAGGTGAAGAGTAATCACCCAACGTAAAGAATACGGAAATGTATTTTTGTTTTGCTATTTTTGACACATCAGCCCTCGGCGGCAAGAGACTTTGTAGAAAAGAGACTTGACCACCGAAGGTCCTGATATCGCTGAAAGGAACTGTAACCTCATGCTGACGAAGCCCAGGCGTGTGCTGTGCTCAAGAGTCCCGCCTTGTCCTGTGCTAAAAACATGGGGAAGGGAGACACCCGTCACAACTTCCTGACTTATTTGTGAACGCTTCTTTATTTTCTTGTGAACACTATCCCACACTGTTTTGCAACTTAGCTGTAAGGATTGGCAATAGTTTATTTTTTAGTATATGCCCTTTTTATTAAACAAGACTCCTCTAGGACTAACTTATTATTATTTGATGGTTGTAGCTTGCTCCCATCTTAGATTTAGGTTAGGCATTTTTCTCACCCATTTATACAGTTTAATAAACACCCTTGAACTGTGATCACTTGTGTCTGTCTTTACTGTTGCCACTGTGAGTTCCTTACACGTCTCATCAGCATGTGCACAACCTTCACTTGTGAGATGCACTGTTACGGCTTCAATATTTCCTTGACACAAACCAGCCTTTCATCTCTTTCATTAACTCACTGGTTGTGCGCCTTCCTTTCTTGTCTCTATGGCTTTGATTCATGAGTCAAGGTTAACACCACAGGCTTGGCCTGCCTCCCCAACTCTGTTGTTCACCTCGCAGGGTCGCTGGCGTCCTTGAAACACAATGCAGGTTTCTTCTTGTTTGCGGTTGGGCTGTTTCCATGTCTCCTTCATGGCTTCCCAGAGGAAACATCCTCCTGCGGGGAACTTCAGGGTTTCTCTACCCTTTGCTCTAGTCCCTCGATCAGTCGTTCTGCTCCCATAGGTTGGCCTTCGCCCCGTGAAGATCTGCTCATTGTTATGTTATATATATTTGTACAACGCACATTCGCCCTTAGGCACCTTGGCGCTAAAACGTAGAGGTGAGGCAGTAGTGGAGCGGCAGGGCCTAAAACAAAGGTTTTCAGAGAGCGGAGAAAAGCAAGATGGTCAGCAGTAGCCCAGAGAGCCCAGGGTAGGTCGTTCCATGCCCTTGCAGCTGCATCAGAAAAGGCACAGCCACCAATCCGCTACAGTCTTACAGAGGGAACATGTTCCTTCTCGTGTTCCACCTTGCTCGGAGTGTCTCTCTAGGTTCTGCCCTTTATCCGTGTGGTGAGAGCTAATGGGTGTCAGACGTATGTGATTAAAGTCAAGTGCCTGACTTTGCCTGTCCCGATTAGCGGGACATTTTTAATGAGATGTGTAAGGGTTAGCCTCTTTACTCTGTCGCCCTCTTCCTCGTCCCAGTGTTTGTACAGAAAGGGGGGTGTTGGGGCATTTGAGAATTCAATAAAATTGGATCGGGCATGGGTAGCGGAAAGGGGGGAATTCTGCGTCCCACCATCGGTTGCCTCACCCTCCCCACCCCCACTCCCCTCACCCCCCTCACCCCGGTGATATCCACCCGCACTGGTCCACCCCCAGAGTCTGGATCCAAAGGCGATAGCCATGCCCTGGTCACCTTAGAGATGGATACCCGGGGACTAGTAGGTGAGACACCCTTTGGTTTCACACACCACCCCCGAGAAGGAGAGGGAAAATCATTGGAGAAAAAAACAAAAAGCGGTGCCACTTACTCGTCCTCGATGCCTAAAAAGATGTCATCATCATTAACACAAGTCCAGCGAGTCGTCTGAAAAAGGTAAGCCCTCGGCTGGGCTAACCACTCAACAAGAGTCGGACAGTTTTAAAAAAATAAATGCTTGCAATGTTTAAAAATCCAGCTGTTGCATGTGCAGGTGCCCACCCCTGAACAGCAAGCTTTGGCGACTCAAGTATTGCTCGGTACGCCAATCTGTCAACGTCTGAGACCCCTTCGGCTTGATGTAAAAAAGACACATAAACCATCGACGGCTGGTCAATCTCTTAGCGTCGATAGGCTGGCGTCCCGGCATTACTCAAGCCTCGATCGACGACCGTTCCATTAGCGTCGAAAGAAAAAACATTGGTGCTGGATCTTTCGTTCCGCTCTCCAGGCCAGGGTTCTTTGAATCCATGATGCCTGTTTTCGGCGTTGACCAGGATGATATCCAGGGGGACACTGATCCCATGTATACAAGGTCGGGAGGTATCGATTATTTTCGATGACCAAGCTGGCCTGTTGGCTTTAGCCCAGGGGCTACATGTCTCCAGAGGTTGAATTTCTGCATGGTCAGCCTTCCAAGCATTCATATCATCCTAAATTTCAGACCTTGGTGGAAAGAGTAGTAGACACCTTAGGTATGAAGTCCTCTTCAGCCCCTGTTCATGGCTACAAATTGGCGGACATCTTGGATGAAGGTCCTGTGAATGAACATACTATGCCAGTTAACCCAGCAATGGCAGACCCCCTAGCCTCTTTGTGGCAACATCCCTGCTCCATTCCCTCAGTAAACTCTAACTTTACTGGGAATTACAGGCCGGCAAGAGGAGATGCATCTTTCCTAGCTTCTCACCCTTCTCCAGAAGGGCTTGTTATGCAAGCATCCATAATCACCACCTGACCTGCGGCATCCACTTCTGATCTGCCTCTGGACACGGAGGGTAAAAGGTTGGACGCAATGGCCTGCGGATTTACAAAGTGCTCCTTTGAAGGTGAAATGTGGGATGGGTTTACACGGCTGGTGGAAGATGGGCAGGAGGTAGCCAAGCAGTCGTTGCAAATGTGCCTGGACGTGGCTGACTGCATTGGCCATTCCATGGAGTCGGTGGCAGTACTGAAAAGGCAAGCCTATCTATAAACCTCTGGTGTCTCCCCAAACTCTGCTACACAGCCACTAGACATGTCTTTTCAAGGGAGATTTTCTTTTTGGTCAGAAGGCTGAGGATTCTCTGGCAAAGTTCAAAGAGTGTAAAACAGCTGAAAAATCGCTGGGCCTGGCTGCGCAGCCAGCCAAACCTGCCATCAGCCTTACTACTAGGGACAGAGGCTACATACGCTATGTGCCTTATGGCAGGAAAGCACAGCTCCCACAAGACAGGCAAAGGTGTTTCTCGTGTCCCGGTTGGGGTAAAGGGGCTTCTATAGGTCAGCAAATGGCAGCAGCAGCAGTGGGGAGGCACCACCCTCTTAGCTGCTTTGATTTCCCCTCCCAAGACCTGCAGGTTGGCAGAACATTGTCCCCAGTAGCAGGAGACTACCTCCGATGCCTGGGCCCTGCAGCACCTTCGGTGGGGTTATTGTCTGCCCTTCTTAAGGAAACCCGCTGGACAAACCCCCACTACCTCCAATCCAACCGGGACAGGAGCTCCAGGAGGAACTGCGAGCCCTATTGTAGAAGTGTGCCATGGAAGAGGTCGGGTTGGTATTCCTGGTATTTCCTGGTGCCAAAAAAAGGAGTAGGTCTCCGTCCCATTCTGGACCTCAGGTCCTTGAATAAGTTTCTGAAAAAAGACAAATTCAGGATGGTGACATTGAGAGAAATTCTCCACGCTCTCGAACTTCAGGACTGGCTGGTGTCAATAGAGCTGCAGGACACTTATTTCCATGTGTCGATACATTGAAAGAACAGGACTTTCCTAAGGTTCCCCATAAGGGACAAGCATTACCAGCTCAAAGTGCTTCCCTTTGGGTTAACCTCCGCTCCAATGGTCTTCACCAAGCTCATGGCGGTAGTCGCAGCTCACCTCGGGAGATCCGGGGCCCATGTATTCCCGTACCTGGACAACTGGTTGATCTGAGGTAAGTCGGCGGGGCAGGTCTCATCTGGAGGAGACCTGTCTTCTAGTGCACAGGCTGGGGTTCTCCCTGAACTTGAAGTCCCTTGTGACGCCTTGCCAAAGGTTCCAGTTCATCGAGGTAGTCCTAGATACCCTTTTGGTGAAGGCCTTCCCTCCGGAGGAGAGAGTCGGCAACATAGCACAGATGGTACACTTGTTCCAGAATCACACCGCCTTACCAGTGGCTTTCTCACTCTCCCTCTTAGGTCTCATGGCCTCCTGTATTTTCTGGAGCCAGAGGACAGGCTGAGCATGTAATCCCTTCAATGAGTTCTAAGAGATCAGCGGTCACAGTACCTCGGAGCACTCACAGATCCTCTCAAGGTGTCTAGCCAAGTGGTCTGCAACCTCAAATGGTGGACCGACCGCAGCAATCATTTGGTGGGGGAACCCTTCTGGCCTCAGGCCCGGGTGGTCATGGATGCATCTCTGAAGGGTTGGGGGCACTCACTGCGAAGATTTGCAGGTAATTGGCCTTTGGTCAGCAACAGAAGCCAGGTGGCACATCAACAGGCTGGAATTGCGAGCCATCAGGCTAGCCCCCGAGTGCTTTCACCAGTCTCAAGGGGAAACCTGTATGGACAACACAGTGGCCATGCACTACCTGAACAAAGAATGTGGCCTGTGCTCCCTTCCCCTCTACAGAGAAGCGATGCAGCTGTGGTTCTTGTTGCTGGAGAACCGGATCTCGGTCCTGGCAGTTCATCTGGTGGGGTCAGAGTACAGGTTTGCATCCCCCTCACCCCCGAGAGGATGAGGTATGATTACTGTTGTTATGGAGATTTATCATTTTAATGCTTCTTCCCCTCTCTTAGCGAGACCTGCAGCACCTTTTGCTGGACTTCTGGACCTTTTTCTTTCAATCCTAAATGAGTGAAGCCTTTTTCCACTCATTCATTCTTTTGGGCTCTGTCTTTCGGAACTCTGTTCTTTGTTTTCACCTAGTTATGGCTGGTGGCAGTGGATGTTTTCTATCAACTATTGTCATTTATACCTCATAGCCTTGGTAGTGCACAATAGGGGCACCCAAGTACCAATTTAGGGCCTCGCTTCTTTTTTTGCCAATACTAGTGTAGTTGTTCTGTTAGCCCTTCTTCTACCATTCTAGGAGGGGGATGACTGTGTGTGTGTGTGTGTGTGTGTGTGTGTGTTTTGCCTTTGGTGAGAAGCAGTGGGTATCCCCACCTAGGCTCCAGAGTGTCTGGGCTGTCCTTTGTCTGCCAGAGTGCCTGAATTGGTACATCTCCCACAGTGAGTCTGGCTGTCCCGATTGGACAGACAAACACCCCTTTCTTTAAAATGCTGAGAGATTACAGAGGCATATGTGCTGGAACTGTATGAAAGGTGAGTCTTCTGGAGTGTAAAGCAAGTCAACCACAGGAAACAGAAGTAACCGAAGAAGAAGGCATCCAGGCATGCCTGCAAGACCCATTGCAAGACCATGAAGCAAGCACAGCTGTTATGTCCCTCAGGGGTGACTGAATTATCTCTGGTCCATCAGGCAAAAATACAGAAAATATAACACAATGGACCTGTAGAAAGGAGTATGATAGTGTACTCTTACTCACTTTTTTACTTCAAAAAACATTATTTTATTACAAAAATCATAAAAAATACATATTTCATCTCTTCGCAATTTTCTGCTCACATTCCATTATCCGATCATTCACTCGTACTCCCCTCTTAGCAATCTGTCTTGGTTTTACAACATGATAGTTTAACGTCTATCACTATCCACAATGGTTATTTCGCACAGTATTGTTCCCTTTCTCTAATACAGGTGATTCTATCTCTATGTCAACATTGCAACAGATTTATAGGTCGACACGTGTTTCGGTTGTCAGAACAGGACATCCCAAATCATGCCCTTTTGTTGATGCAACCTTCATCAGGACAAGAAACGAAGTACCAATTGTGTCTTGCTCCCGATACTGGGGTGAGCCACCCCATCTATAAAAACAATAAAACCCATTTTCATTCGTTTTTCTCCTTTGTCATCCTCACGTATTCAAATGTTAATTTTATTATGTCATCTAATAACTCTCACAAGTAGTTATGCTCATCTGACTCACCTCCCCATATTGCTCATGGAGGAGGTACAGATGTTATGGACGAATCCTCAACAGACTTTCAGAATCAACCATTTTTGTATTACGTGGCCTGCAAACCGAGGAAACTGGGTTAGTGTGTACCCATTGTTTCCAGTCCAAAGTATATTAATCTTGATCGCAAAATATGTGTAAGGATACATCAATTATATACTCACTCTCACATTTGCCAGAGACCCGTATTTATTGCAGGATCTCTTCTCGAATTCCATTCTGTGTACAATCAGAAGCTCTCACGATATGGTGTAAGTTCTATTTTCTCACCTATGGTAAAAATATATACCATTTTTAGTTTTGGGGACGCCTTAGTATGAACTGTGCCATCATTCTCTTTTTGTTTGTATTTCTATATTTACATGCCTACACGAGTACATACTTACAAGTTCAATCGCAGCTATTTCATATACGGGAGGTCCGTTGGTAGTGAACACCGAACAAAACCTTGTCTAGCAGATCGCTTTTCCGTTAAGTTCACTTGAACCAAAATCCGGGCACCTCTCCGCTTCACTCACCAATTGCGCTGTCAAATCAAAGACAAGAGAAACATGTTTCTTGTCAGTGTTCAATACTCTATTCTAATAGTTTCACTTATTCACATTCTGTTCATACTCCCTCTCGAATAATTAAATTGTTGTCATTACTGTTGTGCTGTGGGTCACGTAACCATCCAGTTGGTTCTCTTCAGAATTTCTTATTAATGGAAAAACCATTTCCCCGAAGTGTAATGGACCCCACTCGTCTCCCACATTTACATGTTGTATATCTCGCCAAAGAAGTTACTTTCTTTTCAATTCCTCTTATAGCGCGCAACTGCCCTAGACATTTATTAAAAAACACTATTCTCTCGCGTCTTCCAAATGTCTTTCACTATTCCTTCCATATGCGTCGGCATCCATGCTCCTAACATGCCTCTACGTAGATGCAGACTTTTTTTAGACTCCCTTTATACCACATATATATGCGGGGGAGACCCCCTACTGCCCCCTATATTAATATTATTGATATACATATACCCTCCCACATATATATGTGTGTAAGGGGGGGTCTAAAAAAAAATAAAGATGATGCAACCTTCATCAGGACAAGAAACGAAGTACCAATTGTGTCTTGCTCCCGATACTGGGGTGAGCCACCCCATCTATAAAAACAATAAAACCCATTTCATTTGCATTTTTGGCTGTCTTAATTGTGCGGGCAACATTTTTGGCCATTACCATCTACGTTATCTGCTCTAACCCGACCTCATTACTCTGGTTTTCCTAAACCATGTACCTTACCGGGTGATTAAACAAATTATTCCCACGCGCTTAAAACCATTGCGTGCACTTTGCATAACTTTAGATTTAGTTCTTAATGGGTTTTACATTCGGTCTTGTTTAATTAAGCAAGCCGATCCCAGCGTCTTCCCTTCCTCGCGGGCGTATTCACAAAGTGCCCGCGTCGCGCACCATCTAGTCTATGATCCTTCCATGGTCCTAGAAAGAGGACTATCCCATACTCTTGACTTGTCTTATTTACCTTATTCACTCACTTCTCAAGTGCGCTTTCTAAGGCATAACTCTCAGCCTGTGTTGCCCTTCATTTATTCCTCATTTACTCAAGGTGCCCCACATCTTCTCGCTCCATGTTCGTTGTTGCAATTCATTCACTATTACACAATGTCATGATCATATGGGACCACTACTCTTTTATGCATTGGAGTTCTTCTATCCATATACTAGTAAAGTTTAAAACCCTCAGATTGACTTGTTCTTATTTTTACCATTTCCAACAATTAAGCTACTGTTTTAGGCCAAAACCCTAATTGTTTTACACAATTCCTTCCAGATATAGACACGCTTAATTCACACCCGCTGTTCTGTTGTGGGCCCACATATAAACTAATTATATTTAGAACACAGATCTCCCACTGGGTACGCCATTTGTATCATGTATACTGTATTAAAGTTTTTATATCCATATACTAATAAGGTTTATAACCCTCAACTTGGCAACGCGACTTGTCCTTATTTTTAAGCTACTGTTTTAGACCAATTCCTTCCAGCTATGGACACGCTTTATTTGTATCCACGGTTTTCTTGTGGGCCCACATATGAATTCAAAGATCTCCCACTGACTAAGCCATTTGTATCATGCCTCTATATCACCTCAGTGTCTTTGATATACTATTTTTCAGTGGCCGTCTTCATGTGTTCAACTTACAGATCTTCTTGCTCCTTACAGGTATGTCAGTGCACCAAAACCATTCCAAACTGTCTTCAAAATTATGGTAGACCCCACTGATTAAGCACTGTTTGATCTCTTGTAGTCTCCGTATAAGTGTGTACCAGATTCTGTTTCAGATTCTGACTTCTTTTAAAGGCAAATATTGGCTTTTTAGAAAGGATACCAGGTTGTTTCACCAGGTTCCTATGTTTTCTATGCGTCAGAGGAGCTCTGAAGAGGATTCCTTCCCTTTGGCTGGTAGGAACAACAAATCCCAAGACTAACTTTTGAAATGAGCCATCTCCAGAGGTCCTATGCGCTTTCAAAGCTGTGGAACCCCAATACTTGGAGACATACTGCCTATTTCGAGTGCATCGTTGTGGAAAGACTGAATCTGTCCAAATCTTTGCTGAGCCCATAAGGACACTTCAGAGATCTGATCCAACTTTCCCAGACCCGCTCACCAGAGTGTTGGACTGCAGAAAGCGAAGAAATTGACGGGGCGATCCGTGTCCTTTGTTGGTGCTGCTGAAAAGGCACCAAAACTGCAGATTGAACCAAGATGTTGCTGAAAGTCGTGCTACAGGTCCTTCCCTCAAGACTGCTGCTGAGCGACACCGTTCATTGTCCTGCCTTTCGTCAGACCAATGAATCCGGAGGTCGGGCCAAGAGCTGCAACATCGTGGATAAACCAGCACAAACACTTTCTTCAAACCTAAGTTACTGTTCGGGGAAAAGGTTTTGCTTACCTGATTCCAAGAAGTCGCTCCAAAGCGTTGGAGTGCACATAGAGGCATCCAGGGCAACCCCCTCTTAGCTCTGACCCAAGCCGCTGCTTGGGTCCCCTTCTCAAGTCTTTAAAGTCTCCTTTGTTAATTGCTAACTTGCTGCTTCAATAACTTTAGACACTAGAAGAAATCCACAGGAACGCTTCGTATTTCGCGGTTGGTCTCCGAATTGTTTTTAGCTAGGGTTGTGTACTCCTTTGTCCGTCCCCTTTACTCCATACTGCATGGGTGTCCCTCGCTAGGGACCGGAGACGGAACCTTTTTCACCAGAAAAAAACCTTTTTCCCCTTTTAAAATTAGAGGACTGCTGGGGCGCGGCCCTGGGAGCATGAGCTCCCCTGACTCTGCCTACCAGCACCACTCCCTCAGTCCCCTTTTCTGCGTCGATGAGAATGGGCCGATATCACCAGCGCTCCTGGGTTTGGCTTCGGCCTTGTAATACCACGCGCTCTTCCCCAGATACTTTCTTCTGTCTTTTGTCTTGTTTTTATCAATCAGGTACTCGGTCCTCTGGCGCCTCTCTACTCACCGGCGCATGTAGATGTCAGGCTTCAGCAGGTGTCCAGACAGCAAAGGTCTCTTCCCTATGTCCGACCCCCACGCTCTTTGCCTCCGCTGCCTTGTCCCCAACCACGGCTAGGGGGGGTTGTACTGCTTGCAATGCAATTACACAGCGCGCACTGAAGAACAGGTTAGCTCGGTGCAGGGAGCTCTTCGAGAAGTTGCTTCCAGAGGACTTGAAGGACTTCATCGGACACAAGTCAAGGCCCAAGGTAGGGCAGCTGTTTTCCATCGCACCCAGCAAGGTTAGGCTGTTGCTGATGCCATAGAGTTGACTTGTTTACTTATGGTTAGTGTGGAGTCGAGGTAGTTTACTTCATTTACTACCTTAATTATGTTTCTGTCGATATTGAAGGCAGAGTAGTTAGTATTCAATGTTTTTAGGTTGGCAGCTGTGCCAAGAATCGTGAGCTCCGTTTTGAATGAGGAGGTAGATTTTATTTACCAAAGCCGTGTCCTTGTTGTGATCGCCCAAAAGGGCTATGAGGATCTAGGTGTCATCTGCATAATTGGTGTAGGTGACACCCAGTCTGTCCAATTTGTCAAACAAAGGCTTTGTAAATACATTGTACATAGTTGGCGATACACAAGATCCTTGCAGTATGCCGCAAGTGGTCTGGATGGGGCACTAGGAACAAGGCTACTAGGAGCCAGTACAAGAGTAAATAGACTAGGTTCTGTCACTGGGCGGACTCTAAGGAGATCGACCCCCTTACTTGCACATTGGACGATGTGCTTTCCTTTTAGGCACACCTCTCTCACTCAGGTGTGCAAATTGACACATGCCACACCTACTTGGCAGCCACAGGTGCCTACAGGGATTCGATGGACGAGGTCTTCTATTTCTCCAACCCAATGGTTAAACGACATCTGGCGGGCTTCACCAGGCTTTACCCGCCAATCAAGAAGCCACACTCTGTGTGCCCTGGCGCACAAACCTTTCAAACCAATGAAACTTGTCTTTGGAACTCGTTGCCTGGGATCGAGCAGGATATCTCCTCTAGGCAACCTGCGCTGCAGGAGCAGCTTGGAGCCCCCTCCTGCCGGAGGTAAGCCTGCGGGCTTAATTGGGCTACATAAGAAACCATTCACCTTGGTATGTTCTTAATCTATGAAAATTCCAAATTTCATACGACCCGCTCCTCTGAGTGCAAGTGTGCCTGATTTCTGAATTTGACAGCGTCAAAGTCCCGACAACAGCAACACTTTAATCCTTTGTGCACGGTTTGAATGCACTCCTTCGTTTTACATGATGGCGCCGTGCTTTCCTTGATGCAAAACAGCCATCTAACATAGCCGTCCCTGATTGGTGGCACAGTGCCGTATTCCTCCTACCAGCCCACCAGAAGGCGGAAGCCGGCACCTTTATGTAAGGCTCTGTGTACAAGGCTCCTGTCCTCAGACGCCTAAGCCAGTGACTCTGCCCGTTTCGTGTTACTTCCCTGTATATCCGCGTTTCGTTACCAGACTTGCATACTGTTCACTACTGTCCGTGGTCATACGGTTGATGCAGCACCACACCTGAACTAACAGCGCCGGAGGTAAGCGCTGCACCATCTCAGCTCTACCTATACACCTAACATGTTACATTCTAAATCGCACTCACATGCTATTCCTTCGGCTACAAAAAGTCCTCTTCATACTATATATGAGTAGTATTATGTCGTGCAGATCTTTGAATCATCCGACCTGGTAAACCAGCAATATGAACTCACTCGACTTTCCACAATTGCACAGCGCCTGGTGGTGAGGCCCTGATCCTCATCTAATGTGATACGAACTGTAACTTACTGCAAATGTCTTTTACCTTCTGTATCCTATTGTGCCCCTACTGCATGTATTTTATAGATCTGCAAGCTACTAGTTAAACTGGCGCTATCCCCTTTGCAGCAGCTCATAATTCCCTATGGCATATCTTACCTTACATCATCAGCTATATCCTATCTGTCGCATACTTCCAACACAGCGTATCCTATAAAGCAATCCATGTCCGATCTGCTCCGCAGTGCATACCTTGCTGAAATGTGCCACTCACGGTCACTTAATTGCTCTATCTGTGGTCCAGCGCATTGATTCTAAACTTGGCCTATTCGATTGCAGCGTTAACTATAGCATCATATACCCTTCTAACTGCAGCGTAATCTCCAATTGTGCCTTATGAGATTCAAACTGCATGCTGGGCCACTGACCTCTACGCAGTACTAACAAGCCTTCCAGCCCTTAATACCCATATTATTGATGTCTCAGGTTCATCAACCTATTTAAATCATTGCAGCCTGCATTCTAAACTATACCTGCCTGACTTATTTGCAGAGTTGGCTCATGCTCTCCCATTATTGCGACGGCCTTATACATGATTGCCTCGCAACCTCTATATCGCAATACCCGATTTGGTCTGATTTGAATTGTCATCATTGCATTTTTGTGGCCCATACTTGATCACATTACTTTAATTGGCCTGATTTGAATTACCCCCACTGTGTTTTGCATGCCTTACTCGATTGCTCTCCAACTGGCCTGATTTGAATTGCCCCGACTGCATTTTTGAGCGCCATATTCGATTGGATTGCTGTCTCTTGTACTCCCATCTAACAAATTACATGGCAACCTTTAATTGTGACTTTTCCTGCCACCAACCGCTCTGAACTGAATTGCCTCTACTGTATCTCAGGTCATACGCCCTAGTTAAAATGCTGTTGAATGCACTATTTGTACCACTTGCTCAAAGTGCCTTACACGCCTACTGCCCAGCATCTCCTCGCTCAACATTAGCCTGAGCGCCATATTTCATTGCTTGATTACCAAGACCTCACCTCACTATGTACATTCCCCACATAAAACACTATATACTACTGCTATTTTGCAACTTACTAACACCTGCCTTGACCCTTCCCAACACCAGCAGTGACCTACCAATTCAGCCCACCATGATACTGAATAATATGATCAAGAGGCCCTGCACAACACTTACCACTAGCTTTAGACTCACGCCAGCAGAGAGCATTCCTCTCTCTACCTTCTTGCCCTCCTGCCTACAGCCCATCACCAGTACCACTCCCACCACTACTGCGCTACCGCTTATCCCTTACTTGAACTAATCAGCCTTATGGCTTGAACACTTTGCTACCAAACCCACACGCAATCAACCTTGCGCTTTGCATCTCGGGAACTATAGATTAGGCACTAGATTCCCATTTACAGCCTTGCGAGTACACAGTCCCACTACCACTTCCAAAACTCACATTACCTCTATCAAACATACAAACATTCCCAAGATAATATCTACCAAGAATACCCTACCCAAGGTTACTTCTACCGTCACCGATATCAATCACACCCTTGACAAAGCTACCACTATTAAGGGTGCTTTAATTAATGCAAGGTCACTCTCTGCGCATGCATTGGATATTGCAGTCTATATCACAGTTCAAGACCTAGATTTCTTAGCCATTACTGAGACCTGGCTACACGCAGCTGCAGGACCATCACTCTCACTCGCCATCCCCAACGCCTATTCCATTACAAGCTGTGATAGACTCTAACCAATCCAAAGGTGGGCCGTCGCTTTTATTTCTAGAAGCTCCCTAGGCCTTAGACCTATTCCAAGTCAGCATATTCCATCAGCTGAGCTATTGTCCATCAACATTCCTGTCTCAGCTACCCAAACCATTACCATGCACCTCATAAATAGGCCAACTGGACCAGTTTCCACCTTCGCAGAAGAGATTACCACCCTCCTATCAGCTAACACTAAGCCTAACACACAAATCATTCTATTAGGTGATCTTAATGTTGGCTTCCAAGATGCCAAGGACCATAAAGCTCTAGAGATTTCCAGCTCTATAACAGAACTGGGCTTCACCCATCGCATCCGGGAACACACCCACATCAAAGGGAGAACCCTTAATTGGTTGGTAGATCTCAACTGCAACATCAACATAGTTCCAATACACCCTGTGCCTGGTCAGATCACCATATGATAACTTTCAATATCAAATCTGATAACCGCTGTTATAAACAGAACATCGCACCGCCTATCAGCACGAGAAACAAAAGGGACATAACGAGCGAGAAACTGCTCCCACTAATATTACCCAACATTTAAAACTGTTTTAAAGCTGTGCACCAAGATACAAAACCATTATATTAAAAAAAGACAGTCACAAGGGGGCACGGATGGGTTGATGTTCAAACAGGATGCATGCTGAGCAGTCGAAAAGCAGAGCTTCAGGGTATATGGGTATGGACATACATACTAAACAATGCCACTGAGTCATGCGCTGACCCCATGGCCCAAGTTGACATCTACATTCAAACCATACTCAAAGCCATTAATACCATTGCCCCACTTAAATTACGGAAATCCAAACCACGTGAACAGCATAACTCTTGGTTCACGCTGCACCTTAGAACACTACGTAAGGAAAACAAAATGCAGAGGCCCGCTGGAAAGGCTACCATCAGCCGTGAATAAGGACAGCCTTCTAGCATTCCTCATCTACAAAGAGGTAAGCCTCCAAGCTAAAAAAGCCACTTATAAAAAATCGGATCTTGCAAGTTAAGTCGAGTACTAAAGAGCTCTTTAAGATACTTAAAGAACTAGAATCTCCATCAGCTGCTCCCCGATACCTGTGTCAAAGATAGTGCATGGCACTCTAATATTGAAAAAGCACTCCTAGAAACAATTACCATGCTACAAACCAAAATCAACGCCACAAAAAGCAATTTATCCCCTGACTCACATCATAGTACTCCTACCAGAGCCTCTGACTTCCTTCAACACACCCACAAACCTTTTAACTTCTCACCACTCTCCATCAAAAAGGTAGAAAATATCCTCAAACTTAAACCATCTTACTGCCAGGGCGACACATGTCCAACCCCTATCATTAAGGAGGCTACTAATGAACTAGCACCATTCATCACCGCCCTAATAAATGCCTCATTCACCACAGGCATTGTGCCTAACAACCTCACAGATGCCTGGGTCCTCCCCTTACTTAAAAAAAAAAAAACCTAATTGGACCCGAGCACCCCACTAATTAAAGGCCCATCTCCACCGTCCCCTTCTTACTCAAAATC
Source organism: Ambystoma mexicanum (assembly GCF_040938575.1). NCBI lineage: Eukaryota > Metazoa > Chordata > Amphibia > Caudata > Ambystomatidae > Ambystoma > Ambystoma mexicanum. The sequence goes on from NC_090936.1 coordinate 997,188,305, forward strand.
CTGGACAGAGCAGCTTACCTGCAGATCCAGGACTATCTAGAATCCAATAAACTCCTTGGCCTTAGACAATCTGGCTTCCGACCTAGGCATGGAACCGAAATGGCTTTAATTGATTTAAAAACCCAATCGAAGACCTTAAAGATGACGGCAAGCTGGCCTTCCTCCTACTGTTTGATTTATCTGCAGCATTTGATCTGCTCAATCATCAAATACTTTGCCAAAATCTCAAATCCACAGCCCACTTCTTTGACAAAGCCACCACCTGGATCAGATCCTTCCTGGAGAATAGATCTGAGGGTTTTCTCCCCGTTGGCCTCCGCTGAACCGTCGCCAGTTCTGTATGGGGTCTCCCAAGGATCATGTGCATCACCAACACTATATAATGTGTTTACGAAGCCCCTCTTCGATATTCTTGACTATTTGGGTGTCACCTACACTAATTATGCAGATGGCACCCAAATACTCATCCCCATCACTGGAGACCACAAAGCTGACTCCAAAGCACTAAATGTTGTCTATCTGGTCATCCAGGCCTGGATGGCACAACACAGGCTCTGTCTTAACGATGATAAAACAAAGCTACTCCTCCTTGGATCTCAACCAAGACTCAATAAATTAGATCCGGCCTTTAACTCTTTCATCATTGATGGCAACACCATAAAGGTATCCAATGACACAAAACCCTTGGCATATATCTAGACTCTAGACTATCCTTAACAAGACAAACGAATGCTATAATCTCTTCAACGGCCTACACTTGTAAACTTATCACTGCCTGTCGACCATTCCTTACCACCGCCGACTGCACTACCCTTGCTAAAACCCTCATCATGTCGAAACTTTACTATTGCAACGCGCTCTATCTAGGGACCAGCCAATGGAACTTAAACTACAAGTAACACAAAACAACGCCATCCGGGCAGCACTAAATATCCACAGAACCTATCATATCTCTGACATGAGACATAGCTTACACTGGCTATCGGTCACCTAAAGAATCGCCCTCAAATCACTGTCACTTATACATAAATGCCTTGCCAATCAGGCACCGCAATACCGGTCTATCCGATTCACGCGCAACACCTCTGATCGCCCTCATAGAGCATCCCAAGTACATTGCCTCCCATTACCAAGGTTCAAGCTTCAGAAAGCAGGGGGCTGCAGTTTTTCCGGTGCTCGCCACCAGGCTCTAGAACTTGCTACCCAACCCACTCAGATCAAAATCTGCATTCCACTCTTTCAGAAGTAAAGCTAAAACCTGGCTTGTAGTGCAGGACCACTAGAGCCAACACCAGATACCTTACTCATAACAACCTATGTTTATTTTGCTGTGTGCTATGCTTTCCCGTGGAACACCATGGTAAATATCTACTGTATGTAAATGGATATGTAAAATGTTATGTATATGTATCATCATTTAACTGTAACCTTTAAGAAATGTGCCCAGATGGGCCAGGCGCGCTATACAAATAAAAAAAATACAAATCGTGTCTGCGGACATCAGACGGGTCACCATTAAAACAGCTCTGTTGGTGTGTCTCACCTCTGCTCCTAGTCAGTGAGATCCAGGCATTGGTGGCTTCAGAACCCTACACTTCTTTCCACGAAGATAAGGTGGTCCTGAGAACGCACCCAACGTTCCTACCTAAAGTAATCTCCTCTTTCCGTCTAAATGAGGAGATAGTGTTACGTATGTTTTTCGCTCATCCTAAGGATGAGGCTCAAAGGGTCTTGCACTGTCTGGATGTCAGACACGCTCTGAAATTTTATCTGGACAGGACCAAAACTTCCGTTAGTCGGATGCTCTATTTGTCACCTTCGGGGTGTCAAGGCCTGGGTATCAAGCATCCAAGGTCTCCATAGCAAGGTGGATGGTTTCAGCCATCAGGGAGGCCTATGAGGGGCAACACAGACCTCTTTCAGCTAACGTGCATGTCCACGCTGTCAGAGCCAAGGCCATGGCCGTTGTATTCCAGAGACCGGTCCTGTGGCCGGTCATCAGCAGGGCCACCACCTGAAACCACCCCATTCGGCTTTGTGCAAGCACTACTGTTTGGACGCCGGCTCTAAGTCAAACGCGGCTTTCTGACAGGCGGTTCTAAGGAACTTGTTTTCTTAAGGAGGTTCACCTCTCCACCCTGGGGCTACATTCAGTTGTAATCGCCCATGCAGTATGGAGGGAAGGGGACAGGACGTAGGAGTGATTAATATATGACTAACATACTCCTAGTCCATAGTCCCCTTTCCTCCATACATCCCACCATTCTCCCCCCCCTAATAATACTGGTGTCGTTAGGCAATGTTAATTTTGTCGATGCGTCAGTGGGGACTGAGTGGCGCCGGTTTGCAGAGTCAGGGGAGCGCATGCGCCCAGGGTCGCGCCCTGCGCGCCTCTGAATTTAAAGGGAAAGAATGTTTTGGTTATGTCTCCTGTCCCTAGCGAGGTATGCCCATGCAGTATGGAGGAAAGGGGACTATGGACTAGGAGAGCGTTAGTCACTACAGTGAGTAACTATTAATTTTTGGGACTTAAAAGGCTTGCCAGGCGAAGAAACTGTCTCTAGAATCTTGAACTAAGATCATGTTGCACTAACCACTTATTTTCCTCCCTTCAAGTGACTTTTCTATATGTGTTTGCAGAGTAAATGCATTACTGTATGACCCGTTGAAAACCACATGAGTGTGCAATAACCGATAATAAGATAACATCTTTTCCCCTTCTAACGTTCTAACAAATGAAACCGCGAACAAACACAAAAGTGAAAGTGCCCTTTGAAGTGTATTATCAAGTATTCCTAAGTGTTCTAACGTAAACGTCTGAAGTATTTAAAGTGATTCTGGTGTGTAAATATATACCTTTTTATATAATTAAAAGTGTAAGGGCTTCTTTGTTGTGCCTATCCCGCTAAGATTCTGTGGACTTACCTGCAGCTCACATCTTCCTCTTAAGATAAGTCTGACTGCTCTACCACTCTACCAAGTGTAAGGAAGGCATGGTATCAACAGTAAGACGGACACAAGTAACCACAGTTCAAGGCTGTTTATTGAACTTGCATTGGGGTTGAAAAATGCCCATCTAATCCCAAATCTAAAGATTGTAGCAAGCTACGACCCTCAAATAATCATAACGCAGTTCTAGTGGTACCTTATCTAAATAAAAGGGCCTATACTAATAAACCTATTGCCAATCCTTACCTATAAATACAAATCATGTGGGAAACAATGTCATGTAAAAGAAAGTGTTCAAGAAATCATATGTCGGGATATTCAAGCTGTAGGCTTCCCCTCCCCATGTTTTTAGCACAGGACAAGGCAGCACACTCTAACTTAGCACAGTCTCTGGCTTCTCTAGCATGAGTGTGCAGTTCAAAACTTCAACATCATGGCCTTTTGAGCCAACGTCTCTTTGCCATTCAAAGTCTCTTCTTTCAGAGGGCCTGATGCGACTAAACAAACAAAGTTCCTTTCCTTTTGTATTTCACATATACACAATTTTCATAGGTGTTTTATCAGATTGGATCCCTCTCCACCGGGATCAGATTCACTTACATCAAGTCATCATACAGGGTCCCTCTGCCGGGCTCAGACCAACTTTATCTACTTTGCCATGAAGTTTCTTTATCAACATCAAAAACTTTAGACTGCGCAAGATCTTGCTTGACCCAATCGCAGGACCACTTTGATTCATAATCCTTTGCCACTCTTTCACTTTTGTTAACTCTCAGCTGGATACCTTACAGAGACCTTCGATTGAGCACACAAGTGTTGCCAGACCACACTGTCAAAGGTATTGTATCTTGGTTTCATAGTTCAATCACTCATCTGCCGTTCAACTTCACTCGCGTTGGTTATCGCACACCTTTTGAAACAATGTGTTATGCTCACCTCATCTCTGCAAGGATGTTGGGGCACGTTTGGAGCCCTCCCTGGACTTGGCTCCCCTGGATCCGGGTTTACCCCCAGCTGCTGTTGTGTGGACTGCTCTGGTCGCTGGCAATGCCCTTGGGAGAAGGTAAGAAGCAGTGAAAATGCTGCGGCTGAATTGCGATCCCCCTCGAACCCCTCTTGCCAGATGAGAGGAGCATGCATTTTCCCATAAACTCTCATCTGTTGTTTTGTAAAGATGAGCTCTCCGTCCTTCTTCTCTTCAGCAGGGGCACTGTAGATAGACCTAGTTGCTTTACTGACCCGTATACGTGATGGCCCAGAACGGCTGCGACCAATCCATTTTGGATGTAAGTGTTCGTAACAATGATTGTCTGTATACTTTTGCAATGTCTTTCCCAATGATTCTTGTTCATAATTCTTATAATGTCTTTCCTTTTCTCAATAGGTGTGAAGATGGCCACGCTGCGTTGCAGTGTTGGAAGCGAGTCCACACGGTGCCAGAAGGGGAATGGAGTGGCCCACTAGAAGGTAAGTAGGGTTTCAAGGTGGTACGCAAGACTTGGGTATTGCGCGGCCAAGCGTTAAATGTTTATGCAGTTTCTAACCTTGTGCGTTCCTTTTCTCTTGCAGGGATAGCCTGGCGTAGGATGATGGAGAGCGGCGATCCGAGAACCTGTCAGCGGCTGATGGATGGAAGATCCGTGAGAATGCTGGTTGAGAAGAAGACTCCCATGTAGGTGTGCTCGGACAGGTGAGGAAGAGACGAGTTGCAGGCGATGAATTTGCAGAGACAGGTAAGATGCGCGCTGTAGATGCTGAGTTGAAGATAGCTGCGCTTCGAGCGATGGTGTGGCTGATTCAGGTAAGATGTACGTCGCAGAGGTAGAGCTGAAGTAGCTGCGCTGTGAGCAATGGTATGGCTGGATTCACGTAAGATGCACGCTGAAGATGCAAAGCTGGAATCGGGTTGGGGCGCGATAAAGATGATGTCTAGGACGCGATGAGATGCGTGCTGAGCTGGAAAGAGGTAAGAGCTTCAAACGGCGGTAAGTGTTACGCTGCACACAGCAGATTAAAGCGAAGCCTCTACATGCGGGTGGGGCTGGCTTAAATAGCCTGGCCCCAGCCACTCCCCTTTAGCTCCGTGTTGTTGCCCCACCTCACCACTCCCATAGACTTCTGCACGTGCCTTCCTATGCTTTCCAATGGTCACTCCCGGCCTGGATGCACGTGCTTTGGACACAGTGTGCAGAGCACACTTTCTTATGAGCCTGGCACCAAAGGTGCAGGACAGGGTCCAATTGGACCCTTTGGAGGATGAAAGTGATGGCCCTGGGTTAGTGGCCATGACACAATGTTAGTTTCAGCGCTCGCCATACAGTGTGCCGCTTGCAACCTTGGCTTCAACCCAGATCGGTCCTATATCGGTCGCCCCAACTCACTGGCTCTGTTGGTTTCACTGACGCTGCTTTGTTGTTTGAGCCAAGTACAGTACCACGGCAGCTAGCGATTGACCCCACCTTTATTATTGATGCAGGAGTACCTCTGACACACAATATAAGATTCTTCAGCTGTGTTTCCTGGTCCTACGTTATCTATTCTCGAGGTTCCTTGTTGAAACGGTCAAGGAAACTTACCTCCTTGCAATCCCCTTCTGTTTCGTCGTCTTTCTCCTCTTGTTAAACTGCCATCTCGGAACTACTGTTTCCTTGTGTGCTTTGCCTCGCTCAGTGTGTGTTCTTGTGCTCTGCCTTTTATCCATGTGGGCAAGTGTCATGGAAGTCAGGTGTGTGGTGTGTGTGTGATAGTCAGTAATTGCCTGACCATTGTATTGGCACACGTCAGGTATACGGCTCAGATGTTAGTCTGTTTTCTCTCATAGCGGCCTGTCCGTGAGAAAGCGTTTGTGTTGTAAAAGGTGGACGGGGGGGGCGGAGTTCTTAAATATCCTACCTAATAGGATGGGGTAAAGGTGTTATAGGGGAGGGGATACCGCATCTCGCAATCCGGTGTCCCACTCCCTGAAGAACCCTCACCCAGGTGATCCTCCCGCACTGGTCCAACCCCAGGAAATGGATCCAAAAGCAAAGGCCATGTCCTGACCACCTGGATGACAGATCCTCTGGGACTAGTGGGTGAGACACCTTCTGGTTTCTCACACAAGGGTGTGAGCTATTACAGACCGATACTAGGAGTTGGGGATCTACAAATCACTGCAATAGCTTACTAAAGTCTTTCTGCCAGTAGGACTTTCGGAAAACTCCTTTATCACTGGCATTACAGCTGGTGGGATTTGTGTAGGTTGGATTACACTGAGTTCTGGTTGTATTGTGCACGAATAATCCATCTTCCAGGTCACTATACTGTAAAGTACTAAAACTATGTCCACTATGGAAAACTATAAGGCAGAAGCTCTTATGTCTCTTACTGTTGAAAAAGAAAGAAATGTGTTAAGATAAATGCCTTAGTACAAAAGGAAAAACAGCTGAGTTAATCCAAAACTTGTTGGATTATCAAACTGTAAGTAGGCCTGTAACCCCTGCTTCCACAATAGATATAGAAGACAGTGATGGTCAAAGTGTAACTCTTAGCTCTCGACTTCCAGATAATGAGGTAGAAGATGATGTGGATGAAAATATAAATAGTTATCCACCTGCCAATCCTCTGACCTCAACCCTACCTGTATCTAACATGTAAGCTGTGCTGGTTCTAGAACTAGAAAAATGAAAATGCATCTTGAATTCAGGAAACTGGCAATTCAGTCTGAAATGAGAGATACAGAAATGAGGAAGGAACTGCAACTCGGGGGAAAAAGAGATGCAGCATGAACCAGAGATGAAAAGGATGTCCCATGATTCCACTTATATTTCAAAGTCCTCTTTGCCAGACCACTCCAGAAGCAGGAAGCCTCGTCTCCCCAAAGATTTGGCGAGTTTGTATGATATGAAGACTGACATTCTCGATTGGCTGAGTACATTTGAATTTACATTTAAAGTACAGGGTGATGGAGTTCAATAATGTTGATAGACAAGATTACCAGTTGGTAAAAACTGCTCTCGTAGCCAGGTTTGGGAAGATCCCTTACCAAAACCTAAAACGGTTTAGGGACCACAAGAAGAGAGATGGTAATTTATGGGGCACTTGGCTGTCAAGATTCCTGTCTCAGTTACCCAAACCATTACCATGCACCTCATTTATAGGCCCACCTGGAAGAGAGATGGTAACTTGTGGGCCACTTGTCCGTCAAGATTCCTGTCTCAGCTACCCAAACCATTACCATGCACCTCATTTATAGGCAACGTGGACCAGTTTCCACCTTTGTAAAAGACATTACCACACTTGGGTGTATGAAAGCCTGAAAAACTTAGATGGGTGGATTAAGGGCTACAAGGAGAGCACTTATGAAGGCATGAGGTGTCTCTACTTGCTGGAAAATATTTGTCATGCCTGTTCCCCAGAGCTGAGACGGGCATCTTGCTGACTCTAAAGAACTGGACCCCAAGAAGCTAACGGGAGCTGCTGACTTTGGGTGGCTAATAGGGCTACTCACAAGGATTCTGGGGATCCTCACAAGAAAGAGGAAGGCAAAAGTTTAAAAAGGATAAGAAATTCATTCCAAAAATCCCCCACCAAAAGAGGGCCACAAACATAAACTCTGGGCCCAAGCCAGAGGGAGGTTATCAGAAACCCCATTCCAAAAGACATTTGGGAAATGTGTGGTTTGAGGATCTGGCTGTCAGATTCCGTATTAACAATCTGAATTTGAAACTCGTCAGTCCCACTTCCCTCCTCTGACTCCTCACCTGATGAGCTTGAGTCTGTAGAGTATTGCTGAGTCTCACGATAATGGTAGCCGGCGGAGGCGGTATCCCAACCGCGGTGGGAAGCCACAGCGGTCGCTAGTGAACAGCGGCCTCTGCGGCCCTGTCACCACAGGCGGGTGAAAGTAGGGGAAAAAGCCAAAGGCGTACAAAAAACTCATCTTGATGGTCCAAGTAGTAGGCAGCGGAGGTGCAGTCGTAATCCAGGAAGCGTCGGGAGCTTGTGGTCCAATGAAGGAGGATCACGGAAAGCAGCAGAGTCCAAAAGGGACCCAGAGAGCCGTAGCCGGGAAACAAGCGGAGAGGAAATGAGCGAGGAAGGGGAAAATGGAGGAATGGTGGAGGCAGGGAAAATGGGAAACGACAGGGGTCCTAATGAGCAGGGAGATCAATAAGAAAACACAACACAGCGTACAGCAACCAAGAGCGAAAAAACACACAGTTGTAACGCGCCGTTTGCCAGGAAGACACAGAGTAAGTCTTCCGGCAATGGCTACGTCACAACGTAGAGAAACGTGCAAAGACTAGACCGTTACCAGAGAAAGAGAAAAAGCCCGTGCATTCTCTAATGTCCACTCCATCGGAACCGCCGCCACAATCTCCATGTGGGGGATCGCAGGACAGTATGTCCCCGTCTGAAAGAGACTTCCCCCGGGTGAGAGGTGTGAAATCTGCGGAGAAGTCTAGGGGCATGCACATGAGCCACTGCTTCCCATGAGTCTTCCGACCTAGGGTAACTTTTCCAGCCAATTAAATATTCTAGCCGCCCTCTATGGTATCTAGAGTCAAAGATGTTGGAAACCTCATATTCTCCGTCTTCAGAAGTGGCTTCTGAGATATCCTGCAAATGGGCGTGGTTCGATATGGAGAGTCCATGAGATGAAATAAATGGTTTGAGTAGTGAAGAGTGAAACACCGGGTGGATACGTCTAAGATTGTAGGGGAGTTGAAGCTTGTAGGAGACAGGGTTAATTTTGGCAAGAATAGTAAATGGTCCCAGATATCTGGGAGAAAGCTTAGAGGGATGTGCCCAACGAGGGAGGTATTTGGTGGATAACCAAACTCTTTATCCGGCCTTCCAATCTGGGCCCTGCTGGCGATGAGCATCCGCTTGTTTTTGATTAGCTCTGGTCGTATCCTGCAGACTGGAACAAGCTGTGGTATGAGCTTCTTGAATGGCAGAAAGAATGGTTTCTATGGCTGGAAGATGTGACTGAATGGGAGTTACTGGAAGTATGCTTCGTGGGTGTAAACCATAATTGCAATAGAATGGAGACATCTTAATGGCAGAGTGTTTGGCATTATTATAAGCAAATTCTGCAGTGGGTATAAGCTCTACCCAGTTGTCTTGTTGTTGGTTACAGAAACATCTTATGTATTGTTCTAGGGTGGCATTTGTCCTCTGTCTGGCCATTTGTCTGAGGATGAAACCCCGACGAGAGGGCTCGTTCAATACCCAAGTGTTGGCATATGGCCTTCCAGAATTTTGAGACGTACTGGGGCCCCCTGTCTGACACAATCCTGTCAGGCAGCCCATGCAAGCGGAAAATGTCTCGCAGAAATACCTGGGCCATCCCCTCTGCGGAAGGGATCTTGGATAGTGGAGAAAAATGCGCCATCTTGGAGAAAGTATCAACTGTCACCAGGATACAGGTGCATGCGTCAGATGGAGGGAGATCAACTATAAAATCCGAAGTGACAACACTCCAGCGTCTCACCGGTGCTGTGGATTGTTCCAGAAGTCCTATGCGTTTGCCGGTATGATATTTGGCTTGAGCACAAATAGGACACTTCTGAACATACCCTGTTACAACCTTACGCATTTGTGACCAAAAACAGGACCGTTGAACGAGGTCTAACGTTCCTAACACTCCTCTGTCCAGCCGTACGAGTATCATGACAAAGAGTGATGATCTTCTTTCGGAGGTCGTTGGAAGGCAGGTAGAGTTGGCGTCCCCGAAACCAGAGTCCATCCTTTAACTGGAAACCCTTGGGAATAACTGTTTGTTCCATAGCGGTAGCTTGTCGGACTTGTTGTAGGAAAGTGTTAATCGTGGTTATATGGACATGATCGGGGAACATACATTCAGAATGTTAAAATGGGGACATGTCTTCCTCCCTTCTAGACAAAGCATCCGCCAGAATGTTCTGACTACCCGGTACATAGGTAATGTGGAAGTCAAACTGAGCAAAGTAATGTGCCCACCGAGCTTGTCTGGAATTTACGCACTACATTGATTCTAGGACCTTTAGATTTTTGTGGTCCGTACGAATAGTAAAAGGGTGACTACCTCCTTGGAGAAGATGTCTCCAGACCTCACAAGCTTGTTTCATTGCCAATAGTTCCTTTTCTAAAACCGAGTAGTTTCTCTGGCTTGTCATTAAGGTTTTAGAAAGATAGGCTATGGGATGTTCTACGCCTTCGAAAGTTTGAAGAAGAATTGCTCCAATTGCTGCTGCCGTGGCGTCTGTTTCGATAATGAAGGGTTGTGATTGGAGAGGATGACGAAGAATAGGAGCCGAACAGAAGAGAGTCTTTAGAAATGTGAAACTGTCTTCTACTGTAGCCGACCATAGAAATGGAGATGAGCTCTTCTTTAGGAGTGAAGTAAGGGGAAGTACCACTTCGGAGAAGTTCTGAATAAAGCGACGGTAGTAATTTGCCAATCCTAAGAATCTTTGGACTTCTTTCACAGAGTTCGGTGATGGCCATTTCAGGATTGCGGTTACTTTCCGGTCATCCATAGCTACCCCTTCACTGGAGACGATATATCCTAAATAGGGTATGGTGTTCACGCCAAAAACGCATTTTTCCAGCTTTGCCTTTAGATGATGTTCTTGCAAACGGCTCAACACATCGGAGACATGGGTAATGTGTTGATCAGGATCTTTGGAGAAGGTAAGGATATCATCCAAATATATTACCACTGATACAAACATCATGTCCGAGAATAAGTGATCCATGAACCTTTGGAAGATGGCTGGTGCGTAAACTAATCCAAAGGGCATGGCCAGGTATTCATACAAACCGAATGGAGTGCGAAATGCGGTCTTCCACTCATCTCCCTCACAAACTCTGAGGAGATGATACGCACTTTGCAAATCCAGTTTGGTAAAGATTTTGGCTCCTTGCACTACCTCCAAAATGTCAGAAATAAGAGGCATAGGATACCTGTCTCGTATGGTGACCTTGTTGAGACCACGAAAGTCTATAGAAGGTCTTAAATCAGTAGAATCCCTTTTGGGAATGAAAAACAATGGTGCCCCTGCGGGGGATTTAGAGGGTTGAATGAGACCATTCTGTAGATGATTGTCCAAATAAACTTGAAGTGCTTTCTTTTTAGTGTTGGAGAGAGAGAACATGCGCCCAAATGGTACCAGGGCTCCGGGGACCAGGTCAATGGCGCAGTCTTCTGATCGATGAGGTGGAAGTTCCAATGTGGGTTGTTCTTGAAACACCTGCTGATAACGATGATATTCTGTTGGTAGGGCATGAATCCCAACGGACATTGATGCGGTTGAGTTGGTAGTTTGTATATTCACTGTACCCGTAGGTAAACCACAATGCTTTTGGCAATACTCTGACTCAAAAGCAAGATGGTTGTTGCTCCAATCTATTCTGGGGTTGTGACGGCGAAGCCAGGTTATTCCCAGAATAATCGGAAAATGGGCGGCCCGGATAATGTCAAAGGTAATTGTCTCTGTATGTTGAAAGATCTGGAGGTGTAATGCCCCAGTAGAGTGTGTAATGAGCCCCGAAGATAAAGGAGTACCATCAACCCCTTCTACCTTCTGATTTTCAGGCTTCTCCAGACATGTGATCCCTTTTTCGGTGGCCCAATGGACATCCATAAAATTGCCGGCTGCACCGCAATCGAGTAGAGCCAAAACTTACTCCCATCTCCCTTGAATGAGCAGTTTAACTCCTATCACCATGAGACGAGAATCTTCAGCCTTGTCTTGGGTAGGTGAGAATATTGCAAGTGAAACGTAGGGACGAGTGGTTGTTTGAAAACCTCGTAAGTTGGTCCCTCTCAACTCCGAGGATGTTTGTTTCCCGACTTGCGTACTGCTAATTCTTCAGTTTGTAATCAAGTGTTTGTCGGATGTGCAATATTCACATAGTCCTCTCTCTTGACGGCGACGTCTTTCTTCGCTGGTGAGAGGTCCTCGGGTGATTACGATCTGCATCGGCTCCTCTTTGGGGTGAGTAGAGGAGGAGGGAAGGACATTGGGTTGGATACCCTCGAGAAATGGCCGAGATTTGTATTTTCGTCTTTCATTCTTTCTTTCAGACAAACGGTATTCAACCTGGAGAACCGCAGAGAACAATTCTGAGAGGGTTGGGGGCCTTGACAAACGAGCAAGCTCATCTTTGATTTCTTCTTTCAGACCCCTTCTGAAAATTGCGTATTGAGCCTTCTCTGGCCAGTCGGCCAAGGCAGCCAGCGTCTTGAAATGAGATATGTAAGTCAAAACATCCATAGAACCCTGGTGTGCATCAAGAATCTCCTCACAAGCTGTAAACAAGATTTCTGGACGTTCAAAGGTCTTTTTGATAAGGGTGCAGAAATATTCATAAGGTGCATCACTTATGGCTAGTGACCCACGACAAAGCGTTCCCCACCATGTTTGATACCATAAACCCTACTCTAGCCTTGCTTGTGGCAAAGAGATCGGGTCTGTATGTGAAATACAGTTTACAGGAATCGAGGAATTCACTGACCTTCCTTGAGGACCTGTCAAACTTGCCAGATGATAAAGGCATCGTGGGCAATTCGGGTATCTGTGGATTTTCTCTAGTGGTCATCAATTGTTTGAGCACTACGTTCTCAGCCTTTAGATTCTGAATTTCTTGAGAGACAAGTTGTAGAGCTTGATTCTCTGTTTTCAACATTTGGATGTCTAGAGAAAGCTTTTGTATGGCCCCAACTAGTTCCTGGATCTGTTCGGGAGTAGCCATTGGGCGTTGCAAGATGTCAGATTCCGTATTAACAATCTGAATTTCAAACTCGTCAGTCCCACTTCCCTCCTCTGACTCCTCACCTGATGAGCTTGAGTCTGTAGAGTATTGCTGAGTCTCACGATAATGGTAGCCGGCGGAGGCGGTATCCCAACCGCGGTGGGAAGCCACAGCAGTCGCTAGTGAACAGTGGCCTCTGCGGCCCCGTCACCGCAGGCGGGTGAAAGTAGGGGAAAAAGCCAAAGGCGTACAAAAAAACACTCATGATGGTCCAAGTAGTAGGCAGCGGAGGTGAAGTCCTAATCAAGGAAGCGCCTGGAGCTTGTGGTCCAATGAAGGAAGATCGCGGAAAGCAGCGGAGTCCGGAAGGGACCCAGAGAGCCGTAGCTGTGAAAAAAAGCGGAGAGGAAATGAGCGAGGAAGGGGAAAATGGAGGAATGGTGGAGGCAGGGAAAATGGGAAACGACAGGGGTCGTAATGAGCAGGGAGATCAATAAGAAAACACAACACAGCGTACAGCAACCAAGAGTGAGAAAACACACAGTTGCAACGCGCTGTTTGCCAGGAAGACGCGGAGTAAGTCTTCCGGCAGTGGCTAAGTCACAACGTAGAGAAACGTGCAAAGACTAGACCGTTACCAGAGAAAGCGAAAAAGCCAGTGTATTCTCTAATGTCCACTCCATCGGAACCGCCTCCACAATCTCCATGCGGGGGATTGCATAACACTGGTGGCCATGTGACAGGAGATCCCAGATGTAAGAGTAAACCTTCAGGGATCCCCTCCGTAAGCTTAGCATTCACACATGATGTGGCTATTCTAATGACAGGGGCTAGCTTTCACCCTCAAGCTGACAAACCCATTGGTGCTCAGACTAGAGTTTCTTTAATATCTCTGGGACTGTGGGAACAGCAGAACATTGAAGTCTATAATTCCATTCCTGATAATACTAAAGAGTATTATAAAGAGAGTGTACTTGTGAATGGTTAGGACACCCCTGCCCTTGGAGACACTGGCGCCAGTATAACTGGTAGATGAATGTTTCTTTCAACCGAAGGAAGTTGCCAAGGCTCCCGAAAAGCTTCCTGAGTTAGCAGGAGGCTCAGTCCAAATGTGCCCAGTATTGCTAGTGTTGGGTGTCCTGGCCCACGTTTGAGCTATCATGCTGCAACATTTGGCGCTGTGGGCTTAGAAAATCCAAGATGGCCAAAAAGCCCACAAGTGCGCCAGAATCCAGGAGAACCACGCAGTTTGCGCACACTAAAATGGTTGCCTAACTTGCCACCCACCAGTGCGAGCAGGATGGGCCGGGGTGGTGAGTGAAATGTGTGCCAAAGGAAAAACCGCACTTTAAAATCACCTTTTGTTTCCCTGAATGCCAGCTCAAAATGCCTATTTTCAAACATTGCAACACATCCAAAAATCTCACTGAACACCAGCGGACATCTGGCAGAATGAACTATGTGTGCATACTAAATCTGGGAAGTTGAAGAGCCCCAAAACAATGTTCATAACAAGACTGGCTGAGCTCTGCAGGTCTGCAGCAGCCTAACTGAAGCTGGATTTAAAACTACCAAAAATCGAAAATGTTTAAATTAACTGAGTGACCTACTTTTGAGTGTCACATAGTTTGTCACTGTTGAAATGTCATAGTTTTGAACTTAGAATCAGCATTCTAGCTGCATATGTAAAAATTGTCTCGGCTTAAACTGGGGAACAAAAAGTGACATTTTATCTGAAACCTGGCTTAATGAAACTGAATTCTGCCTGACATCTACCCCCACAGGAGTTAAAACCTGCTCAGCCACTCTTCCCCTTGCCAAAAGGAGTTGTCACCTCTCTGATTAGATTAGGGGTGGAGCAGCTACAGGGAGTTGAACAAAGGCCTGTCCTGGGCCCAGGCAGATGGTTTATTAGGGTGGCCGTAAAATAGCTTCCTCTTGGCAGAAGCTGGGAGGGGGGCAGGGTCTCTGAGCTTGGCAGAAACTGGATAAACTGGTTTCTACACCATGTGACCTGAAAAGACACACCCCTGTTGGCCAGAATATGATTTTAAGAAAGATGTATAACTCATGGTGCGGACTTGTCAAAATTATCTAAATGATACCATAATTCTTGTGATTTTTCTGTGCACGTTTTAAGACGCGTTGGGAATTTGTGTGATGCTCTGGGACAAAACCCCGCTATTTATTGACACCACATACTCTGTGTTTAAGCTAGCGACCTGGAAAGTTACTGAGATATGTGTGGGAGGGGGGTGTACATGTGCATAAATCTGGAGAAAAATCTGATGTTGCAAAACCCACTAAAAAGCACAAAATGTTACCATTTCTGAATGCAAGCCTCCAGGAAGAGCAAAGTTTGAACAGGGTATACCTCATGTGATATGTGATGGGTGCATGTAATTTCAAACCACTGTGTATCTATGAAATATGTCTTTAGGTCAAATATAGATTGTGTGTAATTTGACAGGGCAGTGTCCTTTCTGCAAGCCATTAAATGACATCGCTGTGACACTCCACTTCTTTTCCCCAATCAAGAGAGAAAGGAAAGCTTGACCAATGGGCAGTTGAGAGAGGGGCTGGCTAGTGATGCTGCACACACACCCACTTTCAAAAGACATAAAAAGAGACTGCTGGGACAGGTAGAGACATTCAATTCCATTTGCTGCAACGCGCTCTGCCGGACCATACAACATCCAGAAGATACCAGATTTAACACTTAGACTTTAAAACTCCAAAGAACTTGATTCAGAACTCAAGGCAAGGGCCTAAGCCCACCAACTGAGAACTCTTCTCAGTAGGCCTCAGCATCCAGCAAACCTAACAGCGGTAGCAGCATCCACGAGCCGTGCAGATCAGCGCTGGATCCAGAGAAAGCTGTGCAGAAAGATCCGTAAGCAGTGCTGTACCCAGAGAAAGCAGAGCAGTATCCAGAACCAGAGGCCAGAGATCCAGAGTGACCCAGACCGCTGTTAGCAGAACCAGAGAGCTGACCCAGATCACTGTGAAGTGCCGAGACCAGAACCGGAGTCCAGTCCAAAACCTGACCAGATCCGTGGGGAGCCCTAATTCAAAAATATATTGTAAGTACCTAGCAGAACTGTGCAGAACCAATCTCTTAGTTAAAATAATATAATTCAATCTATTTTAATCTAACCAGAACTGCCTCCTAACTGTCACCTGTCATTTGCAAAGCTGTCACCTGTCATTTTCTAGCTGCAAGCTGTAACCTGTCGCTTTGAACTTTTAAAATTTCAAATCCGAAAAGCTACCTTTATTTAATCGTCCGTATCTCTGGAACCGTTTGGGCTAGGAACTTGGTTTAACTTTCCTCTGAAAGCCTAGAATCTCGGCTTTTCAACGTGCCTAGACTTCCTACTCCTTATACTTTCTCCGTAATTGCCGCGATTTGCGATTTGGCCCGATTTCTTTACTTGTAAAAAGATAGCCGCTTTTGCCTGAACTGCTAAATTTCGTTTGCCTCTTAAGAACCATCCCTGAATCATTGCTAGAGTGAGCCTGAACTCATATTGACTAGATACCACTCACCCTGAACCTCCTAAAGGGAATTAAAAGCATTTTCAACATATTTCTCACTGCATTGTCACCATATTCAAAGCACTTTTGCCTGTATTTCAAACTCGTACCTGTTTTCTCCAAGCTTGCTGGGGTGAACTGAATTACATTTGATTGCATTTCTGAGAACTGTGTGCTTTCCTTCCATTTCCTTGCATTGCATAAAGGGGGGGAGTGAATTGCCAGAGAAAAGTGATTACATTGTCTTTTGCTGAAATCCTATCAAGTTTTTTTTTCTGTACTGCATTTTCATTCCACCTTGCATCCATTTGAAACCATAAAAGTATTGTTGCTATCTTATCCATCCTATAACCACTCATCATTGATTATAAAGAAGTGTGCTAGTGCCGGACTATCCATTATTGATTACTACTCAGATTAAGTGTGATATTCAATTATTAATTTATTATAAAGTGTGATATATATATATATATTGTTTAAATTATCAAATAAACCTTTTAAACTTGCAAAACAGAACTACTTTTTGGCTCAGTGGGGTCAGGGGGATTCCAAGAGAGGGGTGTTATATAGGGGTAGTCATCCAGAACTCATGAACTGGACGTAAAGATATATCAATAAGGGTTTCCATTCAGTATCCCAGACTAGGCATTGACTTAGCTGTAGTGTTGAATTGAATCCTCTTACATTAGCTATCATTAAGTGCAATGATATTACTGTAAAGATGCCTGAAAGTGTTCAACAGAAGTGCCAGGAAGAGTACTATTGGGCAATGATTTGAATGCCTTGGGTGTAGTCTCCAGCACAGGGAATTGACAAGGAAAGCCAGAGAGGCAACCTTAAAGGATCTTCTGAGACCAAGGGGAAACTCAGTCTCTCAAGGAAAGAAGGGCCCCAAGCACAAAACTTCCACAAGTAAAAAGGTTGCTGTTGAATACCTAAAGGTCACCCCTATGACCCCACCACCAGCTGAGGCTGGTTGGTGCAAAAGGAATCCGCCGATGAACCTACTTCTGATGAGGAAGAGAACATTCAAACCTGTCTAGAAGATCTGGATCCTAGAGACCATCCTGAGCTGCAGGCTTTGCTTGCAGAAGGTGGATCCTCAAGGACAGACTTCCGTAGGGGACAAAGAGAGGATCCCTCTCTAGAAGGTCTGCGTCAGCAGGCAGCTTCCCAGAGTGAAGGGTAAGATTCTGGGAAGCATAGGCTGTATTGAGAAGATGGACTTCTATACATTGAGCCTATGGAGTCTATTCCAGGAGGCCTCAGACTGGTGGTACCCCAGGAACTGACACCCAAATTCCTACAGTTAGCACACAGTCCCCCTGGCCGGTCACCTAAGCTCTAAGAGGACCAAGGAGAGGATTATATTATGCTTTTACTGGCTCAGGATGGGTGCAGAAATTGAACAACACTGTAGGAGTTGCGACACCTGCCAGTTATCTGGTACGAGTTGAGCCAAGAATGTGGCAACCTTAGTACCTCTCCCAGTTTTGGGAGTCCCTTATGAGAGGGTGTGGGGTTGACATTATTGGTCCCCTAGACCCTCCAACATCTTCAGGTAACCGATTTATATCGGTTCTGGTGGACCGTGCCACCAGGTACCCTGAAGCTATTCCAATGAGTACTGTTACTGCTTAGGCAGTGGCTAAGGCCCTACTTGGCATTTTTTACCAGAGTAGGATTTCCTATGGAGGTTGTATCCGACGGGGGGGTCAAATGTTATGTCCCACTACATGCAGGCCATGTGGAAAACCTGTAGGGTCATCTACAAGTTCTCAACTGACTACCACCCTCAGACAAATGGGTTGATGGAGAGGTTTAACAGAACCATGACGATCATGATTGGAGCTTTCAAAGAACCACTTAAAAGAAAGTGGGACCTTCTTCTGCCATGCCTTCTATTTGCCTACAGATAGGGTTTCCAAGCTCGAGTGGGCTTGACCCCTTTGAAAATGGTGGACAAAGAAACAATGGCCAGGCTTCCCCTGTCCAAGGAATGGACTAGGACAGGAGAGCAAATTGGAGGAGCAAGATCATGGCCTATCGCATTTGCAGGGAGCCTGGGAACTGAAGCGGCCTGCGCAGCATTATGGCCCTCCCCGGGGTCAGATGGTGCGGGCCGGAAGACAACGATGGTGGCCCTGGTGAAATTAGGGCTGCCCAGCCCATAGTGCCTGAGCTGGGGGCCTGGGACCAGGCGGCGCAGGCTTGGGGGCTAACAGTGAGTTGAGTGGGCCCAGACGATTGAAACGCTCCTATGCAGTGTGAGTGGGCACAGCCTGGGAGTCCGAAGTGTCGCAGATGTTTCCGGCCTACCCAGAGACAGACAGGCAGGCAAAGAAGAAAGTCCCGGCCTGAATCCTTGTGGCATCCTGGGTGAATAGGCTGGTGCAGGCCCCCAGTGCAAGGCGCATCTTTGCAAAGCACCAGGCTCAGAGGACTGTTGCTGGCCTGCCCATCAATGCAGCACCGAGTGACGCAGGTGGTGTTTGAGCAAGTGGTCTCTACTCCCATACTCCCTGCTAGGCAGTGAATGACAGCAGCCCGGCCTGAGACAGTGGCTGTGTGCTGCCCCACCTGGCCATGAGGCACTGCTAAGATATATCATGATGCCGAGCTGGTTGCAGTAATTGTGCAGTGCCTAGGGGTGGCTCCACCGTAATATGCAACAGGGCGCCAACCTACACTTTGCCCATGAAAAGCTGTCCCAAGCACTCCTGGCCTGGCTTTAACTGTCAAAGGGAAACATGGTTTTCTTTTGCCAGTGTAAGTTCCCCAACGCTTGCCCAATAGACCATGTAACGCAAGGAGCGTTTTGCTTCCCCAGCCTTGCACAGCCCATTGGGGATGGAAGCTTGGGAATTGCAGGCCTTAATGTGCCTAGGGGGGTGCCCCTGCTCCTCCCTGCACATTAGGCCTGCCAGTGCATTGTGTGAATGGCTCCAGCTCCCTGTGCATGCTCTCCAGTACCAGGGAGCTCGCTCTGCATCCTGTTAATGCTGTGCTGGAGAGCCTTTGTTGAAGATCGGCAAGGGTCCGAGGCTGCAGGCAAGTAGACTGTTGTTTTTTTGTTTCTTTTTGTTTAAATGTATTTAAGCATACATGCAAGTGTTTGTATTTGTAAGTGTGCACAAGTGAGCGAGAGAGTATCTGTTGTAAGTGTGCGTGTTTGAATGAGAGTAATGGATGGATGAATGTGTATGAATGTATGAGTGTGTAGCGGGGAAAGTGCCTGCTTCTGCACTGGGCAAGCGGCGACTGATGCTACAATTTCATGTCCTCCCACCCCACCCTCACGCTGAGAGGGTTATACCACAACATGACATTGCCTGTTTTTATTTCAATCAAGAGTAAAGCCAACATGAATGATGGCCATTATGTTATTATGTGGCAAGACTAGCCTCTGTTGGTGGGCCTGTCTAGATATATATTTTTTACTGTGGTGTGGCATGATTTAATTGACATCAAGACTAAAGTAAACATAAGTGTTATTCTGTTACCAAGGCGTGTGGCAGTAAGATTTTAGTAAGCTATCCCCGTGGCTTGTAGATCAGATCTCCAGCTCTTAGTATCAGTCTGTACTAACTTCAGACTTGGTAGGGTTGCAGAGCAGTCAGGCTCATCATAAGAGGAAGATGTGAGCTGTAGGTAAGTATGCTTAATCTTGTTAGACGGGCAGAGCAAAGAAGCACTTACACTTATACAATATATTAAAGTACATATTTATTATATTTACACCAGAATAACTTTCACTATATTAGACGTTTATTCTAGAACACTTAGGAATACTTGATAATTCACTTCAAAGGGCACTTTCACTTTTGTGTTTATTTGTGGTTAGATTTGTAGCAGCGTTAGAAAGGGAAAAGACAAAGTTATGGTAGTATCGGTTATTGCGCACTCATGCGGTTTTCAATGGTTTATACAGTAATGCATTTACTCTGCAAACACATATAGTAAAGTCACTTAAAGGGAGGAAAATGGTTAGTTGGTGTAACATGAGTTGGTTCAAGGTTCTAGAGGGGTTTTCTTTGCATAGTAAGTCTTTTAAGTCCCAAAACGCAACCCTAGTCTTGACAAGTAGCAAATTATGAAGAGCTACTGTGGATTTTTTCCAGTTTTTGAAGCAGCAAATTAACTAACAAGGGAAACCTTAAAAGGGACTAGAGTAAGGGACACAAGCAGCGACTTGGGTCTGAGGTAAGAGGGGGTTGCCCAGGATGCCTCTTTGTGCACTCCAACGCTCTGGAGCGACTACTCTGAATCAGGTAAGCAATACCTTTTTTCCCCACAGTACCTTAGGTTAGAAGAAAATGTTCATGCTGGATGCTCCGCGATGTTGCAGCTCTAGACTCTACCTCTGGATTCCTTGGTCTAATGACTGAAGGCAGGACAATGGACTGGATCTCTCAGTAGCAGTCTCGAGGGAGGACCTGTAGCACGACTTTCAGCAACGTCTTGGTTCACTCTGCGGTTTTGATGCCTTTTCTGCAGCACCAACAAAGGACGTGGATCGCCCAGTCAATCTTCTTCGCTTCCTGCAGTCCCACACTCTGATGAGGGGGCCTGGGCGAGTTGTATCGGATCTCTGGAGTGTCCTTATGGGTTCAGTAAGATTTGGACGGATTCGACCATTCCACAATGATGCACTCGAAATGGGCAGCAGGTCTCCTGATATTGGGGTTCTGCCACGCTGGAAACTCCTAGGACCTCGGGAGATGGCTCGTTTCAAAGTTAGCCTTCGGACTGGCTGTTCCCACCAGCCAAAGGGAAGGAGTCGTCTTTGGAGCTCCTCTGTCGCACAGAAAAAGCAGTCAGAACAGCAGTGGTCGATTCACAGTGTTGCAAAGGGTCTGCAGGCGTCTCTGGTCGTCTTGTTCGGTTAATTCAGCTTCCAGTGGTTGACCTCCTTTTCACTTCAGAAGCCTCAACTTTTATACAGTTCAAGCACACACTCCTCTGAAATCTCTCTCAGCATTTTACATAAAAGGGCGTTTGGCTCTTCAAGCAGGACAGCCAAGCTCCCCTGTGGGAGCTGGACCTATTCAGGAACTGTGGCAGACAAAGGACAGGTGGGTGGAAGACGCTTCCCCTGCGTCTTGCCTGCCCAGACACTCTGGAGCCTAGGCGGGGATACCCAAAGAGGGGACACACACCCACACACCACACACACCCCACACACCCCAGCTAGTAATGGCAAAAGAAGGAGGGACCCACATTGCTACTTAGGTTCCCTTATTGTGCACCACTGAGGTTATGGACATAGCCTGCAGTACCAAAAAATACACAATTATTGGTAGAATATGTCCACTGCCACCAGCCATAACTTGGGGGATTGTCTGTGACAAGAAATTCACAGGAGCAGAGAGAAGGGGGATACTAGGTATCCCTCTGGCACTCCACTGAAGGTAGTGTGTGTCAATCTCTGACTATAGCGTTTTGGGAGAGATACTAAATATCTCTCTATCCCTAAGAACTGTAATTACTTGGGGATATTAATAAATAATCTTAAAGGAGGACCCTGAGGGTCTCCAGCAAGACTGCCCATAAGGAGCTGTGTGCTGCAGTAGTAAAACACAGATTCCTTTAAGAACTATGGAGCAGACATACGAAATAGTATAGGTAGAATACAAAGAATAGAGTTCCAAAAGACAGAGCCTTAAAGAATGAATGAGTGGAAAAAGGCTCCACACATTTAGGATTTAAAGAAAAAGGTCCAGAAGTAAAGCATAAAGTGCTGGGGGCTCTCACTAGGAGAGGGGGTGACGCATAATAATGATAAAGCTCCCTAACACCCCTCTACTGAGAACAAACATGGGCCAAATACCCTGCTCTAAGGAATTTCTTCCACTCAGGAGGGTCTACAACCACATTGTATCTTACTGCACCATTCACAGAGGAGAAAATACCCATTTGCATATCAGTCTTTGTCCTACCCACAAGAGCAGCTCTGCACTGAAATTCTAGGCAAAAATCTCCTCTGAACAAGAGTACCTTCAGCAACCCCCGACACGTATTTCGGCATAGTCTGTCCTCATCAGTGAGGTGAAGGTGAGCTTCCCTAAAACACAGTGAGCAAGGGGTCCACGTCTGGATTACCCTGGTTTACTTAGGGTGAAACCCCAAGTTTTACAAAGTTACAAAGGAGTGTGGAAGAGCCTCTCTGCTGAGAACAAACATGGGTCTATGGAGTTTATTCCACTCAGGAGGCTCTACAATCACTACACCCTTCACAGTCGAGACAATTACAATTTGCATATCCGTCTTTGTCCCACCAACAAGGGCAGTCCATTTCTTATTTCAATCAAGAGTAAAGCCAATCTGAATGATTGCCATTTTGGTATTATGTGGCAAGACTAGCCTCTGTTGGTGGGCCTGGCTAAATATATTTTTTACTGTGGCTTGGCATAATTGAATGGACATCAAGACTAAATAAACAAATAAAGCAAACATAAGTATTATGTGCCAGGCAGGCCTACTTTGGTGCAACCAGTCTGAAAAGTTTTTTTCTGATCTGGCAGTGCATTTATTTACTGGTGTCAAGGGTAAAACCAGTAGGATGAGTGTTCTTTTATGGCAAGACTGTCCTTTATTGGTGTAGTCCGTCTTTACATGTTTTCTTATTGTGGCCTTTTTATTGGCAAAGCCAGCAGGAGTATTTTCTTACATGGTGATGGCATATATTGGCAGACACAGCATGGACATGTTTTCTTTTTGTATCTTTACTGGCATCAGCGTACAGCAAACATGAATATATTCTGATCTGAAAATGCTGATATATATTTGTAAAGCCAGCATGGAAATGCATGGGCTCACATCCAGCATTTAAGGCAAATATTTATGCCTCTCCAATTAAACGAAATTCGCCAGCTGCTACTGGCAGAGCCCTACATGGGCACAGACCCCGCAGTAAAGGCAAAGAGGATCCAAACTCCTGTGATGGTGCTCGCATTGCCACACTGGGGCGCAGGGCACTGCATTAAGAGCAGACAGCACGTGGGGTGGGCAGGACCCTCAGAGGCAGCAGTGTGAGACAGGCCCTATCCCCCACCAAGAGTAAGCATGAGGATCAAGGTACTGTGTTCATGCTGCTACTGCCCTAAAAGTGCTGGAGGGCTAAGTTTGGGTAGCTAACTGCAGCAGCCACCTATGTGTAGTTATGTGAATATTCATGTGTATGCATGTATGATAGTTGTGTATTTGTAGTTAGTATTTATTAAGTTATTAACTTATAAGTAAGTTATTTATAGATGGGGTGTTTATTGGGAGCATGGGTTTAGGATGTTCTACAAGGGTTATGTTTAAGTGGGGAAAGTAGTAAAGTTAGAGAAAGAGGTAAGGTCCCTGGCATGGGGAGTTCCGCTTAGGTGGCACCCTGCTTCAGGGCGTCTTGGGAGAGTGATCGGCCACAGGTGTCATTCTGTAGCCCCATTTGTAGTTGGGTGACCCAGGAAGGTAGAACTGTTCCATCGGGTCACCCTGGGAGTTGCTCCATGACTCCCTTGAGGGAGTGCTGGCTGGCGGAGCAGGACTCTGGTGCAAGTATCATGCCTGGGTAAGTAATGCTAGGGATACATATTTGGGGAGTAGAAATTGATAAGAATAGTTATGATTAATATTGGAGAACGGGACATGATATGGCTAGATACTCTGGGAGTACGCCATCTCCTGTTTGTGCAGTTTAAGGAATTGTCATTGTTTTTTGTAGGCTGCCTAGTGCCCCAGTATTTGTAGCTGATCTGTTAGGAGGGGGCTTTAGTGGTCCCACCCAAACCGAGTTACGTTGACCAAGCCAGTGCGCTGGGGCTCAAATAAAACTAGTGCTACAGAAAATGAAAACATGAAAAGGCAACAGTAAATACAGGGGACTCACTAGCATTTCCAAAAGGGATATTCTTCCCTAACGCACAACTTATGATTTCTGTCATTTTCATGTTCATTTCTGGAAGAAATCATTGTTGAGAATCATTTTTTAAATCAATCTCCATCTGCCCTTCAGTCACTTCCTCTCTTCAGTCAGCCTCTCCGTGTATTTGCCCCAGTGTTCACGGCTGATTGTGATTTGCATTTGTTGGTGCATTTGATTGTTAGCCGTTTGAAAGCATTTGTTTTTATTCTTCTAGATCCATGTGCAGTTTCCAATGGAATTCGAGTTCAGTCAGTACTACCTGAAATTCCTTGCATACCACTATGTCTCCAATCGATTCCGCACCTTCCTTCTTGACTCAGACTATGAGAGGATAGAACTGGGTAAGTATGTGACTCAAACCTCAGGCATGTCCCATCTATAAAGTGTGTTTGCTTCCATTACACTGATGTGGGGAAAGGCAGTATCAAATTAAACATTTTGTAGGAGCTCCTTGTGGGAATATGCAGGTTTGGGACATATGCTCACTGATGTTTGGTTGCAAGAATCAATTGCCTTAGTATTTTACAAGCAAACAAATCACAATGTTCACAATCATAAAACGTGTGTATGAGCCCGATATAAATAAATCAAAAATATCAATGATAGAACAATGGAACTGTGAGTTATCAAGAATTTCTTTGAAACCTTTTGGTCATATTTGGTAGTTGCATATTTACTCTGGGGGCATCCTTTCAGAGATGGGTATTTTGAGCATAATTCTGAATACTTAACAAAACTGACTCTGTATATCTAGAGGAAGCTGAAAATGTGGATTGTCCTCTTGAGCCATAAAGTAGGTGAGTGCCCACCACCTTATGTCATGACAGTCCAGGGTGACCATCCGACCAGGAATATAAATGACCTTGAAACTTCAGTGGAAAATCTGGCACACCATAGGAAGCACATCCCTATGTGTGGGTGGTTGTGGGTCCCTCACAAGAGAGCTGGTGTGAGTTCACAGGAGAACCATGTATGTCATGACATTTGAGTATACTTGGATAGCTAAACCTTCCAGTGGCTCTGAACCATATCTATCCCAATATCTAAGTTCTTGCAGGTATAATATTTAGATAAGATAGAAATTATGGTAAAAGAGGACCCTGCCTGACTGCAGGCATTGTGGCTGTTCATGCTGACATCTTTCCATCCTCTTCCCTTTCTGTATTGGACGTGATATGACTGATTTATTCATAGTTCTATCTGCGGATAAACCTCCAGATAATGCATACACTGGGGTTGATTTCATTCTGCTACATCTCTTTAAGTGGAAAGATCAGGTATCCAGTACAACAGGATTTTCAACAACACAATAGCACATAAACCGTCTGCTTTTGGGACTATAAAGTTGTATTCATGGCTGTCTTATCCTTAGAAAGAGCCTGATATTTCCAATCTCCTGGTTCAACCAACTGAGAGAGTGTTGCTCAGCTTTTATATATTTACTTTGGGTGAATGTCCCTGTTGTATAAGCATGCTTTCTTTTAAAATGTTTTATATTAGGGCTCATCTCTATCTGTCCACCTAATAGTAAGATGAGGACTGAGATAATCGAGAGATACTTTTTGTAGCTGTGATACATTTGTCATAGACTCTGAAACACACTTTTACTTTCAACATATTCGTTCTTAGGAAATGTTTCTGGCATTCAAAACATACCATTAGATAATGTCAAGTAGCTATGTAGATCATGCTATTCTTAAGAGCTTTTTATTTGTTTTGCTTTTGCATATTTTCTGTTATAATCAATATGGACAATCTACAGAAGTACTGTGATGAATTTTAAGTAGCTATGCATATTTTATTCCCTCAAAAATAGTCTTTTATTTGTTTTGCTGTTGCATTTTTCCTGTTTGCTGCCATTGTTTTAAGGAAACACTTTATTGTTGTGAAATATGAACTTGTTTATTTTTAACGTTTCTAATGTTAATCTGGATGGCATATTTTTACGTTGTATGTATTCTAATATGTACTTTGTTGGAACAGCTGAGTTTGTTTCTGAATAAAGATAGAGAGTTTGTTGTTAAAGAAAAAACTAATAACCTTGTTAGATCCAATTGGCCCTGCAGCCCACATTGTCATTTACCAGGTGTGCAGTACCATTTAAGGGAAGCAGGGGTGTCCCCCGCTCACCTTAAATGGTATAATAGGTCTGGGGGTTTCAGGGGTGTCCCTGCATCCATTACATGGATTACGGCGGCAAAACCACAGCCGTTTTTGCCATCAGTTTTTGGTGTAATTAGCCATTATTATAGCCATTTTAACACATGGAACCATTTACCAATGCTAATCGCCGAAGAACGGGAAGAAAGCACTCTGATAGATAATGTTAACAAAGCAAATGTGATAGATGACACTGTGGAACATTGCGGGGGCTAGGTGCAAACCTGAATGACCAGATGTTATCAAATATATATATTTCTGATGTTTGTTAATCTGCTTAGAATCACATGCTGTGCATAGGTCCGACATCCAGTGGTCACTGCGGAGTATTGCATTTTGTTTTTCGTAATCGAAAAGGGGACGTCGACAAGGCGTGTCTGTAACACTATCCCTATAGTGACGTGCGTTGTACCCACAATCCCTCACGCATCGAGGTCCCTCAGATTGTTTTTTTCCGCCCAGCTTATGGTCGCCTTACGCGGAGCTCCTAGAGAGACATTGCAAAACACTTACTACGGACCTCGGTCCTTAATATATACTTATTGTTAAAGATCCCTCCCCTCGACGTTAGCTGTGAAGCTGTTTCTCCGCCGAGCAAGTTTTCGACGGAGGGGAAGAGACGGAGGAGATCCTTCGGCGCTGCCGAACACGTGGCCAGGCCTCGCCGGCCAACATACAGTAGGGAGAGTGGGGGTTCGAACTTTTATCTTCTCGTCGAGAATGTCTTTCTTTCTCCCTATCTTTCCCTTGGGTTGTTATCACCAGTTTTTATTGCCTCAGCTATGGAGAGGACACCTTTTAAGTTTTGCCCACGCTGTAGGGGCAAATACACTTGGAAGGACAAACACAAGCTCTGTAATCGTTGCTTGCCCCTCGATCATAAAGAGGACAGCTGCGCGGCCTGTAAGCTCTTGAAACCAAGAACTCTTAAAGAACGGAAAGTTAAGAGGTGGGCGGACTACGCTATGTCGAAGTCAGTTTCCTCACCCGCCGCCGCTGTTACAGAAAGTGACGAGGAGGGTGATAACTCGACGTCCGTTACAGAAGTCATTAACCCCCAGAAGGAGCGCTCGCGCTCCTCGACGTCCGTCCCCGGTCCCGACGGGCTCGGCTCACGCCCTGCTTATGGGGATGAACACTCCGGCGACAAGGACGCACACAGACCCCATAGGCCTAAGCACACAACCCACGGCTCTTCTTCGTAGAGGACGAAGGATCCATCAGCGCCGAAGGGGACGCAGGGCACTCCGGCGTCTACCTCAGACCATAAGGGTCTCAAGCCCCACCCGCAAACGCAGCCGCGACCAGCGATTGGGCTTTCATCTAACAGGGGCGCTACCTCAAAAACATCCGACGTAACGCTCCATAGAGCGGCCGTCGAGAAACAACGTGTAACGCAGGCAACGCCGACTCCAGAACCCTCTACTGACAAACTCGTTGTCGAGAGCCTGGCGAGAATTGTTTCCGAAGACAAACGTAAGCGGACGACGAAACAGACGTCGAATACCGCACCAAAAGATATAGAAACACCGAAAAAGCACAAGAGTAGCCAGGAACTGCCCCCTTCATCTAAGGGCACTTCTGAACTACCGGAGGGCTTTTCTGAGGGCGACGGAAACCTTTCGTCGACGTTGTGGGAGCGTTCTAAGCGTTTGGAAGGTGAAAACACTGATTTCCCCCCTCTAGACTATTCAGGGGTTCCCCATGAGACCCTTGAAAGACTCAATTCTTGTATGGAGAAAATGGAAGGGTTTTTGGGTAGCCAAAACCCACCCACACCCGAAAGACCAAGAGAATGGACCCAGGATGACCCTAGAGTCAAGATTCCTAGGCTGTTTCCCCCTTCTACAGACGCATATGACCTCACTGAAGAGGAGCAATACCTCCAAGAAGATGAGGAGTGTTTGGGTGGAGAGGAAGAACATGAGGAAGAGGGGTTTGAAGAAGACCCTTAAACTAGTGCAGGAGCTTTTGAAGAAGATACAGCTACCTCACAGCCCTGGCAATCCCCATCAGTGCAGCCTTGGCAATCCCCATCAGTGCACTCAGACCCTGATGTCTTTCACCCTTCTCCTCCCAAGGACTCACCTATTGGAAACACCTCCCCCATAGATGACCAACCTTCACTTAATGCACTATTGCGCAAGGCAGCAGCGCATTTTGAAATAGACACAGGGGAGACTCTTCCGGACATAGACTTTGTAGAAAAAGTTATTAAAGAAAAAGCCCCGGTTAGTCAGTCTATTCCGCTCCTGGCTTCTATAAGGAGAAGAATAACTCCTTCCCTTTCCAATCCGGCCTTAGACAGAGGGGGTCAACCCTCGGATAGAAAAGCCCTTCAGCCCTTCGTCCTCTGACCCTTTGTACATCAGGGGACATTCTATTCCGGACTCCCTTGTAGTTACTAATACAAGAAAAAGAGTGGGGGTACCACTATCCACTAGTGAGGCACCACCTGACAAAGAGGGCAAGAAGCTCTATGCACTTGGGAAGAGAATCACGACCTCCGCCGCCTTCTCAACTAGGATTGCAAATAACAATTCCCTACTAGCTAGCTACACAGATGCACAGTGGAGCAAGCTGCGCAGCGAAGCAGAGGACGCACCAGAACCCCTGCGTTCACGCCTGCTAGCTATAATCTCAGAGGGAACTCTTGTAAACCAGGGCATCGTAAAGAACTCCTTAGATGCCGCAGAGACGGCTGGTCGTTCCCTGGTTCAGGGAATACTTCTCAAACGCCATGTCTGGCTGCGCAATTCGGGATTTAAGCCGGAAACCCAGGCTTCCCTAATAAATAAGCCCATAGAACAAACACATCTGTTTGGGAAAGCAGTTGATGAGGCCCTAGAACATGCGAAGAAAGAGTTTGATACCATCAAGACTCTTGACCAAATTTCTAGGCCACCTAACAGACGCAGCTATGGCAATAGACGCTCCTTTCGTGGCCAACGCCAGCAGCAAAGCCAACAGCAATTTTACTCTGCTACCAACTGGCCCTCTAACCAAAGCACCCAGTTCAGTCAAAGAGGCCAACGTCGTGGCAAAGGAAGAGGTCGCGGCTCCAGCCCCAAAGGCCCCACACCCAATATCAACAAATGACCCGAAGATTCGGGTCCCCTCCCATGCATCATCGGTCGGGGGCCGGCTAACATCGTTCCTTTCAGCATGGGAGGGAATAACGTCAGACCGCTGGGTATTATCCACCATAGCCCACGGATACTGCATCGAATTCAACGGTTCCCCGAAATACAGACCCCCACGGAACCGACGCATGACACCGGAACACCTCACTATTCTTCTTCAAGAAGTAGAAGAGCTACTGAAAAAAGAAGCTATAGAGGCTGTCCCCCTATCTCAGGTACCAGACGGTATTTATTCAGTGTACTTCCTTGTACCCAAAAAGGATTTAACCATGCGCCCTGTGTTAGATCTGCGCCCAGCGAACAAGTTTGTCAAACCCCAAAAGTTTCGTATGGTGACCTTGCAGGAAGTAATCCCACTGTTATCACAGGGGGATTACATGACAACACTAGACATGAAAGATGCATACTTTCATATTTTAATGTTGCCAGCGCACAGAAAATACCTCAGGTTCAAGATAGAGAACAAACACTACCAGTTCAGAGTACTACCCTTCGGGATAGCATCTGCACCAAGGGTATTCACGAAAGTACTGGCAGTGGCAGCGGCCCACCTGCGCAGGTTATCCATCCCGGTTTACCCTTACCTCGACGACTGGCTCATAACAGGGGATTCTTACGAAACATGCTTCTCCAATACCCAAAAGACCGTAGACCTTTTGTCCCAACTGGGCTTCTCCATCAACGAAAAGAAGTCCAGCTTAGACCCCTGCCAAATCAAACAATTCCTAGGGGCTCTAATTCGAACAAAGGACGGCCTCGTCTTCCCCTCCGAGAGGGTCCAAAACATGCTGTTTCAGATCCCCTGTTATGTGGCAGGTCGAGAAGTGACGGTACGCAAAGCAATGCGCTTGCTAGGGATGATGGCGTCATGTATTTATTTGGTACCTCACGCGCGCTTGCGCCCAATGCAAGAGTGGCTTTACAGCCAGTGGTGTCAGGCCAGCGGACAATGGGACGATCTAGTGGTGGTCTCGCAGACCTTGGTTCTCTCGCTACGGTGGTGGACAAAGGAAAACCTGTTATTAGGGAAAACTTTTGCCACACCCGCAGTGGAAGCCACTCTAACCACAGACGCATCCTTTACAGGATGGGGGGCTCACCTATCCCATCAGACTTCTCACGGAGTGTGGACTCCGAGCTTACCATCCAAGCATATAAACCTGCTGGAACTACTAGCGGTGTTCAAAGCACTGAAAGCCTTTCAGGAACACTTACAAGGAAAGACAGTGATGGTCCTCACAGACAGCACCACAGCCATGTACTACCTCAACAAGCAAGGGGGCACTCACTCTCCAGGACTGTCCAAGCTGTCCCAGAATATATGGAAGTGGGCTCTCAAACACAACATGTTCCTACTATCACAACATGTACCAGGGGAACTCAATCTGCTAGCAGACAAACTCAGCAGAGACTTCCCCCTGCCCAAAGAGTATGAATGGCAATTGCACGAAGACATCGTCTTAGACGTCTTCACGCAATGGGGATTCCCGGAAATAGACCTGTTCGCAACCCTGGAGAACTCACAATGCCAAAGTTACGCCTCCAGGTACCCCCAGAACCAGTCCAAGGGGAACGGTCTGTCGATTCAATGGTCAGGGAAATTTGTTTACGCCTTTCCCCCGACTCCCCTCCTCAACAAAGTGGTGCACAAGATGCACCAGGAGCAGGTTACCATGATACTAGTGGCCCCAATGTGGGCCCGGCAGCCATGGTTCGCTCACTTGATGGAGATGTCCCTATCTCCCCCAATGAAACTTCCCTGCCCGTACAACATGCTGTCACAAGACAAGGGCAGGACACTGCATCCATGCCCTCAGACCATGAACTTAGCAGCCTGGCTCCTGAGATCATAGAATTTGGACATTTACATCTCCCACAGAGATGTATGGACATCCTCAGGGAAGCCAGAAAACCTAATACTCGCCACTGCTATTCTAGCAAGTGGAAAAGATTTGTCATCTGGTGTAGAGGTAAGAACATCAACCCGGTTGACTGCTCTGCCACTAACATTATTCTGTACTTGACCCATTTACTGGATTCAGGTCTAGTGTTTAATTCCATTAAAGTCCACCTAGCGGCACTTTCTGCATACACCACTTCCCAACTTAGTGTCGTGGTGGAAGATACCAGTTATCAAGGCCTTCATGGAGGGGGTAAAGAGAATACACCCTCCGATAGCTAACCCAGCTCCCGGATGGGACTTAAACGTGGTACTTTCTAGACTCATGGGCACTCCTTTCGAACCCATGCACAAGGCAACTCTTAAATACCTCACTCTTAAGACTGCTTTCCTAATAGCTATCACCTCCATTAGGAGAGTAAGTGAACTACAGGCTCTTTCTGTACTAGACCCCTTCGTAACAGTTCACAAGGATAAGGTGGTTCTACGCACACACCCAAGGTTTGCACCAAAATTCATCTCGAAATTTCATGTAAACCAGTCTATAGAACTACCAACGTTCTTTCAAAACCCTTCCAGCTTGGGAGAAAAAAGTCTGCATACACTAGATGTACGCAGAGCTGTCATGTTCTACATGGAAAGAACCAGAACACTGAGAAAGACTAATCAGTTCTTTGTCTGGTGGCAGCAGGAAGAGAAGGAGATGCAGTTTCTAAGTCCACTATATCTAGATGGATTGTACAATGCATCACTCCTCTGTTACACTCTTGCTAAGAGAGAACTACCCTTCAAGCCAAGAGCACATTCCACTCTAGGCACTGGGGCTTCCATAGCATTCATTGCAAATGTTCCCCTTGAGTCCATCTGCAAAGCGGCTACCTGGAGTTCTGTGCACACCTTTACAAAACACTACTGTCTAGATGCACACTCTAGATCTGACTCCCAGGTGGGACAGGCAGTATTAAGACATCTTTTCTCTACTGTTCCTTCTCATAACCCACCGCCAACTCCGGGTACTGCTCGCTAGTCTATGCACAGCATGTGATTCTAAGCAGATTAACAAACATCAGAAGACAATGCATTACTTACCTTAAAAGCATTTCTGATGGTTGTATCTGCTTAGATTCACATGCGCCCGCCCTTCCTCCCCGCTCGGATGGAAGGAACATAGACATCCTTTCCTATATTTCTCTCTTTTCTGTACTCACTCACGTCTAGAAGGCTCCCTCAGGGCAGAAAAATACAAACAGAGGGACCTCGACGCGTGAGGGATTGTGGGTACAACGCACGTCACTATAGGGATAGTGTTACAGACACGACTTGTCGACGTCCCCTTTTCGACTACGAAAAACAAAATGCAATACTCCGCAGTGACCACTGGATGTCTGACCTATGCACAGCATGTGAATCGAAGCAGATACAACCATCAGAAATGCTTTTACGGTAAGTAATGCATTGTCATATATGTTTTTAAATGTCTTTATTGCCATTTTTTTCAAAACAATATCAACTCCCACCACCCCCCATGGGACCACAAAATAGTTGAGGGAAATATAGTCCAACTGTATCTCTAAAGAGGAGGGGAAGGGCCCGGCGGACCCTTAACCCATCATTGCATGTCCAAAACCCATATATTCTGAGGGCTTCATTGCTGTGCATAATCGCTTTTCTTTTTTTTTTTTTTTTAGATTTGTTTTTATTGAGTTTTCAAAATAGACATTGCACATGAACAGAGAAGTACAGACTGAAAATATCATTTGAAATAACAACGAATACCTGTTCAGGTCAGGTTCTTCCTGGTGTTAGGAAAGTGCAACTATAGAGCGTACATTAACAGAAGAACATAGGGGAACCAACAATATACACAAATACGTGATCTCTTTTCCCCCAACAAATGTAGTGTCAATACCCCCTCCCCCCTCCCCCCTGGAATGGAAGACTGGTCATTTGGTGATTTTTGCATCGTTGGTCAAGGTGTATGCTGTGGGTCAGGGCTAGGTCATTTGAGTTCTACTGTGGGGGCGTCCATGAGGGGGGTGTGGTTACAGGCCTGGGATGGTTGCGTCTGGTGGGATGGGTGAAGATCCGTGGCAAAGTGGCGGTGGGGTCGTCCCTAGAGGAGGACGACGGTCTGGTCCGGCCTCCTCAGGGCAGAGAGCCGTCTTCGCTATGGGTTGGTTCTGCAGTGGACGTGTGTGCGCTTAGAAAGTCGGACCATAACAGTTCACATTGTGACGCTCTACCATGGAGTGATGCCGTTATCTTTTCCATCGTGCAAAGATTTAAAGCGACATTAATCCATTCTTTCTTGCTCGGGGTCAACAATGATTTCCATTTGGTCGCTATCAATGCCCTCGCCGCAAGTAGTAAGTGGGGGACTACTCCTTGGACCTTCGTCCATTCGCCATCCTCCGCCTCCAGACTAAATAACACCAGTTGCGGGGTCAGGGTTCTCTGGATCCCGTCCGTGTGTCTTATCCAACTCAGGACCTCATCCCAAAAAACCTGGATCCTAGGGCAGTCCCACCACATATGCCAATAATCAGCTATTTGACCACACTCGCGCCAACAATGGGGGGATGATGCTTGGTACATCTTTGATAATCTGTGTGGGTCGTATTGCCAGCGGTGGAGGAGCTTGATGGAGTGTAATTTGTATTGGCTTGAAATAGAGGTGCGTGTGGCCATGGAGCACATTTTGTCCGATAGTTTGTCTACAATTTCAATCCCCATGTCATTTTCCCATCGTGTTCGGAGAGTGTGTCGACCCAGTACCACCCTCCATCAACAGTTTATACATTATCGAGATCAGTCCTTTCCTATCAGTCTTGGAGTCTAGCATTTTTTCAAATGGGGTGAGTTCTCTGCTCAGTTTATCCTTCCACACCTCCCTCGTCAGGACTCCTTTAATTTGGAGGTAGTGAAAAGCGGATAGAGTTCCTATGTTTAAGGTCTCTGTTAGGGCTGGCAGGGTGATGAAGGAGTCGGTACGAACAAGTTGACCCACCCGTTCAAGTCCCGCCTCATACCAGGACTGGAATCTTTCTACGTTGGGAATATTATTGTTAATACCTGGTGACCATAAATGACTTAGTGGGGACGGCCAAGTTGTAATGCAAGTCATATCTGTTCCCTCCCTCCAGATGTCCCACAGGGCTACAAATAGTGGGTGGTTTCTCGTTCTTCTCAACACCCATTTCCTCGGTGCCCACATCCACTCTCCAAGTGTGGCAGGTGCAAAGTAGTGGTTGTCCATTGCTACCCATTGTGGTTCCCTGTAGTTGCGCAGGTGGGGGACAAGTAGACGGAGTTGGGCTGCTGCATGGTATTTTCTCAGGTCAGGTAGTCCTACCCCTCCTTTATCTTTGGGCAGTGTGAGGGTGGCATATGCTATACGGGGCTTCTTTCCTTGCCAGACGGCATCTCTCCCGCCCTCGGTAACCATTATGTTAGCGATTGTAAACTCTACATATAAGCAGGCTAAACGCGCATAAGGTATAAAGGGTTATAAACCTATTGCAACAACAAAAACGCTGCGTAATGACTGAGGTGCACTTATCTCATGGGAGCAGCAACAAAGAAAGAGGATTTGCGGACAGTCAGGGTTCCTCTTATGGCCAAGGGTTAGCCCTGGTTGGGCAAAGGAGAGGCTTACAGGACTACTTGTTCACACAGGATTGTGGGTATTGGTAGTTCAGAAGGACTGTGGTTGTTTTTTTCCAACTGTGATACCCCTATGTTTATGGAAAGCTTCCAGAGAGTCTGGAAGTGTACAACAGTGTTATCAAGTTAAAAAATAAAAAAATAAATGTTATTTTGTTGTATTGCTGTGGGAGCAATAATTAAAGAAGTTAAGCATAATGCTCGCCTCCGTCTTGTCATAGAATGGCAACCCGGTCTCAGAGATGAGCTTCCTTGGTTAGTGCTGAGTCTTTTCTCAGCAGTTGTACGACTAAAAATAAAGGATTATGTTAAGTGTGAGCGGCTGAGAGCAGGGTGCACCAAGGCTTACTTACCAACTAATGCACCCACCCTTGTACTCATATGCCAGACCTCAAGCACAGCAAGCCCCTAGCACTGACCAGAGGTCAATGCTGTCCCGTGTTACACCTCACCTTGCAAATCACTCCTTCACAAATCCCAATTTCTATTGCATCACATTTTATCCAAAAACACCCCTTTGGGTAGAAGTCAAACAGTGTCCTAAAAAGCTAGCGTGGTCCAGTTTTCTGGTGTCATAGTTGGGCACTTTTTGGGACAATGTGGTGGGCCAGTTTGATGAGTTACTTCGCTATGCTGCTAATCGTTTTGTACAGTGTTGCTGAATGAATATTCTTTCAAATGCACAATTTCTACTGCATCAAGTTTGATGCAAAAACACCCCTTAGGGTACTAGTCAAACAGTGTCCGAATGGAATGAATAGCCATTTGCAACATTGAGCCATTTTTTTGGGTCGGTCAATAAGGCAAATGCCTGAACCAAGACTTTAAATCCCGGGAGACTGCAAAGTGCAGCAATCCCTCATGTCAGCGAAGCGACACAGATGAGTGATAAGAAAGACAGGTAAAATATGCTTTCTGGAATCTGAGGTCCTGCAGACAGGACTCACTCTTCTGCCAGCTCGAACCTGCTCCAATGAAAAAGAAATAAGAGCAAAGGCGGCGCACTCATGAATATGTCAATAATGCCATGCTAGTATCACGCCAGTTGAAGGCCCTCGTGCAGAAACGTGAGAGTCTTTAGGATAGCATAAAGTAGACAAAAGACTTTTAGGATGATAGTAGAAACCCTGAAGCGAGCACATGCCTTATTTGCGAGGATTGATGACTTTGATCCTGTGTTGGGGGTGGGCCTTAACACATTTCAAGGCCGCCGGGGTGGGCAAAGTGCCCCGGCGTCCTAGTGAGTCTCGGGGGTGCTCCGGGAGAGTGGAGCGGCCTCTGAATATTACAAAGGAGGTCGGGCCACTGGCTTTGCACTAGTGGCCTGACAGAAATATTGGGCATTTCGGGGAGGCCACAGGGTGCAGGACACCCTGCGGCCTCACTGTGTTGAAGGGTGTGGGGGATGGACTTAGAAACTTAACTGGTTAGTGGTCTCTCTGGGTGCTGGTGGCTGCTGGTCGTCGTTGG
This sequence comes from Ambystoma mexicanum, assembly GCF_040938575.1. Lineage (NCBI taxonomy): Eukaryota > Metazoa > Chordata > Amphibia > Caudata > Ambystomatidae > Ambystoma > Ambystoma mexicanum. The sequence goes on from NC_090936.1 coordinate 997,224,762, forward strand.
CATAGGAAGTGAGGGAAGGAAATGCAGCTAGCACGTCCCTAGGTCTGGTCCCTCACCACTTCTCTTAGGTCCCTTTCTGTGTATTCTGTCAATCCGAATCTCCTCAGGAGCCGAGTCTGCTACCATCGCCGTGAAACACTGCTGCACCATTGTTTTCAGGTTTGCCTCAGAGTTAGATTCTGCTAAGCCTTTTATTCTAATGTTGGACCATTTAGAGCAGTTCTCTAGATCCTCGGCCTGGATTTCCAGGTTATGCGTCCCGGTCGGGATTTGCTCTAATAGTTCCGAGTTCTGCTGCACCTCCTTATCCGATGGGCCTTGTTCAGTCAGATCTACTCTGTTACCCAGGGCGTTGATTTCATCGCTGACCTCCTTCAGTGAGCTCTTTATGTCCTCCTTTAGATTAGCCGTCTGCCTCTCTTCCATTCCTTTGAAGCAGGTTAGGAGATCTTCCTTGCTAAGGTACTTTTCTTCAGGTGTGGTACAAGGGGGCTCCCCTCCTTCTGCTAGTCGACCCTGGGCACCAGGCACCGTCTCCTCTGAGAGCTTTTGCCAGCACTGGTCCAGTTGGCCCCTTCTTGTGCTTTTCTTTCCGTCTTGCGCTGCTGGGGTCTGCTTTCCCTTATTTCCGGGCATCTGCTTGCCCTCCACAGTGCATAGTTCCACTAGGGTTTGCCAACTTCCTTCCTGCTGCGCGTGGATTGGGAATGTTACCCTGCCTGTGTGTGTGTATACCCTTCCACTGTGGGGCTCCTATAATGCCCCTGTATTGGTCTCCATTTTGCTGGGGGCAGCGACTCCACCCCCAAGGCCGTTCTGCTTGTGCTTGTGCTGGTGCTGTATGGGAGCACACTCGCAGGGTTAGGGGGGCACGGTGCTGAACGCCGCAGATTGTCATCCCTCCTCGGCCCGATTGCTTCCCTGCTTTAAAGGATCCTCCAGGGGGGCGGGGGGAGGTCAGAGTAGTATATGTACGCTGTTTTGTCCTTTCTAGGAGAGATATGGGGTGCTGCATGTGATCTATGCAGTGGCTGGGCCTTTCCCGCTCCTCCACCCCCCCCCCCCCCCCCGACCCGAGTGGCCGCTCTCTGGATGTTTGTGTCCACCACAGATTTCCCCAGCATGTGGCTCTCAACTCACTGTCAGCCTGTAGAGCCGCTCGTCGGGGAGTCCGCGCCTGATCTCTCCCTCAGCTCAGGTGCAGCGTGGAGCTTCTTGTGGGCTAAGACGCCACTGAGAGTCCTGTACGGAGGGGAGCAGCACCCTGTGTCTGCTATGCTTCTGGATCTTCAATGCGTTTGCCATGGCAGCTCTGAACCTCCGGCTGCTCCCCTCTGTCCGCATCTATCTTCTCACTGGTCACGGCGTGGTCCTCCGTTGTTAAGGCTGGCAGCAGGCTGTGCCTCACCCCAAGGGTTTTCCGCCAGCTTCAAACGTGCCTCTGGGTTAGAGCCCTCTTCTCTGGGAGCCCTGTTATCACACAGTATGCTTTACTTTCTCCTCCTTTCATGGGCCTGGCCCTGGAGCTCATGATAGTGTGACTTCACTCTCCGGCGGCCATCTTGGATTTTATACATTTTTTTTAATCAGTATGGTATGTCATACTTTTACATGAGACCTGGTTATCAGAGTACCTTTTAATAGATGGTTGTCAGACATTTAATCTCTCGGCCTAAAGGAAGCAGATGGGCAGATCATTTGGGGGAATGGCAATAATCGTTAAAACCTTTTTTGACTGTCAACCATTGGATTTAGACCAAAGTCAATTATTTCTACAAACGATAAAGCTTAAAGCAGATACATCGAATTAATTGATAATTGTCAATTTCTACAACAACCTGCATAAATATAATGAGGCTATTTGTCTAATCTATTTAAAACAATGCTTTGAAGAATCCCTGCCTACGTTTTGGACAGGGACTGCTACTGTACAGGGGATTTTAATATAAAACTAGGGAATGGTCCTCCCCATGGCCTTTGATTACACTGAGGCGAGTCTCGGGTTATACTTGACCCACGTATAATGGATCCTAGAATGTGTGCAAGTGGGCTTAAGGTATTTTCCCTGTGTATGAATGGAGCCTTAGCCCCTCAAACAGGTGAATACATAGGGATAGTCCTGGGAAACATGCATTTAGCAGCACACAGAGTAATTCCACCATGGATAGTTTTCCGGTCTCAGATTGGGACCTACTAATAGATTTGTATGCTGTGCACGATGTACTAAGTGACCATCATACCCAGGCTTTGAAATTCAAACATTAAACGGGAAGGAACAGTATCATTATCCCGCTTATGAGGATGGCAGGACTGAATCCAACTAAAACGATGCTGAAATGGGCACCTGTAGACTAAGGCGACACAATGATCCAGAATTCATTGAAAGATTCTAATAATGTATTCTACTTTGGATTTTGAAAATGTAATACTTTGAGATCTATCACTCGGACAAATTTCAGATGGCTTATGTTCACACAGGGAATTGAGCCCAAAGCATGTGGATTAACAAATAATGCACTTGTACAAAAAGAAGGTTGCTCCAATTATCTAAAAATCAGACGACCTCGAAATCTGAGATTAGATCTGCCAGAGCAAAGTACAAAAATTTGATTATTAAGCGGATGAACCACCTAGATAATACTTCTTGGGAAGAATTGGTTGATACAGCAAGGGAAAATAACACAAAATGTTCCAGACAATAGTTGGGTCAATGGAATTACCACTCTATATAACCTGGAACCAAAAACATAATCGCTGTCCTGGCCCTGACGGCATTGCAATGGTCCTGTTCTGGGATGAGATTAACTTGTGGGCCCATGTTTAGACTCTCGGTTTTAACGCCATCTGTAGAACTGAATTTGTGACCCAATCCTGGAAGCTCACCATCATTCAACCAATCTGTATAGTTGGAATTGTATAGGCTTATTTTCTTACTGGACTCACCCTTTAAAATATTTGGTGGTGCACGTTTAGGGAAAATTGAACAGTGGGCAGATAAATAATCGCATCCTTTACGTTATCCAGTTGAGGTTTCGGTCGGGGGTGTGAACAGGCACTGAATTTGTACTTGATGGTGGCCAACCCAGTTTACAGGTAACAATCTACCTGGCCTTTGTAGACCTGAGAATAGTGTTTTACCAGGTCAATCTGCAAAAGCTGTAGCTCGTGTTCAGATCCTTGGTGTCCATTGGACAAAGTAAATATTTGGATTAATTTACATGAGGACACAAAGGCTTGTGTTATTAATGGGGCCAAAGGACAGTGCAGAGTATTTCCCAGTTAACGCAGGAGTGTGGCAAGGGTGTGTACTGGCCCCCTTATTTTTTTCTCTATACATTAATGGGCTTCTTGAAAACTTGGTAGAGATTAGCGCTGATTTGCCAAAAGTTGGGAATATGACTTTGCCTGTTTAGATTATGCCAATGGCACAGTGCTAATAGCCTGTATGCCTTGGGCGCATCAACAGCTAATCACGGCATGCGCCACTTTTATGAACAACTTAGACATTCAAGTAAACGCAGGCAAATCAGCAGTCATGGTATGCCACACGAGAAACCCCAAACCCATTTTACCAAACAAATCTTGTGCAGGCCAAGGGCGTGGTGTTGTGCGACGCAGGTGTTTGGCGTCGAAGGGGTGCAGCCCACAGTGCGAGTACGCTGCCCGGCCATCAGCGACCGTATGGTAAGAAAGGTGTGACAACCATTACTCCTCTACTAAATTGCTCTACCTTTGCACATACTTCCACTTAAACGCTTGGCTCAACTTACACTGTCTGCACGCACACATTAGGCATCCTCTCTCATGGTTGCCTCACTTTGTGTTCCCTACTGTTTCTTGTGCCTTTCCCCCTCTAGGTGTGTTGTTTCTGTGTTGTTACCTTCACTCTTCTTCTGTTGTGCCCCCTAGGCCTTTCTCCCTCTTTAGGTTCCCCCCTCTGTGTTTACTGTTGGTATTTGTTGGTTTTACTCCACCTGTCTGCCTCCTCTGCCCCACTGTTCATTCTACGCACTTGTCCTTCTCAGTAGATTCCTTACTGTGCTTCCCTCTGTGTGCTCGCAATGTCCCCACCGAGTGTATTCTGTGTGGCTTCATTCTGTGCTGCGCTTCCTCTAATTCTCTCGTCTCCCTCTTGCTTTTCCCTCTCCTTTCTACATACACCCCTCTATGGTGCTCTTCTCTCTCTCCTTTTCTATCACCTATCCTATCCCTCTCACAAAGTCTGGAAGGAGCACTTTCAAGAAGGACATCATGGTGTAGAATCCAGGCCTTCCCAATCGCTGACACCCACATCAGTGCCTCCTCCAGACTTTCTCACGGACATCCTCTTTGTTGTTCCTTCTCCCAACCTTTGGACCGTACATATGGTCGCTGTTCTCTCCTTTCTCTTCATCTCCCATTAATGGTGGCACAAGATGGGAGATCCTCTTGGCCTCCTTCCTGTCCTCCAAATCCATCATTAATGTCTATGTAAATGGGACTGTCTTGGTCCAGGGCACTCAGCCCAACCTCTTCCTCCTGGATTGGCGTCTCCCACGTCTTATCAAATTCCTCCCTTCTCCTGCTACTCTATCTACCACCTCTCTGGCCTGTCAGTCACCTTCCTCATCTACTGCTCCAGCTCCTCTGCCACTCACCTCCTTATCCGCTGCCTCATCTCTGGCGCCCTCCTCTTCCTCCTCTGTGGGCCATCTGCCCCCTCCTACCTCTGCCCTCTCTTGGGCCCTTCTGCCTCTTGCACTGGGTGTACCTCTGTCCTGTACCCCACCCCGTAATTCTTTCAAAAGTGGCAACCTGGTCCACGTAGCTGCTACTCAACACTTGTTCTGCTGTCACACTCCTGACATCTGCCTCCTCCTCCTCCTCCTCCTCCTCCTCGAAGACCTTGATCTGGATGTTCTTGCTTTGACTGAGACTTGGTACACGGCCAGTTCTGTCACGTGTTTTGACACTCTCCTCCCGAGGGCTACAAGATCCAATCGGCCTGGAGGTGGAGTGGCCCTGATTTTTCCTAAGTGGGTCCCTGCCTCTATCATTCCCATCCAGGCTTACTCCTCCTTTGAATGCCGGGTCTGCAGCCTCTCTATCATGGCATCTCTGACTGCTGCCTCCATCTACAGGCAACCTGGCCAGATCGCCCTCTTACTCTCTGAATGGGCTGATCTCTCCTTGCCTCTAACTCTAAGCTTCTCTTCCTCTGGGATTTCAACATCCAGTTTTGCCTCCGCTGATCACTCTGGGCCTGTCTCTCTCTCCCTCTCCTTACACGCCGATTTCTGCAATCATTCCTTTGCCGCTGGATCTTTCCCCTCTCTTCTCAAGCACTCACTTGTGCACCCCCTACGGAAAAAGCCTTCTACTGATTCTTCCTGCCCGGCCAACTATCGTCCAATTTCTATCGATCCTTTCCTGTGCAATCTCCCGGAGAAACTGGCCATCTCAGCTAAACCTCCAAACAAAATCTGCTGGTTATCTCCATGACCATCAGTCTTGCTTCAGATTGGCCAGAGGCACAGAAACTGCTCTCCTGAACTCACGTGAAGATCTGCTCTCCAACCTTGACTCGAGCTCGCACTCTGTCCTCATCCTTCTTGACCTCTCCTCTGCCTTTGACACAGTCAATCACGCCACACTGATCAACCGTCTCAGTGTGAACCTTGGCATCACTGGTTAGGCTCTAGCATGGCTGACGTCCTTCCTCTTTGACAGACCCTCCCAGGTTCAACTTTGGTCCTTCTCTCCACAACCTCTCCTTACACATTGGTGTTTCCCAGGGCTCTATCCTCTCACCCTGGATCTTCAATGTCTATCTGCCCCCCCAGCCCACTTGATCTCTACCTTCAGCTCCAACTTTCAGTGTTATGCCGATGGCACACAGCTCTCTTTCAGACTACCCTTAGCCTCCTCTACCTCCTTTGTCATTCCTGGCTGTCTATCCACTATTCAGGGGTGATGCGCCTCCAACGACTTCTGCCTTCATGCCATTAACACAGAGATCCTTCTCAAGGGGACCCCTGCTCCCATGTTTCTCTCTCCCTCTGGCCACCCTCCTTGGGCCCCCTCACCCTCCTGTGAGGCAAAAAACCTAAGAGGGACTCCACTCACTCTTCTCCACACATCACAACCTTACCAAGTAGGCCCACTACCAGCTGCTCCTACTCAGAGGTATCCTACCTTTCTCACCACCCCCAGAAGCTCGCTGTCTCCAGTGCTCTAGTTCTCTCCAGGTTGGACTACTGCAACAGCCTCTTACTAACTCTACCCTTCGCCCTCTTCAACTAATCCAGAACAGGACTGCAAGACTAAACCTTGGGCTCAAGCCTAGGGGCGCATCTCTCCAGCTCCGTAATCTCTCCACTGGCCCCCGGTGGCTACGAGGATCAAGTTCAAGCCCCTCTGCATCATCCATAAGGTTTGCTGGGTCTGTGGTTCTCTCTATATCCAACACTCTCCTCCTAAATACCTTCCTTCTAGAGCCCGCTGCTCCGCTCCCTCAAACTCTGTGCGGGTCAGACACTTCTCCAAACAGAGTGTGGGGTAGATCTCTGTCCTCTGCAGGTGCCTTCCTCTGGAACGGCCTCCCTGTCCCGATCAGACTTGACCCAGATCACCTGAAGTTCTGGAAGCTGCTCAAGACCTTCCTCTTCTCTTTTTCCTTCTCTCTCCTTTTCCTTTACCTAATCTACCCGTCTGCTCATTCTGACGGTGGCTTGGTTGCCCTCAGATTCACACAGGGTGCCACGCTTCTCCCCCACACCCTGCTTTGACCAGTCACGCTGCACTGCCTTCTGGACTTCCCAGCACTTCCGGTCTGGGACTGCACTCGTGTAGTCCTCTGCCATCCTAGCACTTACTTGGCAGGATAGCTCAGGGGCAGCGTGCTCGCCTTTGAAGCAAGAAGACACAGAGCACCACAGGTTTGATCCCCGGGTCGCGCTTAGAAACCGATCATATCATATACTCAGCTCCCTACTGCCCTGACTGCACTTCCCCTTGTCGCCTCTTCCCTGCACTTCTGCCCTCTCCCTGCACTTTCATAATGCACGATCTGAATATCAGAAGGCCTAGTAAGATCGTTTGTCTTGTCATCCCTCTGCCTCTCCGACTTTGCCATATGGCGCCTAGTAACACTTGTGTAAAGATGCATTCTGAATACCAAATCATATATCATAGCTTCCATCAATGTATGGTAACAATAGTATAATTCCACCGGTTTAGGAGTTTGATTATTTGGTGATTTGCTTTTCCGCAACATTGACCATGAAACCACACATCATCAAGCAAACAAATAGATTCAAGTTAACTCTAGGGTGGGGAGCAGTAAGATGATGTATGAACTTGTCAAAACCCCAACCCCTCAATCTAATTAAAGTGTATTTCAGTAAAGCAGGTCCTGTGGTTTGGAGCCTCGCTATGGAGTTTGAGAGCGTTAATGATTTGCAAGTGGTAGAGAATCACTTTTTCTAAACATTAGTTGGGTTGCCTCAACCTGCACCAAATTATGGTGTTCATATGGAGCTGGGTACATCCTTTTTAGTAGATGATCCATCTGTCGAACCGATTTTACTCTGGCTATGAATCTGGAGCAACCAAAAGGCAGGGCTGACGCAATATATTCTAAAAGAAGTATTCGCTAAAAACAAAACAATCGAGATCTCATTGTGATATGTAAAAGCATTCTTATGAAAATAAATGCACATCAACATTTAACCGCACCAACTATGCTGCAGGTGCCCATAGCACAGCAATTAAAAACACAGGTGATATCATTAATTAAGGAAAGATGGGAATCACTGGCGTTATTAAAGTAATCTAACCGCAAGCATGTAATAACATCAGGTTAGATCCAAAAATATGTGTTATGGGCAAATATCTCAATTGAAATAATTTTAATTACCAGAGCAAGATGGAATTTTCTCCCTCTGAGAGCGATCACCTGACATGTTTTCAGACAATATCGAGGGGAAACCATCCCTGCCAAACTTCAGAAGAAGATCTTTTGAATTTGAATTGTTTTTTTTACAACACAATCTGGGCAAAAACCCTGATCCCTATTTTAAGAGAAACACAATGTATTCAGTGCTGCCCATCTTTGTTCTCCTTATTATTGCTCTGCCACACCGAAGACCAACTGGAGCCTTTTGGTGTGCCTGAGGCGCAGGCCTTGTCTAGAAGAAACCTTTTACTTGCCTCTTAAGGAAAGAAAATGCCACATGAATTGTATACTACGGTTTGGATACATTTATTAATTTCCACATTTAAAAAAATAAAATTTACAAGCTTTAGTTTTATTGGTATTTCGACAAGAATTAGTACACATAATTAAACCTAAGGAGCTGCAAGTTTCAAATGCCAGTGAAAATGTAATTTTTTACAACAACCGACAGAAAAAGAAAAAAAAGGGGGACGTTGAGCCAACTGCATCAATTTACAAGTAAGTCTAGTCTCATTGGATTCCAATCGACCAAAGCTTGGCAGATCTCCAGTGCTTCATCCTTTCTCTCAGCTCAATGCTATCCTCATTCTAAGGACAGATTATTTAACAGTTGTGTCCTGTGTATCATGGGTTCTCTATCCCGCACATAGTCTGAGAAGGGTGCCCATGTGCAAATGTATTTAAGCATGGTAGCAGACACAAGTGCCGAGATTCTCTCACTTGCTATAATCTCGCATACCTTCACCCACCAATATGATATTATGGGACCCTCTTGAGTTTTCCAAAATTGAGCTTGGGTTATTCTCGCTGCCATGAGCAAGTGGGAGAGTAGTTCTGCCTTGGGCCCTGACATGGGGGTAGGTGTCATCAGGTAAATCCGCCGATGTCATAATTTACTCAAAGTGGATGTGCGACCCAAAATGTATTTTATTTTTGCCAACATTTCCATCCAATAAGTTTTGTATTGTTGGGCAACTCCACCACATATGAGCAGTATGGCCCTTAGGGTGATGAGTCCCTGGAAAATGTAAGCACTCAAAGCTAGCTGCCAAGTCACAGCAGCCAGCTAAACCTTACTTCATCTTCGTGATCCAGAGGGCAGGGGTACAAAAGGTACGTGCCATTTGTAAGGAAGTAAAAGCTCCCGCAACACAGGCAGAGGTGTTACCCGTGGTCTGGCAGGGGGGGGGCTCTAGGTGTCAGCGGACTACAGCGGTGGCCTGGTGGGGGGCTCTGCCCTCCAAGTCGTTTTGATGTCTCCCACCATGTTTCCCCGGCTGGAGGAAGATTGGCGAGCACTGGTCCTAGTGGCAGGAGATTACCTCTGACACCTGGGCTTTGTAGCGCATCTAATGGGGGCACTGTCTGCCTTTTCTAAGGAGACCTCCAGACAGACCACACCCACAGGCCCCACAACTGGAACAGGAGCTCCAGGAAGAACTGAGAGCACTGCTTTTGATGGGTGCCCTGGAAGAGCTACTGCCTGAGCAGAGAAGATCGGGTTGGTATTCCCAGTACCCAAGAAAGGGGGTGGACTTTGCCCCGGTTTGGACCTCAGAGCATTTAATAGGTCCTAAGGAAAGACAAATTAAAAATGGTGACTTTGAGAGAGATTCTCCACGCTCTTCAGTTTCAGGACTAGCTGATGCCGTTAGATCTAAAAGATGCCTACTTCCACGTGCCTATCCATCAGAAGCACATGTAGTTCTTGAGATTTCGAATGGCTTGTGCATTCCAACTTATTCCATATCTTTGACATGTAATGTCCACAGCTGTGTACTTGAGAAACTTTTTCGGCAGAGGGCCTCCTGCGTCGATGGTGTCGGGTCGATGTCTCTTGAGGGCCTTGGTCGAGGGCGACGTCACCGGATGTTATAAATGAAATGCATGGCGCCCGTAGCCTCAGTTCCGTTTTTTCCGCAAACGTGTTTGTTTCGGAGACTCAGCGCGCCTCTTGATTCCTTGTGAATAGGTAGTCTTCTTCAACCCCTCCGACTCTGCGGTCTGGTTTCAAGACTTGCCGGGACTGCAAGTCGAAAATGTCGATTACCGACCCGCATCGCATTGGTTTGTGGTGCTTGGGTGAGAGTCAAATGCCAGTCGCTGACTGCGAAGGCTTTGCAGGAGCGTAAGGGGAAGCTTCAGGTAAGTAGGGGTTCTCAACCCAGTACGTCCCGTAAATCCAAGTCCAAGAGGAAGTCTACTGACGATTCGAGGGGTGACTCTCCGCATCAGGAGTAGTCCCGGGGTTCTCGGTCCCGGAGTGGTTCCTGCCATTCGTCCTCCTCGTCTCGGCATTCTAGGAAGCGCCGTCACCAGTCTCCTTCCCCGTCCTCCTCGGAGGATGGAGCCGCGAGGAAAGTGGCATGCCCGACAAAGTCCTCGACTCCAGAGGAATGGGCTGCCTTTTGAGAGCAGATGTTAGCGATTTTTCAATCGCACGGCACAGTTACGTCCATGCTTTCTGATGAAGCCTTCAAGGAACGGTCTCGTGCCATGGCTCGCCCGCCTTCGAGCTCGGATCCTCGACGCGACGCTCATCGGGAACCTTTGAGTTCCCGTTTGGACATGGCTCAGGATAGTCGTAAGAGACATGCTTCCCGGTCTCGGTCCTCGTCTCCAGCGAGACCGCAGAAACCGGCGGCGCCGTGTCTGTCAGATACCGACGTCGAAGCTTTGCCTTTGTTCCAGCCTTCGGCGCCCTCAACGCCTTTGAGGCTTTTTGCCTGAAATTTACCATTGGAGATCCCTGATACTGTGGATTCTCCAAGGAAGGCTCCTTATAAGTCTGTGCGGCCTGTGGTGGACTCCAGACCCTCTTCTGTCCCGAGGCAGGGCTTTTACCCCCCTCTGGATGACATATATGATGCAGAGGAAAGGTCAGACTTTGATATGGACCCTGTTGAGCCTTAGTTGGCTCCTGTCTTTTCTGGAGACAGTCAATTCGATGAGTTGAGGCAAACTCTTCATGTTGCCAGTGGTTTGGACACTTCTCCGGAAGTGGTGGCAGGCCTGAGCCTGGGGCTCCTGCTGAGTCGTCCTACAGGAGGCTCATGGCTAGGGTCACAGAGTATCTGGGCTGGTCCAGTCCGCCTGAAGTTTTTGTGCTTTATGATCTAGCAGACATTTTAGATCAAGGTCCGTCCTCTGACCCGGGGTTACCTTTTCATCTGACTTTACAGAAAAGGGTGGCGGCTGCTTAGCAGTCACCGGAATCTCTTCCGGCTGTTAACAAATTATTAACCAAAAAATACTGCCCTTCCGGTAGCGACCACAGCTACCTTTTGTCTCACCCCACTCCCGAGAGTTTGGTGGGTCAGGCGGCTACGGCCACCTCGAGGCAAGCGGCGTACCCTACCATCACTCCTGATAAGGAAGACAAACGCTTTGACGGTTGGGCACGCAAGGTGTTTTCTGCAGGGAGTATGGCGTTGAAGTCTGCCAACTCCATTTGTGCCTTGGCAAGGTTTTCGCACACTCCGTGGAATTGTGTTTCTCTAGCGGCTGAGCATATTCCCGAAGGGGAAAAAAGGGATGGGTTCCTTGCTATCGTTCAAGATGGCAAGGATGCCATGTGTGAATCCCCTTTGGACACAGCCGACAGCACCGTGATAGGCAGATTTGCGGGTTTTTGGAAGTCGGGTTTTGCTTCGGATGTGCAAGACCGTCTTTTGAACATGCCCTTTGATGGCGCGCATTTGTTTCGCAGCAAGGCTGACGAGAGCCTTGAGAGGTTGCAGACCTTAAAAACTGCTGCTAAATCTTTGAGCGCAGCTGTGCGTCAACCTCTGCCTTTTCGTCGTAGGGGACAGCAGTGGAGTGGAGTGGAGTGGAGTGGAGTGGAGTGGAGTGGAGTGGAGTGGAGTGGAGTGGAGTGGAGTGGAGGGGAGGTTCTTTTCGTTACTACTCTTTCTTTGGTTGAACGAGAGGGGCCGCCAGTCAAAGGGGTCAGCGTACAAGTACCCATGGTGGTCTGGGAAATAGAGGTGCCAAAACCACTCGGGCAGCTGCCTCTCTGCCTTGAGACGCTGCCGCACCTGTTCCAAAACAGTCATGAGGCCATGTCCCATGGTTCGCCAGTTGGGGGGCAGACTGTCTCAGCATCTCATCTCCAAGAGTGGCAAGCCATTACTTCGGATCCCTGGGTGCTGGATACAATCGCCCACGGCTACTGCCTTCTCTTCCTAAAGCGTCCTCACGACAATCCACCAGGGAATCTCTCTTTGTAGCTTCCGGATCCACTCCTGGTGCAGCAAATGTTGACTCTGCTAGAGAAAGGCGCTATAGAACTGATGCCTGTAGCGGAGAGGAACAAGCGATGGTATTACCTTTATTTTTTGATTCCAAAGAAAGACCGGGGATTGAGACCCATCCTGGACTTGCGTTGGTTGAACAAACTTCTTAGGAAGGACAAGTTCAAGATGGTTACACTTTCTCAAGTCCTCCAGGCCCTTCAACTTCAGGATTGGTTGGTGTCTCTGGACCTACAGGATGCTTTCATGTGCCGATTCATCCCAAGCACAGAAAGTACCTGAGGTTTGCGGATGGCGACTCGCACTTTCAGTTTTGGGTCCTGCCATTCGGATTGACATCCGTCCCGAGGGTCTTCACCAAGCTAATGGTGGTGGTGGTGGCGCAGCGTATCTCAAGCAAGGGGGGATTCATGTCTTCCCCTACCTTGACGACTGGCTGATTTGTGCCGTTCTCTCGAGCAGGCATTGGATCACCTCGGTCTCACCTGCCACTCCCTCCACAGGTTGGGCTTCTCCTTCAATTTCAAGAAGTCGCATCTGACACCTTCCCAACATCTCCAGTACATCGGGCTGTGTTGGACGCGTCCTTGGGGGAAGTGCTCGCCTCCCAAGGTGAGGGCTCATCACATTGTGCAGATGGTGGACAAGTTTCAACATGCCCAGAGTCTCCCGGCCTTCGAATTCTTAAGGTTGCTCGGCCTCATGGCTTCCTGCATTTGTCTGGTGCCAGAGACCAGGCTGAGGATGAGATCCCTGCAATGGTTCTTCAAGATGCAGTGGTCACAGTTCTCAGGCAAGATGTCGGATCCCGTTCAAATTCCACTCTCAGTCTCCCAGGATCTTCTGTGGTGGGCCAACGAAGGGAACCTGATGAAGGGGGAACCATTTTGGCAACCATGGCCGAAGGTGACTGTAGTGACGGACCCTTCCCTCACAGGAAGTGGAGCTCATGCCAACGATCTGACCGCCTGCGGTCGTTGACCTCTGGCGGAGTCCCGACTCCACATCAACCTGTTAGGGCTGAGGGCCATCAGGCTTGCCCTGAAGGCTTTTCTGTTGTCTGTGCGGGGAAAGAGTGTCCTAATCATGACGGACAACACAGTGGCCATGCATTACCTCAACAAAAAAGGGGGGTAGGGACACTCCCGTTGTGCAGACAGGCAATGCAGCTCTGGTTCTGGGCCATCCAGCAGGGAATTTCATCTGGCTGGAGACGAAAATGCGGTGGCAGCCACTCTGACCAGGCAGAGCAGTCTCTCACGAGTGGGAGTTGACTCAGGAAGTCCTTCTGGAGATCTCCACCCTTTGGGGAACCCCAAAAGGGGATCTCTTCGCCACCAATGCCAACCGGAAGTGAGAGAGATTCTGCTCAAGGGAATTTCCTCCGAGAGGAGCCTTAGGAGACGCATTCGTTGTGGATTGGTCATTACCACTGCTGTACGCGCTTCCTCCAGTCCTAGTCATTCCACAAGTGTTACTGAGGTTCGGGTCCCACATGATCCTCATTGCTCTGGATTGGGCCAGGAGAGTGTGGGACCCGGACCTTCTGTAAATGTCCATCTGCCCTCCACGCCGTCTTCCCTACCGAGAGGATCTAGTCTCGCAAGGGGGGGGGGGGGTCAGGTTCTCCATCCAAAGGTCACGACTCTCAACCTTCACGCTTGGTATCTGAAAGGTTGAGATATAAGGATTGGGACCTCCAGGATGATGTGATGGAGGTGTTGCTTTCGGCCAGAAGGCCAGCGACAAAATCCCTGTACCGTTGCCGTGAGTTTTGTTACTGGTGCAGAGGACGTACTGTTGATCCTTTTCAGTGTTCCATTTCTATGCTTTTGTCTTTTACTTTCTTTGGCCCACAGGGGTATTCAGGTAGGTACCATTAAAGGTTACCTGGCGGCTCTGCTTATATTTAAGTGCTCGTCTGAAGAATGCTCTTACTTTAAGATTCCTTTTGATTTCTCAATTTCTTAAAGGACTGACTAATGTGTTCGCACCGTGCCCTTTCCAGGTGCCGGTTTGGGATTTAGATTTGGTTTTGAAATTTCTAATAGGTACTTTGTTTGAACCTTTGCACTCTTGTCCTTTTAGATTATTGTGTTTCAAGACAGTGTTCTTGGTAGCGGTTACTTCCGATCGCATAGTGAGTGAATTGCAGGCACTTTCATCTAAGCCACCCTTTACTGTGTTTCACAAAGACAGGGTTGTACTGAGGGTACGTCTTTTCTTTCTACCTAAGATAATTTCTGAATTTCATTTGAGCCAGAAAGTGATTCTTCCTTCTTTCCATCCTCCTCCTCATCCTGGTAAGGAAGAGGGGCGACTCCATAGGTTGGATCCTAGGAGGGCTCTGAGCTTTTATATTTCTAGGATGTCCAGGGTCAGAGTGGACGATCAACTCTTTCTGGGATATGCTGGACACTGTTTGGGCCAGGCTGTTACCAAGCAGACCTTGTCCAGGTGGATTATCCTCACTATTACTGAATGTTACCAATTGGCGGGTAAGGACCCTCCTGAAGGTTTGCATGCTCATTCCACTAGGGGCGTGGCTACTTCCACAGCCCTACAATGGGGTGTTCCTATTAGGAATATTTGTGATGCAGCCACATGGGCTTCTATCCACACCTTTGTTATACATTATTCCCTGGATACGATACATGGTCAAAATATGGCCTTTGGAAAGGCGGCTCCTTATTCCGCCATCTGATTGGGTACTCTAAATTATTTTCCTCCTCCATTTTTTGGTACTGCTTTGGGAGTCTGTCAAAGATGTGGAATACGTTGGAGGACAGAATCCATTCGAAGAACTAATTACTTACCAACTGGTAACGTTCTTTCGATTGGATGTTCCTCCAACGTATTCCACATCGACCTCCCAGCCTGCCCCTCTGGAGAATTTCCCATGCGATTGCAGCTTCCGTTTCTGCAAGGCTGTGTGCAGTAAAGCAGGCATTAGATTTGTGCCACACGTTATGGGGAAAAAACATAAACATAAACCTCGACGGAGATCAACCCGACGCAGGACGCCCTCTGCCGAAAAAGTGTCCGAAGTACACAGCTGCGGACATTACATGTCAAAGATGTGGAATACGTTGGAGGAACATCCAATCAAAAGAATGTTACCAGTTGGTAAGTAACTAGTTCTTCTCATAGGAGACAGCACTGCCAGTTCAAGGTGCTTCCCTTTGGGTTGACCTCCACACCAAGGCACTTTACGAAGCTAGTGGCAGTAGCCACGGCTCACCTCAGACGATCCAGCGTTCGTATTTGTATTTATTGTGTTTATATAGCGCCTTAATCAAAGGCGCTTTATAGTTTAACAAGAATACACCAAACATAGAACAGTAGAAGCAAACAATATACATGAATCAGACCAAAAAACAGTATGTAGAATAATTTCCGAAGAGGAAGAAGGAAGCGAGACTAGGGAGTATATTACGTAGTACGAAGAGAGGTCATAGGAAGGAAGGGGAAAATGAATAGAGCTAAGATAGGGGTACTAGAGGGAGAGAGTGAAAGAAACAAAGAAAGAAAGAAAGGGAAACAGAGAATAGGGTGTTGGGGGGAATGAAGGAATGATTTCAAGGAGGAACGGAATGAAGAATAGGTGGGGCTGGAGCAGATAGAAAGGGGCAGGGAATTCCAGTGTAAAGGGGCAAGGAGCTGAAAGGAGCGGAAACAAGAAGAGGCACAAGGGGGTGGGGGAACAGAAAGTAAGAAGAGACCAGGGTAGCGGAGGGAGCGAGAGGGAGTGTGGAATGAGAGAAGAGAGGAGAGATATGGAGGGGCAAGGTCATGGAGAGATTTAAAGACAAGAACAAGGAAGTGAAATTTAAGTTGGGAGTGGAAAGGAAGCCAGCTTAGGTTAGATAGAGAGTTGGAGATGGATTCAAGGGGAGAGAGAAGGCAGAGGGTACGGATAGCAGAGTGGTAGTTTGTGTTTCCATTCCTGTACGATTGATCTGAGGGGAGTCAGTGAAGCGAGTTTCATCTCATCTTGAAGTCACTTGCTAGCTGCTACACAGGCTGGGCATCTAGCAGAACTTTCAGAAGTCCCACTCAATACCAACTCAAAACCTCCAGTTCATCGGAGCAGTCCTGGGCACTC
Organism: Ambystoma mexicanum; assembly: GCF_040938575.1. NCBI lineage: Eukaryota > Metazoa > Chordata > Amphibia > Caudata > Ambystomatidae > Ambystoma > Ambystoma mexicanum. The sequence goes on from NC_090936.1 coordinate 997,241,056, forward strand.
GGAAAGGGAAGGCTCCCCCTCCTGCCCATGAGAAGAGAATCGCCAGTGTCCAACAGATGGTTCAACTGTTCCTGAGCCGCACTGCCTTGTCAGCGTTTTTCTTCCTTTGCCTTTTAGACCTCATGGCCTCCTGCATTTTTAGTGTCAGAGGCCAGACTGTGGTCACTACACAGGCTACTATGGGGTCAATGGTCCCAGTACTTTGGCAGCTTAAAGGACATTCTAAAGGCGTCCAAGTTGATGGCCAACAATCTTTCTTGGGCCAGCAGCGAGACATGATGGCGGGGGAAACTTTCTGGCCTCTGGACCTAGGTCAGGGTGGTCATGGATGCGTCTCTGAAGGGTTGGCATGCTCACTGTGAGGTTTCGCAGGTGAGCATCCTTTGGTACACAATGGATGCCCAGTGACACATCTACAGGCTGGAGCTGCGAGCTATCAGGTTGACCCTGAAAGCTTTTTGCGCCCTCTCTCCTCACCCTGTCATGACAGACAATACGATGGCCATGCACTACCTGAACAAGCAGGGAGGTGTGCACTCCATTCCCCCTTGCAGAGGGGCTATGCAGCTGTGGTTCTGGCTTTTGGATAACCAGATTTCGATCTCTGCAGTAGATCTGGCGGGGACAGAGAACAAGTTGGTGATTGCTCTGAGCAGGCAGAGCACAGTCTCACGTGAGTGAGAAGTGTGCCAAGAAGTCTTAGAGGAGATACTTACTCAGTGGGCTATTGTAAGGAACTTATAGTGGCAACAGTAAAGACAGACACAAGTGATCACAGTTCAAGGGTGTTTATTGAACTATAAATGCAGGGTGGAAAAATGCCTAAACTAAACCTAACTCCAAGATGGGAGCAAGCTTCGACCATCAAATAAAAATAAGGCAGTCCTAGTTGCGTTGTGTCAAAATAAAAAAGGGCTGATGCTAAGAAAAACCTATTGCCAATCCTTATGCTAATTATAAAGAGTGTGGGATAGGATTCATAGAAAGAAAGAAAGTGTTCACAAATAATATCAGGATGCAGTGGTTGGGGTCTTCCTTCCCCACGTTAAGAGCAGGGGACAAGGTGGATCTCCTGAACATAGCACACACTCAAGCTTTCCCAGCACGAGGTGTCCGTTTTGTACCAGCTATTGGGTTCTTTGAGGGTTAAGTCTCTTTTCAATATAAAGTCTCTTGCCTTTGAGGCCTGATGTATCCAACAAACAGAGTTCTGCTTCACGTATACTTTGGGTGATGACTTCAACCCTGGATCCCCCTCTGCTGTGCCCAGACCCCTCACAAATCTTATTCAACCAATTCAAATAAACAATTCCTTTTCTCGATGAACTTTGGCTGACGTGTTCACCCCTTGATCCTCCTCTCTCGGGTGCAGATCCCTAGATAGTTCCTTAATGATATCAGGGCCTTGGATAGCTATTTTCTTTTGCACTCAAGGGCTTGTAGTTTAAAGTACTGAAACAAAAGTTCAATCAAACCGTTTTTCTCTTTATTCGGGTGATAGTCCTTCACCGTGGGGGTTCCCCCTCTTGCGGGCTCAGACCCCTCTCGGACGTCAGCCTCCCTCTGCTGGGTTCACTATGGCTTTTCTTTAGTCCACAAATCTTAATGTCTTTTTAAACAAGTCTTCAGGCTTCACACCTTTCTGTTGACATCCCTCTGCCGGGTTCACTTCTGCCAACACACTGTTCATAGGGACTTCAGGCTTTCCCCTTTTTGTCAGCATCCCTCTGCCGGATTCACTGTTGCCGAATTTATCAATCATGCCTTTCTCAATCAATTGTCAGTCAAAGTCTTTCGAATGTTTAGAGGATTTTGCCAGACCCCTGTATGAGCACTTTAACCGTTCCTCGACAGCCTTCCCAAGGCCTTCTGGTATTTACAGTTGAACAAACACAGGATTAACGAGAGTCTCACGTGTAAGCCGCCACGTGGTGCCGAATCCCTCGGCAGCTGGTCTCCCATTAACTCTTAAAAGTTCTTTGAACTTCTCTTTAAGTTGCTACTTTGTGGCTTTTGTTCAACACACTATGGCTTTTTTAACGGTTCTCCCCTTGACTCACCGGCTGTGATGAACTGCGTGGCTTTTCAGGATATCTGGAGTCAAGGTTGGTACCACGGAGACAAGCGTCTTCCCAGCTTGGTTATCAGTGGAGGAGGATCTCCTGTACCGTTGACATGTGCTGCAACACACAGTGGCTATTGTTTGCAGTCTTTTGATTCCTACTGTGGAGGTTTCACGGGCCTTGGTCCGAAAGAGCAAGGTCCCTTCTCTCCTTGTCACCCTCTCGGTCTGCGCCGTCTTTCTCCTCCTCTTGAACTAGTGTGCTGAGTTAGCTCTCACGTCGTGCCATCTGCCTTGCTCGTCTTGCGCTCTTTTGCTCCACCTTTTATCCCTGTGAGGAAGGGAAAGTGCCGTCAGGTGTGTGTGTGTGGTTCTAGTGGCTGCAAGCAGACCTTCAGCAAGATCGCTGTATGCATGCAGGTGGAGGGGATTCGCGGTATGGTGCAGGAAACGCTAGATTGACCCTATCTATTGCCCCACCACTACAGTGATGGAGTTCCTTCTGTCACTGCTTCAACCGGCCTTCAGTTTTCAACAGTCAAGGGATACTTGGCGGTTTGTCTGTTTTCAAACGGTCCCCTGACCAAGGGTCTTTCTTTACAATCCTGGTTATGGCCCAATTTCTGAAGGGTCTTGTGAATACGTTTCCGCCTATTCCCTTTGTGGTTCCGGACTGGAACCTTAATTTAGTCCTAACCTTTCATATGGCGGCTCTGTTTGAGCCTTTGCATTCATGCTCCATCCGTTTACTGACGTTGAAGACTGCTTTCTTGCTGGAGATTTCGTCAGCCAGGCGAGTTAGTGAGTTGCAGGCCCTGTCATGCAAACCACCTTTCCTTCAGTTTTTCAGGGAGAAGGTATCCCTTAGGGTACGATCAGGGTTTTTGCCCAAGGTCATCTAAGTTTCATTTATCTCGGAGCATAGAACTGTCTGTATTCTACCCACCTCCGAGGAGGAAGAGCGGTTCCATAGGTTGGATCCCAAGAGGGCACCTAGTTTTTATTCCAGCTATTCGTGGCCTTCTATCTTGCCAGGAAATGCATGCCGGTGTCTAAAAAAACCATATCCCGGTGGATAACCCTATGCATTTCTGATTGTTACCACACCGCAGGGAAAGATCTACCACCAGGCATCAAAGCCTGCTCCGCTAGGGGTGCGGCTGCTTCTTCGGCACTGCAGATAGGGGTGCCGGTAAAAGACATATGCCAAGCGGTGACATGATCGTCACTGCATACTTTTTCCAAGCACTACTTCCTGAATGTGGCCCGTTGAGCTCACACTCACTTTGGGAGGGCGGTTTTATAAACTTTCCTGGTATAGGGACTTTCATCCCACCTCCGTAATACAAACTGCTTGGGGAGTCTTCATCACCCGCCCATCCAACCCTGCTATTAAAGTGCTGGCAGTTCTGAAACTGATTTGTTTGTGAGAGTTGTTGTCAAGCTAACTCTTCGAGGGGCTCCTATGTATTCCGTGTATGACCCTCTACAAATTAAGTTTGTGTTCCTCATGAAAAAAGAAAGAAAAAAAACAGGTTAAGTTTTTTTGGTTTTATTTTTCTCAGGTTGTGGCTGGTTACAGCCACATCTTTAGATTCTTCCTCCATCACAGCAGCAGAGCTCAGGGGCAAAGGGGGTGGGATACTCGGGTATGGGGACATAATGATGTGGTATATGTACGACAACCAACATTGCGTCCAGTGTCGACGACCGCCGCATCGAGTCAAGATGGATCAATGGCCGAGTCGAGGTGCAGTATGCCCCCCTGTCGAAAGGTTTTCCCATCAGCTGACTCTGGAAAGATATCTATCTGATGAGTAATCTGCGGAAGAAGAATCCATAGAAAGAAAATTACCGGCAAGTACTTTCTCCTTCTGTTGAAAAAAGTGCCCTCTAGTCAGAACATCTATTTTATGTCTGTTGGATGGCTGAATAAACTCTGTATCCTGTCCAGACTTGGATCTGGTTGGTTCAGAAGATGAATAGGACTACTGAATAGGCTCCAGATATGTGCCTCTAGGTCTTGGTCTTTTATCTGGCACGGAACACCCCTCACTCGATTGTTGTTTCTCCGGGAACAGTTTTCCATGGCTTCCTGTTTCGTCCATACAAGGTCCAGCTGTTTAAGACGAATCATTCGGTTCAAGAGCTCTGCTTGGTTATGTACCTGTTCACAGACGGTGGCCTACATTATCATCCAGCCTTTTTTCTGCAGCGAGCATGTGATTGTTCAGCTTTCAAATGGATTTAGACAGTTTGTCGCCAGATGCATTAATCTCCTGCTTTATTTCAGCTAACAGGCTGTAAAGATAATTTTTGTTGCTGGTGCATCTCCATTGTCTACCTAACGACGAAAGTGGATCTATGCTGTCTCCATCTGGGCTTGTCTAGGCTTTCCTTCCTGTGCTGTCAGCATGGTTTTAATGTTCCCTCATGTTGGTTTAGTGGCTGGTTTAAACATGTTCCACTAAGGTTGGGGCCCCAAGTCTCATGCTCAGCTAGCCAAGGTCTCGGTTCCGGCTAGCTTGACCCCTATATGTAACCTTCCTCTCAAGGAGAGTGGCTAGGTATTTTGCCACACAGCTACCCCTTTGATTTATGTCCAACAGCTCCCTTCCGTGTCATGTACAGCTATTAGGATTACTGGCAGATGGGCCTACCCACGGTCTGTTTCCGATCTCTCCCACAGTGTATTTAGGAGCTCTTCCACGCTTCATACATCCGTCATATCAGTATCTGTTTTTTCATGGGGCAAGCGACACCCCCTTATGTCCAGCTGGCCTTCCACATGTGGTAGTGAGGAAGCTTCTGAGCACCAAGTGAGCCAATGCACTCCATCTCCCTCTTCAGTGTCTCCCACTCCTCAGCCTTGCTCTCTTCAAACCGCCTGTTACATCTTTGCCGGCTCTGAGAGCGATCACCTCGCAGGGCCTTCCCAGACCCAGGCATTGAGTCCAGAGTATCATGTGAGTCAGACGCCTTTCTAGTTATGAGGCCCCTTCTGCCCCTCCCGTTCCAGGTTGCGGCCAGGGATGGGAGGGGGGACCAAGGCCTCACGGCTCACCCTGTAACACTCAGAATTTTCTGCAGGGCTGCTTTGATCTCAGCCGTGGTCAGCGGGTCCTGCTATTTCCAGTGGTGGCTCTCAGGTTCTCTGCAAAAGCATGTGCGCGCCTCCGAATTCAGGTGCCATCTTGGGTGGATTCAGGCCGAAGCTTTAACCGTTCCTCACTTCAGTCCATCCGCGGCTATGGTGGGATCTTCAGACTTCATTTTGAGTTCCCGTACTTGTGGCAGGGTTTCTCATTGTACTGAGGGAAAATAAAGCTTGCATTTGGCAGGGCTCTGGGGTTCTATGGGCCATCGGCTCACAGAGCTCACAGGAGCATGTCTCCATACTCTGCCGCCTAGCCACACCCCAATCATTTCCACTTTTATGTGTTAAATGGCCATGTTGTCACTACCATCTCATGAAATAAGTTTTTATGTGAAGGAGGCTTTCATTCTATAAATTCTGATTCTTGTTTCAGATTTGTTATTCGCATACTTGATGATGGCCCAAATTGACCTTTTCAGAATTCACAGCATTTTGTTGTTCGAATTCTTAACGAATTTCAGTTAATTTAAATTAAATATAGATGTGAGTGGGGTAAGGGAATAGATTAAGGTGGGGGGGAAGTGAGGGGTAGAAGAGGTTTCCCCCTGCATTTTTTTTTAAAAAAAAGTTGTCAATTGGGAAAAGGTCAATTTTTTTCAATCAAATGGACTTAAACCTCGGATTCTTGTGTCTGATGGTTGTATTTATTGGACATCTAGTCACTTGCTTGTTAAGTGTACCCCTGCGTACTAAGTATGTTTTAACATTGTGTGGGGTGTGCGTTTAAAGGAATCAGACGTTCTCTGACTCAGCAGACAGGAATGGCAGTGGAAGCCAACACTGAGCACGGAGAAGGAGGCACACCAGTATCCATTGGCGGCCATGACACAACGGAGGGAGTGCGGACCGGACAGAGAAGGGTATGATTGGTGGGGGGAGTTACACCCTGCTGTAAAAAGGGAAAAGACTGAAAGAATGGTTGGCACTCACTTCCTCCTTTCTAGAAGGAGGATGCCCTTGAAGAAGGCGCTCTTCATCAGTGGTCCTACTAACAGAAAAAAGCGGACATGGGTAAGAGTCACTGCTTACTGTGACGAATACCTACATATATTTTTTATTTTTGTATTTATATGGTATTTATATGGTTGGTTTATTTCAAACCTTTCATAAAAAGTCTCATACATCATTCCATTTCATTGAACATTATTTAACAAATATATTCACATTACACCTCAGTGTCCCCCTTCAATGGATGCATTAACTTCACAGCATATCAGTTTACATTTGCCAGTTCCAACACATCCTCCATAAACTTTGTTGCTGCTATCATCAAATTCTTCTCCCCTAGTATAAACATGTCACACCATTCTTGACGCAATACGGTTTTATAGCATTTTGCTATTTCACTCATGTAGTTCCTTCTCGGCATGGCATTCAGTCAACAGAAGTTGGTAGGTTTTGATCTTTTTTTTGTTCCTTTGTTCAGAATCTACAAAAAGAGTCACTGCTAGGAATCTGCCTCCTCCTACCTAGACCTTCCCCAGTTGGAAGGATGTTAAGTCTAAGTCTCATAAATGGATCCATATATTGATAACTTGGAAATTTTAGTAAATACTTAGGGAGTTGATTTAATGATCTCCTCTTGTGCTCCATGTTCAACGGTAGCCTATAGGAGCTGCTTTGCCATAGAGTAGCAATCCAATACATTTGTTTTACCGGGAGCTTCATTTTATCCGGGTTAGTTTTAAGGACATCCTCCGTTAGATCCAGCTGCTCAAGCCAGTTTCTACAGGAGGATTTCCAGGTGTCCAAAATCGGATCGCTCCCCTTTGCTTCCCTATTTCCAAGAATTTCGAAAGGGGGAGAGCTCTTATCAACCATACATTTTAGAAACAGACTCGGGGAGCGCCATCTGATCATTGCGCTGAGAGATTGGAGACCCAATTCAATCTAATCAGGGAAATGGGAAGAGATTTAGGCAAGCCCAAGACCCTCCTCCAAATTCTGTCCATAACCCCCCAAATTTCCACAGGGAGGTTATGGACAGAATCCGGTCCATATACAGTATAGGAGCTACTGGGAGTCTGTAAAAAATGATTATCGGGTCACTGGTGAATTTGCCAAGTTTCCTATGGATCTTTCTTGTCTGGGTAGCCAATCTAAGACATTTCAGTCTGAAACCATCCATCCAGGTCTTTTCAATTGTGCTACAGCTGAATGGAACACCTAGGTACACCATGGAATCCACAGTCTCATTTTCCAACGGTTCACTACCCAGGTGAATTTGGACTTCTTTTTTGTACCAGGCTTTGGGAGCACCATTATTTTGGGGTTTTTCGTGTTCACCCTCAATTTGTTCACGTTTAAGTAAAGCTCTAGTTGATTCAATCTTCTTTGGAACCCTATCAGGGTTTGGTCAATCAAGACCAAATCATCGTCGTATAGGACCCACGGAATAGGACGATGCTATATATTTGGGGGAAAGGCATTAATTTCCTCCTGACTGGGTTCCAAATCCAATAAATATAGATTGAATGGCTCTGGGGCCAGGGGACAGCCCTGTTTCAGGCCTCTGAATGTTCAGATTGGGCTTTAAGCTTCCTTTGTCCGACATCCTAATTTTGACTGTCGCTGACGAATATAGGTTCTTAATTGTCTCTAACAGATCTTGTGGGCAATTCCATGTTGATAATTTCTCCCACAGCCTTTCTCTACTGATACAGTCAAAGGCCTTCCATTTGGATCTTATAGCCCTCAACTTCAAGGTCTTTAACAAAAATAAGCTGAGGCTAGTCCAAACCCCATAAACCAATCCAGCTTGTCTTTTATCAAAATGACCAGAGCCTTTCGCCCATTTTTTAGATGCCTCAATAGAATGGACGCAAAGATCTTCCCAAGAGTATCCAATAAAGCAGTAGGCCTATATTTTTTTGGATTGTGTCTCTATCCTCCTCCTTAAAGATTGGGACAATTAGTACTGCTTCCCAAGAAGGGAGGGGACCTCTTGCCTTTAGAATTTGATCAAACAGGACCCAGCAGATGACCGCCCAGTTCTTTGGGTTCTGTTTGAGCATTGCATTTAGGCCATCCGGGCCAGCCGCTCTCTATGGATTTAGATTTTCGACAAGCGTAACTATGTCCTCTTGTGAGAACTCAATTGCTCATGGTATACTGGAAGTTCCAGAGGGGTCTGCCCTAAATTCAGTGGCAGACGCAAAGAGCTCAGAAAAAAACCCAATCCAGACCCTTTCTGGAACTGCAGGAATGACGGTAGCCAGTTGGAGTGTGACATTACTGTTAAGCAGGGCCCAAATGTCTCGCATATTCTTATTGGAGATGATTTTTATAATCCCCTCTGCATCCGCTTGAAAGCTTTGTGCTTTAGTAGCCAACAACCAATTCATATATTGCTGTCTCCTCTTCTTTTTTAAGGCACTTTTGTTGCCTAACTGGAGGCGATCAATGCTACAGAGATCGGCTCTGAACATCTTCTTAGCCTCTTTTTGATCTTTATTAGGGTAATGAAGCCTCTTGAAGTCGGATTTGATTCCCTTATTTGAATTAATTTGGAAGCTCATCAAGAGGCTAGTCTAGTCAATGCCCAGGGTTCTTGATTGGACGACATTTTTATACAAAGCTGTGACCTTTCGGTCCTCCTTAGGAAATATTTGCAAATTATTTCTCCCATGATTTATTTGTAGGGCTTCCCACACTCGCTCGTCAGGACCCCGTTCCTGCCCTTTAAAGCGACGACATATGAGGCAATGATCACTATTTGCCATTACCATGATATTCAGGGATTATAGACATTTGAAAAGACCATTAGATACAAAATAATAAAGTGGGCTTTCTGGGGACCACAGGTCCATGTCACTACCCAGGATATCACCCCTTAGGAGGCCATTCACCATACAGACATCTCCTTTAGCTCTGATAACCAAAGGTACGCTTTTTTCGATAGAGAAGCCCTTGGGAATTTTGCCTCCAATTTGTCTAAGGATCTTATATTAAAGTCCCCACAGATTAAAAAATGGTGAGTCATCAACTCCACCCAGCAATTATCCATACATTGAGTGACAAGCTCCACAAACTCTTCATCCCAGTTCCCTGCTGGTTTCCAATATTGATTGAAGGCAACTAACAACCACGAGATGCTGCCAGAGGTTCTCCCCCATTCTAAGAGAACTGTGACCGTCTGTACATAAGGGCTTGGATTTCTTGTTTCCAATACCTTGAGGTTCTGTCCCAGTTTTACTAGGGTCAGTAGACCCAACAACGGTCTTCCCACTGTTCTTGTTTGTGTCAGGTTAAAACATACTTCAAATCCCTCACAAATCGGTTTAGAGGATAAAAAAGTTTCCTGTAAACACAAAATGTCGTAATTTAGAAAGTCCAAACCTTCCTTAGCAAACAGATGCTTAAAACCTCTAGTGTTCCATGAGGCCATACGTAAGGAGGAAATAGGCTGCATCCCTGGGAGTTAGAGGTTCTGGCCCTGCGAAAATGTGCCTACCAACCAGGACCAGCTTGTTGGAGACTTGTAGCCCCACTTCTGTCTTCACTCCTCCTTACCCTTCTTTCAGTTGGATTAATTTGCTCAAAATACACTTGTATAGATGATGCCCTTTCGCCATTCCTGCGAAGGGAGTCCAATTCTCGCTTTCCTCTTAAAGGTGACACTTTTGAGCCTTGAGCTGGGCTGGAGCTAAAGTTGTTTGTAGTGGGAGCTTTCATCTTAACCTTCTTTTGGCCACGTCCTGGCTTTCCAAGATTTTTAGGCTTAAGAAGATAGCCATCATTTAGCTCAAAACCCATGTGGAGAAAGACTGGGGAGGCCTCGATCATGACATTCTTCACCAGAATTCAGTGGAGATGTAACACCACCCAATCCAGATGTTTTTTACTCACGAAAGCCACAATCTTGATTTCATCTTGACCAATAAATCTGAGTTTGGGAGAGCAATGTAAGCGTTTTAATACATTTCTTCTGTTCATAATTAGGCCATCTTTCTCTGATATAAGCCTGGCTTTCGAAACATTAAGCAATTTAAGTGGAGCCTGTGGACTCACCAGCCCTCTCGTGTTGCCTTCTTCTCTCCGCACAGTTGAGCCAGAAGGCCGTTTGCTAGTTTGCTCTTTTATCTTTGATAAGAGTTAACTTTTTTTGCTCCAGTGTCCCCAGTCAGTTTTTGCCAGATAGCGGGGGAGGAGTGTCGTGTAAGTGGCTGCCATCAAGCTGGTGTTCCTCCTTAGAAGGCTCACTTTTCTCAAACACAAAAGTCAGATCAATTCTTCATACCATCAGAATAGGTAGATGGGTTCATCAACAGGAGCATGGTCTCATCCTCTATATTCGGTGCGTCAATATCCTTTTGAGATACACCCCAAGGCACTGCAGTTTTTGTAAACACTTCAGAGGTACATGTCTCAGAATTAGCAGAATTTGCGAGTGTTAGATTTAGCAAGAATACTCTAGAGCCGTTTGATTTAGCCTTTTTTGGCATTGGTAGGTTTGTAGATTTTTTTGTTTTTGCTTGGGGTTCTGCTCACAACCATCCTCGCTCATGCTCGAGTGTCCAAATACGGAATATCATTTCCTAGTGTCTGATTTTAGCACTTTAGAGGGCAAGCTTGAGGCTGTTACATTTGACGTTTCAGGGCCCCTGACCAGCACCAATGTTTCCTGCTGGGGCAATGCCTATTGTGTATTGTTAAGGATTTCAAGCAGGCGACACGTGCTTTAGTCTCTGCCTATTATGTAGCGCACAACTGAGATGCTTTTCTCCTAATTTTATGCAGATTCAATTTGAGATGGTACACAACTCGTATCACACGCCCTTTTTCAAATTCCCCGGGTCACAATGGACCATGAACCAGGCTGGTTGGTGAAATGCAATATTTATTTATTTTAAAATTCCAAAGAAATCATACAATTTTTAATATGGGTCAGCAATCCCCAATGGGGTGATAATTGCAATGGAATTGTGAGCAATGCACTTGGTTAACCTTCCCCTAGAACATATATACAGCTCAATGGAATAGGAGCTCTTTCTGATTTAGGAAAGATAGCACCCAAGTTAGGATTTCCCCCTGCAATGTTCCCTCAACCCACAGATAATCGAATTATGAGTGGATAGAAAGAAGCAACAGGTAATCGGGAATAAGAGGCAGAAGACCGAATAAAAATCTTCCCTCACAGAATAAGAGGCAAAAACCCTTAACAAAGGCCTAAAATAGCAATAGGAAATGGCAAATAATGAATTAATGTGTTGTTAAATTATAATATACATATGTTTTATCACAATAGCATGTAGGTTATATCACTGGCAATCACAAGGCAATGAATCAGCAAAAGGCATACAATTTGAAAATGAGTGGACAGTTTAGAACAGATTGCAGCCAAATGACATGTGTAAAAGTTGCATTTCTGTTCAATTCCTGCTTTAAATTACCCAAACGTTTTTTAATAAAAAACTGATGAAATACTCAGATTTGGAGTAAGGTTGGGGGATAGATATATATCACAGGGACACTCCAGAGTTGAAAATAGGTCTCTAGCTATGAAACTGGATGAGTTATGCAAGATATAAAAAGGTGCGCTTTGAGTAAAATGAAGCCGTGAAATAGGAAAGGAAATCAGTTGTGACCAGAACAGTTTTACTCTAAACTAGAGTATTCAGACTAAAACACCAAAGATGGACACAGTAAGGTCCAAGGTTGATTTGCAAATTCAACCCTGTCACCCCAGCGCCCAACCCTGGCGGAAACCAGTCTGATCACTCGAAATAGGACTAATGGTTTAGGATTACACAAGACAAAATTGAAAAGAGATGGCGCTAGCACTTTAGAAAGTCACTGGCAAGGTGCACAGATAATTCTAAGTTTTAATAAGTTATCAGGATAAGGATAGGATGGCTTAGAGAGTGGGATAAGGACAAAGGCAAGACAAGATAGGTTATTGGGTTTCTCTGGGGTAGGGATTATACTCACAGTCCACTTTAATTTTGGGATTTTTGGAACGTCAACAGGTTCTGGTCACCACACGGCTGGGCGCCTGGCAAAAGAAAACAGCTGGGTCGTTCTGGTCACCAGATGGCAAGGACAGCGGAATGGCAATGCTGGTCACTGGATACTAAAGGTCAGCTGGATGGCAGGATTGCAGTGTGCATGCTGTTAGTGGGCAGCAAGCCAGGCTGGTTCAGGATACGTCCCAAAAGAATACCACAGCTTTCCCCTTTTTAATGGGAGATTAGTGGGATTTCATAATTGAGGCCTTGCAGAGAATAGGATCTGCAATGCTTGGGTTTTGCAGTGGGCTTTTGATGCCTGGACCACTTCAATAGATCCAGAATTCCAGTCATTAAAGTTGTTTTCTCCAACTACTCGCCTCTAGCCAAATCGAAGAGTCTGGACTGCAGTTGCGCAGAAAGTTCAGCTTCCTTGTCAAGTCTTGACTGGACCGAATCAACGAAGGATTCCAGGAAAATGAGTTTCGTATGCACCATTGCCAGCAGTGTAGCCTGGCCTTTTATTGTCTCATAGAGGGTTTCATATTGCTTTGTGAACGGGTTGATTGTGATGTTCAGGGCCGCCATCACCAAGTTCTGCAGTTGAACGTGAGCCAACCCCCCAGAGACTACAGGAGACATCAGATTATCCACTCCGTTCCTCCTCGGGGGGATACTTGCTCAGGAGTCCAAGGAAGAAGATGAGCTGTATTCCTGGGGCGAGTTACAGGTTGAGGGGAGACGGGCTTGTGGCGTTATAGGAGGCGGCTTCTGAGTGGTTGCCTTAGGTGTACTTGAGATCAAAACCTCTGTATTGCCACTCAATACCATAGCCGGTTTATTCCTCCGCATCAGAATATTAGTTGCAAGGAGTGGGTCTTCGGGGACAAAGACATTTTGGAGTGGAGCAGTTTGTATTAGCCAGGTCACTCAGCCTGCATTGGGTTTGCCTTGTGTAGCTCATGTCGTCAAAATCTGCAGCTAATCACGCCGCCAGAGCCGCATGCTGGTGCTCCAATGCCTTCACTGGAGGAAACAGCCCACACACTGTGGTTTCGATGATGGTCCTGGGGACCCCAATAAAGCATATTCCAGCGAGTTTGGGCAATTGAAAACCACCCAGAGATATGTGGCATCTTCTTCAAACTCCTAGTCTTCATTGGCCCCCTTTACCTCAGAAGGGCCCCGGGGCATGGGCAAGGGAATGGGGAGGGAGATCAGCTGGGGGGTTGTGCAGGGGCGGCCCATGATCTAAGGAGCAAGAGGAGCTGGAACCATTGGGGAGTCCTGTATAGGAACAGGCAAAGTTTCCTTATATGCTAACTCTCCCTCTCGCTCGAAATTATTACGCCCGTATCACCTTTTTGGTTCATTAGATTGGAAGTCTGAGCACATGCCTGAGGGCTTTTTCGCCTGTTTTCCCTGTATCTTGAGATATAAGTTCAGTTTTTGTAAGCGTGGAAGTATTGACAGGTGCATGCTTGTTAGGTGGGGTAGATGTTGGATCCTCATGCTGCTTTCCCTTCCGCCTAGCAAAGGGGCTGTTTGACAGCATAGTTATAAACCACTTCTCAAGCCCTATTAGAGATACAAGAAGGAGCATGAGTGAATCTTTTGGATGTTCGCCGCTAGTTTACTCAGTCACTCACACACTTAGATCCTCCGACGTCGCTCTCCTACCTTTAACCAGTAATCCGATCCTGCAGCTAGTCTTGCCTCGCTTCCCAGCCTGCTCACACTGCAACGACTGCCCACCTCTGCTGGCCAGCTCTGCAGCGCGCTCTGCGCTATGCTCCATTAGTTGTAGGAAAGGCACACCGCCAATGAAGGAAAGCAAAAGCAGACTCTCTCCACTTGCAGACTGCAACGACTGCCCACCTCTGCTGCCCAGTTCCACTATATGTCGTCCCTTTTTCCCACAGGGCAGAACTGTTGTCATGTGGCCAGAAAGGTGCAGACACAGTCCAATAATTCCCTTGGGAGTTCAACACAGCGGGAGGATCAAATGGGGAGGGATATCCCTCCTATTAAGACCGGAGGGGAGAACACAGTATATAGATACCCCTTATAGAACCCCCATACCCTTATAGACCCCACAGGGTAGTGGAGTCCATACCTCTGCCATATTATGCTGAAGGGTAGACTATATGAATGTCACACCATGTACTGAGATGAAGAACAAGAGAACCCAAATGAATATCGGAGCAAAACAACTAGGATGAAGAAGAAGCGCTGAAGAATGCTGAAGAATGCGTGGAAGAATGCTGAATACAGCTCAAGCAGTAACAACATTGTCTAGACAATGTGGACAATTGAGAACGCTTACCAGTATAAAGATGGAAGAAGGACTTGTTACTGGGTCAAGCCCACACTGGAGCAACCTCAGTCGCAAGAGGTGCCAGCGTAAGTTGGGAAGGCAGGCAGAGCTGGACACTGAGAAGGGAGCAAGAAGGAGAGAAGTTGGCCCCAAGGGGAGAGGGCCCTCTCCACGCAAGAAAGCTCCCGGTGAGCCTAGCCACGGGTAGACGCAAGAAAGCAAAGCTGCGTCCTCAAAGCCTCACCTCTGCTGATCCACAGAGAACGCCGGAGGACAGCGAACGCAGTCTAACCCCATAGCAGACTGCTGGCATTGCGAGAGACCCTCAGCCGTTGCGTCCATTAAACAAGGTGCTCTGGCTATTGGGTAGACGGAGGGGCCCTAAGAAGCAGTAGTAGAAGTTACCTGAATAGGAGAGTCACTGAATACACTGTCATGGAACCTCATGGACTGCAAGGAAGTCGGAGTGAGCGACAGAAGAAAGGCAAGTACGGGACTCACCCACATGAAGGTTGTATCCAAGGCAATCTTCTTTGTGGCAGTACCTGGGTGGTGAAGACACCAGGGCTGCTACAGGTACAAGAAAGAGAGATAAGAAGCAGTAGTAGAAGTTAACTGAAGGGGAGAGACCCTGAGAGAGGATCGGAGGCCCTCAATACAGGGACAAGGGACCCTGATGGATAAAGAAGCAATCCCAGAAAGAGGGCGACAGAAGAGAGTCGAGTCTGAGAATCACACCCATATGAAGATTGAATACAAGGCAAACTTCCTCGTGGCAGTATCTGGAAGGTGAATGCACCAAGTCTGCTACAGATGCAAGGAAGAGCAATAAGGGTCTGGGACCTCCACATGCAAACACATTGTATCTAGAGATGTCTCACCACGGTGGCTACGACTGTAAAAGACAGAAGATCAAGAACACTGAAACCAAACCTGAGGAATGCTAGCTGAGCAATAATACTCCAGCCTAAACTAAACTTCAAAACCAGTGTCTGGAAGGTTAGTGAACCGGATAGACTGTGAGAGTAAAAGAAGAAAGGGGAAGGAGCATATATACCCCTTTGAAGCAGAGTGGACATTGTTACCCGCCAAGAGGAAGGAAACCCTCTCTTGGCAATACCAGGAGTCGACAGCCTGCCGGACCAATGCTGTCTATCTTCTTGGAGTTGTTTTGAACCTTTTGAGAACTTATGTGTTTTGAGCTACAGTGGAACTATGCAACTATCAAGAATATAGTTGAATTATTAGTGTGAAGGTTATAGATAGGTTTTTGACACAACATTGGACTTATTTGCTTTTGACATCCTGACTTACCCATTAGAACATTTTGTTGAATAAAAGTTTGATAACCAAAATGCCACCCTTTTGTCAGTCTCATCTGAACCCTTACATTACCCACTTATTGATCAGAATTAGAAGAGGGGAAGATCGCAGTGAAGGAACCATTGTTTTCCCAGTGTATAGAGACCACTAAGAGTAATAATTAATCGGTTGCAAGAATTATCCGAGTCTGTTGTCTCTTTCCACCCTGTCTCCCTTTATGGCATTCCTTTTTGTTTTTAAGTGGCAAACATCAATTTACAGCAGTCTGCAACTTGTGGCTTTCCAGATGTTTTCAACTACAGTTCCCACCCTCCTTTACCAGTGACTGTGCTGGATAGAGCTGATGGGACTTGTAGTCCAAAACTTCTGGGGAGCCAAGGGCTGCATACCCCTGCCTTACACTGAAGCACAGCAGGGGTACTTTGTATCCCTTTTTCTTTTGATTTTAGGAATATTTCTGTTACTTTTAGCAAGTGTCCAAGACGGGATGGTGGCAGCGGATAGTTTTTCAAACGTGGTTTTCAATTCTTTCACCTGCATTTCCCCGTATAGGGCCATTTCAAATACCATATACTCAAAATGGATGTGTCACTCGTTTTTAGCCACGTCCATTGGCTATCTTATCCTTTGGCCTTCCTGAAATACCATATCAGTAAAATCCTTTCCCGGCAAAGCAGCAGTGTGTGTTCTTGGCCCGGTCCACATCTTGGCCAAAGTGTCGGTTGCTCTGTAGCTGGACAGATGTGATGGCAGCATTCTGTCCATGATTGTACAGCCCTTCACAGTTTGAACGGTACAGATTCTTACCATTGCAGTGCTTAGGGGTGATTTTGGCTTGAATTTAAGATTAACAGACAACGCCATTGAAGCCAAGACCCATTTGAAGAGATGCAGCCCGCTGAAAACCCGATGATGGTTACAGCCAACCACCATTGCTTCCAGCAGAGTTTGGGCGTAGTCCTGCTCCTCTTTTCTTATCTCACAAAGACTCTGGTTGTTGCTTCAACCTCTGGACTGGTAGCAACAGCCAGTCCCGACCCCTGATCGATGATGCTGCTTTTGGAAGCCTTGGGAAATGTCCCGGGACCACACTGTGGACTGACTAGCTCCCACCTTAGCCCATTCACTGAACCAGTGAGCATCCCAAGCTCAGACTTGGTACTCCTCAGACCCTCAGCTTGTGAGCCACAAGCCATCTTCCTGCAGTTGCTGATCTCCAGAACGAAGAGGGGCTTGCTGGACCCGCTTCTTTGACCTCCTGAGCGCAGTTAACTTTGCTGCTGTCCGCCTTAATCGTGTCCATGGTATTTCGGGCAATGTTATAATTGTGCTACTCTTCATCTCATGCCTGGGTCGTCCCGCTGCCAAGCCACAGGAACAGTCTTGGCAAATCATGGAACCGCCAACAAGCTGCACTCAATCCCCACCCCAAAATCGACCACTTCACCTGCGACCCTAGAACACCCTGCTTAGGGACCAACACTAGAAGTGGGCCAAGCGAATTCAGAAACCACTTGGAAGGGGAGCAAACTTTCATACCTGTATTCACACCCCGCCATAGGATTGTGCAGATGTAAAGTCCTTACCCTACCTCTCTCTTGTGTAGCCGTGATCAGTGTAGTTCAACCAAGTATCGCCACCTAGGTTTCCCCTAGAGTGGTGAGATTGGGAGAGGACCCCTAAAAAACTTTACATGCCTTTGTTCTTGCATCATTGCAATACTTTCACTCGGCTGTTGGCTTTGCCAAAACTTGTCTCTCTACTTCTAGAGACTCCTCACTCCAGGCAACAGTCTGCGCATATAGACAAGGGCTGGTCTCCTGCTGCGGGAGGAGAGCGCCTCTCTGTTGGGGGAAGTGGAGTCTGGTGCTCGGACATGAAGCCAGGAAGAGGCACGGGCAGTGCAGTGGCAAGAACTCATGATCACCTGATTAAAGCCACTGACTTCTGCGGTCCTCTGCCTGTGCACTTGGTGTGGTGAGACCATGCCCCACAGACCCACAGGACGCTGCTGCCTGCCTGCGGCGGCTGTTGCCCCCGGCGAAACACAACTGTGAAAGAACTACCAGCGGACGAGCCCTGAGGCTCCCGCTTCCGCTACAGGACACTGCTGGAGGCATACTCTACAAGCGCTGAGGTGGTTTGGAGTGTGAATGCCCCAATGAACATCACTATTACATCCTGCATGCTGAAAAAAATGGAGACTGGTGGCTCGGCTCTGATGTGATCGAGATGACCCTCAATAAGCGGCCTTTACTCCTGAGTGCTAATGCTTCTTACACTGGGAATGAGCTATCTTGATGTGGGATGTTTTGAACCTTGTGCACACCTCTAGGACACCCTAAACCATGGATTAGTGCCACTACCCTGCGAACCTGGACCTCGGCAACTCTAGGTATCTGCAAATTTCCAGTGAGTGATGGCTGGCCATTAACACTGCCCCTACACTATCTGTATTAAACTTGATCAAAGGTATGGCGATACCATCCACCTTCTTGACTGATTCCATCTGACTTCCTCCTTTCACTGCATACTGCGCCTCTTTTGGCTAAACTGTAATGTGGCATTTGTTTTTCCATCTTGCACCCCATATTGCATTGCATTTGTGTCCCTTTTTGCTAAACCGAAACGTGGTGTGTGCGTTCTTTCTCCATCTTGCACCCCATATTGCAGTGCATTTGTCTCTCTTTTGGGTAAACTGTAACATGGTGTGTGTGTATTCCATCTTGCATCCCATATTTCATTGCAAGTGTGTCTCTTTTGGCTAAATTGAAACTTGGGGTGTGTTTTTACCATCTTGCACCCCATATGGCATTGCAAGTGTCTCTTTTGGCCAAACTGAAACGTGGTGGTTCTTTTCCATCTTGCACCCCACATTGCATTGCATGGTGTCTCTTTTGGCTAAACTGAAACGTGAACCTGATCTGTCTAGCTCAGTCTGACTTTCTGCCTGACCTAATCTTCATCTTCTTCACTTCATTTTGTACCCAGTTTGAATTTCGAACCTAGGTGTGTGTTTGTAACCTCTTGCACCCTACATTTTTCATTGCATTTTTTTGTGCTTTTCTAGCATCTACTAGGCCACCTGGCGAGTTTGGGCTAGGACTGTGCAGTGCAGCCACCCCTCTTTCTTCACCTATCCTCTGCCACTTGGATGGCACTTACTATCTCTCCTATCTTCTCTAACTGCTACACTATCACCTACCCTCCCTCTCTCACGAGGTCTGGAAGAAAAAGCACAAAAAAGACATCCTGAGCGCCAAACTTGGCCTACCCATCGAAGACACCGATTGTCAACGCATCTTCCAGACAGGTCTTCACTGATAGCCTCTTCTCTGTCCCCTCCCCAGATGCAATCCATTTTATCTCTACTCTCTCCCCTTTCACATCTTCTCCTATTAATGGTGGCACCAAGTGGGAAGTTCTCTTGGCAGGCTTCTCATCATCACACTGTATTATTAATGCCTACCACACTGGCACTATCCTGGTTCAGGGTCCTCAACCCAACCTCCTTCTCTTTGACCAGCGTCTGCTGTACCTCATTAACTCCCTTCCTTCACCTGCCTCTCTCCAACCATTCTCCCTGTCCCTCCCCCTCCGACTGTGCTCCTGTACTCCTCCACGGAAAACCTTAAAAGGCAGAGACGACCTTCACCTGGCGACACTTAATGCCCGCTCAGCCAACAAACATTCCGCCATCTGCCTCCTTCTTGAAGACATTGACCTCAACATTCTCGCTCTTACTGAGACATGGTTCAATGCCAGCTAAGTTACTGCTTTTGACTCTCTTCTCCCCCGATGGCTATAAGATAATTTCCAAGCCACAAGCTAATCGTGCTGGCGGTAGGGTTTGCCTCTATCTTCACTGAGTGGGTTCCTTCCTTCTTCCCTCATACCCACCCAGCCTTACTCCTCCTTTGAGAGCCTGGTCTGCAAGTTGGTCATCTCTCCCTCCTCCTCTCTGACCATTGCCACTATCTCCATGCTCCCTGGCACTACCACCCTGTTCCTCTCTGAATGGGCTGATTTCTGCTCCTCTCTCCTCACTACCACCTGTAAGCTCCTTATCCTGGGCGACTTCAACATCCGGAGTCCTCTATCACAGTATCCACCCTCTTCCTTGACCTCTGCATCTCGCTCTCCCTTCTTTCGTCTGGGCCAACCTACTCAGCATGACACACTCTTGATGCCCCCATCCACCACTCTGATCTTTCACTCTCACCCCCTTGGATCACGCTGCTATCCTGGTCAGACCACTCTTTCCTCCAGTCTTACCTCAGTCCCCACGACCCTCTGACTGCACCTCCTCCAACCCGGCCAACCTCGTTCACGAACATCTGTCCGATGAAATGTGTGTCAGGTGCTGCCTTCGCATCCACCTACATCCACCACTCTCCACCACCCTTGACTCTACCTCTGACTCTGTTCTCAGCGACCTCCATCTGGCAATTACTAACACTATGGATAGTCTTGCCCCAGTCATGAGGATCTGCCTGAGACCTGCCTCTAAGTGTAATACCTGCTACGACTCCGAACTTGCATCCCGGAAACTTAAATGCAGAACGGAAGTGGCAAACCTCGGACTCACCCTCTGACAAAGTGTTAGGCAGAATCCTGGGCAGTGCCCTTAGGGACCACTACACAAGATTAAGACTACAGGTGGTAGTACAATTTCACCTTTGTTACAAGCCTGTACTACTATGTCAGAGTGGTAGCAGTAGCAGAGCAGCCAGACTTATCTCAAGAGCAAATGAGCAGTAGTAGAGATTACATAAAGGACTGCAATTACTGTGACTCAAGCAAACACTGACTCAAGGTTTTTGGTTAAAAAGTAAAAGTACATTTATTTTAAACCATCTGTTCACAAAACACTTCACTTCTATTAAATTAAAACCACACGTCAAATACACTACACACAACCAATTCCCCTTGTGCAGAACAATTCAAGGTAAGTACCTTTGGATTTTTCAGACCGGTGTTGTGAAACAAAGACATTACCGGGGGTTATTATGCGATCAATCTTTGACAGTAACGACTGTTCGGTCTTACGAAAGAGAACCTTAATCGCAAGCAGAAATGTTACCGTAGTCAAACACACTTAGCACATGAATTAACACAAGAGAGTTGGGGGCAAAAATCATAGGCAATACTTTTGTCAAGGCAGATAGAATCACGAGACATGTTCTAAAACGTAGATAAGTCAATAGGCCTGCGCCAGTGTCAATGGGGCAGGGGTCCTGTTGTCGGGGATCACAAGGTTCGAACAGTTCACGATTTGAGATTGCCAGGAGTACTCTTGGATATTGTCAAAAGGGAAGCAAAAGTTATAAGAGGGAAGGAAGATGAGGACAAGCCTTTGGTGAGGAGAAAAGGGGTTCGCCCTAGTTCCTCGAAGTCTGACACAGTACCTTATTTGTATGGCGAAGAGCTGGTGCCACAGCAGTTGTTCCTGGTAGTTCCTGCAGCCTCACGGTTTCTGAAGCTTCAGTCATGGGGACAAGGAGGACATCTGGAGGGATCTGCACTACCCAGGGATGAAGCCAGCAGCAGCAAAAGCAACAGTGAATAAAAGGTGCGCTCGTTTAAAACAGGAGAGGCTCTTCAGGTGGCTATCCTGACCACTACAGCTGTGTGCAGCGATTTCGACCAAGAAGAGGATCCTCTGCCTGTGGAAGGTGAGTTGGTTGATCCCACCAGGCTCAAGGGAAGAAGACTCCGGACTGGATCTTCTCTTATCGTTGAAGGGTAGATAGCTCAGGACTGCAGCAGGGCTTCACCGGGACTCGGGAGTTGCAGCAGCCGTCTTCTTCTCTGCTTCTCTTCGGTTCCTTGCAGTTCCAGTGGTGACTCGGACTTCCAGCTCAAGAGACCTGCCTTTTATCCCAAAATCCCCCATTCACACAGCCTGGCCGTCAACCACTCAGCAGGGGGATTGTCCGGCCCGGACAACCACCTCAGCCAATCAATACAAAGTGCGACCCGGGTCTCCAAGGAGACCCTGTGCAGGGGGTGACTAAACCCCTCCCTCACATTCAGCCCACCTAGACACCCAGACGCCAAAGGAGGGCTTCTGGACAGAATCCCGCCAAAGGTTGCCGAACAAAGGAGGGAAACCTGGTTTGCCGCGCAAAGTAAAACACAAGAAGGATTTGATAAAAACCCAACCGGAGCTGAAATAAAAAGTATTTGGTCAAACGGGTTTAAGTTCGAGGCTAATATAATAGCCTAAAACAGTACCAGGTTTATATAGTATAATCGCGGTAGAAAGGTTAGGGTAGATACCACTGCCACCAGGCAAGTCTTAGTGTGAAGAGAGCAAAATAAAGCTCAGAGAGGCACAGACAAAAAAGGATAGTAATTAACCCTTTCCAGTACTCCATGTAAGATGTGGTGTACTGGGTCTGTAGTTTTAAAAGACTACATAAAGTAAATGACAGTGTTACCTGATTCTGTGGGACAGTAGTTAGCCCCAGAAAAATGGAGTCAGTGGGAAGTCTCAAAGACAACCCTGCGTCACTGCATTGAAGGTGCTGTGTAACACACACAAAAAGTGGGGCTCATGGAGGGGTGTAGCTCCAGAGCCCAAGATCACACAAACAGTAGAAATACACATGGCAAAACACATGTAAGAGTGGGAATAAAGCTCACACTCTTACCAGGTGGAAAAAATAAACCCCAGAAATCCAGCAAAGCTGCTGAGGGACTCACTAGGTGAGGGGAAATTAGCCATACAATTAGAATTCTCCCTAACACAAAGAGGCCTGCCGTCTGCTCCAAAGTCAATATAGACTCTCCATCCATGACCAGAAAAGGGCCCACATCCAGGCCCCCATCCAGGCTCGGGTATCGCGTGCTTCTAACAACACGGCTGAACTCTTTAAAATATGCTGGGAACTAGCCAACCCTTCTGCAGTCTCCTCCTCCCGACCTCCGTCCCAGGCCCTCTGCAACGCACTAGCAACACACTTCACCACTAAATCTCTGGCCATCCTGAGCACTTTTGCTAACCTCTGGCCCAACCCCTCTCCCACCTCTTTGCCTCCTCTTCCTCTCTCTCCTTCTCCCCTGTCACACCTGATGAGGTCACCAGAGTTGTCCGCTCTATGAAAGTCTCCTCCAAACCGGTTTCCCATTGCTCCTCGAGAACCATCAAGGATAACATTGGTGCTCTTGCTGATCGCTGCAACCACTCTTTTGCTACTGGATCTTTCCCCTCCTCCCTCAAGCACCCCCCCTCCCGTCCTGACAAAACACGTCCCTACGTGTCCAGCTAACTACCGCCCTATTTCTATCACCCCCTTCTTTGGGAAACTCCTGGAGAAGCTAGCATTCCACCAACTTACCTTCCTCACTAAACCTGTTGGGTTTAGTCTCCAGTCTCCACGACCATACATTTGGATTCTGTGCATCCAGAGGCACGGAAACTACTCTTCTGAACACCCATGAAGAACTATGTGCATTCCTTGATTCCAACTCTCCAGCTGTCCTCATTCTACTTGATCTCTCCTCTGCCTTTGACACAGTCAACCACTCTATCATAAAACTGCTCAATGATACCCATAGTATCTTGCAGCAGACACTGGACTGGCTGACCTCTTTTCTAACTGAAGGTCCGTCCAAGTTTATTCTGGGCATCTTCACCTCCCCTACCACCTCCTCCACCTGTGGTGTCCTCCAGGGCTCCGACCTCTCCCCCTGGCTCTGTAACACTTACCTTGCTCCACTGGCACGCATCATTTCTTTCTTCTGATCAACTTCCAGTGCTATGCAGACGACACTCAACTCTTCTTCAAACTTCCTACCTACCTTTTCTCACTTTCCCCAGAAGTTCAATATAACCAGAGCTCTGGTTCTCTCTAGGCTTGACTACTGCAATAGCCTTCTCTTGAATCTACCTTTCTTCCTCCCTAGGACCCCTCCAGCTAATCCAGAATAGGGCAGCGAGATTTATCCTTGGCCTCAAGCCCAGGGACCGCATCTCTCCTGCCCTAAAAACTCTTCACTGTCTCTCAGGTGCTGCACGGATAAAACTCAAATCCCTCTGCATCATCCACAAGGCTGTCTGGGGCCGGGGACCAGACTATCTGCAACCTGCTATTACTAAATGTTCTCCCTCTAGACCTCTACGTTCCTCCGGAACCAACTTTGTGTGTGAAGCGTTTCGCTAAACAGAGGGCTGGAGCCGATCTCTTGCTTGGAACAACCTTCCCCGTCCTCTTGAGCCGAACCTCCTCAAATTCTGGAAGCTCCTCAAGACCTTCCTTTTTACTTCCTCCTTCCCTTTTTCCCTCCTGTGCTAATTTAGATTTGTATTTTTATTAGGTTTATATAGACGCTTTGATTGGTGACCAGGCCCTTATGTGTCCTCGGGGCCCTGGCCTCACAAACCCAATCGCCTCAGCTTCTGTCTACAAACAACACTTGCCTCCGCACCCACCTGCCTACGCCATTGTAGGCCTGCACTTACCCACTATTGCAGCTCAACACTCCTAGCACTTACTATACTGAGCAATTATATCTGCTGCTCAGAACAAGGACGGAACCCCCAGCACTTAACCCCCACTCCTTCTTCCCCTCTTCTCTCTCTGCACTTGCACGTTATGAATAATCACTAGGTATAATAGGTTTGTGTTATCCTGTATCGTCCATTGTGTATATTGTTTTCAATCCTATGTTCCCTCCCTGTTGCCGTATGGGCGCATTTGTGATGCTGGAAATTCATCGGAGGGACAGGGCCTCCGTATCCTGGTCCTTTACTGCTTTTACATGTGTTCTGTTGTGTTTTCCACGCAGGAGTTCATGTGGGATTCCTGGTGGTGCAGCTCTCAGTTTTGGTGAACAGACCCATGGGATACCCTTATGGTACCCTAGTGTATGTTTTTGGGCACATGTGTGTGGCCCACAGAGCAGGGTATGGACTGTTGGCAGCTCTGTGCTAAAATGATTGGTACCCTGAGTGTCCTCCATTTTAGGATGCCCAGGCCCTGTCATTGGAATCGGTAGATTCCTGATGGAGACAATATGGCTCCCATGGCCTCTTGCTGTCCGTCGCCTCTTACCTTGATCTTTCTGAAGTCCCGGGAAGCCCTGACTCTGTCCCTTTCCCCTGACTGCCTGTTGGGGGGAAGTTCCATATATGGTAGTGTGGAGCCTTCCCAACGACCATATGTTGTGGGTACACCTGTGGGTGGGACCTGGGTGAATGGAATGTGTGACGAATATGCACTTCTTGTTGTGGATGTCTAGTTTCTGGTGTTTGGGGGGCGTGGCTTGAGCTCATGCCATGAGGACGCTTTCACCTGCGGTTCCTGCCCAGATCCTGAAAAGATCCTGCGTTCTTCGAATAAGAGACACAACCGAGTGGCTTTGCCCGCACCGGCGGCCTCGACAAGCAGTTCCCCAGCCCACGGACCACACAAAACACAAAATCGGAGTGCGGGCAGGTGAGGAGAAGACGGCAAAGCGGGGACTCCCCAGGCTTCAAGATGGCCGACGCGACATCGGCTCGGCAGTGAGGGGGAGGAGCGGCTGGGACATTCGGTGCTGTGCAAACCCGCCGGCGCTGTGCGCTCCAGCACACTGAGAAGGTGCTGCGGAGGACGCCGGGGGACACCGAGACCTGCTGTGGTGACTGCCCTGACTATCCCATGCGCTAAGGCGAGGCTGCGGACTCGCGAGCGGAGGCGGGCCGTCTCCTGCTGCGGGCGGCCAGGGGGCTGCCCATGATACGCACCTGCTGCCTTGGAGCATGGCGGTGTGGCCCCCCTGGAGGTGGGCGGCAAAGGGGCGCCCTGCCCTGATTGAGGACCGGCGGGTGCAGGCGGGAAGGATCTGGCACCCCCCGCACACGTGTGCAGTGAAAACACCGAAGGGGACAAGAGGTACGTGGCGCACCTGCGCTCCCGCGGCCCACCGGTATAGACACACTGCGAGCAAGGGGGCTGGGTGATACCTGGACACAATCCCCTGTGGTCCCCCACAGGTTGCAAGCGACGCGGGCCATAGCTAGGTGGGGACACGCAACAACAGATGATCCAGAGCTGGGATACCACTTGCTGCAGAAGCGCTGGGTGGGTCGAGAACAAGGCACTGGGCAGGGTGCTGAAGTCTACTACCTGCCATATCACGCTGGGGGCACCTCATCCTGCACTGATCCAAGGGCACCAGAGCACAGATCCTGGGGCAACAGACCACAGCCTCCACAAACCACAGAGGGCTGCGTGGGCTGGGAACCACAACAGAGCACGCAGTGACAGGGATGGCTTGCGACACAACATTCTGAGGGACCCCCACACATGAGGGTCTGCTGCATAAACGACAGAGTGCCCTGGACCTGCTAAGGTGCCTATGACCGACGGCACGGACCCCTGCCCCCAGCCAGTGGAAAACCTGGAACCCTAGACACAAAACTCTTTCGTGCCTGTCAAGCTGAAACTCAGGAAATTGAACCTCAAGTACATGCTCATGTACCCGTCCCGCCTCAAGGTCCTCTATAAAGGGCGTGCCATTTTTCTTGAAACGCTGGCTGTGGCCAACATGTGGCTGGAGCACAACAACCTGGACGATGGCCGGGAAGCGTCACACGAGGAACGATGGTCCAGTCAGCTACGGGGAGGGGGGTGGGACCTAATAAAGGAAGCTCTTGCGGGCGCAAGTACAAAACAAGAGGGCCGCCACAGTTTGCTATGAGGCAGGAGCGAGGCAGGAGCCTCCGACTGGGCGAAAGCACACACCCCACGAACCGTTCAGTGACGGCCGGTTGCTGACACATCACAGCCCGCACGCCTTAGCCCTGGAGGGCCAGTCAGTTGCGGGGGTGCTCGAGAGCCACAGACACAAGGTGGCTGCTGAGCGCAGTTACCTAATTTTGGTATGGTTAAAAGTTTGTTTGGTTCTTGTTTGTTTCGATCATGCAAGCAGTGAGATCTCAACAAAAAATGGGGCATGTAACATGAGGAACGGGAGTGCTGTCGAAAGTTATGGGGTGGGGTGGTGGGCTCAGCCGGAGCCATGGACTAGCTCGCCAGTTGGGGCGAGATCAATGGCTGGATGACCCCGGAGCCAACCAGCAGGGTCGCACATACCGAAATGGCCAACGATATTAGAATCCTAACATGGAATGTCCGGGGGTTGGGCACCTACATATGCAGAAACAGAATTAAGTCTTTCCTTAATAGGAAGAAGGTGTCCATAGCTCTGCTTCAGGAGACCCACTTGACGCAACAAACCCTGGGGTTGCTGAGAGATCACTGGGATGGGCAGTGTTTCGGGGCTCCTTATTCCAAATATGCCCGGGGAGTGCTTATCTGGATTAGCCCATTGGTCCTGTTCAAGGTGTAGAGCTGGAAGGCAGACCAGGAGGAATGTTATCTGTTGGTGAGGGGCTGGATTGAACAGACTGAAAGCAGCATAATAAACTCATATGTCCCCAATTACGGAATCCCAAAACACTTGGACACACTGGGAGCCAAACTAGCCAGCTGCCAAGACAGCCACTGCATCTTGGGGGGGGGGTGATTTTAACTGTGTTAGGGACTGGGAGCTGGACAGTTCCAAATCACAAGTAACCAAAAACGACGCGGCGACCAGGGCGCTTAACGCGCTGATAGAAACCTTGGACCTGGTTGACGTGTGGCGAGAACTCCACCCAATGGACAGAGAGTACTCGTACTTCTCCTCCCCCCCACTCCCTGCGCACCAGAATAGGCTATATATTTGTACCCAAACATTACCAGCCACAAATGGACTCGGCTCAATACTTGGGCAGGTCAATATCGGACCATTGCACGCTGCAGGTGACGTGGAAAGTGAGGGGCCCCAGACCACCCATACCACTATGGCGCATGTCACCAGATGCCCTGACAGACCAGGCTTTTGCGGAGGGGTTACGGGACAAACTGGACGAGTACATGCAAATAAATGTGGGCAGTGTTGAACAATGGGGCACAGTATGGGAAGCAATGAAAATGGTTGTCAGAGGGGAGGCCATCACAGGAGCTGGAGGCATATGGAGAACACTAAGGGCTGAACTGGAAAAAACTGAAGAGGAGGTAAAACACAAGGAAGCCAATACCAAACGGACACAGGGGGAGGAGGATGTACTAGCATTGCTGCAAGGAAATTGCTTAGAGACATGGGGTAGGCTCTCCAAATTTGACATCACTGTGAAAACAGCCAAATCACACGCTGAAGGTGATAGACCAGGCAGGCTGCTAGCATGGTTATGTAGAAGGGGATGCCCACAACACCAAATAACTGAAATCAAGGACGAAATAGGCACGTCACATAACAAGACATAAACGACACATTCCAGAATTTCTACTCCCACTTATACATCCACGACCATCAAGTGACACACTCAGACATAATAGACACACTGGAAGAAATAGGCCTTCCCAAAATAGAGGAAACACATAGAGAGGCCCTAGATGCTGAGATAACTGGTGA
Organism: Ambystoma mexicanum; assembly: GCF_040938575.1. NCBI lineage: Eukaryota > Metazoa > Chordata > Amphibia > Caudata > Ambystomatidae > Ambystoma > Ambystoma mexicanum. The sequence goes on from NC_090936.1 coordinate 997,269,309, forward strand.
AGGTATTGCTGAGGCAATCGGGTCCCTCGCCTACGGCAAAACACCAAGTAGCAACGGACTCCCCCCAGAGTTCTACAAAGCATATGTCGATGTCATCACACCGGTACTGCTCAAGGTCTGTCAAGAAGCATTCACCAACGGGGTACTACTGGGGTTTATGAGGGAAACACTAATTGTCCCAATACCTAAACCCGGGAAACTGACGGAAAGCTGTGACTAATATAGCCCCTTGGCGATGCTAAACTATGACGTCAAAAGCCTCACCACAATCCTTGCCAAACGCTTGAATAGAATAATTGGGGACATAATGCACAGCGATCAAACAGGCTTTATACCTGGGTGCAGCACCGCCCTAAATCTGCACACAGTGCAACACATTCTGGCGCAAACCGAGGGATCACAAAAGGAATATGCTATACTCTCCCTGGATGCTATCAAAGCGTTTGATTCAATCTATTGGGACTGGGTGCTGGCGGCAGTGAGGGGGTTTGGATTTGGAGAGGTCTTTATTCGCTGGGTTTGCATCCTGTACACTAATCCCAAGGCCAAGGTAAAAACAGGGAGATTGGTGTCTGCGATCTGGGACATTGAGAGGTGGACTAAGCAGGGCTGCCTGCTCTCCCCAATGCTGTACGTCCTAAGTCTTGAACCCATAGCGATATATCTTAGGAAACAGTATTTAGACGCAGGCATCTGGGCTGGCGGAGCCGGGCACCTACTATGACTCTACGCGGATAATGTGTTTCTATATGTCAGGGACCCGCATTTTAACGTCCCAGTAATCCTAGATATACTGGACAATTACACCAAGGTATCCGGAATCGGCTTTAGCAGATCCAAATCCTGCATATTCCCAATAGCCGGATTGAGAGGGAGAGACCCCAGCACGTTGCCCGCGGTTGGCCTCAGATGGGAAACTGTCTCGTTTAAGAACCTGGGGGTCAACATTAAACACACGCCTGAACAGCTACACGAACATAACGCGGCTAGAGTGCTGCATGGCATGAGGAACTCGAAGTTCTGGGCCAAGCTACCGTTATCATTACTAGGCAGGGTAGCCATCACCAAGATGATCATCCTCGCGAGGTTCCGATACTTCTTTAACAATGTGCATTATTACATCAAGGCTTCCTTCTTTCGCACACTGGAAAAGCTGATCCGTGGGATCCTATGGGGCGCTGCCCGCCACAGACTCTCACTAAAAACACTATACCTGCCATACGACCAGGAGGGCGTGAAACTGCCAAATCTAGAAAAGTACTACCTGGCAGCCCAATTTAGCCACGTCGTCAAATGGCTGTCAGAGGACCCCACCTCTGAGACTATCTTGCTACAACATTTGGTTGTGCCCACCACACTAAAAGAAGCACTCTGGGTAACTCTTGGGGCGACAGAACACACTCAAATGGTGGTAATGCTTCGGCGGAAGATATGGAAGAGGACACGAGCTGTACTAAAAGTCATGCACCCTTACTCCCCAGAAATACCAATACCAATAGCACAGGTGCATGCCAGGACAGCGCAAACTTGGTGGCGCAGTGAAGATGGGACGGATATGGGATATACACGTGTGGAGACATGCATGACGAAGGGGCCTTCAGGGAGTTCAGCTCAATACAGGAACGGGAAGGGGTCCCCGGCGGGCAGTTCCTGTGGTACCAACGGGTCCGAAAGGTGGCCAGAGATGACTGGGAGGGTTGGCCGGACGAGCCACAGGTCGAACCAATCCTCGCCCTGATGTACAACCTTGGCGATGGCTGGCACCCAGTCTCTAGCCTATATAGCATGCTCATAGATACACCCAACCCCAAGAGCGGAGCGCTAAAAGAACAATGGGAGGAAAACCTGGGCACAACATTAACAGAACAGGACTGGGAGAGGGCGCTGCGTTACCCCAAAGCAGTGTCATGAAACCACTGGTTCAAACTGATACAGCTAACTGTGCTGTACCGCACTTACATAACCCCACACAGGATAGCTACCTTCAATAAGAACGCTAGCTTGCGATGTCCATGGTGCAGAAGGGAGGAAGCCGACATGATACGCATGTTCTGGGGCTGTGAGCGGGTGAGGGACTTCTGGTCACGAATAGAACAAGCTTGCAGAGCAGCCGGTGTTATCCGGTACGAGTGGGCACCAAGAGAGTGCCTGCTTGGAACTTACCCCAGGATCAGCAAGCATAAACATGTGCTCAGATTGATGGACCTCGCATGTATCATGGCCAAGAGAACCATTGCCATGTCATGGTAGAGGGCCGGGGGGCCACAATACCAACACTGGCACAGGGAATTCGAGAGATGGGCGGAGGCCAAAACTAAGGTATGGATGGAGGCGGTTAACAGATCAGGGCTGGATGGTAACGACAAATGGGTTGCTTGGAAAACACTGGTATGGGATATGTTCCACCCATCCGACGACAAACCCCCATGAACGAACTGCACACCATGAAGTGCACCCCCCATGCCCAGGCGGCAAACTGCCCACCCCCACCATGCGAGAAGCAGGGGGGATGCCTCGAAGAAAGGGGCAAGAACAGCACTCTGGACACGTGACGTCCGCTCGATCCCATGTCCCCATATGCCAAGATTGTAGTAAAGAACCGCTTGTCTTGTTTTGTTCTGTTTGTTCGACAGTTATTATCTAAAACTGGCATTACTGCACGATCCTAATCAATCTCATGTAACGCAAAATGTTTTTTTACTAAATGCCAATAAAAATATTTAAATTTAAATCTAGTTTCTGGTGTTTGACACAATGACTGAGACAGCCCTGCCTGAAACTGGTATGAATGCAGTGTGGTATTGAATGGCGTGGTACTTGTCCCAATACACATAACTTGTTGGGAGTGTCTGGAAAGAAGTGAATGGCCTGAATGCACCATGCGCCTGATTGGCTGACAGACTGCTGAATGCCCTTCGTAGTGATTGGATGCTCGAGTGTGACCCAGCGAATTGAATGGGAGATCAACAGTATATCTGGGGACCTCTCACTGCTAGGAATCTTTGTTCAGAGCTGAAGTCCAAACTACGAAGAGTAACTGGAATGAAACTGACACTTGACCTTGAAGCCCTGCTTGAAGAGAAGAATTGCTGTTGCTCTCCTTCATCAATCTTAAAGCTGCTGTGTCTCCAAGGACTGACCCAGAGAGGACCTGGTAAGGCACCCTCTTCCCGAGCTACGAGGGACCATCGTGCACCAGCTGATCTTTGCCAAAGCTCCCTGGTAGACAGACCTACAACAGGCTGCCTACCGGAGATGGGGACTGCCGCGGAATCCCAAAGAGAAGCGCCCGGACTGTTGTCCGCTACTGTCGACGACTGCCGTCGCTGACCGGAGCCGCTGTGCTCCCGTTGCGTAAGAACTTTTGATCCAAAGACGCTCTCGTCTGCATCATCGCCAGTCTGATCCCGCTGGAGAAGGCCAGGCCGTCGACGCGCCAAGGAGCATCCGCCGGTGGGTTTCCCACCACCCAAAGACCACAGACGCCGACGACTCGACGGCCTTGCTCGGCCACAGTTCTTCAAACCCTTTGCGGTCCAGAACTATCGACAAGGAGGTGCCCCGCACGCCTCTACCTTGTAGGACGTTTACGCTTCCCCGTCGACGAGCACTGCTAAGAGAGAAGCTGCCACTTCACCGTCCTAGCTCACCCTGTTCTCCGTCAGACGACCCGTGACTCCTGCCTTAAAGGGAAGGCACTCGAGAAGGGCCGTCAATTCTCCGACGAGGAACGCTACAACGGCAGGTACTTTGGGGTTGCAGAACTATTGGAAAGTCTTGTGGGAACAATATATGGACTGGGCTGTGATATATCTTTATTCTACAGGTTGCCCGGGTGGGGGGGGGAATCTCCACACAGAACTGTGTCTAGGTATCGGGGCCTGTATTCTGCCAATTGTTCTAACCAACTGCTTTCCTCCTATATCTATTGTTGGTTTTGTGCCATTTAACCATACAGTTGATGCACATTAAAGAGATCTAATAGCATTTGTGGTAGCACGTAGAACTGTATATTTGCCATTATAGATAATCGAGTACAAAGTGAGTTATTGTGATATTGTGCATAACCTTGAATATTAATTATATAAAGACTGTGACAGTGTGCGGACATTCCTTTGTGGGTGCTTGGGGACTACACTGTACTTAAGAACCAGCCCGCATCACCACTTGAGAAGCTAGGCCTTGATTGCTCGTCCATTGCTACCGTAATAGAGAATCTTTGCTGGGGTCCTCTGTGCCTCTCCTCTACCGTATAGAGAGCAGAAGTACAGACACCCTCCTCCGGTCCTTCACAGCTTTGAAACACAATTTACGTGGTGTATAAGCGCCTAACATATGCACAATAAATAAATAAAATAAAGGGTCAACACTGAACCTTGTGACTTTTAGGGCACTAGGTCCCATTCTGTTTAGCAGGAAATTACTTTTGAAGTGCTATGGGCCCTATTTTATAAAACACAGTAATAGTGTTTCTTGAGTTTCTCTTAATATTTACCTAGAATTTCAAACTAGTTTTAAATGATTAATCTTTTTAAATTATTTTATTGTTTACAGCTTATTTGTGTCTCCTACTTGAACCATTGTTAAGTGTTAGTGTTCTTTAATAATATGACACCATTGTAAATGTACGCATGTGCATAGTTTAGTGATAGTACTTGCATATTTTCATTGAATACAATGTGTACAGGCCTAATAAATATTGTATTTTTATATTTTACTGTCTAACCAGAATTATTGCAGTGTTCTGTGTGCCTCATTGAGTGAATACACCACACGCACCTTCCATAGACCTTACCATTATAGAGTTTGTCAAGTCTTAAGTTAGGCTGTTCAATTTAATAGGGTGCCCTTTCAGAATCCTCCCCAGGTTTGATTCTGAAGGACCAGCCTAACAATTTGTGCTCAGTGGTGGGGTAAGGTGTTTGGTACTCAGTGAAGTCTCACTGGAGTGATCAGGTAGTTCCTCTTACGTAGATCTCTAAAAGTGTTAGATCTGTAATAACCTTCTATACCCACTATATTACATGGAAACCTACACAATGCACACATTTGATTACATAATCAAATGGGCTTCTGAGAAAGATCTACACGTTTCTGAAACTAAAACTGAATTAGGGCAGGGTCTTATAGATCATCACGTTTGCCCTGAACGTCAAAACATGATGCTGGTGCAGTAGTGGGCCTGTGAAAGTTTCCCCTGCTGATGATGGCGAGGGTGATGATACTGATGGGTTTGCTACTTCTAACTCAACTGTCAATAATGCTAATGCAGAGGTTATGTTTGATCTAGAAAAATAGATATTTAGGCTAAAGGATATAGAATTGAAATATAAATTTGATGAATTGAGCAAGAGAAGGACCGAGTCTTCCAGATAGAGAGATTTAGCATGAAGACTGAGTTAGCAAGACCTAGTGGGCTAGGAGGCTGCTTAAGAGGTTCTTGCAATGGCTCTTGGTCCTCCTACATTTTCTAAGGATCTGTTGAGTGTATTTGATGAAATGGATATTGAATGGTTGACTGCATTTAAATCGGAAATGTGATGTACACCAAGTAAAGCATCTGACAAGATTGCTTGGTTGCTCAGTAGACTTTCCCAGAGTTGATACAATGCCATTATGCAGTTGCCAATACCTGAGAGAAAAGATTTTAAAGAAATTGGCTCTCCTCTTAATGTTTGGGGGGGGCTCCTGCCTAATACTTGAAAAGATTTAGTGACTACAAGAAAAAGGAGAATGTCACTTCTACAGCATGGGGTCTGGCATGGATTCACATGCTCATGAATATTCCCCGTTGTCAGGCAGGGTATCCTCTGTAAAGAAGCAGTTTTGCTTTAGCCTGAAAACTGCATTTCTCCTTTATAACCAATCACTGTTCTTTGGGTCATACTGCCCCCATCCAATGACAGTCGTCTCCCCAAGCTCCACCCCTGGTGGCCATCTTCAGATTGTTACTGCACGTGTCAATGTTGGGAGTCCTCTCATCTTGCTAAGTTTTTGGGTACATTTGTTGTTTTTTCCTCTGATTTTTCCACCGTCGATGGTTGATCGACTACCGGCAGAAGGGATCCGTTGTCGGTGACGATCATCTTCATAGCCAGCTCTTTTTCTGCAAGTTTCAGAGGCCCAGGCTTGGGCCTACTTCGTGCCTTCGATGTCCAAAGAAAAGCCGAGTTTCTTCAAGATATGCGTAAAATGTGGACTACAGAATGTTTACATCGAGGATTGGCACCTCAAGTGCCTGCATTGCCTATATCCAGACCACGATGAGGAAGGATGCAAGATTTGCTGTGGTTTTCCGACAAAGACGAACTGTAACCACCGGTTAGCGGCATGGCTCAAGTTGGGGAAGGCCTCTGACTTGGCCTTTGGGCACAGTCATACCTCATCCAGGACCGGCCAGTCCCATTAGCGTGCTCCCTCAGAGAAGAGATTGAGGTTCTTTGAGGCCGCCCCTTCACTGCGGGTCCAAAACAAGGCTAAGCACTATACTACGGATTCCGCTAGGGTCACCGCGGCTGCAGGTCCTAGTTCAGAAAGGAAACATTTGCCATTGTCGCCTACAGTGAGCCTGCCAGTTGGGGGATTACCTTCCAAGAGAAAGTACTTGACCCCCCTTTGAAACCTAGGTAGTCGTCCGCGGACAAGGCTTTGAAGGAGAAGTCTCCCGGTGAGCCCTCTCGACCACCGTCGACAACACCATCGTCAACCAAGACCATGACTTTGTCGATAACTGCTTTGTTTTCCAGAACGTCCATTCCATCGTCACCAAGGTCCTGTCGACGACGACGGCCTCCACTTCGTCGTCAACCCTCAATATTTCGTCAGAGGGGGCTTTGCAACTACTGTGGTCTCTACGATCAAGACAACAGCAACCCGACAGGGGCCTTGCCTATACAACTTCTGTGGCGGCTCCGCCGACGACAGCAGCCAGCATGCCTGTTAAGGCATTGGTGCCCATCGTCTCATTCCCGAAAGATTCTAGTAAGAACAAAGAGCTGCTTCCTCCTGCAGAGTTCTACCCCAGGCAGGTGAGGATGTCCCCGACGATGCCAAGGGATTCTCCCAAGTAGTCTGCACACATCTACACAAGCTTAGACAACGATTTGCCTGATATTACTCGGACCACAAAGGGGGCCGTGGGGCCATGTCCCGGGATGGATCTCTACCGAGAGAACTTGATCCGCCGTCTAGCCCATTGAGGCGCTTCAGCCTGGAGCCATTGACAGCTGCTCCATTCATGCGTCAACCAGTTCCCAGGGACATGTCTTTGGAAATCCTTACCATACAGCAAAGACTGCCTGCTACTCCTATATCTGGCCTGGCCCAATGCCCTCCAAGGCCGCTGACCAGAAGTTCTTCCTGCCCGAAACGTAAGCTGAGCCTGACTGGGCCAAGGGATCCTTCAGGGCCAAGACGTCAGCCAACACCATGACAACTTCATCCAGAACGTCACCCCATTGACAACCGTCCTGTTGACGAGCACGTTGATGAGTCAGTCTGCAAAGTCAAGTCATCCTTCGGCTGCTACCCCGAAGGGCTTGTCAATGACAGTCACCTTTACCTCTTCGACGGTCACTGCACCCAGGTTATCTCTGCCTCCTAGACCTCAGTGTGTGGTTGCTACAAGGATCCCGTCGACAACAGCACCTCTTCCTGCTCCGCAGGCCCCAGTTGTCAACTCCTTTCCAAAGGGCCCTGAGCTGGTGAGAGACATGCCTCCGGCTTTGGAATTCCTGCCCAGGCCCACCAAGGCTGTCCCACTCTTTACTATGGGTCTTCTAGTAGCCCCCAGAGAGTCCCCAGCCATCTACACCAGTTCTGAAGAGGACCTGCCAGAAGATTTGTATTTAGATCAGGAAGGGGGCCATGGTGAACCCGACCCCATTCTACCCATACCTCATTAGGGGTCACCGACACGTGGGCCTTTCCAGCTGTTTAGCCCTCCAAGGGGCCCAGTTCTGGCTCCTGCTGTACCGGCTGCTCCTGCGCCAAGAGATAGGTCCGTAGATATCTTAACCACCCTGCACACTCTGGTGGCAGAAATTCAACAGTGCCTGCCCACTGCTCCTCTCCCTGCTCTGGCCTTGAGTATTCCAAGGCTCTCGACATCTGCGGACACCGCCTCACAGGGCCCCTGTTAACCCTCTGCCTGCGCCAGCAGCTCTGCCTACCGTGGTGAAGCAATTTCTAACTGACACTGGCATGCACACCAACACCACTGGTACTTACACAGATGAGTTTGACAGCTATTTTCCCATAGATGGGGAACCGCCAGATGTTGATCAGCCTGCCAGAGCCTCTCACCCGGACGAAATTGGCTCTTTCCTTTCCATTTCGAAAGCTGCCAAACTCTTCAACTTGGTGGTAGAAGAGAAGAAAAAGGAGCGTTTCCTCTTTCAGTGGCATGAGTCCTCCAAGTAGACTATTGTATTGGTCCCTTTGTTCGATGACATATAAGAGAATGGCTTAGCAGTTATGAAGGCTCTTAATACCATGCCTGATAAGTGTGACCAGGTGGAGAAGAAATACTGGGTTCCCGACTCGGCCCCTGCGTGCCTCAGGTCTCTGCCTTCTACAGACTCAGTGGTATTGGCTGCAGCCAAAATGAGGTCCTCCAACTCCTCCTTGTGGTCCATGGGGCCTGCAGACCACGAGGGCAAAATGCCTGATGCTACAGAGAAGTGCATCATCACCACAGCAGCTTCCTCCATCAAGGCCGCCATCAAGATACCGACGGGGAGCTGTGGTTGAAGCTGGGGCCCATCCTTGACTTACTTCCTTCCTGACAATAAAAAGGCTGTAGCATTGGCCCTGTTCAGGAAGGGGAAGTGGCTTCCGACCACACCATCACTGTCGCTCTCGACATTGCAGATTCCGGCTTCTGTCAGATGGGGAATTGTGTGGCTCGCTGACGCCAAGGTTGGCTAAAAGTTACCAATTGCTGCATGGATGTACAGACCAAAGTCATCGACGTGCTGTTTGATGGGGACAACCTTTTTGGAAAAACAGTCATTGACACACTCCAGGCCATCAGGACCGACACAGAGACGGCACTCTCTCTGAGGACCCTCCAAAGGGCAGAGTTTCCAGATCTAGGAGTACATCAACCCCTATCACCAACCCTGCCGCTCCACAACCGAAGAGGCTTATAGGGGTTGCTCCCAGGCCTACGGCAGTGGCATTGAGCGTTGTCGCCCCGCACCATCCAGTAGGCAGATGTTGAAGCAGGCCTGAACTGGCCCAGGACCCATGCCCCCACTTCTGCACCCCAGTGGGAGGCAGATTATCAAACTTTGTCAATCAGTGGTGAACAATCTCCATAGACAAATGGGTGCTTAATGTTCTGTAGCAGGGGCACACTTTAGAATAACAAGACAGGTGCCCCACATTCCTCCTGTTGCACATCAAGAGCTGCAAATGGTGCAGATGTTGCAGGAGATCAAATCCATGCTTCGCAAAGCTGCAATGGAACCACCCCTTCAGCACCTCCGGGGCTCCGGAGTGTTCGCCAGATACTTTCTTTTAAAGAAGTCAGGAGGATGGTGACCAATCCTAGACTTGTGGTGCCTGAACAAGCTCATCAAATCCCAATGTTCAGGATGGTCATGTTGCACCACATGCTCAACCAGCTGGAAGAAGAGGATTTTCAGGCAACTCTCCACTTGGAGGATGCGTACTTTCACATCGTCATTCATCGCAAGCCCTGGAAAGGTCCAGCATTTTGGCTTCCATGGAAGACATTACCAGTGCAAGGCCCTTCCCTTCAGCCTGATATCTGTTCTGAGGATGTTCACCAAATGCTTGGCCCCAGCGGCAGCGCATCTACACTGCTGGCAACCCAGCACACAGCGGAGACCATCCAACTTCTGAAGTCGCTAGGCTTCTCAATCAACTATCCGAAGTCCTGCGTAGTTCCATCTCAGAACGATCTGTTGCTTTACACTCGACTCAACAGTCTTGTGTCTGGCGAGTCCCGCAGAAAAGAGGGTGAAGGTCATCCTGAGAATGGTCCAATGGCTGTCGGCAGCAGCCGTTGAAATATTTCGGTCATTCAAGTCCCTGCTAGATATGAGGTCTTCCTGCATCGATCTGGTCCCTTTTTACAGGCTTCTGATCAGACCCCTTCAAGAATTTCTGGATGCAAGGTGGACAGACAAGATCGCCCTCAATCAGGCATTCCATCAAACCCTAGAATGGTGTTCAGTTGGTCACACCTCACTCAGGGAGATCCCTTGCAGATTCCTCCGTACCAAGCTACAGTCAACACTGATGCCTCTCTGGAAGGTTGGGGAGCCCACATAGGACATTCTCACACCAGAGGCCTCTGGCTCCCAGAAGAAAAGGAGCTGCATATAAATGTCCTGGAACTGCAGGCAGTCTTCTGGGCCCTCAAGTCTTTCCAGCCTCGGCTCCAGGGAAAGGTGGTGCGTATCTTCATGGACAACACCACCACCATGGTTTACATCCAGAAACAGGGCGGTTCGTTCCCCCCCCCTCTGCTCTCTCCCTGGAATCCCAGTCTCTCTGGCACTGGGCCATTCTTCAGCGACGTTTCTCGCCCCTTTTCACCTGGCAGGTTTCCAGAACACCATCAATAACTCTTTTAGCAGGGAACTGCGGCCCTGCTACGAAAGGGAGATTCAGCAAGCGCAGGTTTGTCCGCCTCTTTAGCGAATGAGGTCTTCCTCAGATCAACCTCTTCGCGACAGCTGCCTACTCCATATGTCAGAAGTTTGCCAGCAAATTTCCTCAGCCAAGGAACCTGGAGATGCCTTCTTTTTCCCCTTGGAGGGGTCTTTTCCTGTACGCTTTCCCTCCAATTCCGCTGCTACTACGTGTGATCAGAACACTCGGACATTGCCACTGCAAGACAGCTTGGGCCCCCTCTATGTTGACTTGCTATAGGCACAAATAGAAGCACTTAACTATGTGGTGCCGGGCACAGAAGATGTTGCTGCTGCGCATGACTGCCCTGCAGCTCCTCCCGCATTTTCTTTCTCTGACCAAGGTCCACCTGGCCGCCATATCCCTGTACACCAGGGCTCCAGGCAAGCTTTCCCTTCCATTGCACAGACTCATTAAGGAGTTCTTCAAGGGTCTCTTCAGAACATTCCTTCCGGTTAAAGCTCCTGCACCGGCGTGGGAACGGGATGATGTACTGTCTAAACTAATGTGCCTCCGTTTGAACCAATGCATCGTACCCCTTTGAAGTTTCTGTCATGGAAAACCACCTTTCGAATGGATTGTGTCCTCCCAATGTATTCCACATCTTTGACATGTAATGTCCACAGCTGTGCACATTACACGTCAAATATGTGGAATACGTTGGAGGCACATCCAGTCGAAAGAACGTTACCAGTTGGTAAGTAACTTGTTCTTCTGGTGGCAATCACCTCTGCCAGGCTGGTAGGGGCGATACAGGCCATCTCCTGTAAGCCTCCGTATTTGTTCCTCCACGCTACTAAGGTGATTCTGAGAACTCATCCTTCCTTCCTGCCGAAGGTTCTGTCAGACTTTCATCTCAACAAGCCTTTGGTTCTGCCAGTTTTCTTCGTGAATCCTTCTTTGTCAGCTGAAAGGACGCTGCATTTGCTGGACCTTGCACGTGCCCTGAAGTTTTACGTGGCACGCACAAAGGACTTTCAAAAGACTTCTAAGCTTTTCATCAGTTTTGGAACTGCAAAATGGGAAGGCCCTTTCTAAGGCTTCCCTCTTCAGGTCACTCTCTGGCTGTATCATGCATTGCCATCATCTGGCCAACAGACAGTTTACAGGCCGGCCGAGAGCCCACTCCATCAGAGCCATTGCAGCAACGACTGCGTTTCTCCCAGGTGTTCCCCTGCTCGACATCTGCAAGACTACTACGTGGATGTCTACCCACACCTTCACAAGATTGTACTGTGTCAACAGGAATTCCAGGGAGGAGTCCCAGGCCGGCCAAGCGGTGCTATGCAACCTGTTTGTTTGAAGTAAGTCTATTCGGGTAAGTGTATTGCTTTTGTGAGCATTTCCACCTCCCATGGTTGTGTAGATGTACTGATGTGTTATCGTATTCATGAACATGTGAATCCATGCAAGCCCCATGCTGTAGAAGGTACAAGTTACTTATCTGTAACTCTTATTCTCCAGCATGGGTCTTGCATAGATTCACATGCGCATCCTTCCCTCCTTACCCTCTCTGGCTCTTCTTGGTTCATACTGCCACTTTACGTGCACTACCAAATCTGAAGATTGCCACCAGGGATGGTGCTGAGTAGTAGGAGAACGAGTGCCATTGGCGGGGGTCAGTTTGTTTTATTTTTTTTTATGGCGCACCAAACCCGAAGGTAACTGGGCGCAAACAATACAAGGAGACTTTAGGCTTAAGATACATAGTAGCAGGCATAATATTACAGGTACAATGATGGAGATATTTGCAGTATATTACAGGTAAACATTGAGGATATATACAATTACATTACAGATATATACAATTGCCTTGCAGAGAGCAATATAGGAGGTAGTTACAGTTGCAGGATTTGATAACGGGCACTTGGCTTAATATAATGTTTAGCACTAGGTCCTAGGGTGAGCGTCATTAGTTCTGATCCATTTCTGTATGTTGCGTCTGAAGCTATGGTAGGTTTGATCAGCCCGGATCGATTGCGGGAGTGAGTTCTACATTAGGGCTGCCATAACTGGGAAACTTCTACTGCCGGATATGGCTAAATTGAATCGTGGTACACTGAGGCAGCATGAATTGGTAGACCTAGTCAACCTAGTGGTTGTTTTCTTGATTATCCGGTTGGAAAGGTACCATGGTGCAGCATTATTCAGGCATTTGTGGGTCAAGGAAGTTGTTTTCAGCAGGATTCTGTCCTTGATGGTCAGCCAGTGGTTTTTGTCTTCTAAACACAGATATGTGATCTTTATTTGGGAGGTTTAGTGCCATTTTTAAGGCATTATTTTGTAGCGTTTGGATCTTGTTTAAGATGTACTTGTTTGCCCCCAAGTAGAAGGCATTGCAGTAATCGAATCTTGAAAGTATGAGGGCATTTGCTAAGGTGAAGCATCTGGCTGGGGTTAGGTAAGTTCTGCAGGCCCCAATTAATTTGCAGGTGTATGCTGATGTGGACGCTAGGGAATTGACTTGTTTGCTCATGGTTAGAGTGGAGTCAAGGTAGAATCCAAGGGTTTTTACTTCTTTACAACCTTAATAGAGTTGCCATCAATGTTGAAGCGGGAGTAATCGTTGAGTTTTTTTTTTAGGTTGGCTGAGGTTCCTAGTAATAGAATTTCAGTCTTGTCATTCAGGCAGAGGCCATGGGTGGCCATCCATGCCTAAATGAGGAGGTAGATTTTGTTCACAAGAGCCATGTCAGTGATGTAATTGCCCGAAAGGGGTATGAGGATCTGAGTGTCATCTGCATAGTTAGTGTAGGTGACACCCAGATTGTCCAATTTGTTGAACAACGGCTTCGTGAAGATTTTGTGCATGGTGGACGAGACGCATGAGCCTTGTGTAATGCTGCATGTTATGGGGATAGGGTCTGCTGAGTCTAAAGGGGGAAAACTTGCATGGTTCTATTGTTAAGGAATGATTGTACCCATCCTACTGCATCCTTACAGAAGTGAGCCGGCGAGGCAAGGTGTTTGCAAAGAACTTCGTGGTCCACCATGTCAAAGGCGGCTGACAGGTCAAGGAGGAGTAGCATGGCAGTTTTCCCTTTGTCTGTAAGTGCCTCAATTTGTGTTTTTAGATCAATCAGTGCAGTTTCAGTGCCATTATGTGGCCTGAAACCTGATTGGCGGATCACGAGGAGATGATTTGTTTCCAGAAATTGTTGTATCTGAAGGTACGCTACTCTGTCAAGTATCTTCAGAATGAAAGGCACTGTAGTAATGGGCCTGTAGTTGGTTGGAATGGCTGGATCCAATGTTTGTTTTTTTCAGTAACGGTAAGACCCATGATTCTTTCAGATTGCTTGGGACAGTATTGGTTGAGAATGATGCATTAATGAGTTTAGAGATAAATGGTGATAGATTTCTGGCTGCGTCTTTGATTAATTGTGCTGGGCAGTTGTCGCCCTGACATCTAGCTGGTTTCAGGGAGGAGATAATTTTCTCCACTTCAAGGATAGAAACTTTTGAGAATTTAAATTGATGTGGTTTGTTAGTATTTTGGGGGTCAGAGTGTGAGCATCTTGTTTGATAAGAGAGGATTTCTTGTTCGCAATCTTTCCTTGAAGGAGTTCAATTTTATTGGCTAAGGCATTCTGTATGTTGGTACACCAGACTTTGTCTTTAGTTATGTTGTCAGCTGAAGGGATGGGGGCCTCCATTTCTCATAGTATGGTAAAGAGCTCCTTTGTGTTGGACCTAGCCTTAGCAATCCTGTCATTGTAAAGGTCTTTCTCTTTGCTGATTATTTCTTTTTTGTAGTGGTCAGCAAATTTGGTCAGGTTTGTTTTATTTTCTACTGACTGGGTGTGGCGCCAAAAGGCGTCCAGTTTTCTTTTTTTTGCCTAAGTACTTTTAAATGTGAGTTGAACCAAGCGTTTAGATGTGCTCGTGTTTTGCTTTTGTGCATTTTGAGAGGTGCGATGGAATCCAATGCTTTGGACATAGTTGTATTATAGGGGTCAACTCGAATGTTGGGGGTCAGAGGATGGCGATAATAGACTCAGTGAAGGCAGGATGAGTTGTAGAAACCTGTCCACTGTAATATCTTTTTTGTTCCTGGTAGGTTGAGGAGGGGCTATGATCATATTAGTTTGTAGCTGTTTACCATGGTAAAGGCGATCAGATGGTGATCTGTCCTAGATAGTGGAGAAGTAGAGTTAATGGAGAGGTTACAATTTAGGTCAGCCACCCAGTTGAGGGTTCTGCCTTTGGTGTGTGTTGGTTGATTCACTTTTTGGGTAAGTCCTTGTTCTAGGAGCATATTGGCGATAGCTTTGGCGTCGCTGTCTGTGTGGTCATTGAAACCAAGGTTGAAGTCCCCCAGTAGGAGTACCTGAGAGGTTTCTTTAGCATTATTAGAGAGGATACTTGAGATGTCATCCTTGAAGGATCCAATGGGTCCTGGAGGCCTGTACACTATATAGATTGTTAGTGTCTTAGAATTAGATATTGGTATTTTCGCTGTGAGAATTTCACAGGATGCTATTGGAGGTGATGGTATAAGCCTAATTGCTAGTTGTGTTTTGGCAATGATGGCGATACCTCTTCCTCTCGCGTTGGTTCTGTTCGCTCTGAAGATTTGTTAGTTTTCCGGGACCGCTAGAGCAAGGGCTGGGCCTGCTGAATCATGTAGCCATGACTCAGTGACTAAGAGGTCGAGGTTATTTAAGGTGATTAGGTCGGCTATGTCTGTAGCATGTGCTACCATAGATCTGGCATTTATTGGGGCCATGTTAAGGTTGACGAGGTTGGCAAAGGTGCTGGTGTTTGTGGATTTAGGTAGGCTAGATTTAGTTTTGGCTAGTTTCTGCATTGTAGTTGGGGCTAGTTTATCAGGATAGTAGGGTAATTTGGAATTGGATCAGTTATTGTTTGGATAGTGGTCCTGGTTAAGTAGAATGCTCGCTCATGGTTCGTGGAGTCGAGGTAACCTAGCTCGAAGTTTGTTATTCCTTTCTATGACTGGGCAAGGTAAGGCTCTGATACTGGCCATGGTCGTAGGTAAGGGACCTGTTGTGAGGCAGTTAGTGATGGTGGTCTGGTAGATAATTATTATAGTAGTAATTGCTAGAGAAGTTTGAAGAGTGTTTCTCCTAGTCTTGTATGGAGTAAGGCACAGGCAGCTAGAATAGAGTTAAGAAAACAGGAGAGGTATGCTACGACAAGAAGCATAATAGGCTAGATTTGGTTTTTAACTGATGCACAGTGCACATTCGAATATTGTAACGCTCACCTGATTCCCACGGAGGCGCAGGTCTGGCTTCGAGTGCTGATGCTTCTTCAATGGTGAAGCGCAGGGCTCTGAAGATGGACAGGAAGGCCCCTCTACTCTGGCTTCTCCGGCTCGCAGGAATATTCCTCTGTGCGTGAAAAGGGAGTATTACCTACTGACTGAGTTATGCTCAAGCCTCCCACTCTCTTCCAACCCTCCACGATACCCTGCCACGATTCCCCGTGAAGTCTCACCTTAGGGTCAGGAAGGATGAGCTCTCCATCCTGCTTCTGATGCAGGGGCGCGTTGAAACCCAGTTACTTCACTGGATTGAGGATTGATGGGAGTTCAGGTAAGCTTGACTATTCAGGTAAGGCTCTGTAAAAGTTCTGTTGCAAGTTCAAAAGTCCAAGCTTAATAATAATGTTCATTGTCTTTTTGCAGCAAGCGCTAATGCTTATGTCTTTTTTCCCCTTAGGGGCCGGGTTTCGGAATGCCGGAGATATGGCACCGACCCGAAG
The DNA here is from genome assembly GCF_040938575.1 of Ambystoma mexicanum. NCBI lineage: Eukaryota > Metazoa > Chordata > Amphibia > Caudata > Ambystomatidae > Ambystoma > Ambystoma mexicanum. Next base: position 997,285,704 of record NC_090936.1, read on the forward strand.
TGAAACGTGCAGTTCCAGTTCCAGTAAATGGCAGGTTAGTTCTGGATGAGCGCTCGGGAACTGTCTTTACATACGCTCATTCAATGTCTTTGTCTTTTTTCCCCATAGGGGCCGGGGTCCGGAAAAATGCCTGGAAGCAGCAAGACCCGAAATGAAATGGGAATGACCCAACAAGTAAGTCTTATTCCCTTCCTTCTCTCACCTCTTATACTTGTCTTTTTCTCTAGGCTCTGGGAAGTGGCTGTGTATCCTGATGATCGCTGCTGAAGATGGAGGAACCCAGGAAAGGTGAGTGAAATGCAGCGCTGCAGCGATCGTAACAAAATGCTTTTAAAAATAATGTCTTCCCTTTCAGGATCGTCGGTGATGTCTCCGTGGTGCAGATTTAGCTGGTAAGGTCTCTTGTCTCCCTTTGCAGGTTACCCAGGATGTTGACAGGTGTGGCTGAAGTCCAGATGCAGGAGCTGACACGATGAGCGTCCAGCTGCGAGGAGCAGAACAATGCGAAGCATGAGTTGCTGATCGGGTGTGTTTTAAATAGCTTTGGAAGAAGTCCCAAGTGTGTATCCTTCCTCCGATCAGGTATGTATCCTTCCCCGACCACACCCGGGTGGAAAGTAGTCCCACAGGTAAAGTAGTTCCATTCAGGCCTCAAGAGGGCCTGGATGTGGCAGCATAGTCTGCATCAGGTAAGTGCACATTAAAACACTTGAACACATGTCTAGCTTTATGAGCCTGGCGCCTAAGGCGCCAGGACAGAGGTCCAACATGAGCCTGGCGCCTAAGGCGCCAGGACTGCTTCCAAAGGAATGCAGATGATTTACTGCGGGGATTTCCAGGGTCAGAGGTGGATCTAGGTCAGAGGTCCGAGGATGGTGACCAAACAAAGTATAAAAGGGGGTTTGTCCGGTTCCAGAAGGCACTGAATTGTTGTATGCATATTCTGCGATCCAAAGGATGTCTTTCCAATTTAACTCGGATTGGTGTAACATGCACCGAAGATATTGCTTGAGAGTCTGATTGGTTCTCTCGATTTGTCCGTCGGTCTGGGGGTGGTGGCTGGTGGATAACCGCACATCTATTTGTGCTAGTTGGCAACACTTCTTCCAAAAATGTGAGATAAATTGACTTCCACGATCCGAGACTAATACGGAAGGGAAACAATGTATGCGAACTATATTCTCCAGGAATTCATTGGCCAAGGTGGAGGCTGAAGGCAAACCCTTTAAAGGGATAAAGTGGGCCATTTTGGAGAATAGGTCCACAATTACAAGGATTGTGTTGTAACCAGCACAAGGAGGCAGATCTGTTATAAAGTCCATTGACAGGGTGCGCCATGGCGCCGGTGGAATATCCAAGGGTTGAAGTAGGCCGGCTGGCCTTTTCTTTTGAGCCTTGTTTTGGGCGCAAATTCCACAAAACAGTACAAAAGACTTTGTCTTTTCTCCAAGAAGGCCACCAGAAGTGGCGTTTGATTTTTTCCTCCGTTTTAGCGATACCAGGGTGTCCTTCCATTAAAGATTCATGATGATGGGCAATAACAAGTTCTTGCAATTCTTTACTTGGCAGAAACAACCGCTCCTGGAAGTAGGGTAAGTCATCCTTAACGGTGTAATGAGGACCCTTTTGACTCCATTCCAGTAAGGTTGAAGAGTCTAGAAGTTGTTTTACTTGCGTTTGGATATCCTCAATAGTTTGCAATGAAGTTAAGCCTAAGATTCTTTGCTCAGGTATGATGGGCACAGGTTCTAAGTTCGAATTAGGTTCTTCCATGCCAATCCGGGATAAGGCGTCCGCTTTTCCATTCTTGCAGCCAGGGCGATAGGTAATTACAAAATCAAATTCCGCAAAGAATAGAGCCCATCGGAGTTGTCGTGAAGATTGAGCTTTGGCCGTTTTTAAATACTGTAAGTTTCTGTGGTCCGTAATTACGGTGATGGTGTGTCTTGCCCCGAGAAGGTAGTGACGCCAAGCCTTGAAAGCAGATTTGATGGCCAGTAACTCTATCAGTAATTGCGTAGTTGATTTCAGGAGGAGAAACCTTTCTGGACCAAAAGGCCACTGGGTGTAGTTGGTTAGTTTTTGGGTCTCTTTGCGACAGGACAGCTCCCATGGCTGAACTGGATGCATCGGTTTCCACTATGTATGGGAGATCTGGGTGCGGGTGCTTCAATACAGGTGTAGAGGTGAATTTGGTTTTCAGGTCCTGGAAGGCTTGTTCGGCCTCAAGAGTCCATTCGAAGCGTTTCTTTTTCTTTAGGAGAGCGGTGATGGGCTGGATTGTTCGGGAAAATTCCGGGATGAATCTTCGATAGAAATTGGCAAAGCCGAGCATGCTCTGAACTCCCTTCACCGAGCTTGGAGATGGCCATTTGAGGATGGCGTCCACCTTTCGCGAGTCCATTCGGGCTCCTTGAGGTGTCAGGATGAATCCGAGAAACTCAACTTCTGTGGTATGAAAAGCGCATTTTTCGAGTTTTGCAAATAATCTGTGCTGGCGCAGTTTCTCAAGAACTGCCCTAACATGTTTTCTGTGATCAGATTCTGAAGAAGAGTACACCAGGATGTCAATGTAAACAATGACACAGACATCGATAAGTTCCCGAAGAACATCATTCATAAAGTACTAAAAAGCGGCAGGTGCATTGCACAAACCGAAGGGCATCACCTGATATGCGAAGAGCCCAAACTTGGTGCGGAATGCAGTCTTCCATTCGTCGCCTTCTTTGATGCGCACCAGGTGATAAGCTCCTCGGAGATCTAACTTGGTGTACACACAAGCGTCTTTCACTTGGTCGATAAACCCAGGGATCAAGGGCAGAGGATAACGATTCTTAATCGTTATTTGATTTAGGGCGCGATAGTCTATACACGTTCTAAGGTCGCCTTCTTTTTTCGGCACGAAGAACAGAGCTGAAGAGACTGGAGACTTGGACGGGCGAATAAAACCATTGGCTAGGTACTGATCTAAATACTGACGCAAATGCAGGTTCTCAGGTTCCGTAAGAGCATAAATCCTACTACAAGGTAGTTGAGCATTGGGTACCAGATCGATTTGGCAATCATAAGACCGATGGGGAGGTAACGTGTTAGCCTGTTCTTTCTGAAAAACGTCTTGGAATTCTTGGTATTCTGACGGTAGCTGTACAGGGGTGAAAGTTGCTGAGGCTAGACCCATAGCTGGATTTCTTGGATAATTGGATCACAATCAGGAAAACGTATCTTCTTTGCTCGCCAGTCAATTCTGGGATTGTGTGTTTCTAACCAAGGAATTCCAAGAATTACTTGAAATTGTGGGGCCTTGATCACATCAAACACGATTGCTTCCCGATGTCCGTCCTGACCCACCAGTGTCACTTCAACAGTGGAATGCGTTACAGGCCCTGAGGCTATTTCGGTTCCATCTACTGTAGTAATGACATCTTGGGTTACTTTCGGGCGGAGAGGAAGCTTAATCCTGGAAGCCAATTCACGGTCTATGTAATTTCCAATAGCTCCACTGTCGATGTATGCTTTTATAGCATGCAACTGCTGAGGCTGTTTTGGGTCCACGAGCACCATTGGCATGACAAAATGCGAGGTCAAAGAGTTAGTTTTCAAGCTCGGCAAGCGGACCTCTACGCTTGCCGGGCTAGGTCGTTTCCCGAATCAGGTGTCACTAATTCGTTATCAGTAGCTCCAACCACCTTCTTAAGTGGTTTAACTGGACAATTTCGAAGAAAGTGACCGGAAGTCCCGCAATGCAGACAAAGTTGCATTTGCCGCCTTCTCTCTCGTTCTTTCTGCGTTAATGGTCCTTTAACACCACTGATTTGCATAGGTTCAGATACGTCGGTACTCTTGGAGTTAGCGTGGGTTTTGATCGGTGCTCGGTTTTCATACTTGAACCGATCTGCTTTTCTATTTTGAAGTCTGTGATCAAGTTGAACCACCAAGTCAATGTAGTCTGCGCAGACCTGGGGTGGGTTTACTATCTGAGCTAGAACATCCTTAAGCTCTCCGCGCAGGCCTCGATGAAACAATGTGATCCTTTTGCTTTCTGGCCATCCAGTTTCCACAACCAGTCTGTTAAAGGTGGCTATGTAGGACAGAAGATCCTGATTACCTTGTCGTAAGGATAGCAGTTCGTTATCAAGGGACTGTCCTTGAGAGTGTCGAGCGAACAATCTTTCCATGCTGGCCTGGAAGCCCTGAAAATTCTGGAGAATGGGATCATCCTGATTTACCAATGGAATAGACCAATCGGCAGCACTGCCACTGAGGTAAGATAGTATAAAGGCTACCTTGGTCTGGTCGTTAGGGAAGACTCCCGGTCTGCATAGAAAGTGTAAACGACATTGGTTCATAAAAACGGCATATTTCTTGGGATCCCCCGCAAAACGTTCAGGCGGGGCCAAAGGCATGTGTCCAGGTAGATTAATTTGTACCGGGTTACTCCAACCCATTGATGTGGAAATGTCTCCGGAATTAGGTAAAGGAGTGTGCCCTGCCTGGGCCTGTAATAACCTTTTGGCTAGGTCATCTGTTCTTTCCTTGGATAAGATCAGTTCTCTTTTGAGAGCGTTAGTCTCCTGGCGGGCTGAGTGCACCTCTGCCCGTAATTCCCCCAAAAGCTGGGCCAGCTGGTCAGTCTCGGAAGTCTCCATAGCACCCGGGTGGGAAATTGTGGGTAGTCTTCGCGTTCTGTAACGCTCACCTGATTCCCACGGAGGCGCAGGTCTGGCTTCGAGTGCTGATGCTTCTTCAATGGTGAAGCGCAGGACTCTGAAGATGGACAGGAAGGCCCCTCTACTCTGGCTTCTCCGGCTCGCAGGAATATTCCCCTGTGCGTGAAAAGGGAGTATTACCTACTGACTGAGTTATGCTCAAGCCTCCCACTCTCTTCCAACCCTCCACGATACCCTTCCACGATTCCCCGTGAAGTCTCACCTTAGGGTCAGGAAGGATGAGCTCTCCATCCTGCTTCTGATGCGTTGAAACCCAGTTACTTCACTGGATTGAGGATTGATGGGAGTGCAGTTAAGCTTGACTATTCAGGTAAGGCTCTGTAAAAGTTCTGTTGCAAGTTCAAAAGTCCAAGCTTAATAATGTTCATTGTCTTTTTGCAGCAAGCGCTAATGCTTATGTCTTTTTTCCCCTTAGGGGCCGGGGTTCGGAATGCCGGAGATATGGCACCGACCCGAAGTGAAACGTGCAGTTCCAGTAAATGGTAGGTTAGTTCTGGATGAGCGCTCGGGAACTGTCTTTGCATACGCTCATTCAATGTTTTTGTCTTTTTTCCCCCCATAGGGGCCGGGGTCCGGAAAAATGCCTGGAAGCGGCAAGACCCGAAATGAGATGGGAATGACCCAACAAGTAAGTCTTATTCCCTTCCTTCTCTCACCTCCTTATTCTTGTCTTTTTCTCTAGGCTCTGGGAAATGGCTGTGTATCCTAATGATCGCTGCTGAAGATGGAGGAACCCAGGAAAGGTGAGTGAAATGCAGCGCTGCAGCGATCGTAACAAAATGCTTTTAAAAATAATGTCTTCCCTTTCAGGATCGTCTGTGATGTCTCCGTCGTGCAGATTTAGCTGGTAAGGTCTCTTGTCTCCCTTTGCAGGTGACCCAGGATGTTGACAGGAGTGGCTGAAGTCCAGATGCAGGAGCTGACAGGGTGAGCGTCCAGCTGCGAGGAGCAGAACAACGCGAAGCGTGAGTTGCTGATCGGGTGTGGTTTAAATAGCTTTGGAAGAAGTCCCAAGTGTGTATCCTTCCTCCGATCAGGTATGTATCCTTCCCCGACCACACCCGGGTGGAAAGTAGTCCGACAGGTAAAGTAGTTCCATTCAGGCCTCAAGAGGGCCTGGATGTGGCAGCATAGTCTGCATCAGGTAAGTGCACATTAAAACACTTGAACACATGTCTAGCTTTATGAGCCTGGCGCCTAAGGCGCCAGGACAGAGGTCCAACATGAGCCTGGCGCCTAAGGCGCCAGGACTGCTTCCAAAGGGCCCCAGCTTGGGCCCGCTGGCACTCCCCTGGGGGAAATGATGCCTGCCTCTGGGGTCGCTGGGTCGGACCTGGCTCCTTGGAGGTAGGCATCATGACAAATATAGTGCAGTTGAAGCATTGTAGGCTGGATTCTGAATTTCTGGGAATGATGCACAATGACTGATGCAGAATAATGCAGTTGAGGAGCAGTAAGCTGAATGTGAAGTTTCAAGCTAATGCACAGTAAGCAGAAAGTATAAAGCAGCTGGCACTGTGGGCTAGTTTCAGTTTCTAAAGGTCATACACATAGTAAGCAATAGAGTATAGGAAGTTAAAGGGCAATAGTCTAGATATTATTTTCAAATATAGTGCACACTAAGAAAAGCGTATAGGCAGTTGATGCACAGTAAGCTTGTTACAGCTTTAAAAATAGAGCACAATAAGCAAAGAGTATAAAGCAACCAGGCACTGTGGGCTAGTTCGTTTTCTGGTGTTAATGCACAGTGAATAGTACAGTATAATGCAATTACGGCACAGTAGTCAAGTTTCAGTTTGTCAATATAATGCACAATAGGTACTGTTTAGTTATGACATAATTTTAAAAATGTGATCTGCTGGGTAACACAACAGTTATATCATACAGTTTAGGTGTTGTATGCAACGGGTCATTTGTAGTAACATACGCTAGTAGCTCTAAGTGTATACCATTAGGGTAGGTTAAAGTTGTTTTTGATTCAAGTGCAGCAGAGGAGGAGCATTCAGTAACTGGTGCGCATGGTTATATTTAAACAAGTAAAGTGATCATATGCGTGTGAGGCAAGGCGTGGATGCGACATTGACATTATCGGCGGTGAGCGAGTGCTAGGGCTGGCTTTTAGAATAACAGCTGGTGGTTGATAATGTTCGGTGCTGTAGTCAAAACGTCTTAACAACTAGGAAACGTCTTACCAGCTAATTCAGTTTTGTAGGCAATGTGGCAAGGCAGACGTAAACACGTGGGGGCAGGGGTTCTGGCTCTGGTCTCATTCAGGTCTCAGACAGGCTCGGGACAGGCACTGAAAGCCTTGGAAGGTGTGCCTTAGGAGGTGGGCCAGATCTGTTGTCATTTGGCAATAGGTCTACACGACTGGGGCATTCAAATTAGTTACCCTGGTTGAAGCGGCCGAAGTTATGACTTAGATGGATCAAAGTGGATGCAAAAAACAAAATATTGCTGTCGAAGCACTTTGAGCGCTAAGATGTTGGGATAAAGCCCACGGGCTTACCGAAGTGCAGGGGGGGCATCCGCGGTGGTGCCACTGCTCCTGCAGTGTGTAGGAGCTCCTGCTCCCTCAGCTACGACAATCGTTGTGCTGTGGGGCACCGGACAGGCACTGAAAGCCTTGGAAGGTGGGCCGGCTCCTCGCCTGACGTGAATCGGCACGCAGTAAGAGGGAAGGCTCCAGCCAATCCTCGTGCTCAGACTGCTTGTGGATAGGGTTGAGGGGCACCTTGGTATGACCCAAAAGACACTGATGGGTTATAGAGGAAATTAGCAGTTTTAGTTTAAAGCTAAACTGCTTTCTTTTTTACTGAGGATTCCCAGCCAGACGACAGGGAATATTCATGAGCATGTGAATCCATGCAAAAACCATGCTGGAGCGAAAGAGTTATAGATAAGTAGTACCTTACTCGAATGTACTGCCCACCCGGCTAATGTCTGTTTTACCGGGGCTTGTCCACCCAGACCAGATGTTTCATTGCCTGATGTTGCACTCATGATAACATCAGAAAAGCCCTCAACCTGGTTCTGGGTGCGGTTCAAACAGCCCGTCAGGTAGGCCTTATCGCATTCGACGCCCATAAAGCCTTTGATCGCTTCAACTGGTCATACTTGAGAGTGGTTCTTTTGCATTTGGGCCTAGGCCTGAGATTTGGACAGTCACTTATATGATTTGTTTTCGAAACTCGAAAAGGGATGTCGACTGGGCGTGTCAGTAATACTATCCCTTGTGTGACGTCCATTGTACCCATGGCCCTTCACGCGTCAAGGTCCCTCAGATTGTTTTTTTCCACCATTGTATTCGGATGTTAGTTTGCATAGTTCTTCAGGCTGATGCCTTTGATTATAAAAAGTTTTTCATAGACTTTCTTAGTATTCTTTTGCTAACCACCCATCTTCTGCAGCTGAGTTAGGTGGCCGGAGCCATCGAACAATCGCCTCGACGGATACTGACCCCGGCCTACACAGGTCTCACCGGGTCTCAAGCCAATCACAGTAGGGAGAGTGGGAAGCCATACTTTCTTCTCATTTTAGAGAATGCATAATCTCTTCCCCTCATTTCCTTCTCTTCGTTGTGCTGCCATTTCTACTAATCATGTAAAAGACACCTTTTAAGTTTTGCCTGTTCTGCAATAGGAATTACCCCTCGTTAGACGCATACATTGTGTGTAACCATGGGATCATCCTGAAAATAACTGCATATCTAGCAAGCACTTTCAACCTAAAACATTGAAGGACCACTGAACAAAATGCTTGGCTGCCCACGCCATGCAGGCCGAGGCCCTGAATGTGACGTGGAGGGAGATTCCAGTGATGGCAGCGGTGTCCTAAGTGACTCCGAGGGTGAACGGGATTCGGCAGACGCCCACGTGCGAGCCCCTAACTCCATCAAGCATGCCGGCGCTCCTGTTTCGGTGACTACACCCGGCGACTCAAACACACACCTCGCAACACACCAAGCACATATCCCATGGCCGACCGTCGACCACGCTGTCAACCGTTGAAAGCCATGCGGTGTAAAAAAAAAAGGTCCTTGAACATCCCTGTCCTCTGGGCCATCGCGCTCGGTGCAGGAAATGCTTCCAAAACAGACCCACAAGTTCGTTTCTGACACCACGCATAAAACAGACAACCGTTCGTGCGTCGAAAGGCACTTAGACGGCCACTTCTACTACCTCGAAAATGAGAGAACTAAAAAAAAAAAAAAAAACATCCCTGGGCCTCTCTAAAAATCCAAAATGTCGAAATACACTAAAATGTGACCCCTCTACCGTCTAAGCCCTTTACTTCCCACAGCCCCTCTAAATCTAAGGACACCCCCACATCCTCAGACACACTTTCCGGGACCATGAACCATAAGAAGCCTACACCCTTACAGGACACTCCTTCTTCAGTATTTCCTAGGTCATCTTTCAGTGTTATGCAGATGACACGCACCTCTTTCAGGCTCCCCTCGGCCGCCTCTTCTCCTTCTCTCATTCCAGATTGTCTGGCCACAATTCAGGAATGCTGTGCCACCAATGATCTCTGCCTTAATGCCAGAAAGACGGAGATCCTCCTAATCGGAACACCAGCTCCCTCCTTTCCTCTGTCTCTCTGGCTGCCCACTCTGGGCCCTCTTCCTGCTCCTACCTGTGAGGCTAAGAACATTAGTTTCATCTTCGACTCCACCCTCTCCTTCTCTCCTCACATCTCTAAGAAGTCAAACTATCGGCTGCACCGCCTCAAAGGTATTCTTCCGTTCTTCACTTTCCCCCAGAAGCTCACTGTCTCCAGAGCTCTGGTCCTCTCTAGGCTGGACTATTGCAATAGCCTCTGTCTAAATCTTCCTTCCTCTACTCTTCGCCCTTTACAACTTATCCAGAACAGGACTGCAAGACTTGTGCTTGGCCTTAAGCCCAGGGATCGTATCTCTCCGGCTCTGAAATCTCCTCACTGGCTCCCCGTGGCTGCAAGGATCAAGTTCAAGACCCTCTGCATCGCCCACAAGGCTTTCTGGGGCCTGGGACCTCTCTACCTCCAACTTTCTCTTCCAAAACATCTTCCCCTCTCAAGCTCTCTGCTTATCCACCTTCAACTCTCTGAGGGTCAGAGGTTTCTCCAAGCCGAGAGTTGGGGGCAGAACTCTATCTTCAGGTGGGGCCCCGCTCTGGAACAGTCTCCCTGCCTCTTTCAAACTTCAGCAGAACCACGCCCTGTTCCAGAAGCAACTCAAGACCTTCTTCTTTGCTTCCACTTTCTCTCTTCCTCTCCTCTGCTGATGTCCCCACTGCTCCACGCTCTGGTCACTGGATACCCTCTGAACTTGGACCCAGGCTTCTGCATGTTCAGTGGCACTTCGCACTGGCTCCCCCAACACTTGTGGTCTGTATCCGCAACCCTACAGTCCCCTCTCTCTGCACTTATGAACCACCCGTTGGCTGCACTTTTTGAGTTACCTGCACTTCTCACTACACCCCACCTCCCTCAGCACTTCTCCCTTACCACTTCCCTGCACTTTTGCAATCTGAATGACACAAGGCCTAGTAAGATCTTTGTTTTGTCCTCCCTCTGTTTCCCCCTCCTTTGTATAGCCACGTTATAAATGCCATATAACATATATCATCTGAGTGGACCCCAGAAAGGTTTGCTAGGGTCAAGAGGAAAATGTCCTACCCTGCTGAACAGTTTTTTACCTTCAGGGCCCATCTCATGCAGTGGTAGCTAGGGATGAAAAAGCAGCCATGAAGGCACACCTTGACACCTTTCAGCCCAGCACCTCCACCCAGAGCCAGGCTACCCCTTGGCTCCCACTCCCAGACTTATACTTTGTAGACAACTCATGTTCACTTGACCCTGCCTCTCAAGGGGACCAGTAAGATCAGGACCAGGGTGACCAAGGCCAATACCACAATGACGATGTCTACGTCATGCAGTCGCCACACCATCCAGATCAACCTGTGGCTGACTTCCAGTTGAAAACCAGCTCCAATACAATGAGCTGCTCCAAAACCACAGAAGATTTCAACATAGACACCCAGTAGGCCCAAGCTTATAAGGATTTTGTGGGGGACATTCTTGGAGACCATAAGTCGTAACACAATTAATTCCTCTCCTGCAATCCATTTGGAGACTGATTCAACCCTCTCTCCTAATGCCAAACCTTACTCAAGCATTCAAACCCTGCATCAAGGTGGTGTTCAGACCGGCCCCTACCGTCCCTCTATACATCAGAGGTCAGCTAAAACCACACTCCCTGGTGGCTACCACAACTAGGAAAAGGGCAGCCACACCTCTAGCCTCTGCAGAGGCTCCACCAGATAAAGGAAGTAAAACGATTTACACTTTTGGCAAGAAAGTGGCTTCCTCTGCTGCCGATCCGACTAGGATAGCCAATAATGCTAACCTTTTGGTTAGCTACAGTTGCCATAAGTGGGATGAACTGCTTCTACAAATTGAAACTGTCCCAGAGCTCCTAAAATCACAGCTCCTAAAAACTTAAACCGAAGGCAAACAGGTAGCCAACTGCATCCTAAAGAACAACCTGGATGCTGCAGGCAACGCAGGCGGTTTCGTAGCCGAAGGCACACTCTTTAAACATCATGCCTGGTTTAGGCAGTCTGGTTTTAAAGTTGAAACACAGGTCACGTTACTCAACATGTCTATTTAACCCAATGCTCTGTTCGGTAAAGCGGTTGAGGATGCCCTTAAATGTGCCAAAGAAGAGTGTAGTACCCTAAAATCACTTGGGCAAATGTCCAACAAGCCGTTTATGTAGAGGGGGGGGGTCTTGCAACACAAGAAGGTTTCATCGGCAGGGCCCTCGTCTCTCCTCTGGTTACAGCCAGGGTAACCAATCATCCTGGGGCAACTCACAGGGACAATCCTACTCCCCGAATTTTCAAAGAGGCTATAAAAGGCCCAGGAGCAGAGGTAGAGCCTCCTCAACCAGAGGCTCAACCCCACCCAAACAATGACACCCTGCTCCAGGACCCCTCCCATTACAACTCCAGTAGGAGGTCGCATTTCGCAATTCACCCATGCATGAGACGAGATCACGTTCTACTTTTCAAGACAGAATCTTTTACTTATTCAGTCCTTCCCTATTCTAGTGCATGAGTTCACTCAGGCAGAAGAACGACCCTAGTGGTCTATGTGCAAGCCGTAGGCAGCGTGAGATTAGGGTCCTGCTGCAGGCAAAAGTCAGAGTTCCTGTGGAAGACTGTTCATACAAGTAAGTAGTTCACTTTAAAGTTAGTTAGGGTCCAGGGACTTCAGAGAACACACCCTAGGAGGATTCGAGCAGTGGGACTGGGTGACCTGGAGGAGAGGACTCCCAATCACAGAAAACCCCCCAAAAGCTCCACAGAAATCCCACCGGTTTAAGATAAGTAAATACTCCAGCCAACACACACTACCTCAGCACAGAAGAAGAGCTGCAGCAGGAAGACTTCAGGATCTGCAGCCAAAAACCCGGTCAATGGATTCCTTTGGCATGAAGACAGAAGACGGGACTTTCAAAGAGAATTTACAGCAGAGATCAACGGAGAAGGCTCCAGCCAAGAGTTTCTTCACCGCTGGATGCGGCTGGGTGGTTTTGGCACCCTTTCCAGGAGCCAGCAGAAGACTGCATATCGCTGGTCGGATTCTCATTGTTTGCAAGGTCCAGCACGCTGATAAGGGGACTTTTCGGACTCAATTTACGTCTCTGGAGGTCCTGCAGGATGCCACCAAAGTTTCAGCTCGATTCGGAAGACTGCACACTGCACAATGGCTCGAGGTCCCAGGGTATTGGAGTATTGCAGCCCCGCAAGGTTGCAGCACCACGTGGGATGGCTCAAAATGCAGGTCCTCCTGAGTCTAGTGGATCTCACCAGGCTCTGGGTCATGGTCATCGTACTACAATTTCCCCAGGTCGCGTGGAAAGAAGGGTAACAGCAGGCTCCAGTTAAACAGCAGGCTCTCCGGTCGCTGGAAATAGTCTCAGCTGTGTTTTCTTGATCTTCCTCTTCGTATTTGATTCCAGTGGATGACTTGTCAGCAGCTTCCAGGTTCAAAGTATTTATCAGTAACTACAGCACAACTTCTGTATTCTCTCCCTGCATTTTATAGCAAGGGGCAGTCTGGCTGTCCAATCAGGACAGCCAGCTCCCAACTGGGAGTTGTTCCCTTTCAGGCGGAAGACAAAGGGCTGCAGAGTTTTGACTCCTCCCTTTCCAGATACTATGCAGCCTGGATGGGGAATCCACAGGATCCCTGCCGGATACAAAACAGCCACTGAGGTCGTTCCTACCTAGAATGGCAGGGGAAGACCTCAAACAGCAGGCACACGGGAAATGGCAAAAAAAGGAGCCCTCCATTTTAGCATTACCGATGCTGAATTAACAGCCTGCGAGTCATGAAGACTAAAAGTCATAAAGTTAAAACCACTGCCACCAGCCATTCATGTAAAACTCACAATTGTAACAAAATCTTACCAGGTAAGTAAGAAAGGAGATACATTGTTATCCCCCAGAAATCCACATAAGGTGCGGTGTGCTGGCTCACTAAATAAAATGTAAAGGGAGATGAAAATCCCTCTTTACTAATTGGGAACTGTATTTCACTTAAGTGTACGAAAGAGATATAGGGGCAACCCAGCCTAAGCCCAAAAGTTGTAGGGAACTAGAACCACAACCATACACTATGGAGAGACATAAAAAGGTCGCCCATAAAAAGAGTAAAAGACTAGGTGAGGGGGGAAAAAGATTACCCTTCACCAGGGGAGTTGCTAGGTCTGGAAAAGACCCGGGGCTAAGCTGATGTTGGTACTGTTGGGACTGGGGGCTAGCTAGTCTTTTGGCTGTAGCTTCTGAGATTCTATCCGGGGCTACAACCAAAAGATCAGGGGCTATAGCCCTCTTAGCCCCCCCTAGCAACGCCCCTGCCCTTCACCCAGGGACAAGGGAAAATAGTTACCTAGTAAATGTAAAAAGTTCTGGGGTTGACACAGGTCAGGAAGATTTATCATTGATATGCCTAATACAAAGTATTCACTCACTCTTTCATCTTGATTTTCATTGACAGAGCAGCTGGTGCGTCCAAATGAACTGTTCCATTGTCTGAGTGTCTGGGTTTTCCCTTCAATTGTCAGAAACTGGACCTGCAAAGAGGGAGCTTTTATTCCTACTGCACATCCGGGCTTGTAGTGTTTTTTCTGGATGCTGGAACTCTAGTGATTCCCAGGAAGGACTTGTAATGGTACACTGTAACAGGCTGCCTCATCACAACACCTATACCTACAGTACTTTGTGAGCTCCTGGCTGGAACTTGTATCAGTAAATGTTCCTATATGGTAACTCCTGCACTCCATGAAATGGCAAAAAGTACAGTTGCTTGGCTCCTCAATTTCACTACCAGAGACTCCATTTTGAGAGCATAAAGGAAGGAAAGGCTTCATGTGCAGCCACTATGTTATAGTATACTGCCACCAACCAGAACCATCACTACTGTCTGGATCCGGATACTAGCCCAGGGAGCCTTGATTTTATCTCCCACCTTTTGTGGAACATACAGGTCCCCCAATGGCCATAGATATATTCAAGTCATGTCTCAAGTGAGATCTGGATGAAACTCGCTGGAGAGAAATGGCCATAGCATCACAAAGAACAAGCAAAAAGTGAAGTGGTTCGAAATATTGAGCAAGGTCTTTCTTCATTAGAGTGTAGTTCTGACATTCCCTTAATCTGTTTTTCCTAGGTGTCATGTATGAGGAGAAGGGGGAGCGGCGTAGTCAACAAGTGTACAAGTCCATTTGGGATTACATGGAGCGTCTTCACAAGAAAACACCGATCTTCTTCAACTACATGTACGCCCCAGAGGATGGAGAGGTGAGCAGGGCAAGGGAGAGGGGAAGAATTGAGAGAGTGGAACCAGATCCAAGTTGTTGTGAGATGACTGAATTGAGAAACGTGAGTAAGCCAGTACGGGACTGAAGAGTGTATTAGGGAGGTAGAAGAAAAGTGAGCCTGTGGCAAAATTGTGCAAATGCCATTTTAAAACAAAGATCTGCAATACTTTTAATTCAACAGGAACCGAAGAATCCATTATGTGTTTACAATTCATACAAGGATCTACTGCAGTGTTTAGTTGCATTTTGGATGCAACATGAACATAAAGGCATGGTATGAACTTTAATGGAGCAAATCCTCTGCTATTTAATGTGCTGTGCAAAAGTTTGCTCCCAAACCTTTTCTTGGATTTCTAATCTTGGTCAGCTATTTCCCAATCAGTAGGATCTATGCTGAGCCATAAAGTGAAGGTTGGAGCTAAAACTATTTTCCAAATAATACAATTTTTCTTCTTTTGCATTACACACCCAACTCTTCAAATTTAGCATTCTTTCTTGACTGGTAACGATAAACCAAATTTGATATATACAGCGTTGTAGTCTAGCCAGACATGAAGCCTCCAGTATTTCACTAGATTCTCTGTAGTTCATATCCTGAAGTATAGTGGCTGCGATACTGTGATTTTTCCGATATCTTGATGCTATCTGTGGGCTCACCATATGTTATATATGGCGCATTATGAATGCCCTTCATGCAAATTTGTAATGAATCTATTTTAAAATCAAATTTTTGATCTATGTGCAAACTCGCAGCTATCCTTCCTCAGCTGAATACCTGCGATAGATGTCAGCACCATTTAAAAACAATACCTTTTTATTCTCAAAGGATCCACTCGCTTAGCCTTCCTGCCCATATTTAAGGGGCAGCAGAATGTGTATAATCCAATATATCTATTTCATTGATAGAATAGTGGACCTAAATCCCCCAAACAAAGATGGGGTTAGGAAGAATCACCTGAGGCACTTGTGGCAGCCTCAAGGCCATTGCCTTGATTTAAGCAAGCTTATGGTGCTTTTCGATTGTTAGCCCACCTAGGGTAACTATTGCAGAGTAACCAAAGCACACCTCCGGGTGGGAGCAGGAAGATAAAATTACAGTCCAGCTATTGTTCAATTTTTTACTTATTACGTGACCGTCCACGTATTTTGTACTTCAACCACCTAGACCGCTTAGTCAGTGGTCAAGTATCGTGAGAGTTGTAGTCCAAAGCATTTTGTGTACTATCTGAGTAGCCAGTGTTTTACCTGATTTAGCTACTGTATCAAGCAAGTCAAAATTGGTATATACGTTTTGCAAGTTGTGGCTGGTCAGAAGGAGGAGTCAGATACAGCACAGACTTTAAGTGCTTTTTTTTAAATAATAGAAAGGGCCTATCTTGCCCTATCACTATAGGGGCATTTCTTACCTAACTAAATTAAACTAAGTTGCTTGTCTATCATCAGGAAGTCGAAAATCAAAAATGTCCTCCGTCTCGGTTTGAACCTAAAGCTACCTGATATCCACTCCGGCCCCCCCCCCACTCTCCCTCTCCAAATAATAGTACTAACCCAACCGGATGCAAGAGAATCTCTCTTTGGGTGGCTTCCCCTTTACCTTTTTATCTTGCAGCTTCTTTCAGGTTTTTCTGGTTTCACACATGTGGTGCCACCTGGTATCAGGGCACATTCTACCAGGTGTGTGGCAGCGGCATCCGCCTTGCAAAGAGGTGTGCCGATAAAGGAAATATGTTGAGCAGCAATGTGGTCGTTGCTCTACACATTGACAAAGCATTACTGCTTAATGTGGTAAGTGGTTTGGATGCTCGATTCAGCAGAGCAGTGTTGCAGAGCTTCCTTGACTGAGGGCTTTCATCCCATCTCCGCACTTTGTACTGCTTGGGAAGTCTATCATATGAGTCTATGCTAGAGTGCAATCCATTGAAGGAGAAATTACTTACCGGTAATCTTTCTATGGATTCTTCGCCCGCAGATTCCTCTTTACCCTCTCATCCTGGCCCGCTATGAAAATGGTCTGCTGCCATTATCTGGTTGTTCTCTTCTTGTGGGATGAGGTTTATGGCGTTTAGGCATTAGCCACAATTTGGTGCCCCATTGTATGAGTTGTGTCAGCCGGTTGCTTTCAGTACGGTTCTCTTCCTCACAAAAAAAGTTTTTGGGGTATCTTTAGGCTGAATCCTATGGATTCTTCATCTGCAGTTGTTGAGCTTGTGGGGAAAAAGGTGGGGAATTGACGTACGGGCGTGTAGTGACGTAATATATATACAGTCAACGTCACGTCCAGAATTGAGGAGTGGCACAGTCGAGAAAAGAGCAGTCTACGTAGAGTCGTACTATGCCCCCTGTCAAAAAAAGGTTTGAGCAGCTAACGCTGGAAGCATCGTTCGCCAGACCGGAACTTGGAAGGGAAGAAGGTGTATGGTCACGGAGCTTTACAAAGGAAGCCGGAAGGATGCCTGCAGCATCCAGTCTGGGAAACGAGCAGCAGAGCTATGCTGCAGAAGTGCAAGCTGGACCAGATACACTGGAGAAAACCGGTGAGTCGACCCGAAGCAAGTGGGGACCCCAAGGCAACTGCACCAACGACAATTTGCATGTTTTAAGATTGACACAGAGACTACAAGAAGTTTGTTCAATGCAGAAAAGGCAAAGTACAGAGCATGAGATGCAAGTGTGGGGGCAACGTTTGAACAAATATTAACGCAGACAGATATTCTGAGTAGACCACGGTATATGCAGTTTTGATGTTACTGAGGAACTATGAAACGCATAAGAATTCCTGGCAGCAGAGTATACCAGGCAGGTAAAACCACAAGAGAAGTCCTGGCAGGAGAACATTGTTAAATAAAAGCTACTTGTGTTAAAGAAAGACTGTTGCAGAACTTGTTGTCTAAACAGGAACATTGTGAATCAAGGAGAGACACAAAGGAACTGTTTGTAAAAAGGACACTGCCATCCAATTTCGGGGAAGAGAACTACCCACTGGGTCTAATGTCTTCCACCTTGGAGAACATTTCCATTGGAGCATTTCTAACTTTCAGTTGTGAACACTTTTTTGCCAATGTCAGGTTGAAGACATTTCCTTATACACTTTTTGTTTGCAGTGTGAGGGTCAGAAAAGGATGTTTTGGACACAAGGACGTCTTTTCAGTTATTGACATCCTGACACAGACAGATCCTTTAGTTTTTATTCTTTAGATAGGGCAACTCCTCTTTAGAATAGGGTCAGGCACACATTTTGCCAACACCCTTTCATTTAAAATAAGTCTTTAACCAAAACATAACAACTTTGTGTCTGGCTATTAGGACACTTTTTCTGATGTTCAGCTAAGGGCTTAGTAAAACCATTCAACTTAGACAGTACAAGACTCCACTCTTAGTATAAGGCTATACCACCTGAGTATATGGTTGCATAGGCAGAGCAGCACGGCTTATCTTTGGAGTGAGAGAGGGCTGTAGGAAAGTACATAGAACCGGTAGTATACTAAGGATTAAATAGAAACGCATACAACCAGAAGAAGTATAACAAATAAAGGTTTATTATAAATACAAATGGGACAAGTTAAGTCTTGGGGTAAGTACTGGTCATAGTCATAAACACATTATAAAAACACAACACAATGTCTGAAGGTACACCGACAAAAGCATAAACCTTCATCAGAATACTTAACCAGTAATCAGTAATTCTAGGGCAGTCAAACCTTATCATACATGTTTAGTATACCCATTCATGGGGAGTCAAAACCATATGTTCTACTGCATGGGGTCTGGCATGGATTCACATGCTCATGAATATTCTCCGTCAGGCTGGGAATCCTCAGTAAAAGAAAAACTGTTTAACTTTCACTTATAAACTGGATTTCTCCTTTAAACCAATCGCTGTCCTCTGGGTCATACTGCCCCCATCCAATGACTGTCCTCTGCCTAAGCCCCTCCTCTTGCAGCCATCTTCACATTGTCACTGCATGCTTCAGTGTTGGGTGTCCTTGAGTTTGCTCTGTGAGCTACTTCTGCATTTTTTTTGGTGTTTTCTACTGCAATGGGTTCTTATCTCAATCTGCCGACAGCAGATGGCCGTTATTTGTAAATCTCAGCGCTCCTCAAGGGCGAAGATCGTCGAAGATTCCAGAAGGCCATCGGGCCTAATTTGCGTCCTCCGACCATGACTGGGGCGAAGGAAAGAAAGCCCCTCTTCAAACCCTGCACCAAGTGCAGGCTACGGAAAGTGTCTGTGGAAGACAAGCACACCTACAATGCCTCTTCTGCCTGCACCCAGACCATAAGCAAATAGAGTGTGAGATATGCCTCATGTTCTCTAAGACGACGACGAAGGACGGGCACAGTAGAATGGCGGCGTGGCTTAACATGAAGGCCTCTGTCCCGTGCCACGAGCAGGGGCATGCCTCAACCTGGACCGGCTGGCCCGAGGAGCGGTCTTCCAAGTTCTTTGAGTGCACCTCATCCGTTGGGACCCAAGACAAAGGCAAGTACCATAAATCCGAGTTCACAGGGGTCGCCGTGGATAGGGCAGGATCAACATCACCCTCCGCCTCCTTTGCCAGCTGTCAATCGAGCTCCTCCTAAAAAAGGAAATCTACCAGTCCGAGAAGCTGCGGACGGAGGAGCAGAAGGCCGAACTGCCCAAAAAGGCACAATCGGCGCATGCTTAGACTTCATCGACGATAGTTGGTAGTGGTCAACTGCTAAGGGAGCTGACCCTGTGAGGGTAGGCCGCAGCACAGAAAGTATCCTTGTCCCCCTGCGTGCAAGACTGCCACAGTGACTTTGGCAAAGTCTGCTAGCACGCCGGAAGGGGGGAAACCGGCTCAGGCCCCCTTTCAAGCACCACAGGGTGGGGGGAAAGGGGGGCGAGGAGGCCCTGTAACAGCCCAACCAGGCCATGGCTCAAGCCATGCCGGTCTCGTCCACAGACGAAGAGGACCACAAGTCCTTGCACACAGTCCAGGAGGATGTGGAAGAAGAGGACGATGGGGAGGACCACGATGACTGAGACGACGGTGCAGGGCCTAGTTTTCCAATCTTGGCAGCTCAGCCGAGGAATGTCTCTCTGGACATTCTGTCGACCCTTCATACCTTGGTGTCCGTGATCCAGAAGAGGATGCCACCATGCCCGGTTCCAGTGGCCCCCCAGGGCCCCGTTCAGCCTCCAACAAATAAGGGGAAGCATCATCCCACGCCCCTATTTCAGCATCCACACACGTGTCGGTCCCATCTCCCCCATTAGACCCAGACACGGGGACGGATATGGCCACAACTACGGACGATGACAATATCGTCACAGCGGGTCTCTGCATTTGCCTAGAGCCTCCCCACCGGTTGAGGATGAGGTGGGGTCGTTCCAATTCATGATCGCCAGAGCCTCTGAGCTTTTTCAGCCGGTGGCTGAAGAGACCAAGAAAGAGGGTTTCTTGTACCAGAGGTGCGAGGCCAGGAGGAAGACAATCATGGCGGTGCCACTCCTAGGCAATGTGTGGAAGAAACTTTACATGGCTCCAGCTAAACGGGAGGGACTGGAGAAGAAGTATTGGTGCCTGAGGTCGCAAACCTCACCGATTCGGTGGTATTGGCGGGCACGAGGAAGTAGTGGACTAACCAGTCGGCAGCCAGGTACGACGGGGAGCTGTGGTACAGGCTGGGGCCCTATTCAGTAGTTCCTCCCAGACGTTAAGAGAATGGAGGCAATCGCTCTTTTCCTGGAAGGGTAAATTGCGTCTGATCACACCATTACAGTGACGTGGGACGTCGCCGACCCAGGGTTCTGGCAGATGGTTTTCTGCCTTCGTCGGCAAGGCTGGATGAAGGCCATGAATTTCCGGCAGGAAGTCCATGCGAAGGTGTTGGACGTGCCCTTCGACAGAGAGAACTTGTTTGGGACGGTCGTTGACGAGTCCCTCCAGGCCATCAAGGTGGATACGGAGACTGCCCGTTCCAGCAGCAGCACTCTTCTTTTTGCTCCTCCAGGGGAAAGTCGAGCAGGTCTTCCAAAGGTTTTTCTTCTTCGTACCATCAGCCTTCCAAATCCACGACGCAGGAAGCCTACAGAGGTAATTCCCAGGCCTACGGTAGCAGAGGACAGTGTCGTCGTTGCCTGCAGGGCAGGGCAGGACGCTGGCGCAAGTCTGAACCGGCTGGGACGTCCGTCACCCACTCGTGCACCCCAGTAGAAGGCTGACTGACAAGGTTGATCAGCGAGTGGAGAAAGATCGCCACTGATGGATGGGTGCTGGATGCTCTTGCCCAAGGGGACACACTGGAGTTTCAACGCAGGTGTCCGCAGATCCCTCCGGTTGCCCGTCAGGAGCAGCACATTCCTCAGCTACTAGAACAGGTACGGGCCCTGGTGCGGAAAGGTTCGATTGAGCGAGTTCCCCAGCGACTCTGGGGCTCCTGAGTCTATTCCAGATACTTTCTGCTCAGAAAGAAGATGGGGCTGGAGGCCCATCCTAGACCTACGGCATCTGAAAAAATACCTAAAGTCCCAAAAATTCAGGATAGTCACGTTGCAGCACGTGCTGAGCCAACTGGAGGAAGGAGATTTCTTGAAGTCGCTGGACCAGAAGGACGCTTATTTCCACGTCCCCATTCACAAGTTTCTGCGTTTTGTAGTGCATGGCCAGCATTACCAGTTCAAGCCTCTACCTTTCGGATTGAAGTCGGCCCCCAGCGTGTTCACAAAGTGCCTGGCACCGGTGGCAGCCCACCTGCTTCTACGCGGTATACACCTATACCCGTACCTGGACGACTGGCTCATCCAGGGCAGTCGGGCTCATGGAGGTCAACCGGCCAGCTACTGACGAATCTGGGATTCTCCATCTATCCAAAGTCCTGCTTAACACCATCGCAGAACGCGCTGTTCCTAGGCGCTAGACTCAATACGGTGTCCTGTCTGGTATTCCCCTCGGAGGAGAGGGTAGCTGCCATTCAAGGGATGGTGCAGTGGCTGTTGTCGATGAAGAGTGCCACCGTGTGAACCATTAAGTCGTTGCTCGGCATGATGTCGTTCTGCAACTACCTTATCCGGCTCTGCAGGTTACAGAGGCAGCCTCTTCAGGAGTTCCTGGATCTTCGCTGGATACAGGTGTCCGGAAGCCTCACGGACAAGATACTGCTCGACCCGGAGTTCTTTCGGGCGATAGGGTGGTGGGGGCGTCCGCTCCAACATCGCCCGCTGCATGGGTTTTCAAAACCCTCCATACCAGTAGACTGTCATCACGAACGCTTCCCTGGAAGGCTTGGGAGCCCACACCGGACATATGCACGCCAGAGGCTTGTGGCTGCAGGAGGAGAAGGATCTTCATATCAACATCCTGGAGTTACGGGCAGTGTTCTAGGCCCTCACATCGTTCCTTCCTTCTCTGAAGGGCAAGGTGGTGAGGATCTTCACGGACGACACCACCACAATCTTCTACATGAGGAAACGGGGGCACTCGATCCCCAGCGCTCTCCAAGGAAGCACAGGACTTGTGGCGCTGGGCCGTCGGACAAGAGATGTTCCTCTTCCCCCTAGAGGGAGTCAAGAACACCATTGCGGACTCCCTCAGCAGGAAGTTGCGCTCCTGCAATGAGTAGGAACTTCGGCAGGACCAGGTGGACTGCATCTTCGTCAAGAGGAGCAGGCCCCAGATAGATCTGTTTGCAACAGTGGCGAACTCCAAATGCCAGCAGTTTGCCAGGAGATTCTCCCAATAGCGAGAAGCATGGGGGACGTGTTCTCCTTCCCTGTTCCTGTACGCGTTACCTCCGTTGCCTCGCTTGTTAAGTGTCATCAATATACTCCCAGTGACAATGCAGGATAATACTCATCACCCCGGTGTGGCTGAGGCATATTTTGTTCCTGGACCTTCTCAGTCTGTCAGCGTCACCCCCAGTAGTTCTGGATCTTCTCACCAGAGAAGAATGCGCAATCCTGCAACATGAGCCAGGATCGCTGTACCTGATGGCTTGGCTCCTCCAGCCCTAGAGTTTGGTGGATACAAGTTGCCTGCGGACTGCAGAGAAATCCTGGCCAGGGCCTCATCGACTTTGAAGTGCTACGGTCACAAGTGGAAACGTTTCGCTACATGGTTCTGGTCGCAGAAGATTACCCCGCTGAGGGTCATGGCCCAACACATTCTTCCATAACTGCTATCAAGGTACATCTAGCGGCTATCTCCCACTACACTGGGTCTCCTGGAAGATCTTCACTTTGGTATCATCGACTCATCAAGGAGTTCCTTAAAGTACTTTTTTGAGCTTTCCCGCCAATGAAGGCTGCGGCCCCGGCGTGGGAACTCAACGTGGTTTTGGCGAGGCTCATTGGGGGCCCCCTTTGAGCCTATGCATCAGGCTCCTCTCAATTTCCTCTTGTGGAAAACAGCTTTCTTTGTGGCCATCACCTCAGCCAGGAGGGTAGGTGAGATGCAGGCCCAACCATACCTGACTTTCCACAAATCGAGGGTGGTGCTGCGTACGCATTCCTCATTAATGCCAAAGGTTCTGTCTGACTTCCACCTCAACGAGCTCTTGGTGTTAGCTGTTTTTGTCCCAAAGACTTTTCCGGCTGAAAGGGCCTTGCGCTCGCTGGACGTCGCTCGTGCCCTGAAGATCTAGGTGACGTGCACGAAGAGTTTCTGGAAGACTTCGCAACTGTTTGTGAGCTTTGGTCCTGTGAACCATGGGGAGGCCTTGTCCAATGCTTTCATTTCACGGTGTCTTGCCAGCTGCATCACGCACTTTCATCAGTTGGCGAACCGACCTCTGCCCGGGCCGTCCTCGAGCCCACTCCACCAGAGCGATAGCTGCGACGACAGCGTTCCTGTCTGGTATGCCCCTACTAGAGATCTGCAGGGCTGCTATGTGGAGGTCCACGCACACCTTCACAAAGCTCTACTGTGTCGACAGGGATTCCAGGGAGGAGCCCAGAGTCGGCCATGCAGTGCTACGCAACCTGCTCGCTTGAGTGAGTCTGTTCCAGAGGTAAGAGTTAATTGCTTCTGTTGAGCCTTGCCACCTCCTGTGGTTGTGTAATGTTGTACTGCTATGTATTCATTATTCATGAGCATGCAAATCCATGCCAGACCCCATGCTGGAGAAGGTTTAAGTTACTTACCTGTAACTATTGTTCTCCTGCATGGGTCTGACATGGATTCACATGCAAACCCTCCTTCCAACCCTTCTGCGGCTCTTCCTGGTCATACTGCCACTTTACGTGCTTACCAAATCTGAAGATGGCTGCCAGAGGAGGGGCTTAGGGAGGGGACTGTCATTAGATGAGGGCAGTGTGACCCAGAGGACAGTGATTGGTTTAAAGGAGAAATGCAGTTTAAAAGTGAAAGTGAAACTGTTTTTCCTTTACTGAGGAGTCGCAGCCTGGTGACAGGGAATTTTCATGAGCATGGGAATCCATGCCAGACCCATGCTGGCGAACAATAGTTACAGGTAAGTAGCTTGTTCCTTACTTTTTTATTACTTTCAGTAATAAAACGGTAGTCAGTTATGCAGTGACCCTTGGCAAAGAAATCACATGATCAATCAACCCGGTTACCAGGATACTTTTCTGAATAGTGGAACACAGATTCAAGAAACAGTCTGTACCTATAACTACATTTAAGATAACGCACATTTATACTTGGTGTAATATAACATTTCAGTTATTTTTCAGGTCACTGGAACACAGCTAAGTGAAGCAAGAACTCTTCACACTTATTTTGGATTGCATCAGGCAGACCAAGGTCAGCTACATCTAAAGAACACGTTTTAAGAATGGCACACAGGTATTCTAGGCAGGTAAAACCTAATGATGTAATATACTACAAAAAACCCAATCTGCGAACCCTATTATCAACTTCCTCCATCTCACTTACTACACCTAGATTCACCAGAAAGCTATCAGGGGGCTCCTTCTTCACTGTCATCGCTCCCACATTATGGAACATACTCCCACCCGCAATCAGGAACGAACCATCCTACCTTGCATTCCGCAAACAAGTCAAAACCGCACTATTTAACAGATATGCATGATTTTCTCTGTAACAACTGTGAACCTAAACCCTGTACTGTACTTTAACTATTTTTATTTTTATTTTATTCGGATCTGTAGAGCGCGGAACAGCCCTGGGGCATCGTGGCGCTTGTTACAGACATAGCTTAGTAACATATAAATGAGCATACATAAAATTACAGGCCAGTGATATTGTACAGAGAATTTACAGTGACAGTTAAAGATAGTTATATTTTACATGGCAAAGAGTGAGGTTTTGAGTTTTCTTCTAAAGGCAGCAAGTGAGTTTTCTGCTCTGATGTCTGTGGGTAGTGCGTTCCAGGATTTGGCAGCAATATATGGGAAGCCTAGGCCACCGGCTTTGGCTCTATTGATTCGTGGTATATGGAGTTGGTTGTTGTATTGTGTCTTGGTGGGCCGTGTGGAGGAGGATTTGGTGATAGTCTCAGATAGGTATGAAGGTGCAAAGAGACTGAGGCATTTATGTGTGAGGCTGAGGATTTTGAATTTGATACGCTCTTTAACCTGGAGCCACCGAACTGATTGTCTGGCCTGGGAGATATGCTCCCTTTTTGAGATGCTTAGGGCAGCACGAAGAGCATTGTTCTGCGTGGTTTGTAGCCTGTTTAAGTTTTTTGCGGATGTGCCTGCCAGAAGGGCATTGCAATAGTCTAGTTTGGCTCCAATGGTTGCTCTAGCTATTGATGGGCAATTAGGTTTGAATAGGTATGGTTTTATGGCATTTGAGTTTGGTGGTATGTGCAGAAGAGGAAGTGATTGCGCTTACCTGTCTAGTCATGGATAGAGTGGAGTCTAAGTAGTCCCCCAGTGTCTTGACGGCTATGGACAACAGGGATAATGGAGTTGTTTGAGTTTATTTATTTGTAACACGCACCATCGGGCCCAGGGGCATCAGGGCGCAAATTTTAGAAATGGGTACATACAATAGTTAAATAGAATAATTACATGAGATTGTTACAACAGATATTAACATCAAATATTTACAAGCAGGATATATACACGGTATATACAACAAAATCAAGGTAAAGGCAGGCGACTGTGAGCTAGGGCCGTGGTGGGAAGTCTCAGTTCGGAGCAAGGAGCCAAGATTTCGATTTCAATTTGAAGGTATTGAATGAGACCTCAGATTGGCGGTAACAGGGAGGGTGTTCCAGAGCTTGGAAGCAAGGACAGGGAAGCTCAGGCCTCCCGCTTTTTGAAGTTTGAACCTTGGGACCGATAGGCAGTGGGTCTGGGCTATTCTTTGAGGCCGAATGGATGTGTGGCAGGAGAGTCGGCTCCACATCCACATTGTCAATGGTAAAGTTGGCGTACAGTTTGTCAAGTTTGACTAGGGTGTTCTTGTTACGCTCACCTGGTATCCACGGGGATTCCACCCAGCCCTGGTTGGATGATTTGCGCTCTCAAACCCTCTCCCGGTCCCTTGGTAAGGCCTCTGGTTAAAGATGGGTCTGCAATATAGGAGAGCTGGATTCAATACCAAATTGTCTTTGTTTTCCCACCTCCCTTGGCCTCAACTCCTTCCTAAGTAAGTGGTGGATTCTCTGTCCTGCTCCTCGTGGCAGGGTAGCGTAGATGTGGGGGGTGAGCAGCGACCAAGTTACTTCACTGGTGCAAGCCCCCCTGTGGGAATCCAGGCCTGCTGCGACTCCGTAGGTTTGCTGCTTTACAATCTCTATATGCATTTCTTATGTTCCTCTTAGTTCGAATAATAATGTCTTGCTTCTTTCCTTTTAGGTATGGAAAGGTATTTTGGTGTGTCATGCAGTTTGAAGATGAGCATGGGCCGGTAGGCGAAAGCGCAGTGTGCGCGATGCTGTCCGGTGAGTAATGCGCTGTGCTGTTTCGCCTTTTATATTGCTAACCTGTCTTTTCTCTCCTTGCAGGTTGCGATGTTCCTCGCAGAGCGCCGTAATGTTCCAGCAATGATATTGACCAGGAGATGACTATCCAGGTAAGATTTGTGTGGCTTTCTTCATTCGGGAGGAAACATGAGTAAACGCTTACTAATGCTGTCTTTCTTTCTCCTCTTTCCAGGTTATGGTATTCCAGGATGCATGCAGTGCCGGATGATGGAGTTCGTACCTTCAGGTGAGTGGAACTGAAGTCAGCGATGGATTGAAGACAGGATACTGTTCCAGGTAAGTTTTCGTAGTGTTCTTTCAATCTCTGCAGGTCCTTGGTTTCAGGTAAGCTGGCATCCAAGAACTGGACACGGTGAGCGTTACGCTGCCCACAGCATAATAACGCAAAGCATGTTCTGCTGTTTGGGTGTGGTTTAAATAGTCTCAGGTAAAGTAGTCCAGGTAAAATAGTCCCAGGCCTGCCACACCCAAAAGACTAGACCGCATAGCTCCCTTGCAACTGAGCTATGTGTGTGCCTCCATATTGGCTGAACTCCAAATGCGATACCAAATGAGTCAAGCTTGTCGAAGAGAGGCTTTGTGACAAGTTGTATAACGTGGGTGCTGTGCAAGATCCCTGTGGGACTCCGCAGTGGATTGTGGTGGGTGTAGCATTTGCTATATCCGAGAAAACTTTAATTTCTCTTCCTTCGAGGAAGGAGGTGACCCAGAGAGCTGCTTCTTTGGAAAAGCTAGCTGAATGTGTAAGGTGTGATGTGAGTGTCTTGTGGTCAACCAAATCGAAACCGACCGAGAGATCTAAGAGAAGCAGCAAGGCTGGCTTGCCTTTGTCCATGATTTGGGTGATCTGGTTCTTTAGATCCACCAGGGCTGTTTCGGTGCCGTGTCCTTTCCGGAAACAAGATTGCCTAGTCCCTAAGATGGAGTGGGTTTCCAGGAAGTGTTGGATTTGGTTATGTGCGACTTTGTCCAATAACTCAAGCAGGAAAGGGACAGTGGTTATAGGTCTGTTATTTGGTTGTATAGGGTCGGTTTTTTAGGAGGTGGCGGACCCAAGCCTCTTTGAGGCTGGCCGGGATAATGGCTGTTCTGAAGGAAGCTTTAATGAAAGCAGTGAGGAGCGGTGCTAAAACTATGCGTTACTATTTGTGATCTTGCGCCGTCATACCTCCGGGTCCTGGGCACATGTAACAAATGAAATAAATAAACAGTTGCTTTTCAGGTCAGTGGAACACAGACTGAGCTAAGCAATAACTCTTTAACTTATTTTAGGAGGGCACACAGCTAACTCAAGGTGAGTAAAAAAAAAAATATACTTTTTAAAGAAGCTACTAGCAACTTAAATGTAAGTATAACCTAAGGCAGACTTATTCTAGACAGGCTAACAGCAAGTGGGGGAAGCAAAACCCAATTTGGGATCTCATACATTTATATCCTAACAGGAATAGTAAAGTGAAGCCAGCAGCATTACTGCTTGGGAAGAGGCACTGCCAATTCACAGGTGAGTAAAGCAACCTTCTCCAGCATGGTATCTGGCATGGATTCACATGCTCATGAATATTCCCTGGTAAAGAAAAAATCACTATCAGTTTTGTTTCTGATCTGTCTTTGTTAGTAGTAACCAATCACTGATCTCTGGGTCATACTGCCCCCAGCCAATGACTGCCCTCTCCCTAAGCCCCGCCTCTGGCAGCCATCCTCAGATTTTTACCGCACGCTCAAGTGTTGGGAGTCCTCGTGTTCAGCTCTCGAGTTTTTTACTGCGTTTTCACGCTTTTTCAGGAGAATTTTTAATTTTTTCGGTTTAATCGAGCCGCAAGCTCCACCGTTTCTACTTCCGATAACCGGGACCCGTTTCGGAATTCTTCTACGCCCCTCAAGGGTGAAGTTTTCGTCGAGTTTACACTTGTTGGAGGATTCCGGAAGATCTGCGGCCTACCTCAACGGACATGGCCCAGGACAAGGGGAGCTCGACGCCCGGATCCAAGCTGATCAGGAACTGCCTTGGATGCGGATTATATAACGTTTTCAAGGAGGACCAGCATTCGCAATGCCTCTACTGCCTCCATGGGGACAAGACGCACGTGGAGAAGGACTGTGCGTTCTGCAAGAACCTTTCGGAACGGACCAAACAAGATCGTCGTTCCCGCCTCGCCACCTGGCTGGAGAAGGGCACAGCAAGTGAGAAGGCAAAGTCGTCTGAGCGGGCTTCTAAGTCCTTTGAGGGCGCCCCGTCGACGGGGGCCCAACAGAAGGCCAAGCACCACGAGACGGCGGGCTCCGGGAGCGCCGAAAGGTCGGGCTCTTCGGTCGCCGAGCAGGGCGCGACTTCCCTGGCACTGTCAACCACGAGCCAGCGCTCTGGTTCCGGGAAGAGGAAATCCGAGAACCCGGGTAGGCCGCTGGAGCTGACCCGGTCGACCTCGAAGGGGGAGCGAGGCGCTGACCCTCCCCCCAAGGCGAAGGCCCAGGACGCACCTAAGGTGGAGAGGGCTCGGATCCACCCGGCTAAGGCCTCTACCGAAGTGGTCGCTGCGACCCTGGCGGAGCCGGCTGAGACTACGCCAATGGAAACGGCCTCTGGGCCCAGAGTATCCCTGCCGCCGCCGAGGGAATCCTCTTCCAGCCCATCGCTAAGACCCCCGTGAAGCCCCTGGCTGAAAAAGAGGGGGGGGGGGAGGGCGGTGGCCATTACAGACTCGGAATCAGTCTCTGAGGAGGAACTGGTGGAGACCGAGAAGGGCTTCGACGAAAGGTCCATAGGCCTCAACGAGAGGTTCAGAAACCTCAACGAGAGGTTCGAGAAGGTTCGATCCCAGGGGACGGTCCCTGCTGACGTGATCGAAGATGGCGACGACGAACAGGGCCCAATTGAGCGGCCATCCCGTCCGTCACAGCCATTGCCCGAGCCCCAGGCTAGCTCGGCGGCCATTTTGTTGGCAATCCAATCCTTATATACCGAGATAAGGACGAGATTACCACGCACCCCGACGGAGGAGCCAGAACCAGGCCCGTCGGGAAGCCCTCCGAACAAGCAGAGGAGAGTCCACCCCGCTGCGCCCTTCGTGCCTGC
Source organism: Ambystoma mexicanum (assembly GCF_040938575.1). Taxonomy (NCBI): domain Eukaryota; kingdom Metazoa; phylum Chordata; class Amphibia; order Caudata; family Ambystomatidae; genus Ambystoma; species Ambystoma mexicanum. The sequence goes on from NC_090936.1 coordinate 997,315,261, forward strand.
GAGACCGGTGGACCCCTCATCCCCCTCGCCGGGAGAGGATACAGCGACGGATACGTCAACGGGGACGGACGATGACGGCGGCGATGACACAGCAGACATCCCGTCGTCACCCCCCCGCGGGCGTCCCCAGCCGACGAGGTTGGCTCTTTCCACGCCATGATAACCAGGGCATCCGAGCTCTTCCAGCTCTGCCCTGAAGAACAGAAAAAGGAGGGGTTTCTGTACCAACGACGAGAGGCTAAGAGGAAGACGGTCCTTGCGGTACCTTTACTCGACGACATCTGGGACGAGGGGCTTGCTGTCCTCAAGAACCCTGCCACGACACCTGCCAAGAGGGATAGGTACGAGAAGAAGTACCGAGTCCCCGATGCCTCCCCCTTGTGCCTCAGGGCCCAGCCACGCCGGACTCGGTCATCTCAGCAGCGGCTAAGAAAAAGGCAGCGTGCAAGGCGGCTTCAACTTCCACTTCCCTGCCGGACAGCGAGGACAAGAAGTCGGACTCTATGGGACGACGATTAAGGCGGCCAATGCCTTAGCGATCGTGGCCCGCTACGACCGGAAGCTCTGGTTCAAGATAGCTCCCCTGCTAGATTTCCTGCCTGATGACAAAAGGGCAGAGGCCCTAGAAATTCTGCAGGAGGGCGAGGTGGCATCGGATCACACCATAACGGTGGCGACGGACATCGCCGATAACGGATTTCGCCAACTGGGCAACAGAGTTTGCCTCCGACGATGGGGATGGCTCAAGGCGACAGACTTTCGCCAGGACGTCCCGACCAGAGTATTGGACATGCCGTTCGACGGCAACAACCTCTTTGGTAAGGCGGTGAATGAGTCTCTACAGGCCATCAAGACCGACTCAGAGACGGCCGGGGCCCTTGGGGTGCTTCAGAAGCGACAGCCCTTTCGGAGCCCCGGAGGCAGACAGGGTGCCTCCAAAGGATCCAGCGGTGGCTCCTCCGCTTAGCACCAGGCTGCCCGCTCCTCTTCCCAGGAGGCCTACAGAGGTCGCGGCAAGCAAGGGGGATCCCGTCGTCGTCAAGGGGGCCAAGGCGGCAAGGCCTCCTCCAAACAAGACTGACCCGGCCGTGCCGTCGGGTCCCCACCGAAGCACCCCGGTGGGAGGCCGGCTGACAAAGTTCGTCAGCGTGAGGGAGTCCATCTCCACCGACCGTTGGGTGCTGGACACCCTTGCCAACGGGCACTCGCTGGAATTCCAAAAGAAGTGCTCTCGCATTCCCCCCCGTGGCCAGGAAGGAGAATCACATCCCTCAACTGCTGTTGGAAGTAAAGGCGATGCTCAAGAAAGGTGCCATCGAGCACGTGGGGCTCCAGGGTGTACTCAAGGTACTTCCTCGTCAGAAAGAAGACAGGCGGTTGGAGCCCCATCCTGGACCTGCATCAGTTAAACAAATACATCAAGGCGTAGAAATTCAGGATGGTCACCCTCCAGCACGTGCTGGGACAGCTGGAGGAAGGCGACTTCCTATAGTCGTTGGACCTGTAGGAGGCTTACTTCCACATCCCCATTCTAAAAAGGCACAGGAAGTTCCTCAGGTTCGTGGTTCAGGGACGCCACTACCAATTCAGAGCCCTACCTTTCGGATTAAAGTCGGCACCCAGGGTTTTCACAAGTGCCTGGCACCAGTGGCGGCGCGGCTGCGCCTGCAGGCGATCCACGTCTACCCCTACCTGGACGACTGGCTAATCCGGGCAAGGTCAAGGGAATTCACCGTCGATCATATGGCGAGGACCGTCCGGTTGCTCACGGAGCTGGGGTTCGCCATCACCTACCCCAAATCCCACCTGGTTTCATCGCAAGTAGCACTGTTTTTGGGGTGTTGAAGCTCGATACAGTGGAGCAATTGGCCTCCCCTTCAGAGGAGAGGACCAAGACCATCCTGGGCAAGGTGCAGCGCCTGTTAGCCACGGACGTGGCCAGGGTGAGGTCCATCAAGTCCCTTCCCGGGATGATGTCCTCATGCATCTACCTTGTGCCCCTGTGCAGACTTCGGATGCGCCCGCTACAGGAGTTCCACGACGCCCGCTGGTTTCAGGCAAGGGGCTGCTTCGAGGACAGGATCCCCCTCGACAAGGAGTTCCGTCGGGCGATCCCATGGTGGGACACCCGGGCTCACCTCACGACGGGCACAGACTTTCAAACCCCGGCGTTTCAAGAGACGGTGACTATGGACGCCTCTCTGGACGGTTGGGGGGCCCACACCGGAGATCTCCAAGCAAGAGGCCTTGGCTCCCAGAGGAGAGTTCTCTTCACATCAACATCTTGGAGCTCCGAGCAGTGTTCTGGACGCTCAAGTCGTTCCTCCTGTCCCTCAAGGACAAAGTGGTGAGGATCTTCACAGACAACACCACCACGATGTTCTACATACGGAAGCAGGGGGGGTACCATATCCCCAGCCCTATCCATGGAGGCCCAGGATCTGTGGCACTGGGCTGTCGCCCAGGGGATGTTTCTGGTTGCCTTCCACCTGGCAGGAATAAAAAACACCATCGTCGACTCACTCAGCAGGGAGCTGCGCTCGTGCCACGAGCGACTCTTCCAACGATGGGGCAAACCCCAGATCGACATGTTTGCGACGGCAACAAACTCCCAAGTGCCAGAGGTTCGCCAGCAGGTTCCCACAGCCGTGGAGCATGGGCGATGCTTTCTCGTTCCCTTGGGACAACCTGTTTCTATACGCGTTCCTTCCATTGCTGTTGCTGCTTCGCCTCATCAACCAGCTCAAGAAGTCCAAGTGCAGGATGATCCTCGTTGCACCGGCGTCGCCGAGGCAGGTCTGGTTCCCGGACCTTCTGGACTTGTCATTGTCCCCGCCAGTCAGGCTGACGGCGGTCGCGGATCTTCTCTCCAGAGAAGGAGGCGTCATTCTCCACCACAACCCACAGTCGCTGAACTTGCAGGCCTGGCTCCTGCAGCATTAGAGTTTGGAGGGTACAATATACCGGCTGATCGCAGAGAGGTTCTTGCAAAGGCCAGGGCGTCCTCAACTCTCAAGTGTTACGGTCTTAAATGGAAGAGGTTCTCTGTCTGGTGCCGTGCACAGAAGATTAACCCTCTGCGAATGACGGCCCCTCAAGTGCTGCCGTACCTGTTGTCGCTGGCCAAGGCTGGACTGGCTCACGCCTCCATAAAAATACACCTGGCTGCCATCTCCTGATATACCAGGACGACGGGACGGGCGTCCTTGTGGTCTCATCGCCTGTTGAAGGAATTTATGAAGGGACTATTCCGATCATTCCCGCCGGTGAAGGCTTCTGCCCCGGCGTGGGAGCTTAATGTGGTGCTGACCAGGCTCATGGGGGGCCCCATTCGAGCCTATGCATTCGGCGCCTTTGAAGTTCCTGTCATGGAAGACAGTGTTCCTCGTGGCCATCACCTCTGTACGAGTGGGAGAGATTCAGGCCCCATCTTGCAAGTCTCCATACTTGACTTTTCATGACACGAGGGTGGTGCTGAGGATGCACCCCTCCTTCATGCCCAAAGTGCCGTCGGACTTCCACCTCAACGAGCCCTTGGTGTTACCAGTTTTCTTTCTGTCGCCTTCGACGCCGGCCGAGAGGACTTTGCACTCGCTGGATGTTGCTAGAGCGCTGAAGTTCTACGTGGACCGCACGAAGAGTTTTCGGAAGACGTCACAACTGTTTGTGAACTTTGGGTCTGTGAATCAAGGGAAGGCTCTCTTACAACCAGAAGAGACCCAATCTCCCCAATCCTAGACCTACCCAAAAAACAATCACAACTCCTACCTTATCAGGAGCCCTCATCAATGCAAGGTCCCTCATAGCCCACAACACGGAAATTGCCGGTATACTAGCCATGGACAACTTAGATCTACTAGCCATTACTGAGACCTGGCTCCATGATGCTGCTGGCCCTGCACTCATGATTGCCATACCAGACGGCTACAATATACTAAGAGTCGATCGGCCTAACTCTAGGGAAGGTGGCCTGGCCATCATTGCCAAAACGAAACTAGCTGTAAGGCTCGCCCCACACCCAGCTATCACATCTTGTGAACTTCTTGCTGCTAAAATACCGATCTCTAACAACAGTACACTAACTGTCCTTCTGGTGTATAGACCAACAGGCCATTAGGTAACTTGAGGAAGACCTATCTAGCCTCCTCTCGAATATTGTCAAAGATTCCACTCAGCTCTTGTTACTAGGTGACTTTAACCTGGGAATCAATGACGACACAGACAAACAGGCCCACTGCATCCAATCAATCCTAGTCGATCATGGCCTTACCCAAAAAGTCTTAGCCCCTACACACACAAAAGGACAGACACTAGATTGGATAACTAACCTAAATTGTGCTATGACCATCTCCAACATCTTACCACGTGGACTGACTACCACCTCATTTGTTTCTCATCCACTATAGAGCCTCATAAACAAGGCAAGCTTGCAACAGCTCTGCCTTTTCCTACTAGAAGCAAAAAAGAAATCACAGCTGAAAAACTACTTCCTCTCCTCCTACCTGCCCTCACCGCTAGCACTATCAATTCTGACCCTAACATGTTAGTTGAGACATTCAACAATACTATGTCCAAAGCCTTGGATACCATTGCCCCGATTAAACGGGGCAAAGGCAAACGAGAATCTCATCTCATCTTAACTCTTGGTTCACCCCCCACCTCAAGGAATTACGGATCCAAAAACGCAAACTCCAAGCTATTTGGAGGCATACACCTTCAGTTGAGAACAAAACCTCACTTGACAACTTGGCCAAAAAATATAAGAAGGAAATAATCCAAACTAAAAAGAATACATTTAATGAGAGAATTAGCAAAGCCAACTCTAATTCCAAAGAACTCTTCTCCATCCTCCGAAAAATGGAAAACCCAACCACACCCATAGATAATGCCCCCACGGACAAAAAATGGTGCACTAGCATCCAAAATGCTTTAGCTAATAAAATCACATCTCTTCAAACGAAAATTGCTAAGAAGAAAGCATCCCTGAATTCCACTGGAACCCATACCTCCCACATGGCAGATATACCTAGAATAGTCACTCAAAGTAACTGCAAACCATTCAGATTTTCCAACATATCCATATTGGAAACCGAAAAGGTGATATTATCCTTGAAACCATCCAACTGCCAAGGTGACAGCTGCCCGGCTCAAGTCATTAAGGATGCAGCTAGAGACCTAGCGCCATTAATTTCTAAATTAATAAATTCCTCCTTCAGAACTAGCACCGTACCCGCTAACCTCAAAGAATCCTGGGTTCTGCCACTCCTAAAAAAAACAGACCCTTGACCCAGCCATCCCAACCAATTATAGGCCCATTACTACGGTCCCATTTCTCCTTAAAATCATTGACAGAGTAGCTTACCTCCACATCCAAAATCACCTGGAGACAAACCAACTACTAGGATCACGCCAATCTGGCTTCAGACCATTACATGGTAATGAAACGGCCCTAATCGACCTTAAGACACAAATCGACGAGTTGAAGGATAAAGGTAAAACAGCTATACTCCTCCTCCTTGATTTATCGGCGGCCTTTCGACCTAGTGGACCACGCAGTGTTATGCAACCATCTAGCGTCTGCCGCCCATTTCTCAAGTGAACCTATAGCATGGGTACAATCCTTCCTAGCCAACCGTACGATGAGTGTTCTCCCCATTAGCCTCAGCGGACCCAATACATATCACCTGTGGCGTCCCACAAGGTTCATGTGTCTCCCCCACAATGTACAATATCTTCACTAAGCCACTCTTTGACAAACTTGACAGATTGGGGGTAACCTACACCAATTATGCGGACGATACGCAGATCCTCATACCACTATCTGGCAACTTTGTTGAAGGCACAGCTCTAGTAAATAAGATTTACCTCATCATTCAGGCATGAATGGCCTCTCATGGCCTCTGCCTGAATGACGATAAAACAGAGATACTGATACTGGGTACCGACTCCAACCTCAAAAAACTCAGCCCTAACTATAGTGCCTTCAATATAGACGGCAATATAATCAAAGCGGCAACGGAGGTAAAAACACTAGGTTTTTACCTTAATTCCACTTTATCTCTCAAAAAACAAGTCAATTCCCTGGCTTCCTCAACAGCCTACACATGCAAATTAATCAGGGCCTGCAGACCTTACTTGTCCAAAACCAATTGCATCACACTAGCCAATGCCCTGGTAATGTCCAAACTGGATTACTGTAATGCCCTATCTGCGGGCGCCAATAAAACTGTCACAAAAAAACTGCAAATATTGCAGAATAATGCTCTTAGAGCGGCCCTTGACATACCCAGCAGAGCACATATATCTAACATTAGGAAAGACAACCATTGGTTTAAAATTAATGACAGAGTTCTCCTTAAAACGCTATCTCTCACACACAAAGGACTGAACAACAATGCGCCCCCATACATCTCGGCTAGACTGACCAGAAAATCCTCTACTCACCACACCAGAGCCTCTAACCACTCGCTACTTGAAACTCCCAGATTTAGACTAACTAAAGCAGGCAGAGCTAGCTTCCCTGTTAGAGCGGCCTGTGCTTGGAACTCACTCCCTATGGCATTGAGAGCTAATCTACCATACTCTAGTTTCAGAAGTAAGGTGAAAAGTTGGCTCTGGAGTAACGACAACTAACCCATTGAACCTGGACTTCTCATTGCGCATAACCACCTTTGACTCTCCCGATTCCAGACCTATGAGAGAGACTCACATTCCTGTATTTCTTGTATATTTGTATATTGGTATTGTATATATGTCAATAACTCACATAATGCCTATTCTGTATGTATCCTTTGTATGTATGCAACCTAAGCCTAAGTATTCTTGTAACTGCTGCGCCCGGCTACCCCTGGGTTTTGGAGCGCATTATCAAATAATAAACTAAACTAAACTTAAAGACAAGCTGGTGGCAGCAGATATATTTTTACAATGTTTGCCTTTTCTAGTGTGCACATTTGCGTTTACTGCCTAAGGCTGCTAAATGTAGCTAGTTCACTCAAATGGCCACAACACAAGATTTTCACTTTTTCTTTGGCAATATTGTTGTGTGGCCTTTTTCCTGCCTTGCCAGGAAATTCCATATAAGTATAAGGTCATGCACTTGCCCGGGAAAGCTGCTGTGTGTGTGCATCTGTGTGTGTCAGTGTCACCCAGGATGTGTGTCAGACTGTCTGGTCCCACTGCCACCTCTGTGGTGCCAGATAGTCTAGCTGTGGGGCATGAGTGAAACCAATAGTTGCCCCTGATTGGACTACTGGCTGTTTGAATGGTGCAGATCCTTACCATTGGTGGGCTTGCTTCCAGGCTGGATTTTGGATAAGAAGAGGGACTCCTGTAGCCTTTTCTTTACATCAGCATTGAAGCCAAGAATCGCTTGTATAAGAAAAACCAACCGAAGGCGACTCCTGAAGAGGCCTGGCATTCCTTCCTCTGTCTGGCCTGGAGAAGCCCCTTTGGACTACCTGATCTCCCAAGATCTTGAGTGATGCTTCAGCCCTTGAACTAGTGGGACAACTAGTCTTGATGCCTTAACGAGGATCCAGCCATCCTGAGCCTTTAGTAGTATCCCTGGACCACGTGGTAGAATGACCAGCTCTCTCGTGGGCTACTTTGCCAGAAGAATCACTGTTCCGCGTTTGCACCTGGGAACTTTGGTAGTCGCCAGCTCCTGGTATGTTGCCTTCCGTGCGAATTTCAGCCTCCCAGTCTCAAGGGATCCTGTCCAGGAAAAGCTTTTTCAACCGTGAATGGAAGGACGCCTTCTGTTGTCTCCTGTCTGCGGTGGCCATTGCTAGAACTTGCCTTCCCCCATCGTGTGAAGTTTCCCGAAGAGGCCTGCATCGGTGAGTCTTGCATTTCTTCATCGCCAGGGCTTACATCTTGCATCTGGACCTGGCCAGAAGAATCCTTGCACCCACACCTCCTGGGCACCTCTCGACAGACCCAACGGCAGGAAATCCAACCTCCAGGCACTCCCAGTCCACCCATCAAGTCATCGGGACAACTGAAGTAACCGGGGTAAGTAAACGCAAAGCATTTGTTTCCCCCGTCCCCCATAGGATATCATTAGGAGTCCGTTCCTTTGCAACCTACATTCCATTCCACTGCCTTTTGGTCGTCGAACCTGGGTAGTATTTGAAAGATAAGAACACTATTTACTTACCTAGTAACCTATTGAATATCTTCATTTGAGCAATCACCAACACAAGTAAATTTATAACTTACCTGCTACAGATGCATTCTGTGGAGAAGCATTGTGGCTCCAGTGACCTTTGTGCGCAAGACATCACTGTTCTTAGGGATTGGACGTCTGAAGGTAGGGCATATATCTTGTGACCTGGTTCCACCTTACTGCATCACTTGATTACCTTATTTTGTTGGTTATCATTTGGATGCATTTTAAGAACCTATCGTGAATTGCTTATTATTGAGTATTATGCAATAGTATCACCTGCTAATTAAATGTTTTGTGTGTTTAAGGCTTATAATAAATATTGTAATTTTTTTTATTACAAACTTTATTTATTTGAAGAGCCAATGAACCAAATTCACATTGCACAATACACATTCTTGTATTTACAATTCGTCCTTTCAGCTTTCATTGCAGTTGTAAATAGGCTCTTGGTTTCAGTGTTCATAACTAACCCCCCTCCTCCCATTTCTCATTTAAAATGTCAATATAAGATTGAGTTGGTCCATCTTTTGTTGTTACATTCCGTTGCATTACAGGTTGAGTCTGCACACCCAAGTCTAGAGCAGTGTCAGAGAATAGAGACCTTTCGGAGTATGTTAGGCTTGAAATACATCTGCTCCCAATCCACCATAAATTTGTTGAAGGGCATCCAAGTGGTTAGGTACTTTTGATAAGATCCATATGCCAGCGCTGTCACCTTTTCCATGGCCATCACTCCCCATAGTCTCACCCACCATATGTCTACCACCGTCCCCTGCTTGTTCTTCCATGCCTTAGCTAAATTGATTCTAACCGCACTCAGCATATGGGTAGTGAGATTGGCGTTACATACTGTGGCAGCATAGATTCCCTCCACTACTTCTCCCAACAGAACCACTGCCGGATCTAGAGGTAGTTGCGCCCCAGTCATTTCCTTGATGTGACTCAAAATGTCTTTCCAGTAGGTCTCTGCTACCGGTCAAGCCCACCACATCTGAATCAAGTCCCCGGTCTGCCCACAGCCCCGCCAACATGTCGGAGAGTAGTCCGCATTAATGGAGTGCATACGTTATGGTGTCGCGTACCATCTCGGGCATAGTTTGAATGCTTCTGTAATGGGAACGCATCTTCAACTGGCAAACCATTACCAGTTATATGTATTTCCATCAAGGTACTGTTCTGTCTTTACATGACCATATCAATGTCTAACTTTTTATCTTCTTTTAGCCCACAATGAAATGCCCATACACTAATGTTCAAATCCCATTCTCACTTCTCTAACACTTCTGCTGCTATAGACCTGTGCCTTTGGAATGCAAGGTCCTTGTGCAATAAGACATCTGCAGTATTTGACCTTTTTCTATGCCTTTGCTTTTACTTCCTTTGCATTACCGAAACTTGAATTTTACCCCATAACTCAACTGTTGCTGCCTCTCTTAACTCTTCTGTCTTCCTTTGCCCATGTACCTTGAGCCATTGGTCGCGGAGGCGGCATTGGCATACTTTTTCGCTCTTCTTGTTTATCTATCCCTTCACCTGTTCCCACACCTGACTATACCTTTGAGTTCATCTATAAGATTTTTACTGCTCCACACGCTATTGCTTCTCTTATTGTTTACTGTCCGACCTGGCCCGCTTGGGTCATTCTGCGAGGATATTGACCATCTTCTTTGTCATATTCTACCTAGTTCTACTCTGCTTGTTCTACTTGGCGACTTTAATCTTCATCTCTCCTCTATTCACTCTGCTTCTCCTTTTCTTTCTATTCTCGACTCGCACCTACTTTCCCCACTATCGACTCCCCCCACTCATATTTCTGGCTCTTCTCTTGACCTAATCTTTCTTTCTACTTTCCCTGCCTCATCTGTACTAGCTCTACCAGTCTACTTATTTGACCATTTCTTAATATCATATCATTACTCTCTGTATCACTTGTCCCCGTTACCCCTCATATCTCCCATCTTCCCACTAAACCCAAAAAAAAAATCAGCGCGATGTGCGCCACTTTAACTCTTCACTTTTCCATGATACCTGTATTACTTCTCTTCCTTCGCTCACAAACTTCTTATCTCACTGCCGACGAGGCCACACCCACCCTTTCCTCATCTTTTTCCTTAGGCCTTGACCAACTCTATCCTCTCTCTGCTTTTCAGCCTACCTGTAAACCTGCCCAACCCTGGCTCTCTTCATCTGCTCTGTGCGGTGTCTTCTCTTTTGTCTGGAAAGACGCTGGCTTAAATATCGATCTTCATTTAATCATTCTCCTTATTTCTCTTACCACGTTCTTTATAACTGCTTCAACTCTGCTAAACTCACCTATTTCTCAGACCTTCTCCATACTCAATCTGCCCACCCTAGGCGTCTTTCAAATTTTAACTCGGCTCCTCTCTTCTCCTTCGTCTGACCCATCTATTAATTTTACTCCATCTGCGTCCGATTTCACACTTTTTCTCTTCTAAATTTCATTCTTTCCGCCAGGATATTTAACCTGGTCCTCTACCTTCCCTTCCTCTACTCCCTCCACTCTCATCTCTAACTTTGCTCCTGTCTCCGACTCCGATGTGCTACTCCTGTTGGCTGAAACCCCTCCAACTGCAGCTCCCGCAGACCCAATTCCATCTGTACATATTCCTAAAGTTTATCCGCTTTTTGTACCGTTTCTTGTTTTTCTTTAACATCTGCCTCTCTACTTCTACTTTTCCCTCCGCTTTCAAACACGCAACCATTATTCCTATTCTAAAAAAGCCTACGGCTAATCCTCGCCTTCTCTCCAATTTCCACCCTATTTCTCTGCTACCTTATCTATCTAAGCTTCTCAAGCGCCTTGTCTATTCTCAGATCTCATCTTTCGTTACTGATCTATCTCTTCTTCCCCCCTTTCAGTCTGGCTTTCGTCACCGTCACTCCAGTGAGACTGCTCTAACTTGTGTGCTTAATTCCCTTCTTACAGCTCACTATTCTAAACACTCTTCAGTTCTTGTTCTTCTTGACCTATCTGCAGCTTTTGACTCCGTGGACCATTCTTTGCTTCTGTATTATCTCTTCCTTTGGTCTTCTGGGTTCTGTTCTTTCTTGGTTCTCTTCTTGTCTGTCTAACAGAACTTTCTCAGTCTCTTGGGGCGCTAAGACTTCTGCACCCTTTCCTATCGACCACAGTGTCCCCCAAGGGTCAGTCATGGGTCCTTTTCTATTTTCTCTTTACACTTAGTTCCTTGCTCCTATAATCTCCTCTTTTGGACTATCCCACCACTTTTATGCTGATGACCCACAACTGTTGCTATCCTTCTCTCACGAAATTCACCAAACTCTTATGACTTGCCTTTCTGTCATTAAAACTTGGTTGGCCTCTCATTTCCTTACTCTAAATGCAGGGAAGACAGGTTTTTGTTTTCCTTGCTAACACTCTTCCCCCCCAGCCCCCTCCACACCCCCTCTCTATTTCTTTTCCTCCCTCTACAGCACGTAATCTTGGACTTCACTCACTCTTTCTTTTGCTCATCAATACTCCTACGTCCTGTCCCCTTTCCTCCATACTTTTGGGACATTCCATCCTGGGGTACGGGACCGTCGCACTTTTGTAAAAAAGCATAAAATTGAAAAAATGTGTCACTCTTTTTACGCCTGGTACCGCACGCGGCCGTAACCCTGCCCTCCTTAGCTCTGCCCCACGCATCGCCCTTCAGTCTTTTTCTCTGTGCAGTCGGGCCTGGACGCACTTGCATCACTGGGAAGACTTCTTTTCTTGTTTCCCGTTGTCGTCCTCTGGTTCTGCGGTCACCTAGTCCTCCGTCTATGCCGGATCGTTTGGGATTTGTCTCTTGTCCCTCTTGCGAATGTCGCTTCGCTAGGGCGGATCCCCATTCCTTCTGCTTGGAGTGTCTAGGACCGGACCACCGTTGGGACTCGTGTTTCTACTGCGACTCCCTTTCGGTCCGGGCACTTCAGCGTCGTCTTTGTCGGAAGGAGGAGATCTTCCAGCGAGTTCCTCCACCTATTTTCAACTCTTCATCTACGAAAAGAAGAGACGCCTGGTAGGTTCCTTACTTTTCAGGGCACCCCAGCCAGGGGAATCCTTCCCGGGGTCCTCCAGGTCCGGGAGGGGCTTCAAAAGCGATGCTACCAGGGTTTTGCCGGAGGTACCTCGCAGGCCTAATAGGCATACCAGGGTTTTCTCCGAGGGTTCCCGAGAGGGGCTTGCCGACACCAGATTGCGATCCGAGGCTTTGGGTACCAGAGTTCTCTTGTAGGTCTCCTTGTTTGGAGCTTCCCATACAGTCACTGGGGTGCGCTTTGAGGCCTCTGTTGAAGCTTTCTGTACCGAAACACGGTTCGAGGCCCCTCTCGGGATAGCTATACAGACGGGGCTCCGTTCCAAGGTTCCTCTCATTGAGGCTAAGGTATGTACCGACAGAACTGAGAGACCCGTAAGGTCTTGTCTGTGAGGTGGATTCCTCAACATTCCCGCGCTCGCAGTGATACCTGTTCTGTTGAGGGGGCACAGGGAGCTGACCGTTTCTCCTCTGTTACCGGCTTTGCCAAGGTTACTCTCTTGGAGGCTAATTCAAGGGGTCACGTCAGGATGTCCAATAAACATCCCAGGCCCCATAGTACTAACTCTGCCGAGGATCCTTGTGTCAAGGCTAAAGTTTCTATCATGTCCCCTGACCAGTCTGTGGAGTTACATGCCTCATGCACACATGTGACGCAGTTCTCCTCAGATGCTAACGAAATGGCGGGCCTTCCCGCGTGCTCTACGGTGGCCATTTTGGATTCTTCCCTCACACCCTGGAGAGGCCGTTCCTCACCTACCCAGCCTCTGGAATACAGAGTACCCCAAAGTTCGGTGCTTGGCCCTTTCCTTTTCTCACTCTACACCTCCCTCCTTTCCCCTGTTAGCTCCTCATTTGGCATTTCTCATCATTTCTGTGCTGACGATACTCAGCCCTTCCTTTCCTTCTCTTCCTTCTCTACCGACCTCCACCTTAAACTCTCTTACTGCCATTAAAAACTGGATGTCTTCCCGCTTTCTTTCCCTCAACACTGATAAGACTGAAGTAGTATTCTTCCCTTCAACTCTCTTCCCCTCCCTCTCCTCCACCTTTCATTTATTTTCCTCCTTATAAACTCCCTATCTCTATCCACGCTTGCAACTTGGGCATTCACTTTACCTCCTATCTCTCTTTTTCCCATCATATCTCTCTCACCTCTCGTGCCTGTCGCTACCACCTCTTTAATATTCACAAAGTCCACCCCTCTCTCACTTTCCATGCTACTAAACTTTTAATCTCCTCCCTTATCTTCTCTTGCCTCTTCTACTGCTCCTCCTTACTCTTTGGACTACCTACTTCTCATCTCGCCCCCTCAAATCTATCTACCATTCTGCCATCCGTACCCTCTGTCTCCTCACCTCCCGTGACTCCATCTCTGGTTCCCTTTCCTCCCTTGGCTGGCTTCTCTTTCACTCCCAACTTTAATTTGTTTTTCTCTGCTTAGTCTTTAAATCTCTACATGGTCTTGCCCCCCATTATCTCTCCTCCCTCCTCTGTCTACACTCCCTCCCGCTCCCTTCGTTCTGCTGACCACTTCCTTCTCACTGTTCCTCCATCCCCTTGTGCCCCCTTCCGTTTCCGCTCCTTCCAGCTTCTTTCCCCCCTGCACTGGAACTCCTTACCTCTCTCAATCTGCTCTATTCCTACCTTATCATCATTCCACACATCCCTTAAATCTCTCCTTCTCCATTCCCCGCCATGAAACCCTTCCCCCCTTCTTGCTCCCCCCTCCTTTTTTTTTTCACCATGATCATCTCCCTCCCCCCTCCACCCCATTCTCACCATTTTACCCCTTCCGTTTCCCTCCTCCTCTTCCTCCTCCCCACCCCTCCCTCTCGGTTCTACTGCACTACTTTCCCTCTTCCCTTCAGTTTAATTGCTCTAATTACTGTTTTGTTGGACTGGTTCATAATTGTAAATTGCTTCTACTGTTATACTGTTATGTTATATGTATCTAGTTAAAATGTGCAGCGTTTTGGAGTAAAGGACTATATAAACATAATAAATACAAATACACCCACGCTATTGACGGGGGGTGCTGGGAACCTTCTTTTTGGTGGGCAACCTTTTCCACGGGACAGTGTGAATCCGTTCCGCCCTTCTTATGACTAGCATGCTCGGATGCCACTGCCGCATACAGTCTCGCTTCCTCCTACCTCTCCCCCATTGTTCTATGTAGACCCGGTTGGTGGCGGGCCCTCTTGGTAGCCTGCCTCTCTACGTTTGTGGGGGTATGCCCCTCATGAGCGGCCTCTGCCCACCCCTTGGATTAAAGCTTCTGCAGAGGATGCCTTTTTCAGGAAGTTTCAGTCTTATGAACTCTGATCCCATGAGGGAGTACTTTAAAGGTCTCTTTAGGGAGATCTGCCCTCCGGTGCTGCATCCTCCCCCGACAGTTCCAGTCACGGCACCTGTTGCCCCAGCAGTGGTACCGCCTCTACCTCCTGGCCCGCTTCCGCCTCTGCCTCCCTTGTTCCCGGTTGGCAAGACTCCAGCAGAGCGAGACGTCAATTTGACGCCGGTCGCATTGCAACCGGCTGATCCTGACATACTGGATGACCCTCAGGCAGATCAGGATAGCAAGGACCAGCCCGCTCTGTCAGAGCATTCCATGACTGGGTCCTGGACATGACACTACTTGACAAACAGTACCGGAGGCACCCATTCCGCAGGAGGGGATGCTTTCGGGGGCGCTCTGCTTGTCTCCGCAGGAGCACACCGGCCTGTTCCTTTGGAGGGACATTCTGTCCGAGGCCTGCAAAGTCTGGGATAAACCCCACACTGGGCTACATATTAATAAGAGAATTAACGCCTGTTACAGGCTTCACACCTCCGAGGAAGTAGCCTTGGCGTCATGTCCGCTCCCTTCTCAACGGTGGTTGCGGCTGCCACTCTGCCATCCAAGCCGGCCTCTGCGACCTCTGCTGCTGTGGCTCAAGTTCTGGCCAAGGAAGACAAGTTGCTTGATTCCTTAGCCAAGAAGGCTTTTGCCAACTCAGCGCTGCAATTATGTCAGGCTAACACAGAGCTCATTTTGGCGACAGCGAATATAAAACTGTGGAGCGATTTGGCGGATTTACAGGAGTTCATTCCTGGGGACAGGCTGGAAGACTTTACAGGCGGTTTGTCAGACGCCAGGGTATTGGCGCAGAATATGCTGGAGGCTGCTGCGCACCATGTTGATACCTCAACTCGAGGCTTCACGTTGGGGGTGGACACACCTCGTCAAGTTTTTGAAGAAGGTCCAAGATAAAGTTCTGGACATGCCTTTTGATGGCAAAGAGTCATTTTATTCCTCAACGGATGACGAGCTTACAAAGACTAAGGCGAGCACGCAAACTTCCAAGTCTCTGTCGGTGCTTGTGAAGCTCCCAGTCAAAGCTCAGAGATCTGGATCCCAGTCTTGGTCCTCCTCAGGCTTCAGAGGGTTCCAGGACCACAGGTCACGCAGAGCTGATCCTCCGACAGGCAGCTCCCGTTTCAGCCTCCTCTTCAGGGACATTTAGTCTCTCCGCTGAAAAGTCTGCAAAATGATATTTTTTGGCACTCCCACTAGACTCTGATGGGAGGACGAATCTCGTCTCATCTGGAGGCGTCGCAAACCATCAGCAGAGACCGGTGGGTTTTGTCCATCGCTTGGGTGGGCTTCTGCTTGCTCCTCCCCCCCACCTCTCCCTTCAATCCTCCTTTTCAGCAGTCAGGGACACCCTCCCTCAGAGCCGAGGTCCAGAAGCTTCTAGATCTCAAGGCGGTGGAACCTGTTCCCCGAGTGGAACGAGGGGAGGGTTTTTACTTTTGTCTGTTCACAGTGCCCAAACCCAACCATGCTGGCCTGCGCATCATTCTAGACCTTTCCCTGTTAAACCTTTCTCTTCCCCAAGGGAAATTCACGATGATCACACCCTGCCAAATAGTCTACTCTTCAGAAGGGCAACTGGCTCAGCGTTGTGGACCTTCAGGACGCGTATATGCATATCCTGATCTGGAGCCTGCATCAGAAGTATCTGCGGTTCTCCCTGGGAGAGGAGCACTTCCAATTCCTAGTGCTCCCTTTTGGTCTCAGCTCAGCGCTGTGTGTCTTCTCGAAGATGTCAGTCATCGCGGCTTTTCTTCGGCTACATGGTATTCATGTGTATCCATATTTGGACGACTGGCTTCTGCGCAGTCCTTGTCCAGTGAAAGCCTCAAGCAATCTTCAGTCTCTCCTCCAGCTCCTGTTCTGCCTTGGGCTGTCTGTGAACTGGCAGAAATCCACCATGACTGTTAGGCAGAATTATATGCAGTACCCTTTGGGAAAACTACACACAATTAAGACTACAAGTGACAGTACAATTTCACCTTTGGTACAAGCCTGTACTACACAGTTATAGTGGTAGCAGTAGCGGAGCAGCCAGACTTATCTCAAGAGTAAGTGAGCAGTACAAATAGTTACACAAAGGACAGCAATTACTATGATTCAGACAAACACTGACTCAAGGTTTCTAAGTAAAAGAATATATATTTATTTACTCAACAGTTGTATACCATTTCACTATTCTAAGCAAGTTAAAAATCACAATCACAAATACACCACACCACTTCACTTAAATTCCAGACAAGTTAAGCTCACAAAATGAAGTGGGAGCAAAATGGCATTCCAGCAATTTAAAAGCGAGGGAAAGACAAAGTTATTCGAAATTAGGCTAAACCAACAGGTAAGTACTCAGGGCAATTGAACAAGAGAGACTACAGTGAGGAGATCAGCTAGAAAAGGCTTAGGGCCAAAGTCAATGGTCAAAAGTCTTTTGCTCAAGATCACACAGTTCAGGATAGTTCACAGTAAAGTTTGTGGCACAGATTCCGGACGAGCATGAGCCGAGGGCAGAGGGTAACAGTTAACAAGTAAAAAGTACAAAATAAACACACCCTTGAAGAACACAATGATACAAGTGCTATGACAAGGACAGGAAAGGCTAGCAAAAGACGCGTAACCCTAGAACCATTATACCCGCTTCTAGATGGGCTATAAGAAGGCACTAATAGGTGATGTGTGTGCAGAGAATGTACATGCCAATGCTGACACCAAACAAACAGGTCCACACTGAATAGAGCTGTCATGAGTGCTCGTAAAATTGAGATCGACTGTCACGGGCTGACCAATTGGATCTTCTAGACCAGCATATTTTCATTGTAACATAACATTAATGTCATCATGCAATTGATCAATGGTAACAGTCATTTCAGTACATGATGGTACGCTTGTGTGGTTCTATTGGACAATGCGAGATATCAACGTCCTCAAAGTATTTGAAACTTGAGATCATATCCTTTTACAAAACACAATTAGTACATCGTGAAGCATTCGCATGGTGCTGTTGGACATGGCAAGACATCAATGTCACCACAACATTTGAAACTTAAAATCAAATCCATTTACAAAGCACAGTAAGTCCTTCAAAGGATCAGTCAAAACACCATATAGATAAATGCCGCATCACCACAGAGAGGGCTATAATCTGGAATCACCCAAATAACCCCTGGGAGGTAAAATCTGGGGATGGAGAGAGGCTCGACATTCTTATTTACTGGTTATAGAAATGTTTCCATTCTACTGAGACATTCAAGCCAGTTCTGACCGTGTCAAGTCAGTGAACTAATTGTTGTTCCAACCTCGTGAGTGCTTTGTCCCCATCGCCTCCTCTTTTCTGCGGAGTGAGCTGCTGTATGATGGTCCAAGATATATCTTCGCTGGTGTGTCCCAATCGGTTGAAATGTTCAACCAAGGGTTTGTCCGGTATTTTGTTCTTGATACAGGATCTGTGCTCTGAGATCCGCTGTTTTTATTGGTCTAGTGGTCTTGCCTATATATAGCAAAGAGCATGGACATCGTATTCCGTAAATCACAAACTTACTATTACAGTTTGTGTGAGTTTGTAGAATACGGTGGTATTCTTTGTGATGGAAGGTTTTAGTGGGAGTAGTGTAGCGACATGCCACACAGTTTCCACAACGGTAGTGTCCCACAACACTAGGGAGATCCCACAGTGTGTTTGGGGTCTTGGTTTCTTCGACATAAGTGTGGACCAAAGTGTCCCTTAGATTCCTGTTCTTTTTTTAATGCAAAAATGGGCTTCTTCTCCAAGTTGCCCTTGTTTTTTATTAGATGCCAGTATTTATTGATAGTTTGTTTGGTGAGATTACTCAGTGGGCTGTATGTTGTAACACACACTAGTCTGGTCATCTCAGTTTTCTCCTTTCGTGTAAGACCTATTGTTCTGTCAGTGTTCAGTGCCCTTTTTCTTGCTTGTTTTATTGATTTTTTGGGGTACCCCCTTTCCCTTAGCCGATTTTGTAGGCCGTTGGCATGTTGCTCGTATTTCTCTTTATTAGAACAGTTACGTCTGATTCTAAGATATTGGCCGTAAGGTAAATTGTATCTGAGGCCCTGCAGATGGTAACTCGAGTAATGTAATAAAGTGTTGCGTTCTGTTGGTTTCCTGTAAAGTTCGGTTTGGAGATTGTTTCCTGGTCTGTATATGTGTAAATCAAGGAAATCCACGGCCTGGTAGCTCCAGTCGAGGGTAAACCGAATGTGGTCATTACACTGATTGATCCATTGATGGAAAAGATCCAATTTGACTTCTGTGCCAGTCCATATAAGCAGGAACCTAGAAAAGTTAGTACTGCTACTGACCAGGTGTGTCCCCAAATGTTGTCAATAAATGCAACAAATCTATCATAATGATGGGAATCCTGGTATTGGTGGTACTCTTGGGAAAACCTCTAAATTACTACTCCATGGGGATGTCCAGAAAGAAAGTAAGGATTAAGCAACGAAGATCACATACAACCATGATGGTGAATAAACGTGGTTTGTATTAAGATGAACCATATTCAATTAAAATAAAAAACATTCAGACATGAACAGGAAAACATTTCTAAATCATTTGTGTGGAAAACTTAAATAATCAAACCATAAATGGATAAAGAGATCACAGTTTAGCTTTCATACAAAGATCAGTGCTGAGTCATTGATCATGTAGCACACTTATGAAGTCATAAAGGCTATGCTTCAGTGCAAAAGGTGGGTGTAGGGTGCTACCCGTACACCGTATTCAACACGATATCTAAATTTTTCGATATTACAGGTGCCAACGTGGCAGGGAGACCGTAGTCTTGGTTTCAAATATAGGTCTGGTAATAAATAGACCATAGACTCAAAAACATCCTTATTGATACAAATAACCCCCTTGCGTATGGTACACGTTTCGGCGGCGGAAATGTCCAGCTCCAATTGCATCAGCCGGAACAGTATTACTTTGAATGAACCGCCTTCATCAGGGCAAATAAGAGGCCCCTGTGGTAAAAAATCAAAACACAAGAAAACAGTAATAAATAGGGTGTTCCTGTGTGTGAGCTCCTTAGTTCTTTCTGGACATCACTGGGATTGGTAGTACCCATAATTGAATTAAGTAAAAGTGGGAACCGTGTGGGTGGTTCTATTGGAAACATTAAATGCAAGATTAAAGGGCACAGGAAATGCAGTAGAAAGGAAATCAACACGTGGTGATAGAGTTGGTAAGTGGTGGTGAGAAAGAAAGAACCTTACTCACCACTAAGACCTTGTCATGAATCTTGCTTGTGAGGCAGGCTTCCAGGGCAGGTCGAACCGGTTAATCAGCACTGCTGTTACACTGGATGTGGGAGAGCCGAAGTCAGTCTCCGGACTAGAGTAGCCAGAAGGGCGGCTTGCTCTGAAATTGGAGGCAAACAAGGGGTAGTCAAAGTTGGGTGCCCTCACACAGTGTGTGAGAAAAGTCACAGTTTGAGTGAAAATTGACTAAAAAAAAAGGGGGGGGGTCCATATAAGCAGAACGTCGTCGATGTACCGTCTCCATAGAAGTATTTGTGATTTGAAAGGGTTATGGTCATTATGTATGTGATCTGATTCATACTGGGCCATATACAAATTGGCAACATCGGGGGCAAAAGTTGCCCCCATGCTTACACCTTTTATTTGTTGGTATAATTGATCCTTAAATAGAAAGAAATTCTCCGACATAGCAAGCCTCACACGTTCTAAAATGAAATCTGTTGGTGTTGTAGTCACATCATCCATTTTGTTGAGGCACGTTTTAACAGCTTCCAGCCCCTCTCTTTGTGGTATCGATGTATAGAGAGCTTCAACATCCATTGTGGCCAGAATACACTGTTGCGGTAAATTCAGGTTTTGCAGTATCAGTATAACATCCGTGGAATCCTTGATGTAAGATGGCATCTTGTTCACAAAGGGTTTAAGGAAAAAATCAGTATATAAGGATAACGGTTCCAGGAGAGAGTCCCATGCAGACACTATAGGTCTTCCCGGTGGTTGTGTAGGGTTCTTGGGGATTTTGGGAAGAATGTACCTAAGAAATCCAAAGAGTGGAGAAGCTGAGCCATCGGCAACGACGACACCACCAGTGGAGCCCTGCTGCAACGACCTCACCACTTTCCCGACGACAAGAGAAGATCTTCTGCTGAAAGAGTTGTCTTCCTCTGAGCTGGTGGGATCAACCAGTTCGCCATTTCGCCTTCCAGGACGTCTCTTGGTCGAATTGCCCGTGCCAAGCACCCCGGCGGCCGGATAGCCAAGCGTCACCACTTTGACCGTAGATAAAAGGAACGCACCTTTTAACCGACGAACTCCGCGGCTGGTCTCTTCCCTGGGCAGTGCAACGACTCCAAGTTTCCTCCTCGACGAGATCTTCTCTTCCCCTGGTCGAAACGATGAACTGCACCCGCTGCCAGGAACAACTGCCACCGCTAGAGCTTCCTCAACTTTAAAGGTACTGTGTTCCACCTGGCCTCCCTTTCTACAGTTTGCTAAAGGTGACACTTAAATCCTTGGCTTTCCAACTGTGTTGGCCTGCAGACCTTCTAACTTTACCTTCTGAATCAACGCAACCTCTTTTGAACATTTTTTACAAAGACTTGAATGCATTTCTAAACTGTGTGATCTTGGGCACATTTCACCTTGCTCCATTCTTCCCTCCTTATAACTTTTGCTTCCGAACATTGACAATATCGAAGTACTCTTGGCTACGTTGAATCGTGAACTGTCTGACTGTGTGATCTTCGGCAACAGGCCTCTGGTGTTACTTGACCCTGGCTCCGGCCCTTTGACTTTTGAACTCCTGTCTCTGAGTGTTTCTCGATTCTGTCTGCCTAACCAAAATATTGCCTCTGATTTTTGCCTCCAACTCCCTCTGGGTATCTCAGGTGCTAAGTGTGTTTTTGCCCCGGTAGCATTTCATGTCACGGATACGCGTTTGTTTAGTAGACCGACCTGTCAAAAAGTGATCGTAATGGTATTCGCAGTAACGTGTTTTGTTCGCAACACCGGTTCATTCAAACACAGGGTACTTACCTTGAGACATACCGTACAAAGTGAATTGGTTAGTTGTAGTATATTTTACATGTGGTTTTTGTTTAAGTTTAATAGAAGTGTTGTGTTTATAACGAATGATTTAAAAATAAATATACTTATATATATTTTTCTACCCAAAACCTTGTGTTTATAACGAATGATTTAAAAATAAATATACTTATATATATTTTTCTACCCAAAACCTTGAGTCAGTGTTTGCTTGAGTCACAGTAATTGTGGTCCCTTTGTGTAATCTCTGCTACTGCTCATATACTCTTGAGATAAGCCTGGCTGCTCCGCCACTGCTACCACTCTGACATAGCGGTACAGGCTTGTACCAAAGGTAAAACTTGTATTGCCACCTGTAGTCTTGATTGTGTGTAGTGGTCCCTAAGGGCACTGCACAGGATTCTGCCTAACACCCCCCTCTATTAAGACCTGACCCACACACCATTCTGCAGTTTTGGCTAATAAACCCAGCAAGAAACTGTCCTGATTTTCATTAGGGGCATAGACCACCACTAGAGTGACCTGCTGACCCATCAATTTCCCCCCTAGAACCAGATATCTGCCCTCTGGATCTCTTAATATAAATTATTTCTCAAATTGCACCCCTCTGGCCAACAGTATGCCCACTCCCCTTTTCTTCGTCCCATTTGAGGCCAGGTATTGCGTGCGAAAGGCCCTATGTTTTAATCTTTGCTCATCCCCCGGAAACAGGTGCGTCTCCTGCACCCAGACCACTGAGGCTTGTAATTCTGACTTGTTTCCTCATGATTGACTTCCTCTTGACTGGAGATTTCAGCCCCTGTACATTCAATGTCACAAATGTGACATCAGCCATAATCAGGATCCTGTAACATGCCCCTCTTCCATCTGCTAGACTCAACCCATCTTCTATATATAACACCTGCCTTATGCACTTCCTCAATCATATTACAGCCCCCCACCCCCGTGCAGACCCCTTCCCTTATCTGCAACTTTCAACTTCCCCATAAACTCAACAATAACTTTCACCATAGCTATACCACAGTGAGTCACCAGGTCTTGCACCGGACCCGGGAAACAAAGGGTCCGGATCCCCCCAGCATCCCCCACCCACCCTTTTACTTTTGTGGCTCGCCACTCTTACACCCATGGTAGCCACTATCTCATTACTCCAGACAGGCCCACCCTACAACAATCGCCCCAACTCCAGCAGTTCTCTACCTTACTTTCAGATCAAACAATGTCAGCCGTTGAAATACAGTTACCATTCTCTCCCCACTTATGGTCCGCTCATGTGGGGTCACAGGTCTTGGTCTCTCTGCTACGTCCTTTTGGGCGAGGATGCCCCTGCCTCCATTTCTCCTTCTCTGGCCTAATCTCTTCCCCTGAGCTCACTTTCGAAGTTCCCTCATGGTCTCCCCCTCCGGTTCCCTCATCCTCTCTCATAAGGTCCTCCATTTCCTCTTCTTTCGAGATTGTGTACCGCAGGCCTTTCCATTTAAATCAGAGCCCATGAGGGAACATCCATCGTTACCACACCTCCCCGGATCTCAACCAGTCTGTGGCGACCCTCAGGCGCTTCCTCTTCAGAAGAATGGGTTGGGCTAGGTCCTGGTAAAGCAAGATGGGCACCGCCTGAAACCTTATTGGTTCTATTTTACGAGCTGCCCGCATGATGTCCTCTTTCAGTTGAAATAGGTGAACTCTAGTCAGCACATCTGGTGTCAGGTTTTTTTTTGAGCTGATACGAGGAGTATAACCTGTGAGTCCATTCAAATATGATTACTCTTTCACCTGCTGGGCCCAAGACGTGTTGGAATAAGCCCACCACATGTTGCTGCAGGTCCCCGTCTGTCATAGATTTTGGGATCCCCCAGATACGTAAATTGTTATGCCTCAACCTGTTTTCGGCGTCCTCTTGCTTATATCGCACACGCTCCATCTGCTGTTCCATCTCCTGCACCCTCCTTGCCAGCTCATCATGTTCATGCTCTTGTTCTGCCACTGTGGTCTCCACATCGTCATCCTTTTTTTTTCAATCACCAGGACATTTCTGTTAAGGTCTGTGATTGATTTGGCCAGATCGGAAGCACGTTCTTTGATGTCCTTTTTTAGTTGCAGTAAAATTGCCGTCAAGTCTGATTTCCTAATGGGCGAGTCCTCTATCTCGTGGAGGCTTTCGTAAGGGGATGAAGGTATTTGGGCGGCCGTTTACTGCTGACTACGTTTGTGTGCATCTGCGACCTGCATCATGGCTTTTATGTCCCCAAAGCAGGCCCTTTCTGTTTTGCTGCTTACTTGGCCATTCTTCCTTCTTCTCGGGGTGGGGGGGGTCTACGGTATCCCCCGGTCCCAATTTGTCATTAGGCTATGTGCCACTTGTCTCAGCCGCCTGGCAGCCTTTAACTTTTCAGTGCCCTAGGTTCAGTTCAGGTCCCTCTGCTAGTGTTGGGCACTATGGGCAGTCATGCTCCAGTCAGACTTTTCAGACTCTCCTCCACCCACCATGCCCCCTCTGTCCGGGGCAGGGTCGTCTGGGGCTTGCCCGTGCTCCAGAGGGCCTTGAACAGTGAGGTTGCACCTTTCTTAGCCGCTTTTAGGCTTGGATCTTCTTTCAGTTAGTGTGTGTTTACAGGGCGAGGGGTGGGCCCCCTTTCGGTGGGCAGTTATTCCCCCTCTTGTGTTTCAACATTTCAGCAAACAGCCCTCAGGGCCTCCCCTTTGGGCCTTCCATACTGGGGGCGGTGTCTCTCGTGGAGTGCCTTTGGAAGTGTGCTGTGCTGAGTTCTCGTCAGTGTGCTGCCGGGTCCGCCCAGTCACCAAGACTGTTATTGTGTTTGTTTTCCCCTCTCCTGAGCTTCCTCCATTCCATGGGCCACCATGGGACTGAATGGCCTGTGCTTATTGGCAAGTTTCTTTAATGTCCTGCCTACCATTCATTAGCTTTCCAAGACTTATTGCAGCACCCTCCCCACTTGGGCCATCAGAGCATTTTCAGTATTTCTGTTTTAAGGACCATCCACGTGGCCGACAGCGGCAGACCACGCTCCCCCCCCTCCAACCCCCCAAACTACTCCTCCCCCACCCCCCAGTCCTCGCTTCCTTGATGTTGCCATGTGCTTTATGTAAGTAGTCAGCCCATTGATACCTGTGCCGCTGTTCGCTTTGTTCGCTTCCTCTTCAGATTAGCCTGCTCCCTGATCAGGGTTATGCCAGCGCGGTCCGTCCGCTTCTGCTCCCTCTGGGACCTCCCGCTCGATTGCCTCTCCCACCGGCAGCCTGAGCAGGCTCTTTGCTTCTCGTTTCAGGCTGCTGTGCGCACACTCCGCTTCTCTCACGGCTTCAGACGGCTCCGGCAGCCCGGTTCCTCACTCCTTCAGCGGCCACCCACACTCCACCCTCACGTCATCGTTCTTCCTACCTGGGAGGGGGAGGGGGTATCGCTGCATGAGTCCCTCGCTGCATGGGTCCCTCGATCCGGGCCCATGCCAAGCAGCCTCCAGTGTCTTTGACACACTACCGGCTCACGTCTGGGGTCCTCTTTTCAGTGCAGGTCCGGAACCGCCTGCAAGCCTCTCCTCCAGCAGCACAGATCCAGTGCGGGTTTGCTGTCGCCATTTCATCCTGTATTCCGTCCGCCATCTTGCCACCTTGCCTGCGCACCGCATAGATCTCAACCACCCTCAGCTTAGCCAGCAACTTGCTCCGCTGCCGCTCCTTCTCCCAGCAGGTGCTGGGGGCATTCTTATGTCCATGCCACTTTCGTTAGTCGGCAGATTTGTCTCTTTAAGGGGGATTTGGGCCGTGGGGCCGGTATGAGGATAGGAGCTCACCGAGGTTGCATCCGTCGGCTTCCTCGGCTGGCCACGGCTCTAAATATTGTATTTTTATACATTCCTGTCTAAATTCAATTATCGTGTGCTTCACTGTGTGGACTCATTGTGGACCTCTGACACCATTCACACACTCCTGAGAATAGCTGACTGCTCTCCTTGTTTACCTCGATTGGGTTTTGGATAACCCCTGAGTTACCCTGTTCACTATAACCAGCGTGGCCTCCTAAAATCTGTCCACAAGGCCATATTCTAGAATTCCTTCTTTACACTGCGCAACTTGTATGTATTCCATGTTGGGCAGTTAGGTGAGGACTGTAGAATACAATAATTCTTGCCTTACCATAGATCTTTATCTGCACAAGCCAGGCATGATGGTCTCCTCTCACACCCTCCACACAAACTTTTCTTCCGGGACTTTGTTTAGTTATTTTGTTCATAGCACCCCCTCTTTCAGTTGAAGGGCTCCTCGCAACGTTTCAACACAGGCCACTGTTAGGGAGAATTCTCTGTATAGGCTAATTTCCCAAACCTAGTGAGTTCCCCAGCAACTTTGCTGGATTTTTTGGGGTTTAATTTTTTCTCCTGCTAAGAGTGAGACACTCTTTCTCCCACTCTTAGGCATGATTTGATAATGTCATTTGACTTTGTAATGTATTTTATGGGCTATGGGGTCTTTTACTCCATAGGGTTTCATGTGTTTTAGTAAGTGTGTTACACAGCACCCTCAGTGCAGTAACACAGGGGTGTCATAGTGGCCCCCAAACATAGACTCCACACCCTGGGACTGACTACTGTCTCCCAGGGCATGTAAAGTCACCATTGACTTTACTAGTCTTAAATTGTGAACAGAACCAGTACAAACCATCATATTGTGGAAGTACTGGTAGGGGTAATTCGATTGCCCGTGGGTCTGTTGTTGAAGGGGGCGCTGTCCAGTCCCCCCTTGTCGAGTTTCTGGCTGGTGGCAGTGGTTCCAACGCGAAATATTCCACTGGAATATTTCCTATGGGATTTTCCCATTCATTTTAAACACACCGCTTTTTTGGTGCAATATTAAAGATAACGCCGGGTTATTTATTTAATATTTATTCAACGGTTGGGTCTTTTTGCCAGAATTCTGTTTTAAAATGGCGTTTGTGTTCGCTTCTGTAACTCCAACCCAAGTCGAGCCCTTTGTTCCACTTTTGGTGGGCTTCTGCACAGAAGCCCCCAAAAGTGGTGCCACTCTGTCTGGGTCTACAGCATGTGTGGGAGGGGGGAATAGGCACCCTGGACTGAGTTGCCTCGGCAACTCAAGTCGCACTCTTGTGTGATTGGCCCAGTGGTGAGCCGCCCGGCTCACCACCTAGCATGTTTGTGTGACAGCTAGGACTGATGAATGGGGGTTTTCTGCATAAAAGCAGGGCTTTGGGGACTGGAACTTCAGAAGTCGCCACAGGACCTAAAGAATCCGAAGAGGGAGAAGCTGAGCCGACCTGCAACGACGACACCACCGGTGGAGCCCTGCTGAACCAAACTCATCACTTCTCAATGACAGAGAAGATCTTCTTCCAGGAGAGTCTTCTTCCTTTGAGCTGGTGGGGTTAACCAGTTCGCCCTTTCGCCTTCCTGGATCGTCTCGTGCTCGAATTGCCCGTGGCAAGCACCCCAGCGGCCAGATATCCATGCTTTACCACTACCGCGAATAAAAGGGTAGTACCTTTTAACCGGGAAACTCTGCGGCTGGTTCCTTCTCCTGGCAGTGCAACGACCTCCAGCTTTCCTCCATGTCGAGATCTTCTCTTCCCCTGGACGAAGCACCGACTTTCACCCGCTGCCAGGAACAACTGCCCCCGCTGGAGCTTTCTCGCCATTTCAGGTACTGCGTCCCGCCTGGTCTCCCTTGCAATAGACTGTCCAAGGTGTCCCGTAAATCCTTGACTCTCTATCCTGGGCTGACCTCTGACCTTTTAACTAACTTTTCTGAACTGATCTAACTCCTTTTTGAACTATCTGCAAAGACTTTTAAAGTGTACTTCAACTGTGTGATCTTGGGCACATTCTGCCTTGCTCTCTCCAAGAGTGGGCCTGGCCTATGAACTTTTTGCTCTACAGTAGACCCTGCCTTTCTTGACGTGCTGTGGTTCTTTAAAAGTGTTGGTATTGTGTGTTTTCCTATTTCTGCCTTTTCTCTCCCTTTTTAAATAATTATTGGAGTGCCGTCTTGGTTAACCGCTCACCTCTGTGTTGATAATAAGTGGTGTTCTTTTCCTAAGACTTGTCGAATAATTAATCAGGGAGGTGTATATATTTCTAGTGACTGTGTTTGAACTTGCTTGACATATTAGTGCCAGTGTATTTTTACAGGTGTGTTTTTAAATAAATAATGATATACTTTTATACCAAAGCTCTGGTCAGTGTTTGCTTGTGCTACTGTATTTTTGTACCTATTGTGTATACTCTATATACTACCTAACTCTTCTTGAGAGAAGTCTGACTGCTCAGCCACAGCTACCAGGTAAATCTGGGTGGTACAGACTGCTACCAATTGGGTTTACTGCTAACACCTGTGGTCTTAAACTTTTTGCAGTGGTCCCTAAGGGAACTGCACAGGTTTCTGCCTAACAGCCACACGTTCGGCGTCAGCACTCCAGGGCCTCCTGCACAAACTGCGCCTTGTCACATAATCAGTCTATAATGCATTCTTTTCATCATCCAAATTAAACTACCCCTTAGGCAATCTTGGATGAGTGAAGGACCCAGAGCCACATACAGACCCTCTGGAGGAGTCATGAGACCCTTGAAGTCTGGCCATCTCCAGCTTGAATGCCCTGTCCTTCTTTCTCAACTGTATCAAATTCCATCTTGGCAACATTATGCTAAATTTCTTTTTCTCTGATCCTCTGCTCTTCATATTTAAATATAAAAACAGCCTCCACTTCAGATGTGGCTATAGATGCTTGAGAATCCCTCTTCTCATGGATTGTGTCCTCGCATGGATTCCTCGTCTTTCATATACTGATATCCTGCTTGCAGTTTTAGAAATCTTTTTGACAGCAGAGTGTGCTGTACGGCATTGGGTCGATCTCACTTGGCGTCTTCCATTCCCGCGCTTGGACGTGCCATAGACGATGGTATAAATAGGATCCACTGTGACCATTGCCCTTTTTCTGCATGCAGAGCATGCTTCGGAACGGTCGATTGCCCTCCGTGATTCTTTTCTATTGCGTAGTACTATTTCTTCGAGTATGTCTACTCCGAAGATGGTGTTTCAGAGGTGTCTGGACTGTGACTCGAAGATGTCGATGACAGATCTGCACTTTATATGCCTCTTCTGCCTCGGTAAAGAGCACAAAGTCGTCTACTGTGGCTCCCTCTCAGTTCATGACTAACAAGGCCTTGAAGGAGAGGAAGTCTAAACTCAACCTAAGAAGATGAGGGTTTAAGGCATAAGTCACCCCAAAGGCTTAAGAAACGCTCCAAATACTCTAAGCGGTAGAGATCAAGGAGCAAGTTTTCAATTGTTTCCCGAAAGCAAGAAGGTCCTTTGTCTTACGCAGTGGTGCAGGCAAAACGTTCCATGCCTTGGCTCCTTGGGTGTGAAAGGCCCTTCCGAAACCACAAGATCGTTTCACCCGGTACTGTACCAGTAAGGAGTCTTCTACTGACCTTAGATTTCTTTTAGGCTGGCAAATGCTAACAACATCCTTCAAATAGATGGGTGCATTGCCAAAGATGCATTTATGGCAAATAGCAGTTTAAACTGGATTCTGGCTTCCACGGGTAGCCAATGTAGTTTTTTTCTAGCTGCAGTTGTAGGTTCTAAACGCTTCATCTGAAAGATAATGTGGATGGCTTTGTTCTGTATTTTTTGTAGTTCTTGGATATCGGCTTTACTTGCACCACCTAGGAGTGCATTACAGTAATCCACTCGTGGCAGAATGACTGCTTTCACGAGTTTAGTACGATTTTCGACTGAGACCAATGGAGCAACCTGCCTGAGCACTTTGAGATGATAGTTAGTGCTAATCGTAATGGCTGCGACGTGGGCTTCAAAATTTAAGATGTTTTCCATAAATGTGCCCAAGGTTTTTACTTTCTGCACAACGTTGATATGGCTACCATCCATCTTGAAGCCTGAATACTCCTGGTCCAACTTAATTTGTGCCTGACGGGGGCCAAATAGCATGAGTTCAGGCTTTGTGGCATTCAGGCAGAGCCAATTTGTGGACAACCACTGTTTTATCAGTTGGTACACCATATCCACCGTGCGTTGGTCCGCATCGTGATCGCCAGTGTTATTGAGAACCAGCTGAAAATCATCAGCGTAGTTACAGAGGAAGGTCTGAAAAAGATCTAATTTGTTGCAGAGGGAGAAAATATAACTGTTAAATAACAGTGGGGAAAGATATGCCCCTTGGGGTACTCCACACATTCTAACTTGTGACTTAGAGGCACTGTCCCCCCAATGCACCTGTGACCGGTGACCCTCCAAAAATGATCTCAACTAGGCTATGGCATTAACGGAGAGGCCCCCAACAGTCTGCATTCTATTAAGTAGAATTTTGTGATCTAGCAAGTCGAAAGCTGCTGATGGATCCAACCACATCAGCAGCCCCGACTTGCTATCTTCTAATTTAGAGAGCATAAATGTCTGCAGATCCAGAAGGGCATTCTCTGTGCCATGATGACTTCTGAACCCCGACTGTTTGGCGTGTAGTATGCCAGCCATCTGTACATGGGCCTGTAGCTGAATGGTTGCTATTTTATCTATAAGTTTAAGAAAGAACAGCATATTGGTGATTGGTCTTAAGGTAGCTGCATCGGTAGGATCTAGTCCTACGTTTTTCAGCAGGGGTGAGACTGCTACATTCTTTATCGACTGGGGAATAACACCTGTCCGAAAAGAGGCGTTTGCAAATCTACGTAAGAAGGGCGCAAACAGTTCCTTATGTTCCAAAATAAGTTTGGATGGGAACAGTTCTACGGGACAAATTGTAGGGTGCATCAGTTTAAGAATGTTTATCATTTCAGCTGCAGTAGATTCCTTAAATATAAAGCCTGCTGCTGAGCCCAATAAGGTAGCAATTTCAGATATAGAATCCGGCTGAGTATTTAACAGATTTATGCAAATATGAGATGTCTCAGTAAGCAATGAAATGGGTGTTAATATAGGCAATGGGGATCCCAATGCTTCTTGCTTAATTTTATCTTGAGCTTTCAGTAATTTGTCTGCGAAAGCGTTCTGTACCCGATCAGTCTTCAACTGTGGGTTTTATGGGAGGACTGCAAGCAGCGGGTTTTTCCCAGGATCTAAAAAGGCGGAAAACTTCCTTCGTCTGATCTCCAGCTGAACTAATTTGGTTATTGTAAAAACTTTTTTGCCTCAACAATTTCGGCTTTATACTGCTTATCTTTGCATTTCCAATCTAACAAGTTGGTGGTAGAGCTATCCCTGCGCCAGATATGTTCGGCCTGCCTTTTGTTGGCTCTAAGTTCTGCCAAGGAAGGGGAGAACCATTTATGGCGATTTAGCAGTTCTCTGACAAATTTATCTTTCATTGGGGCAAATTTGTCAAGCATTTCGATGGTCTCCTTGTTATAATTGTTTATAAGCATCTCCGGATCATCGGAGTAATTTGTTTTGGTCATCAATGATTGCATATATTTAGCTAAAATAGGAGTGGTAATACTCTTTAGGTTTCGAGTTCTAAATGTGTGCGTGGGTACATGCACTCTATGTGCTAGAGCAGGACGCCTCAATACACACGTGACAAAGGAGTGATCGGACCAAATACATGGTGTGGTCATGATGTCTCCAACCTGTATGTTACCACTGTCGATCCAATCCAATATGTGGCCCTTGTTGTGCGTGGGGTCCATATTATGGATTATGACTTGGTGATTCCCTAGCATTTTTTCCAATGCCAGTTCTTTTTTATCCCGTTTATCGCCTTTCCAGCGGTTAAAATCACCCAAAATGACCAATCCAGTATTAATGGTCATCATGGGTGTAACGATGTTAACAATGTCTTCGTTAAAGCTATCAGAGTCCTCAGGTGGTCTATAGAGAAGAACTAGATTCAGGGTAAAATTGGGATTGGATGTCATTTTAGCATGAATAATGTCACTCCCTGTGCATTCAATTTTAACCTCATAGAATCCTAATGATTTTTTACATATAATGCCCACTCCTCCCCCAACAGTCCCTTCTCTGTTTTTCCCAAAGAAGAAATAGCCGGTGGGGGGGGGTCACCTGCTCTATAGTGGGGCCATCTCTGGGTGCTAGCGACCTTAAATAGCCATTCGCAGTAAACACGAAAGTGAGCAAGTAAAATAATACAAAAAACGGTTTTACTGCTGCCACTAGCTTGTCGTAAGCACATGTAAAAAGTAACCATGAACCCAAAATATCAAATGTTAAGGTGCTGTGTGCAGTTAACAAAATACAAGAATTCCAAAAGTGGATATATTCTCTCAGTACTGACAGTATTAGGGACTAGTCAGTTTCCCCATGACAACCAGCGAAAGGTAAGTAAAGCAGAAGGTTTTACTTCCCTTCAAAAAGTCAGGGCAGGTTAAAAAGTAAGTAACAAGAAGGGTGTTTCATTGAAGTCAATGGAGGGAAATGTGCAAACGAGAAAATGTTTCCTAACCCAGGGCACCCTGTTCATTCTTTATGGGTATTTTCATACCTCTCCAGAGGACGGTGGAAAAAGCTTGCTAGCGAAGGCCTAAGAGAGGCTTCTAGATTGGTGGAGAAGCACCCATGGGTAAACCCGACAACCTGCGGGGGGGTTTAAGACTAAGAACTCATGGGGTCCATCATGGAATAAGAGTCGGACAGTTGATGCTTGTTCAGATGGTGCTCTAGACACCAGAGGTGGTGATGGTGCCAAGGTTTTGTGGAATAAACTCAGAAAAGCAAAATCTTAAAAAGAAAGACTTAACATCAAGCCAAGAGAGAGATGCAGGGCATTTAAAACACCCAGATACTGACCTTTTTCCACAGGAGGGGCCATACACGTGGGGGACAGAGTGAAGGACTGAGGACCCAAGTTGTAAGAAGTTTGACTAGTTTGTGTTGATCTCACAGTCGTTATAGTATGTAACTGAAGTTCTCTGATCTTGGTACGGCTTCTATCTCATGAGTATGAAATCTATGAAGGCCAAGCAGCACTGCAAGGCCATTTCACAACTAACATTTCTTCTCCTCTGTGTTTTATAGGTTCTTAGGCCCTACAGTAATATCTCCAACCTGAAAGTATGGGATTACTACACAAAGGAGACGCTGTCCGAGGGACCCTCATATGATTGGGAGTTGGTTCAGGCACTGCATGAGCAGGCGGAAGAGTCAGAGCGGCAGGACAACAGTGCACCACAGACCAAGCGCAAAATCATCTGGCCCTGCTATGACAACCGAAGCAGAGTTGAGCCAGATGCCATCACACACCTCCTTGAGGTGAGACTCTATGCTGAAGTATGCTTATGGTGCAGCAAGCTTTTCCTGTCGGCTATAGATAATCTTCCTGATTGCCACCATATTGCGGCCTGTGCAGTTTGTGAAAGGTTTATAATGACATCATGGGGCACTTTTTATTGGGGTATTCATGTATTTGTTTAAGAATCTCATTGAGACACTCCTCCAAATTGTTTCCATTCGGTTTCATTTATTAATGAAAGTGCCCTACCAGATAGTTTCACTCCGTTTTTGCTGCTGGTAAGGTCAATTGCCATTTCATCCATAAAGTGAGTGGTTCATCCTTGGGAACATTTTGTGTATGATTGTTAATGTGTTTGAGTGAAAGAGGCTCTGTCAGTGCATTTTTTTCATCACTTTTTAACTCCTTTGACTTTTGGCCCTCTTTAAGGAGCATCCTGCTGGATACCCCATGTGCTGCAGTTACCCGCCGAAATTGCATGGTTTGAACTCCTCTGCCTAACTCTGTGGCCTTCCACGAGTTGATTAAGGGGACCTGGTGTCTCCCCAAGCCAGAGAATAATGGGCCTTGGATGGTATTGGGAGGAACCCATGTACACCCTCCTGCCTCGCCACTGTGTGGCAGGGGACAGCCATAAGCGTACCTTAACTCCAGATGCTGGTCCTTTTAAAGGAAAACGCTACGTCCGAGAGGTGCCCCATGAATCCACTTGACACCACCAGCCTTGCTCCAACAGGGATAAACAAGTCCTCCCTGTAGGCTAAGTTATAGAAATTGAAAAAATTATGCGTACCCCCTACCCATATTAAACAGTGGCCAGACCCAAAGTCGATGAAAGAAAACAGTTATATAGCCTGTTTCACAATAAGTGGTGCAAAAGAGAAACTCGGCAAACAGCCTCTGCTACTGTTTGGAATCCTGCAGTAAAGTAAACCACATGTCCAATGCCTAGGGAAGTTCTCACTAAGATGCACGTTCACAAAAGGGGTAGTGTTGTTGCCAGTTCACTATTTATTGGTTGCATTTCCAATCGCAATTGATACAATTTTACCAATCCATTGTATACCATTAGAGTTTCCACTTGGGCGTGATTTAAAGTTGCGACTTTACTGTAGATAAGCATTCCTTTCACCCACACAAAGCTTAAATATCCTTTTTCAATAATTCCTTTGCAGTCAGTGCATTGCAGTAGCTGGAGAGGGAATTCTCACTACAAGCCAGTCCAAGCCTTATTTGGCTCAGGCCAAAGAAAGGCTTGGTCCGCCACGTTAACTCCAGAGCCACTCCCGTTGGGGGCAGCCAATGTAGTCATTTTAAGCAAACCAGTGCAGACCCTTATTCAGAGACTAGCCCAGGGGAAAGGAAGAACAGGGCTATAAAGGCCCTCAAGCTTAGTCATGCAGTGTGGGAGTTTGAACGAGGGGTCGGAGAAGGAGTTTGGAGCAGAATGGCAAGCACAGAGAATACACAGAGGAGGTTGGAGGGGAAGTAGATAGTGAAGAGGAGATTGTGTAACCTCAAATTTATAGAAGGGTGTCAGCAAGAGGTTGGGGAAACAGCATTTAGTTAATAAGGGAGCATCAAGAGGAGGTTGGTGATCATAAGGCAGTGGTTTGAAGGAGTCACCACGAGGAGGATAGATAGTAAGGAGAAGGTAGGAAAAGAGTCAAAGGAGGTGGTCAGAAGAAATTAGTAGTTGGGGAGATGAATACGTGTGTAAAGACTGAGCAGGAAGATTTGCTACGACGGTGCGCCCTAGGCAGGTTTTAAAGCTGGTAGGAGGAGCAAGAACACAGCCGGGAGCTTATGTGAGGATCGGAGCTGTGAAGGAAAGCACTTTCAAGTTAGTAGTATTCCTGTTTTTGGGGATTATAAGGGTACTTTTTGGGGCTTCTCAACTTTTTGTTATGCTCGTCCGTCCACTCACCCCCCACACCCTCCCACAATCTTATTTTGGCTCCTTGATCGTTTTTTGGTGGCCAGATGAACTTCTAAAGACTCCCTGTCTTTACGTCCTTTTTTACTTAGATAAGTTATATGGTATTGGGTTGCTCCTAAGGCGTCCAGTCCTTGAGTGTCTCTCAGACCGAATATTCCCAAGAGTTATTTGTATCACCCTACACAGCTTTTAGGGAATAGGATGCTGGAAGCTAGGCTTTAGTCTTGACTTCACCAAGGGTACAAGCTAGTTTACACTGTTGGTAGCTCAATGTACTATTTTGGTAGCCACTGTTGTACAAATGTTTATTTTAAATTCCTGCACTGGACCATTTTGTGTTTCAGGGCTTTCCTTTGTCTCGGTGACCACGAAGGAGGCTTAAAAAGGACCATTCTGACACTGTGGAGTCATGATGGGCTCCATATTGGTCTTAACTGGTTTAAGCCAATATAGGTCTTTGGACTATCATTCTGACTTCCTGTGGGGTTGGCTAACACTGAGGCAGATCTACTGACCAACCACTATGATTAGTCATCTGACCCTTTGTCTACAACGCCTTTTAGTGATTGGCTAAGTGGCCTTTGGACAGCCCCTTTGTGCAAGGGTATTTAGCTTTTGTCCTGCCGCTGTTGCACTCTTGTTTTCCTGCTGAAGGGATTTTTCCTCCGATTCCCAGATATTTTTCAATGTTTAAAGCTCTTACTTGACAGTACTTTCTAAGTGCAGTGGCTTGGGTGTATGCAGTTTTTTTTAGTTGCTAGTAGAGGTCAAATCCGGATTTCTTGAAATCTCTGACTCTCCACATCTGTTGTCAAGCCCTCCACTCTGGAAATGTTATCGTAGCCACATACCTCTGTTTAACCACATAAATATCTGATTGGCTATGGGTTATTGCTGATGCTCAGAAGGTGGTTGATGCCTCAGCTGCCCGTTAGATCTTCAGTTTAGGGCCTCTGATGGTGTGTAAAACAGCTGTTGTCCCCTTCCTGTGACCATGTGCTGCTGCCTTCTTTTGTCCGCCCAGCTGATGGGAGTCG
The DNA here is from genome assembly GCF_040938575.1 of Ambystoma mexicanum. Taxonomy (NCBI): domain Eukaryota; kingdom Metazoa; phylum Chordata; class Amphibia; order Caudata; family Ambystomatidae; genus Ambystoma; species Ambystoma mexicanum. The sequence continues at coordinate 997,351,089 of NC_090936.1, forward strand.
TTTTTGTAGGTTCCTTCGTCTTTCTGAAAATGTCCTCGGCCAATTCTCCACTCCTGGATTGATGGTCAACACTGTGAGGAAAAGCCTGTGTTCCTTTCCTGGGTCGCTGTACTGGTTGTTTGGACAAGGTTCAAATCCCTGGCAACGAAATCCTGAAAACTGCATCTGTTCCAAGATTAAAGACCTTCCTAAAGTTTGTTCATTGTCCTATCTTAATGAGGTTTCCTTTTGGGACAGGATTTTTATTGGTCAGCCCAGTTCACTTGTAATTGCGGTTGTGTCCTTTTTAACAAACATGATGCTACTTGAAGAATTTTAATAATTGTACTGTGTTTTATGTTGACTGTGTATTTATCTGTATTTATGCTGGATATGTTTTCTATCTTAGTGGATTCTTCAATGAGATCTTAGTGAAGTGAATAGTTAATACTTTTGAGGGGTTTGAGTCTGCAAACTTGTTAATTGAATGTCTCTATTGTAACTTTGTGTATTTTTTTCCTTTTGTATAAGGTTTTTAAAAACAAATCCAATACACAGTAGAGATTCCTTGGAGGCAAGTTTACCGCATTTTCCCTAGCCTTCTGTGGAGGGGGGAGAGGATTTGCTTGTTCTGCTACTTCCTCTGGGGTCTGTGTCCATTTTCCGACCTATGGAACCCTTCTTTTGGGTCTCGACTGGCCTTCCCTGGGGCTGATCACCGCAGAATCTGCACCTGTGGGTAGAGCCGACTTACTTAAATTAATGTTGTTGGCCCTTTAACTTTTCCCATTCATTCCTATACAACTTTGAATTTACAATATGTTAAGATGGATTTGCTAAAACCTGGCGTGGTGGACAGAGTTTAGGAGGCCACCTTAGTTATAGTTAAAAGACAAAACTCTGGGAATTCAGCAAAACCAACAAATGTTAGCATGGTGAGAGCTCTAGGCTTAGTCTCAGGAGAGGTGAGTGGGGTCAGGCGTCCACAATGAGTAGACACAGTGAAGCAATCCAGGATTACACTTTGACAGTCCGTATACAAATACTATATTTATTACAGGCCCAACAACACACTAACAAAATGAAGAGAGAAGGTAATGTTCCCACACAATGCTACTAGTTTAACACATTTCAGTCGATTGCTTTTTTCGTGCAGATTCCTCATCTGATAGATATCCCATCCAGCTTTGATGCTTTGGAATTCTTTTTGACAGGGGGGCTTAGTGGACCTCGCCTTGGCCGTTGATCCTTCCTTCTTGCCTGGTACTCGATCATCGACTCCGGACGTGATGTCCTGCGTCGTATATAAACTCCATCACTACGCCCCATACCTCAGTTCTTTTTTTCCACGCGCTTGTCACGCTGCTTGAGAACACGGTCGAGTCTTCGACTTATTCAATGTTTGTCAGAAATCTTGATATTTTTTTTTCTTCTATTGCTTCGATACAAGTAGTCCGTCGCCCGGGTTTCAGGTTTCAAGCAGTGTACAGAGTGTCACACCAAGATGTCCATCACTGACCCGCATGAGTTATGCCTCTGGTGCCTTGGCACGGGTCACTACTGGATGGAAGGGTGTGTGTCTGTCAAAATTCAGCCAAAATCCTCGCGCAAAATGGGCTGTTAAGCTCGCGCTGGGTCGACTGCCCTCACAATCTCCCGCGTGCCCGATGGTTCGGTCCTCAGAGGCTGAAACTGAGGAGCCATACCCCTGAGAGAACATCGGTGAAAGAAGTCGTTCCACTCGAGGAGTCATTCTTTCTTGTCCTGTAAGAAGCGTCACTGCCATTGCCAGGACTCTGATTCGCCGACAGAGACAGGTAAGCCGTCGGCAGAGCCTACCACTCAACAGGATTTTTTTAGGCACTATGTCAAGCATTTTCCGCGCTGATGCCACGGGAGATCAAGGAGCGTAGACCCTGTTTTCATGGGCAGAGGTGGTGTTGACTATTTTGAAGACCAAAGCCAACTGCTAGAGATAACTCAGGGCCTCCATGAGGCCAGCTGTTTGGATACCTTGCCAGACCCGGATTTCCAGCAAAGCCAGCCCTATACCGATAACTATGCCAAATTCAGTACTTCCGTAGAATGGGTCATTGACGATTTAGGTTTGCATTCCTCGGCAGTGCCGGTACAGGGGTACGACCTGACTAATATTCTAAGACAGAGGTTCGGTTACGGAGCGCAACATGCCCCTAAACCCTGTAATTGCTGACCCTCGGATCTCTCTGTGGCAACACCCTTGTTATATTCCCCTGGTCACTTCCAACATAGGCAGGAAGTCTAGGCCGGCCAGAGGCAGACCCTTCATTCGCCTCTTCTCGCCCTTGTCCGGAAGAGCTCGTTATGCAAGCTGCTACAGTCTCCTCTTGACCAGCTTCTTCAACTTCCACTCTGCCACCCGGCAGGGAAGCAAAGCAGGTTGACGCCTTGCCCAAAAAGGCTTTCACATTGGGCAGCATGGCCCTTAAAGCTACGAATGGCCTAGTGGCTTTGCTAAATATTCATTTGGTCTTTGGACGGCAGTGGAGAATGCTGTGCAGTACATCCCTGAGGGGGAAATGCGTGAGGGCTTCCTACAGCTGGTGGAGGATGGGAAGGAGGTGGCCAGGTAGTCGCTGCGACCAGGCCTGGATATCGCCGTCTGCGTGGGCCGATCTATTGCATCCGCTAGAACAATTAGGAGGCAGGCCTACTTAACATCTTCAGGCCATTTCGCCTAATGTCCAGGGCAAATTACTGGGCATGACCTTCATGGGTGATTTCTTGTTTGGTCAAAAGTCAGACAAATCCTAAGAGAAATGTAAGGAATCAAAATTCTCTGAAAGATGGCTGGGCCTGGCTGCGCAGCCGGCCAAGCCTGCCTTCTGCTTCGCCTCTAGGGGCAGGGGGACAGGCGATATATCTGTACGGCAGGTAAGCGCAGCTCCCACCAGCCAAGCTAGGGCAGAAAAGTTTCTCGTGCTCCGGAAAGGGCAGGGGGGCTTCTAAGGGCCAGCAAGCAGCAGCAGGGGCGGCCTAGCCTCCTAAGCTGCTTTGATTTCCCCTCCCATGACTTACCAGTATGTGGACGGTTGACAGAGCTCTGGCTCCAGTGCAGGGAATTACTTCCGTTGCCTGGGCTCTGCAGCATGTTCGGTGGGGACAATGTCTGCTTTTCTAAGAAATCCACTGGACAGTGTGAGAAACCTGAGGGCATTCTCCCAAGTAGACCTCTGAAGTACCTTATTCAGGTTGCCAGGAAGGGCTGGTGCTCTCAGGTGCCAACTAATGGGGGTGGATGAGCGAGGGAGGATCACCTGGGTAGGGGAGCGCACGGTTTAGCTTGGAGGAATACCCTAGGTGAGACGCAGTATTGTACCAGGGAAGGAGGAGAGGACGACATACCTGAGGCCTTTGTAGGATGTTATACATTTACCCCCCCCTTCCTCCTGTTGAATCTGTCTTACCCAGATCCAGCAACCTCTCTGCATATAACAAATTCTCCAGGATCCCAAACCCCATTACACCCAGAAACTATCTCTCCCAGAATCCTTGTTATCCTGTACCCTACCCGAATACTCATTCTTCTCCACGTCCCTCTGACTATTTTTACCCGAATCCAGAGTTGACTTTGACAAAACACTACAGTACCCACAATCCACCCCCATTCAGTTCACAATGACGATCTTGATCATTTTCATTTGCCTCACAAACCCTACCAGTCTCCCCCTTCAAAATTTACCAAAACCCCTAGTACAAGGACTCTAATTCCATACCGCACCTCTGCCCCATCCTACCCTGTGGGATTTCTGGAAACTCTACCAACCCCCTTTTCCACTTTCTCCCATCACGACAAGCAATGGGCTGACACTAAAGCCGGTTACCTGACATATCCCAACCTGAGGGTCAGGCAATTAGCCATAACAGCACACACCTGACTGCCCTTTCCCCAGAGGGATAAAAGATGGAGCACAAGAGCAAGGCAGACCGCACAACGTGAGAGCTAACTCAGCACAGCAGTTAGAGGAGGAGAAAAACGGCGCAGACCGAGAGAGTGACAAGGAGAGAAGCAACCTTGCCCTTTCCGACCAAGGCCTGTGAAGCCTCCGCAGACGAAATCATAAGTCTGCGAACAATAGCCGGCATGTGTTGCAGCAGATGTCTACGGTACATGAGACCCTCCTCCACTGATAACCAAGCCGGAGAGGGACGCGGGTCTCTATGGTCTCTATGGTAACCTTGACTCGAAAGAGAAGAAAGCCAAGCAGTTCATCACAGCTAGTGAGTCGATGGAGAGCCGATAAGAAACCAAACTGTTTTGAACGATAAATAGCCAATGGCTAATTTGGACTTTTGAAGAAGCAAAAAGAAACTGTTGATAAAAGAGGGGGAAAACCAGCAACAGGAGAGTGCGGCACCACGTGGGTGCTTAGGCAGGAAATTCTGGGCCATTACCAATGGTAGAAACTACCGTAACCAGAAGCCCTTGGGAAGAAGCGAGAAGAGGTCAAAGTGGTCACACCGGGGTCTTGTAAAATCCTCTGTACCATCGAAGGTCTTTGACTGACTGATGATTTTGAAGTTAAGGGAAATGAATCCTGCATGGTGAAATCAATATATGAATAGTGTATTCCGTAAAAGTTGGCAAGATTCGACCCGGCGGAGGGATGCTGATGGAAAGTGGCGAAGCCTGAAGTCCCTGTGAACAGTGTTGGCAGGAGTGAACCTGGCAGAGGGTTGTCCACAGTGAACTGTTTTGAAAAAGTAAGAAGAGCCATAGTGAACCGGGAAGAGGGAGGCTGACATCTGAGAGGTGTCCGAGCCCGAAGCAGGGGAGATCTAGGAGTGGAAAGTTACCACCCAATGGTGATTAACAATGTATCTGTTCATTTGAGTTGTTGAATCATTTGTGAAAGTTCTACACCCGGAAGAGAGAGACCCAGCCGTGAAGCCTGAAGAACTGTTTAAAAAGACATTAAAACACATGAAAGAAATATGGGAAGACCAGGGGAAGTGAATTGTCCCTCTTGTCATTTAGGTCTGAGCCCGGCTGAGGGAGATCCAGTGTTGAGAAGTTATCACCCAAAGTTCATTGGAAAAGGAACTGTTTAGCCGATTTGTTGAGTGCAATTTTGTTAAGGGTTTACGCCCGGAAGAGGGCGACCCAGGGGTGAAGCCATCACCCAAAGTATACGTGGAACTGAACTTTGTGTTTGTTTGTTGGATGCATCATGCCTTGAAGGCAAGAGACTTTTCATTGAAAAGAGACTTGGCCATCGAAGAACCTGATAGCTGATACAGAACTTTCGGCCCATACTCGGAAAGCTAGAGCGTTGCTATGCTTAGGAGACCCATTTTGTCCCGTGCTCAAAATGTGGGGAATGGAGACCCCTGGTAATCATATCTTGACTTATTATTTGTGAACACTTCTTTCTTTATTGAAACCCTATCCCGCACCCTTTCTGTAATTAGTTGTAAGGATTTGGCAATCCGTTTTTTTTTTCTGGTGTCCATTTTATCTGACACAATGCCACTAGGACTGCCTTATTTTTCATTTGATGGTCGACACTTGCTCCCATCTTAGATTTAGATCAGGCGTTTTTCCTCCCTGTTTTTATAGTTCAATAAACACCCTTGAACTGTGATCACTTGTGTCTATCTTTATGGTTGCCACCATGAGTTCCTTATAACAGACCCCCACCACCTCTGATTGAACTGGGACAGGAGCTCCAGGAAGAACTGGGAGCCCTGTTGTAGAAGGGTGCGGTGGAGGAGGTACCTGCGCTGGAGGAGGTACCTGCCGAACAGAGAGGATCGTGTTGGTATTTCCAGGTGCCCAAAAAGGGAGGAGGTCTCCGTCCCATTCTGGACCTCAGGGCCTTGAACAAGTTCCTGAGGAAAGACAAATTCAGGATGGTGATGTCGAGGGAAATTCTCCACACACTCGAGCTACAGGACTGGCTGGTGTCAATAGATTATTTCCATCTTCCGATATATCGAAAGCACAGGAAGTTCCTGAGGTTTATCATAGGGGACAAGCACTTAAGTTCAAGGTGCTCCCCTTTGGTCTGACCTCTGCTCCAAGGGTCTTCACCAAGCTCATGGCAGTATATGCGGCTCACCTCTCTAAAGACAGCCTTTCTAGTGGCAATCGCATCTGTTAAGCGGGTGAGTGAATTGCAAGCCTTATGCTGCAAACCACCCTACCATTGTTTGTTTTTTCCCGATGGAAAGTCTTGCTCAGGACAAAAGTTGTCTCTGAATTCCACTTATCACAGTCCATAGACCTCCCGTTCTTCTACCCACCACCACATCCTTCTAAGGAAGAAGAGTGTTTCCATCGCCTGGATCATAACAGGGCTATACGCTTCTATATCACAAGGACTTCTGAGTTCAGAAGAACTGACCAACTCTTAATGGCTTTCTCCTTAGCCCGTAAAGGCCTAGGAATAAAAAAAAAAACATTGGCCCGCTGGATCATCATCTGCATTGCAGAGCGTTACCAGTCCGCAGGCAGGGAGTTAACGTCGGGCATCAGGGCGCATTCGACTGGGGGGGTCCCTGCATCTGATGCATTACAAAGGGGGGGTCCCTGTAAGGGATATTTGTCATCAGGCAACATGGTCCTCTCTTAATACTTTTACTAAACACTATAGTTTAGATGTTGCTCACATAGTTGATCCGCGTTTTGGCAGGGTGGTTCTACAAAATCTGTTAGTCTAACTTTCTGCCCGCCTAATTCACCTAGTGCTTTGGGAGTCTTTCAGAGGAGGAATTTGTGGGAGAAAAGCAATCCATTGAAAGTGAAATAACTTACCATAATGTTCGTTCTATGGATTCCTCTCCCACAGATTCCTCATCTCCCCTCCTGTCCATCCCCGCTCAGAAAGTTGATGGTTGGTGCGCATCGTCTCTTTTGATGATGACTTGGCGATGGTCCTTGGTGACCATTTTCCGTCTTTCTTGCTGCATGTTTGTTTCTTTGAGAAAAAAAAATGTATATATATATTTTCTTTTTTTATTTTTTTAAACTTGTTTTTATTGTTTGACTTGACAACACACTTGAGAAAACAGGGCAAGGGGCGGCCACATGGCAGCTAAGACACCAAAAGTAAGTATACATATAGATACATCAACAACAACCCACGACTGTTCAACTGTGGGGCCGTGGAGCGGGAACTCATAGATCCAACTAAATATCAGCATATGAGACAATCAGACGTACAGATGAGCATGTTAAACACTTCATTATACATTTTTCGGAGAGACACCAGCTGTACATGAAGGAGAAGGCAAGGAGGCCATGTAATCACGGAAGCTCTGCCAGACATCTATTGGGCGGCAGTGCGGATGTTGCATTGCACTCCAGGTTTCCTCAGTGTCATGAGCCCACGTAACTGATCTAAGCCATTGTGAATATATAGGTGGTCTGGCACGGAGCCAGCATAACAGAATGCAGCGGACTGCCAGCAGCATACAGAGACCCGCCAGCCTCCTGGCCTTCCTGCCCAGCTGGGGGAATTCATGAATGAGACAATGTAGTGGGGTAGGGGGAATGGGGTGTTCCAGCATGTCTGATAACGTCGAGCAAATCTCGATCCAGAATTGCGATAGGAGTGGGCAGTGCCAAAGCATATGGAGGTAGGTTGCTTGTTCCATGCCGCATCTGGGGCAATTGGAGGGGGAATCTGGGAACATGCGGTGCAGTCTCTTAGGTGTGTGATGGTATCTGTGGAGAATCTTAAACTGTATAAGCTTGAATTTTGAGTTATAGGAGACATCTTGAGTGCGAACACACATTCGAGACCACCTCTCGTCACTGATCTCCACCTCGAGGTCAACTTCCCAGCTGTGCTTCAGCTTGGTAAAGGCCGGAACTGCTCTAGATTGCAACAGTGCATATAGTCTCGACACTTTACCCCTAAAGGATAGGTATGAGCAGAGTTCCGCAACCATGGAGTCATCAGGCGGTATTGCGGGAAAATCAGGGAATCTGAACTTGAGATTCCTGCGAAGGGAGTAAAATTGTAGCCAGGCAGTGGGCCGGCGCTTGAGGGATGGGGGGAGGTCCGCCCACTCGACGAAGTTGCCTTGTTCGTATATATTGCGGAGCGACATAAAGCCAGCTTCCGCCCAGCGGGTCACAGTGGATGGCGGGATAGGTGAGACATCCGGGAGAAAATTCCAAAGCGGTAGGTCTCCATGGAATGGCCGTGGTTTGGTAACCAGGGCCCAGAGTTTAGTGAGCGCTAAGGAGGTGCATGTCACTGGATCTGTCGAGTCGGAGTCAGCTGGTATAGGTTTAAGAATGAGGGAACCCAGCACTCGGTCAGCAGCAGATAGCCTCTCGAGTCGGACATGCGGGGGGGGGGGATCGGTGGTATTAAACCAATGGGAGGCAAATTGTGATTGAGCCACCACCCAATACCTTAAGAAATCCGGAGCGCCAAACCCCCCAAATTCTTTCGGGGTGGTAAGCGTAGAAAGTTTAAGCCTAACCGCACCTGAGTGCCAAAGGAAGGAATTTGTAATATGACGTAGTGACTTAAAGAATATATCGCCAGGCCATACAGGTAGATTGGTGAATCGATATAGGAGTTGGGGTAATACTACCATTTTAAGGATGCTGATCCTACCTGCTAATGAAATGGGAAGCTTGTTCCAACTAGACGTCTTGCCGGTCAGGGCCGTTAGATAATTCGAGTAGTTGTCCATGCACATTCTTATTATGGAGCGGGACACCTCAACCCCCAAGTATGTGAAACTAGATTGAGACCAGGAGAAACCCAGCAGATCCGGGGGAGGATACGTACAATCAGTAAGCGGGAACAGTGTAGATTTGGAACAGTTCACTTTTAATCCCGATATGTCACCGAATCTGGCGACGTCAGCCAGGATAGGAGCAAGGTTGATGTCTGGTGAACGAATATACAGCAGGGCATCATCTGCGTACAGAGAAACTATGTCAGATTGACCGGCCGTGCGTAATCCCCTATGGGCATGTGCCTGGCGAATCATGTCAGCAAATGGTTCGATGGCGATGGCAAAAATTAGTGAAGAGAAAGGACTTCCCTGGCGCGTACCTCTAGCTATCTGGAAAGGGGCGGAGCATCTGTCCTCAGTGCGGACTCTAGCTGAAGGGGAGGTGTAAAGTAGCTTAACCGAAGATTGGAAATTATGACCAAACTTACATTTCACAAGGACTCGCCACAAGTATTTCCAAGAGACTGAGTCGAAGGCCTTCTGCATATCCAGTGTGGCCGCCACCGCCTGGGTGGTGGGGCTGACCCTGCTAATCACATTGAAGAGTCTTCTCAAATTTAAGGATGTGGACCTTCCTGGGACAAACCCAGCCTGGTCAGGATGAATAATGTGAGGCAGAATAGGGGCTAGACGGTTGGCTAACAGTTTAGCGTAAATTTTTACATCGCTGTTAATCAACGATAGGGGGCGGTATGAGCTGCACTGGGATGGGGGCTTGCCCGGTTTGGGAAGAACCGTTATCACTGCCTCCCGGAGAGAGAGGGGGGGGGGGAGTATACACTTTTTGCAGGATTCCTCCCAAAGGCCCAACATGTGCGGGACCAGTAGAGACTTGTATTGCTTATAGAATTCAATGGGCAATCCATCCGGGCCGGGGGCCTTGCCAGACGCTAGTGATTCAATAGCTTTGGTGATCTCCTCAGACGTGATTGGTCTCTCCATAGAAGCACCAGCCTCGGAAGATAAAACGGAGAGTGGGAGAGAATCTAGGAAGGAATCTATTTCCGAGATGGGGGGGGGGGTCATTGGTCTCGGAGTATAAAGATGTATAGAATACAAGAAATTCGGAGTTGATGTCTTGCGGGGTCAGAGCCATGGAGCCGTCCGATCTTGCTATGGGCGGGATATTGGGGGCACCGAGTTCGCGACGGAGCAGCCTGGCTAGCATACGGCCAGGGCGTTCACCTTCGCCGTATTTCCTCGCCAAACATGGGGAATCTAGGAATTTGACCTCACGCTCTGCAAGGGCACGAAAGTTATCTAATTCCAAACCCAGGGCCGAAAGAGTGCTTGAAGAGTGGTTAAGAACGTATTGAGCCTCAAGACCAGCAAGGGTTGATTCACTAACGGAGATGTCCGCGCGGATCCTTTTAAGAATGCCGCTTCCCTTGGAGATAGCCACACCCCTCGTGTATGCCTTGAATGATTCCCAGAGCATGGAGTGAGTTGTCACCGATCCAGTGTTGAGTTCAAAGAACTCCTCAATGGACGATTCGAGTTCAGCCACAAAGGTCTGGTCAAGGAGCGTGCGCGAGCCTAGCCTCCACTGCCTGGGTCTATTGGCGTCAGGACCCCATTCCAGCGAGATGACGACAGGCGAGTGATCAGATGGTCTTCTGGGGAGGATACCCTGGTGAGACAGTGACCTGACCAACCTGTCCGTGATGAGCCATCTATCTATTCTGGAGTGGGAGTCGTGGACTGTGGAATAGTATGTGTATTCGCGGGCATCAGGGTTTATTAACCGCCAGGAATCAACCAGTGTCAGATGTGGGAGAATAGTAAGTATAGTACAGGCTGCTTTGGAGAGTTGGCGAGGCCGCGTGCCCGTTCTGTCTAGGGTGACATCCAGTATAGTATTAAAGTCTCCTCCCCATATGATCGGGATCAGGGGAAATCCCTCCAGAAGCGAGGCTAGGTGCAAATAGAAGTCCGGATCGTCAACGTTGGGACCGTAGATGTTTAGGATGGCCACCTCTTGACACTGTAGTGTGCCAACAAGCAGGACATATCTGCCAAGGCGGTCTATACGTGAGTGATTGCACACAAATTTCAAACTTCTGTGTATTAGGGTGAGTGTGCCACGGCTCTGGGTAGAATAGTTAGTATAATATCTTTGGGAGCCCCACTGTTTTGCGAACCGGTCACATTGTTCGGAGCGGGCATGGGTTTCTTGTATGCAGAGAATTTTGACCCCGTGGCGTTCTGCGTATAATTGTATCTGGCACATTTTTTTATGATTGCCTAAACCACGAACGTTCCAGCTCATGAACGTCAAGGCTTCACTTGCCATTTAATTGGGAATATTGATACAATACTAGTAGTGCGTTATCAAAAGAGAGAAACTCCACGGATCCAGACGTGGAGGGATCTCCAGTCGTGAGTGTGTGATGTGGTGCTGTACAGCATGTGGTGCCCCTAGTGGTTGCCAAGTCATTTTCAACAGTAACTACCCCTCCCCCCATTCCCCCCACCCACATCCCTCCCAGAACTCGAGGGAAGAAACCCAAACCCATTGACAACAACACCAACAAAATACTAGGCATCTGCGCCTGGGGGGCTGCAAGTCAGCCTAGCGATGTCAAGCTGAAAAACCGGGGAGAGCATAAGGATAATACACAGTGCAATAGTAGTAGGTAACAAAACTTAGTGGTAGTATAAGGGAGCCGTATGGCTACAGAATGACAGGATAGGAACGGCTTAAGGTCTAAAGTGCCGTGTAAGCGAACAGGTCAGACAGCAAATCAGGGTAAATCCAACAGTCAAGGGTCCCCGGCATCCAGACCGAGGCGAGCCGAAAATCCCTCGTGATCAGAGCAGAACCAAGGGCCAGGCAGCCGAGTCCAGTTGCTCGTGGTTAACAGTGCCAGAGTTTGCGTGCCGGGGGTCAGGCAGGGGCCAAGACGCCCGAGCACAACAGAGTCGTTTATAAGCAAATGATGGACCCCCGGGGGGGGGGGGGCACTGTAGACAGCAAGAGCAGAACCGGTGATCAAGAGTTAGCTGAGGTCATGAATATCATAGGGGACCTGGTGGTGATGAACCCCCTGCTGCGAGCGTGATGTGCTGAGGGGCCACCACGGGGTGCCCCATACTATAGGAGCGGAGACAGTCATCAACCGGGAAAGTGTTCATCAATGAATTTCGATGCCTCTTCAGGGATGGTGAAGAAGAAGGTCTGATTCATGTGTTCAATCCTTAATTTCGCCGGGAAGAGCATGGAGTATTTGACCCCCAGGTCGCGAAGTCTCTTTTTTACAGCAAGGAAGGTTCTACGTTCCTGTTGAACAGTGACCGAGAAGTCGGGGTACAGATGGATTCTTGCCGGGCCAAAGCGCAGCTCACCCTTGGCTCTGGCCGCACGAAGCAATGCGTCCCGATCCCGAAAGTTTAGGATCCTGGCAATGATGGGTCGGGGAGGCGCGCCCGGCTTAGGCTTAGCGGTGAGAGAACGATGTGCCCTTTCGACCGAAAAGTGTGAGGAGAGCTGCGGGGCGTCCAGTGCAGTTAAAAGGATACGCTCAACATAGTCCTCCATGGGCTCTTTGACATTATCCTCCGAAACGCCAATGATACGCAGGTTGTTGCGCCTAGAGCGAGATTCTAGGTCATCATTCTTTCTCTCCACCGCTGAGACCCGGTTAGTGAGTGTAGATACCGCAGCCCGCAGTGATACCAGGTCATCCTCCGCGACACCCACCCTGGTCTCGACCTCGGCGACACGGCCGTCCGTCCGTTCTTTCCATATGGGCTTTAATAGACGAGATGGTGCCACTCATGTCGTCCAACTTGGTGTGCAGTGCGGTAAATCCCTCCTTCATGTACTCAAGCATCCTCTGTGAGTCATCCGAGGTTGAGGGCGTTGAGACCCTGGGTGTCTCCTCAGGCGGATCGGGGGGAGCCTTGGATGGGGTTTTCGCAAACATGTTGAGCGAACTTTGTTTCTTACCAGCTCCAGCCCCCTTGGTCATGGTGATGACGGAACCAAGATTAGTGCCACCAGGTGAGCGGGTGTCCGCACCCGCAAAGATAGAGGGGGGCCCCTGCGTGGGAGGGAGCAACAACGGGGTCTGTAGATCTGGAGCTGGGAACACCCCAATAGGCCAGGCAAACGTGGGTCGGGGCCGCGTCCCTATCCAGAAGGGAGGCGCAGCCCGACAACAGTTCGGTAGTTTACGTGGGCGAGCCCACCGGGTGAGTGTTACTGCAGGGAGGGTACGGGGGTCCCAAGCTCCCGGCTGTTGTGTCAAGACCTTAGCCACAGGTGGAGAACATCAGCTAGTATGATAAGGCTGCAACCCGTAGAGACCCGCGTACACACTGACACCACAGGCACCCGTACTGGGGTCCGGGCCTCCAGGTCTAGCGCCAATCCCAGGGACAGATGATTTAACGCAAATATGGGGGGGCTCAGGGGCCAGGGACCATCACCCCCCGGGCGGCGACGCGGGGCCCAAGCGGGGGGGGGGAATGCCAAGAACGAACTCACCAAGCCCCGCGGAGAAGGAGGCGCAGCATGTGAGGAGATTCCCAAGTACCAGGGTATAGTGTAAGGTTGGGCCAATGCAATCCGGCTAACAAGGGCCCAGCCCCAATGTCTCTGGCCAAAGCAGATGTTTAACTCAAACCACAGGGAGATGACTACATTGACAAGTTTATCACTGCAAGATCATGGGTCTTTCTTGGCGCCTTGGCTGGAGAATGGTAATTTGCTCTCGGTGGTGAAGTACGAGAGAGTTCAGGGCCTCCTGGGCCTCCGCCACGAGAAGCCAGGCGGGCAGCGCCGAGTCATGCCCCGTAGCCTCGCCGCCGGACCAACTTGAGTCAGGAGAGCAAATCAGGGGGAGGTGGGCGAGCCATCCGGGTGGACCCGCGGGGGCAGAAACGGGACAAGGAAGTTTTCCGGGATCGGCAGCGGCGGCCGCCGCAACAACAGGGCACGGCCCAGCAGGCCCCCCAGGGCAGGGCGACGGGCGGACCAGCAGGGTCGGCCGCCGCAGCGCCGCACCCCCAAACCAGAGAGGAGAGCCGGTCAGGAGGTCCAGGCGCCCACCAGGCGGCCACGGCGTAGAGCCCCCCCTGCACCCCCCTACCTGGTTCTCGAGGCGGCCATCATGGGGTCAGGAGGGGGGCAGCAGAGGAAGGGTATTGATGCGGCGGCGGCACCGGGAACGGAGTGAAGGCTGGAGTTCCACTGGAGCTGGAAACGGAGGCCCCGCCGCCGCTAGCTATCACAGAGTTCCGGGGGGTGGAAGGCGCGGCGGCAGCCGCCGTGCGAAGCGCCGGAGGGGTCCAGAGAGACCGTCTGTGGCCGCGCGGGGCCCGGCTCCGGAGGAGGAAAGATGGAGGCACAGCGCCCCTCCCCCCGCGGAGGCCCGCCGCGCTGCGCTCAAAAGTTATGTGAGCGAGTTGAGGGCGCCGGAGCTGCGGGCCGGGGAGGCCAAGCGCCGACGTCCGCTCTCGACGCCGGGCGCCGCACCAGGGACGATCAGCAACGCTGGGGCACCAGACTCAGCCAGGGGATAGTAGAAGGTACCACAGGTCCGCTCCACGAGTATGGGTCTGCACGAGTACACTGAAAGGGTGCCGGACGAGATCTTCAACTCTCCCGGCTCAGAGCACTGACATCAGGCGGCCATCTTCGTTCGGCGCAACAGCGCCCCCCCATATATATATTTTCTGATGCTACAAATTGTGGTGTCTTGTACAAAGTTTTCCCTTTGGAAGTTTGCTGTTATTTAACTTTTTGTGGGCTTTATTAGCCTCTTGTTGTCTCTCTTTTCCTATGCAGCGGGTTAGATTGGGGGGAGGGGGAAACCAAGGTAAGGGGGCGTAGTGATGGAGTTTATATACGACGCCTGATGTCACGTCCAGAGCTAACGATTGAGTGCCTGGCAAGGCGGATCGATGGCCAAGTCGAGGTCCACTATGCCCCCCTGTCGAAAAAAATGTCCAAAGCAGCAAAGCTGGATGGGATATCTTAGCAGATGAGGAATCTGCAGGAGAAGAATGTATAGAAAGAACATTATGGTAAGTAATGTCTCCTTCTGGGGCTTGTGGATCTGCTCAGAATCACATGCTGTGCATAAACCGACATCTAGTGGTAGGTGCAGAGTTTTGCATTCTTGCTTTCGAGTTTCTTAAAGGAATGTTGACAGGGCGTGCTTGTAATACTATCCCTGTGAGACTTGTATTGTACCTGTGATCCTTCACGCGGCGAGGTCCCTTAGATTGTTTTTTTCTGTTATGGTGGTCGGTCGCGTTATGTGTAGCTCGTAGCCTAGCCACAGAGATAAATTGCAGTTAAACAAATAATTATCAATATTGTTTATATTTCTCTCCTCGACGATCGATCCTTCAAAGTCCGGTGACTACCGCCTGAACCTTTGACGAACGTCTCCTTCTCAACAGCCGACTGCAGCCTTTATCAGACTTCGGCCTTGCTGTAGGGAGAGCGGGTGGCAGGGGCCTCTCTACATTTACATTTCATTATAAAATATGTCTTGCCACTTTCTTCTCCACTGATTTCTGTTTATCTGCTGCTAAATTCATACAGTACTATGGAACGCGCGCCCTTTACATTTTGTACTTCCTGCAATTGAAAATGGCCCAGGAAGGATGCACACTAATCACATCGAACGACTTTTTGATTGCTGTAAGCTTTTTAAGCTGAAAACGTTTAAGGACAGGCCCACCAAGCGATGGGCGGCCTACGCCAGGCAAGCTGAATCCCTTTCTCCCACCAGCGTGTGACTTATTAGAGGAGTCAGTAGAATCCTGTGCGTCTGTCCCCAGCCCCACTAGGCACGCCGAAAGCTCTGCTACGGGGAAGTCCACTGGCAACAAAGGCACACACGTGCACTCATTAAAACATGCAACCCCAATCCAACCTTTTGATCGGATCATCAAAAGGGGCTTTAAATGCAACTGAACTTGCATGGAAAGTTTAGTCGAAAGAGATCGAACCCTTGCATTGAAGCCTTTTGCGCATTTACGTTTGCTGCATGGCTCTAAATCTACAAAAAAATCAGTTGCCCGTCATGAATAATCATCGACCGCCGATTCGGACTCATCGATACGGGTATCCAGTGATTATGTGGAATCACAAAATTACTAATCCAGTTACAACAAATCCAAAATAACTAATTACAAAATAACGAATTTGGGAAAAAACAAAAATTCGGTTTAGAGTGGGAATAATGGTTTTGGGGGTTGGGGAAAAGTATTAGGGAAAAAAAGGGGGAGTTTGTGGGGGAAATACCCCCAAAAAACAAAAAAGAATGTGATATTTTGGTATTAGTTATTTTGGTATTAGTTGTAATTGATTTAGTTATTTTGTGATAACACGTAATCACATGTAACCATCAAAACGGCCGTCTAAACATAAAGAAAAACACACTGAATCACCACCAAAGGCACTTACACAGCTGTCTAGGCCAGCCTGTTGGCACTTCTGGAACCTCTTCCACTACGTCTACAGAGACTTTGTATAAGTCCATACAAGGTAAAAGGTCTGTTTACCAAGAAGAAATTGTATTTCCCCTTCCGGAAAATCCAAGAACAGGACAAAAGACAAATTTGAAATGACTATGGACAGGGTATCTACGTTTTTTACATTTATGGAAAATTATCCAATTAAACAAAATACCCTGTTGTGTGAGGAGGGTGAGCCACCCCGCAAGTCTCCCAGACTCCATCACTCTCCAACTCATGTACTCTATGAGGACACTTCAAACATCTTTCAAGATGATTAAGGTGATCTCTATTTGGTGCAAGACCAAGGGGGATCAGGATTACATTCTTTGGGGACGCTGATCAGAGTATGTGGCCAGCAACTGCCACCCAGTATACCCTGGATGAGCCAGATGTTGTTTTTGGCAATGATGATGATCCTCTTCAGCAGCCCAGTGACTCGTCGCCCATTGACAACCAACTCCTTTTTAAAAATCTGCTTAAAAGAGCAGCAGAGCATTTTCAGATCCAGACACAGTAGAGTACTTCTGACCCATACGTTGTCGCAGACATCCTAAAGGAGAAAAAAGGCTATAAGCCAATCTATCCCCCTCTTGAACGCTATTAAAAAGAGAATTGCGCCTTCTCTTCTCGCACCATCCCTAACGCGGGCAGTAAACCCTCGGGTGGAGAGAATATTCAAGCCAGTGCCAACAGACTCCCTATTTATTCAGGGTCATGTAACACCTGACTCACTAGTGGTCGCTACCATTAGGAAGCGTGCTTGAGTGCCACTGTCAAATGCAGAAACACTGCCTGACAAAGAATGCAAGAACAGACTAGCCAGGTGGAATGAGCTCTTCCAGAGGTTGCCTCCAGAGGATCTCATCAAACCAGGCCCACGGTAGGGCTGATATTTTCCAGCGCACCTCGCAAGGGAGACTCCTTCCCAGGGACTCTCCCGCGCGGGAGGGACCGGCCAGGTCCTTCTACCGGCATGTGCACCAAGGCTGCTGCAGCTACCGGCCATCCGGTCGAGGGATCCTCTGATCCTCCCGGGCGCAGTGTCGACGGATCGGAAGGTTCTTGTACCGGGTCTTCACCCGAGGGGCTCTGCCCTTTTACCGGCACCATTCCCGAGGGGCTATGCCCTAATACCGGCAATATGTCTGAGGGGGTGCCTAAACGGAGCTCTACCGATCCCCGGGTCGAGGGTGTCGCACCTACCGGGCTGATGCCCGGGAGCAGGGTAGGCCTTGTGATCCACACGCAAGAGTCTTGGACGAGGCCGGGCACAGAGGGCCGAGCACCATGTCGCAGGCACGTGGAAGGTAGCTCGACAAAATGGCCGCTGCCTCAGAAAGAGGCACCCGTCCGACGCCATTCCGGAATTCGGCAAAGAACGAGTGTCAAGGTGGGACTGGCCTGAAGTACATGGCATATAGTCTACCCTTCATTTGCGCAGGGCAGCTTTCCTTTGCATCCATATGGGCAGGGTGTGCAGCGGCTCCACAAGCCCCCCTCCCACCCCCCGCTACCCAGTCAATACCCCCTGCCATCTCTTTGGCCAGTGAAGAGGTCTCCTCAGATGTGGGTTATCATCAAAGACGCCATCGCGGAAGTCCTCCCCACCATGCTAGCAGCACCACAGACGCCTCCATCTGGCCCCGTGCCCAGGTGCAGCCACCTCCTCCGGCTCCACAGCCAACTCCGTAGCCTCCGCCACCTCCTCAGCCTCCGGCTACGGTCCCTGTACCCAGCCTTCAGCGCCATCTACTCCTCCTCCACAGGATCCTCCAGATCTGCAGGATACGGACAAGGAAGAGAATCCGGACACGCTATCCTCAGCCAGGGCCTTCCACAAACGTCTTGCTGGCCTGGCGGAGTACCTGGGCCTCCCCAACCCGAGGTCGAACAGCCGGCAGAGGGGGTTCTGACAGAAGTCCTCACGCGACGCTCCAACCCGGGGATTCCACTGGAAACCGATGTAGTCTCCCTGGCCAAGAAGGGTTGGCTCAAGGTCCAGCCGGTCAGTCGACGCCTGGACGCCAAGTACAGGCAGATGGAGGGGGATACACTCTTGCTTTTGACCCTTCCTCAGCCACACTCCTCAGTGATCGCTGCGGCATCACTATACTCCAAGCCTCAGTCATCCTCGGCCGCCTCCTCTGCGGCACTGCTAGGCAAGGAGGAGAAGATCTTTGAGGCGTACGGCAAGAAAATCTACTCCAACGCATCCTTGCACTTCCGTCAGGCCAACGCTGATGCCATGCTGGCTGCCGCCAACCAAAGGTTATGGCGCGAAATTGCGGACTTCCTCACGGAACTCCCCACCAAGTGCCAATCACGCTTTAAGGCGGGGCTAGCTGAAGCCAAGCTTGTGGCGCATGACCTCATGGAATCCACAGTGGCTCATATCGATACCTTAGGCTGTGCCATCTGCATTGCCACGGACATGAGGAGAACAGCCTGGCTCCGGGCTACGAAATTCAACCCGGATGTCCAGGAGCGCATTTTAGATCTACCGTTCGAGGGGCGGGGGGGGGGGGGAAACCTCTTCCACTCCTCTACGGACGAAGAGTTGGACAAAAAGAACAGCTCACAAACGGCAAAGTCTCTGTCCATTCTTACAAAGACCATGCCCAAATCGTACGCCCAACCTCAGCAGCGCTTGGAAAAGGGTTTGCATATGGAGGGTTCAGCGGCTTCCAGGAACGCAGATCCAGGCAGCCGGACCACTCGCCGTCTCAGAACCGGTGCAAACAACAAAAAGGGGTTGGGGGGAGTAAGGGCTTTTTCCAGTCTCCCTCCTCAGCGTCAGTCTCCGAGGGAAAGAAAGCCTGACACGCCTCTTCGGGTCCCGGTGTTTCCGGTGGGGGGGCAGGCTTGCTCTAGATGCACAATTCTGGCGCCAGAATTTTGCGGACCCCTGGATCCTCTCCGTAGTATCCACGGAGTACCGAGTTCCTATCCCAGCCTCTCCTCCCTCTTCCCCCCCATTCCCTCAGGTTGGGACAGCAACTCTTTTGGCAGAGATCCAGTCACTCGTAGAGAGCCAGGCAGTGGAGAAAGTTCCAGCCTCCCAGCAAGGCTTTGGCTTTTAATCCAGGATTTTCACCATTCAGAACCAGGCGGGCCTTAGAGTTGTGCTAGACCTTTCCACCCTCAACCTCTCCCTACCCCTGCAAAAATTCAAGATGGTTACGCCAGCTTTTATAGCGTAGACATTGGACAAGGGAGACTGGATGTGCTCCCTGCACCTGAAGGACGCGTACCTACATGTCCCGATTTGGCAGCCTCATTGTTCTTTCCTACGGTTCAGGATCATGGGCTACCATTTTCAATACAAAGTCCTTCCATTTGGCCTCAACTCGGCCCCCAGGGTCTTTACTAGACTCATGAACGCTGTGGCGGCCCTCCTCAGATCGCAGGGCCTCCACATCTACCATACCTCGAGGACTGGCTAGTCAGGGCTACATCTCTGGAAGAAGTTTGCCACTCTTTCCATGCCCTTTTGAACACACTGCACGATTTGGTCTTCTCGCTCAACCTCAAGAAGACACAGCTGCAGCCTACGCAGGCTCTGACATTCCTGGGACTCATTTGGGACACGTCCTCCGAGCAGGTCTTCCCGTTGGAGGACAAAATCTCAGCCATCAAGAGGGCCACCGCCCACTTCCTCAGCAGAGAGGTGACCTCGACATGGTGGTATCAACATCTCCTGGGTCTACTGGCAGTGGTCATGTTAGCCGTGCCGCACACAAGACTAAGGAGAAGGATTCAGCTGCACTTTGCGGCCTCATGGAATCGGGAGCGGGGCTCGCAATCAGACATAATCAACGTTTCTACATCTCTCCACCCAGACCTGACTTGGTGGTCCATGGACTACAACCTAAGGACGGGCATGCTCTTTCGGCCGCCCTCTCCGCAGGCCACCATCACCACCGACTCCTCACTCGAGGGCTGGGGAGCCACCCTGGACGATCTCTCCGTCCACAGCACCTGGACTCGACAAGAGCAGGAATACCACATCAATTGGTTGGAACTCAATGCCATCTGGCTAGCGCTCCAAGCATTTCTACCACTTCTCAAGGGCAAGATTGTCCTCATCCAGACAGACAACTTGACCAGCATGTACTACGTCAACAAGCAGGGAGGCACCGGATCCCCCTCCTCTGTGCAGACTGGCGATCAGCATGTGGGAATGGGCCCTGGAAAACGACGTTTACCTCTCGGCAGTCCACCTCCCGGGGGAATCCAACCTGAAAGCGGACAGGCTCAGCAGGCTAGGAGCGAACAATTACGAGTGGCAGCTAAACAACCTTGTTATTCAGGAGATCTTCAACAGGTTGGGTCACCCCCACGTGGATCTCTTTGCCACCTGGCACAACAAGAAGTGTCCCCAGTTCGCATCCTGGCAAGGTCAGGGTCCCGGCTCTCTGGGCGACGCATTTCACCTCCAGTGGACCGGCATGAAAGCCTATGCCTTTCTGCCCACTCCTCTGATCCACAGGGTAATTTGCAAGATCAAGGAGTCTCCCTGACTCCTCATCATTCTGATAGCTCCATGGTGGCCGGCCAGGCCATGGTTTTCGGAGCTCCTCAGCCTCTCAGAGGTGCCCCCTATACACCTTCCGACGGGCCCAGCACATCTTCTGGCGCAGGAAGGGGGCAGAATCATCCATCCTGCGCCAGGGAAACTAGCTCTCACAGCGTGGTACATGAGTAGGTAAAGCTTTGGCACCTTCGCCTCTCATAGGCCAATCAGGAGATCATACAGGGCGCAGGAAAAAATAGCGCTTAAATGTAAGATTCAGACCAGGTTCTCCCTCTTACTTCCGGTTAAAATCATTCCCGGAGTCCCACTAACCGCAGAGAAAGTCTACCTGAATTGGGTTGACAAGCTAAAATTTAAAATTATGGGCGACCTCTTCATCGAAGGGCACTTCCTCACCCCCCAACAGGCCAAAACCTGCGGAGCCTCCACCTCCCTAGATACGTTTATCTACTTCCGCCTCAGAGGCACCCTACAAACCATACTACCCTCGTTTCCGCAACATGGCAACTACTCCACGGGGTCATCCAATCACAAGGAGAGAGTAAGCTGGTCTCGATGCTATATAAATCCCAACTAACAGACACAGCCCGAACCCGACATCATCTAAAGTGAGTTGGGAAAGAGCCCTCCAGACCTCAATTCCAGATGAAGATTGGGATTATATTCTAGCACAAACCCAGAAGGTATCACTAAAGACAAGATACAAACGAATCCACCTAAAATTCATCCACTAGGCATACCACCCCCCCCCCCTGCCAGAATCCACCACTACCACCCCTCGACACCCCCACAGTGTGGCCGCTGTGGTGCACCATCGGCAGACTTCCTCCATCTCGCATGGGCCTGCCCAGCAATACAACATTTCTGGGTATCGATATTGGAAAAGACAGCTGCAATAGTAGACATATTGTCATGATCTCTGCTTCCAAAAGGTCAGGGTTTTCTCAACTCCCTTGGAGGCAGATCCATAACCCAGGTTCCGAGTGCCAACCAGTCCCAATTGGGACCTTTTGGACCCAGTCCTGGCGCCAGTGGCACCAGGCTCATAAATATGACCAGTCCCAGCGCTGGAAGTGCCGGGCTCATAATGCTTGGGTGGACTTACCTGCAGCTGACCATGCTGCTTACTTGCCTGCCAGTTGAGCCTCTGATCCTCTTCTGTTTGGAACTACTTTTCCTGTTGGGTGGGGCAGGAGCCACTCCCTAGATTCAGAACACTGGAACTCTTCTGGAAAGCAGGAACTCTTTTCTTACCTAGGCGTGGCTGTGGAAGGAGACACCTAAGCACTACAGGAGGCTATTTAAACCACACCCGATGGATGAATCTTGCTTTGCGTTATTCTGCATCCTCTGCAGCAGAACGCTCATCGTGTCTTCTGCATCTGATCCTGGGCCTAAGGAAAAAGGCTTACCATCCTGAATCCCGTCTTCAGCAACACCTATAAAGACGAGAAAGAACAGGTTAGCATTACGGTCTTCAGTGACAGCTCTTCACTTACCTGGTCCATCGGCTGTCACCAACGCCTCGCGCTGCATTCCAGCATCTGAAAGACAAAGGCTTACCTACTCTTCGTGCGCTCCGGAGGTCTTCACACTGCATTCCGGCATCTGAAAGACAAAAGCTTACCAACTCTTCGCACGCTCCGGAGGCCTTCGGCGCTGCATCCCGCATCTGAAAGACAAAACAAGGTGCGTTTAAAGACATTGGGGAACTTTAATACTCACGTGCCATTACTCCTTTCCACATCTAACCCAGTGGGTATTCCGGCACCCTGCAGCCGCTCCGAACTTGTACCTGCAAAATAAAAAGACAGTTAGAGCGCATCGTGAAGCAGGCAACAAGCGCTTACTTACGTGCTTCCAGGCGCTTCTATTCATCACACGGGCTCCATCTTCAACTCACTTCAGCCCGTCATCCGCCATCGCCGGAACCCTGCAAAACAAGAAACATCATTACTAAAGACTTTAAAGACATTAGAATTACTCGAAATTTACCGTTCGTGCAGTAAACGACGGACAGCAGTCCTCTGAAGTCAAGAGGCCTGCTCCCCTTATCCAGTGAAGAAACTGGTTACAGCACCCTGCCCCGAGGCAGATGGAGAGCACGGCGTTCACTTACCTAAGGTGAGAGCGTTAACCTTTGGGGTTCTACAGGAGAAGAGAAAGGGAAGAAGAGAGAGACATTCAATAACCCAGTTCCTTAATCCCATATTTTCTATCTGCAGACATCTTACCCTTCAAGTCAGACATACAGTGCACAGAGGTCCAGCCCAAAGAGCCAGCCATGTGTTACACATCACCTTTGAAGATACGGTATACGCCCAGTCAAGACCGGCGCCTCTACGGGAATCAGGTGAGCGTTACACATACCCATTGAACCAGACCCCAAGATCACCCTATTGGGACTCACCAAACACCTTCCCCCCCACAACGCGCAAACTAGGAGGGTTGCTGCTACTATTGGCACGCAGAAGAATTGCAATGTCTTGGGGAAAGGGACCCACACCGACCACACAGCAGTGGCTGAAAGACATATCATACTGTCAAGACACGGAAACAAACTTCATCCAACTATTACCCCTGCACGCTCGACCACCCGACATCTGGGGCACATACATCGCTTACTTGTTGTCCACCGAAGACAGTGACTCCTCCCGAAGTGCAACCCCAGAACCCCAACGGAATCCCACAGACATCTGTCCCAGCACAAACAATGCAATCAACTGCAGACTACTACTAACTCAGGCTCGGGTGTAATCCAGAGGGAGGTGGAGGGCGGGGGATGGGGAGGCGGGAATAGAAGCAGTTAATTCCATGTATGTTATGTAATAATTTTGTTTTTGCAAATAGCAAAAATAAAGTTTTTAAAAAAAGAAAAGACTACAGGGCGCCAGGAGCAAAGCCACCAGGGTCCAGTACAAAAGAAAATGGACCAGATTCTGCCACTGGGCAGACACCAAGGGAATTGACCCTGTGGCCTGCAATTTGGACGGCGAGCTCTCCTTACTAGTCGGTCTTACCTCGGCTTGCAGAGTCAGTGAGATCGAGGCGCTGGTCGCCTCTCAACCATATACCACCTTTCACAAGGACAAGGTAGTCATGCGGACGCACCCGGCATTTCTGCCCAAGGTTCCATCTGCATTTCACTTGAACGAGGAAATAGTCCTTCCTACGTTCTTTCCCGATCCCATGGACGAAGCACAGAGAGTGCTGCACTTCCTGGATGTCAGGCACGCCCTAAAATTCTATTTGGATAGGGCTAAGGGCTTCCGCAAGTCGGACTTCCTGTTTTTCACTTTCGGAGGCTTGAGGCCAGGCTACCAGGCCTCTAAGGCTTCCATATCCCGCTGAATGGTTTCTGCCATCAATGAAGCGTATGAGGGCCAGCACAAGCCGCTCCCGGCCAACATGCATGCCCATGCAGTCAGGACCAAGGCAACAGCCATCGCATTCCAGTGCCATGTCCCTTGGGAAGTCATAAGCAGGGCGGCCACTTCGGCCTCTCCCTCAGCTTTCTGCAAGCATGACTGTTTGGATGCCGGCTCTAGATCTGATGCGGCTTTCGGACAGGCGGTTCTCAGGAACCTATTTGCTTAAGGAGGGTCTCCTCTCCACCCTGATATGATATGGCATTTATAACGCGCCTATACACAAGTGTTGGCTACAATCCGTTGTAATCGCCCATAAAGTATGGAGGAAAGGGCACGGGACGTAAGAGTAATTATAAGTTACTCACCGTAGTGACTAACATACTCTTAGTCCATAGCCCCCTTTCCTCCATACGTCCCACCAACCTCCCCCCTAATAATAATACTGGTGTCATTAGGCAATGTTAAATCTATTGTTGACGCATCAATGGGGACTGAGGTGTGGCGCCGGAGTGCGGAGTCAGGGCATCCCATGCTCCCTGGGCCACACCCCTGCGCACCTCTAAACTTAAAGGGGAAGGTTTTTCTGATGAAAAAGGTTCTGTCTCCCGTCCCTTGGAAGGGACGCCCATACACTATGGAGGAAAGGGGACTATGGACTAAGTGTACGTTAGTCACTACGGTGAGTAACTTATAATTACTTGTCCATGAGATTTAAAATATCATGTAGGGTAGTTCCAATTCCTGAAAAGATATATAGAACAAAAAACTACTACTTTAGTCCCACTTAACTTTTTATGATCAATTAAGACTCTCCACTTTCTTGTTGTGGGGATATAACTCCTTCAATGTACATCCAGAAGTGTGCATGATAGTTCCTTTCTGATTTTTCCATTCTAAAAAAGGGTACCTCCTAGGCCTCCACACTAGACTCCCATTTTGGGCGGGGGTGGGGAGGGTGGGTGTTAGGGAGAATTCTCATCTATGGCTAATTTCCCTCACCTAGTGAGTCCCCCAGCAGCTTTGCTGGACTTCTGGAGTTTATGTTTTTCCACTTGGTAAGAGTGAGAGCTTTTGCCCCACTCTTACCTGTGTTTTGCTATGTGTTTCTACCTGTTTTTGTGATTGTGGACTCTGGAGTACACCACTTCAGTAGCCCTCTTCTTTTTGTGTGTCACACAGCACCTTCAGTGCCGTGGCGCAGGGTTGTCTTTTGAGAGTTCCCTCGACTCCATTTCTGAGGCGACTACCGTCCCCCAGAAAAGGGTGAAGTTACCATTAACTTTACTTAGTCAATCTACCACAGATCCAGTACACCCCATCTTCCATGGAGTACTGGAAAGGGTTAATTCGTATCCCTTTTTCTGTACCTCCTAGAGCATTGTTTCGCTCTTTTAACATTTAGACTTGGGTGGTGGCAGTGATATCTACCCTAACTTTTCTACTGCGATTATATTAGATAAACGTGGTACTGCTCTTGGCTATTATATTAGCCTCGAACATAAACCTGCTTGACCAAATTGTCTTTCTTTTGGCTCCGGTTGGGTTTATTCGCCATTTCTTTTTGTTAAAGTCCTTCTTGTGTTTTACTTTGCACAGCAAACTAGGTTTGCCTTCTTTGTTCACTGTCTTTTGGTGGGCTTCTGCTCAGAAGCCCTCCTCAAGGCGCCTGGGTGTCTAGGTGGGCTGAATGTGAGGGAGGGGTGTAGTCACCCCCTGCACAGGGTATCCTAGGAAACCCAAGTCGACCTTTGTCATGATTGGCCAGGGTAGTTGTTCGGGCTGGACAACCCCCCTGCTGGGTGATTGGCAGCCAGGCTGTGTGAATGGGGGTTTTTCACATAAAAGGCAGGTCTCTTGGGCTAGAAGTCAGTCACCACTGGAACTACAAGAAAGCGGAGAGAATGACAGTTGCTGCAACTACCCGTCCCGGTGAAGCCCTGCTGTAGTCCTGAGCTATCTTCCCTTCAACGACTCAGAGAAGATCCAGTCCGGAGTCTTCTTCCCTTGAGCTTGGTGGTGATAACCAGCTCATCTTCCACAGCCAGAGTATCCTCTTCCTTGGTCGAAATCGCTGCACGCTGCTGTAGTGGTCCGGATAGCCACCTGAAGAGCCTCTCCTGTTTTTAAGGAGCGCACCTTTTATTCCTCGTCGCTGCTGCCGGCTTCATCCCTGTGTGGTGCAGACCCCCTTCCGACGTCCTCCTTCACAACGAAGCTCCAGGAATCGTGGGTCTGCGGGAAACCAACAGGAAAAACTGCCAGGGCACCAGCTGCACCATTGGAACAAGGTACTGTGTTCTACTTGAGGAAACTGGGTGAATCCCTTTTCTTCATGTCTAAGGTTTGCCCTTGTCTTCCCTCCTTCTTATAACTTTTGCTTTCGAACATTGACAGTATCGAAGTACTTTTGGCTACATTGAATCGTGAACTGTCTGACTGTGTGATCTTCGGCAACAGGCCCGGTGTCTTTTGACCCTGGCTTCAGCCCTTTGACTTTTGAACTCCTGTCTCTGAGTGTTTCTTGATTCTGACTGCCTAACCTAACTATTCCCTGTGATTTTTGCCTCCAACTCCCTCTGGGTATCTCGGGTGCTAAGTGCGTTTTTTGCCCCGGTAGCATTTCATGTCACGGATACGTGTTTATTTAGTAGACCGAACTGTCAAAAAGTGATCGCAATCGTATTCGCGGTAACGTGTTTTGTTCGTAACACCGGTTCATTCAAACACAGGGTCCTTACCATGAGACTTACTGTACAAAGTGAATTGGTTAGTTGTAGTATATTTAACGTGTTTTTTTATTTGAGTTTAATAGAAGTGTTGTGTTTATAACAAATGGTTTAAAAATAAATGTACTTATATTTTTTACCTGAAACCTTGAGTCTGTTTGCTTGAGTCACAGTAATTGTGGTCCCTTTGTGTAATCTCTGCTACTGCTCATATACTCTTGAGATAAGCCTGGCTGCTCCGCCACTGCTACCACTCTGACATAGTAGTACAGGCTTGTACCAAAGGTAAAACTTGTATTGCCACCTGTAGTCTTAATTGTATGTAGTGGTCCCTAAGGGCACTGCACAGGATTCTGCCTAACAGGGGGCGGGGGTGTTAACTTTTGTAACAAAGCCTATAACATATTAACGTAAATCCCTCACTCCCCCCTGCCTCCCTCCTCCCATTTCCACCCCTCCCGACCTCTCCCATTCCTCTCCAACTCAGAAAATCCCTAATGCAATGATATGCCCTGTTTCACAGGGGTCCATGTCCATATCTCTAGTCCACTTTGTTAGTGGGCCCCCTACTGGTCTATCCAACACCACTGTTATGAATGCCCCAGTTTTTCTCAGGGGGGGTAGGTCATGAAGGAGTATAGTGTACAGCTCACCCTACTGCATTTTCTTATCAATTCGTTCTACTTCCATATTCTTATTGCTTCGTAGCCACCTGAGCTCCCACAATTCTGTCATTGATCTAATAACACTGTGTTATTAAACATACTTTTTAATTTATTTATAATTAGTGTTATAGTTCAGCAGAACATTTCACAACATTACAAAACGTTATATTACAATACAATTATCTTTATTTCATTCCATGATTTCTGAATGAAATCGTTACTACCACAGCTAAAATAACAAACAGAAAAATTCCAGAGTTTTGTTCATTACATCCAAACACATTTACTCCAATTTTCGCACTTAAAAATATTGAAAAGATTTCATGTTCTAAATGACACCAACACTGTAACTAAAGGTATCAGAAATTCCACTTTCTCTACTAAGCTACAAACTTTGTTACACATATTCCCTAATGTGTTACAGCTAGTCATAATATGTCTATTGGTTTTGGGTGTATGTTCGTGTTTGCATAGCCTGTAAAATCTGTTAAATTCATGGATGTGTAAGCGAGGACCGCAAACCACAAGTTGTTGGTAACTGATTCTACCTCATTAACAAAATGAATCTCCTTAAATGCAGAGAATAATTTAGCACGAGATATGTCTGTGGGCACAATGGCAGAGCTGCATACATTAGTAATCAGTGAAGGTTTTTAATGTGGCCATGTGCTCATAGTTTTTATTCAGATCCCACAACTTTAGCTTTTTAACGAAAGTTGTTTTAAAAGGTCAAAATCCATATCCCATTTAGGGTGCCATCCAATAGTCTGAAACAGCTTGTCATTCAAACTTCCATACCGAATTTACCATGGACATGCCAAGCAATTTAAGCAAGGGACAAACAGGTTCTTTCATGGCTTTTATGTATACAATTCCTCATTTTTTGTAGTGCAAGACCAGTTAAACATGTCGGCCCCAACTCCAATCTAATTACATCTATGTGAGTTTACTGGGTTGAACTGGCTATGAATGTATAAACGCCTCTAAATTGTCCTTTCCAGAACGTTCAACCAGAGGTGAATAGTTGTGCAAGTCACCAAGGCCATACAGGATAGTAGGAGCAATGTTCGGCCTATAAGCCAAAATCATTCCTTTTAAACTACATCCTGACGTCCTTTCAGCAAATGTCCTGGTCATTGTCAAAATGCCATGGCCTTTAAGTGTTTGCTAGCAATTAGTTCCATATTAATTATACATGGAGACTTGGTCAAGAATTCTCTCAGGGTTATTCAGCGGGCAAGACTGTCTTCTGGTAGAGATAAAGTACATATACTTTGTTTTATCAATATTAAATTCAAGCCCATTCACTTTAGCATATGCTATGAGTTCACATGCAGATCTTTTGAGGCCCATGAATGTGTGATCCAACAGGATCATATAATTTGCATAAGCTAACCATCGTATATGGGCCTTGCCTATTTTGGGTGGAACGTTCTTTATTTTAGTCATCCGTCCCGGAAGGTCAGCCAGGTATGGATTGAACAGCATGGGTGGCGACACACATCCCTGTTTCAATCCTTTAAATGTTGGGATTTTCTTTGTGCAGGTGCCGCTGCTGCTCAATCTCACCTGTACACTTGTTCTCTCATGCAGCTTCTCAAGGAGGGTGAGCACATTGCCTGGTATATTCCAACTCTGCAGCTTTTGCCACAAAAGTCACTTGTCGGCGGAATCAAAGCAGCCTTAAAGTTGACATATGAGGGGAACAGTGGAGGATTAGTACATTTTTGTGCTGCACAGATTAAGGCGTTCAAAGTCAATATATCGTGGGACTTGACGGAGCCAGCCCAGAATCCAGTCTGAAATATGATTAATTAAACCTATTTATCGGATGCTTTGTCAGAAAGCAGAATTCACTAAATTATCACTGATCTTCATGGTCAGTCGGCAAGAGACTGACTTGTCCATTTCTCTCTTCATTCAAGAAAAACTGGTTGTCCCTGTTGCTTCCCTTTTCCTTTTTATTAAAATTTTCAGGTCAAACTGTAAGTGACGTTGTGGTGTCCTGCACCTAGTATGTTATTCAAAAGAAGTTTAAGGGAAACAATAGGTAAACATTGTTGAGGGAATATTTTGGCATTTATTATATGTAAATGTACTATTTCCCCAAAGGCTATTACCCATTAATGTAATCCTGCATTAAATCTAGTAGTTTATCGTAGAGAGCAAGATTGGCGCATACTCTTAGTAAAACATTTAGGACTTGTATAATTATATATAGCCCTTATAACATTAAGAATATCAAAGCCTGATCAATTGGCTAAATTGTACTGATCTTAAGTTCATCTGTGAATGTATTATATCATGCAGTGTTTTATTAAAAATAATTGTATTTATTTCACCTGATCCTTCTAGACAACAGTAGGTAAACTACAACTATTATGTGTTGCAAATAGCAACAAAAGTCAAGTTCTTTGTTCATACCCCAACAGCTTAACATATTTATTTTGGTAATCCAAATGACTTCTCTCCTTGCCAATAATTGATTGATGTTGGCTCCTCTTTTGGGTAATGTTATCTTCTCCAATTCCAGTTCAGGTTAGCGAACACGGTCATTGCCCCATGCAACAGAAATGCTGTGCTACTGATTTAATTTAAAATAGCAACGAGTGCCCAGAAACAGTGACATATTTTTCCTTTCCTGGGACTGCCACACACGGAAGGGGTCCGTCGGATCCTTTGAAACCCTCTGATAATGGCTGACACTGGCTCTAAGGCCGAGTGTTCAGCGGAACCTGGGTTAAGTTCTGAGGGGGCAGGTATTACTGGCCATCTTCCCGCCAAAAGTACCTCCTAAGCCTCCACACTAGGCTCCAGTTGCCCCTACTACCGAGATATCGCCAGAGGATCTCTCGACCTAAATCCAGGAGCTCCATGTTGATAGGCAAAGGCTCTTGTGTCCCTAAATTTACAGGCTTCCTGATGCACAAAATGGTCGACCAAAACAAAATGGCATCCAAGGACCGCACCTGTAAGTCAAGGCAGCACGTACACACTGTTCCCAAATTGACGTCTGCAGCTGTTTCGGAGCCCTATTTAGTCTACCCGGGATCATCGTCCAGTACTTCTCTGGGGGAGCTGGTGACCAGATCGACGCCCAGAGACCAAGATCATTAATCAATGGTCCCTCTGCACCCGACGGTCCTAAAACGGTAATTTGTGCATCGTTCGAGGTGGCAGCCCGCATACTGGCACACTTCTTATCTGACTTCAACATCTGCACCACTTCCATGGACACTTACAGCATGGACAGCTTGGCACAGGCAACCCATCTGTGTCGTCTTGGACTTCTCTTCCTTTGGCGCCTTCCACACCACGTGGATCCTGGAGACAGCCACCCAGCCTCAGCCATCTGAAGACTGGTTCTTTAACAGGTTTCAAAACCTCAAGTCGGGAGCTGTAACGCAGTACTTTTAAGGTATTAGTGAAATGATGCCTCAGCCGCCTGCCTCTCCAATCATTCTGCCAACTCCAGTCACAACCACGTCATCGAAGTCTTCAGCTATGCCAAGCCTCTCTGTCTCCAGGGCCTGTCCCCATACAGCCTCTGATAATGCTGTCGCCATCTGATCAGCCAGTAGCGCTGCCAGTCCCCTACCAGCTCCGTCTTTGGCGCCTACAGATACATACATGCCAACATTCAGACGCACCCGGGCGGAAGATTTCATCATAGAAATCAGGAGTTGGAAATATTCCCATAGGAATGCATTGGGGCTGGAAGTATTGTAGGTGGGAGAATGTAAAAACATTGCAATATTTTTCACAGAAAAGTCGGGAGTCTCCCGCCTAAATCGGGAGGGTTGGAATATATGCAGATGCTCCTGGCAAGGATTCATCTTCCAGCGAGTCATAGGGTGACATTATTCATTGGGCAAAGACCTTCTATGACAGGATGCTGAGATTGTTGGAATTCCTGGGGATTCCCACTCAAAAAGAACCACAACAGGAATTGGTGGTGCTCCCTTAGTTGCTGGGCCTCAGATACTCTGACAGATGCAGACTATAGATCCAAAAGGATTTCTTAGTCAAGGCTAACCAAATCTGGAAAAGCTGCACACAGTGGAAGCCGCCAATAGAAAGCTTGAGGCGCTCTATATGCCCCTCGCTTCCGAGAAGTTGTGCCTCACCACTCAACAGCCACACTCTGCAGTGGTAACGTCCATGTCACTCTAGGCTAAGTCTTCCATATCTTGTGGCTCCGTATTATCACTAGCCTTATTAAATAAGGAGGGCTAGCCTTTTGAGGCATACAGTAGCAAGGTATACACCAACGCCTCCCTACACTTCAGACTGGCTAATGCAGACGCTCTTCTGGCTGCGGCCAACCGAAAGCTTTGCCGGGAGATCAGCGATTTCTGGACTTTCCTCCCAACTGAGCAGTAGCAGGTCTTTAAACCTGGCATGATAGAGGCCTCTGGTCGCTTGCAAATGTATCAGACTGGCTTTTGGAGGGGATTAGGCACCGTCCTAAACAGCTCTGTAGTTAACTGTTTGAAAATCGAGTCGCGAAGGAGCTGGTAGTTTGCCTATATACATTGCAGTGATCGACTAATCTCGGGCATTCGATTGCATCAATCGTAATTTACTTTGGTCAAAATTAAGGGATTGGCAGAATCCCCCTGCTCTTTTTTCTATTTTGGTTCACCTTTATGACACTACCTTTCTCCAGGTTCGGTTGAGCGGGCAGGGAGCTCTGACGTCACCTTTTCAAACTAGAAGGGGTCTCCGTCAGGGCTGCGTATTAGCTCTGTGCCTATTCAACCTTTACTTGTCGTACTTGGGAGAATTTTTGTCAAAATCATCTTTTACACCACCAAGGATGTCCACTTTGGCTGTTCTGTCCTTAACGCATGCAGATTACGTGATTCTCCTTGACAAAGCACTGGTGGGCTTGTAGAGGCAGCTGGACTGGATATGTGAATACTCTCAAAAAACGGATTGAGATTTAATGAGAAGAAAACCTGTATTAGGTTTTATGATTATATCAAAAAGCATGTGGGCTATAGTTCGACCATGCATGGCTTGACAGTGAGTCCACACAGTTGACAATTGTGGAAGTATAATGTCATGTATCATGACTAAGGAAACGCTACTGGCAGCCCACATGAATAAAATGAATGCCATGTTCTGCCACATTTCAATCTGACCTTTGCTAAATTACTATAAAATGAGTCATGCCGAAGCTATTATATGGTATGGAAATGGGTCAGAATACTCAAGCTTTAAACTATGAAAAAGTGCAATCCAGAGTTTGGCAGCGGGCCTTGAATCTGCCCAATTGCATCCCAATAGTAGCTCCACGCTTCAAATTGGGTTTGACATTACTAAGTTGTCGGAGTGCAAGATTATGGCCTTATATAGAAAATGATAGGTTCCTGAAGTGGGATTCTTTATGTTGTGTTCTTGGTAATGCATTGAAACAAGCTACGGTTGGACCTTTGAAGAATTTCAAAAGGCAAGCAGACCTGTTACTAGTTGGGAAGTGACTGTGAATTACCTCATCTGTAATCCTAATGCTGTAAAAACGTGGATTTTTAAACATGATTGGATGCTGATAATATCGAAGATGAGGGCCACCAGATTATAAAGGAGCCTGTCTCTGCAAGCTAAACCCTTGGGGGAGTTACTGATGTATCTACAAAAATGATTCCAAATGGGTATTGGCGTTTCCAATATTTGCAATATTGTCTAAACCTACTCCCAATGCGTAAAATCTGCTCAATCAGATCTCGATGCTGCTACATTATATTAAACCGTTTTACACCAACACCTCCAGTAATAATTGATATGAATAGGGAACTTAGCAAAGTCTATTGTGCTCCGGATGGTCTCAAACAAGGATGTGTGATCGCACCATTGTTATTTAATCTGTACATGATGGGTATGGATTTGGTGATAAAGAATTGTAACAATTTTCCCCCTAATGCATATCCTCCGGCTTGTATGCCAACGACATTGTCTTGCATGATAGAACTCCGATATGACTACAGTGCAGTCTGTTGGCACTTGAGGAGTATTCTTGGGAATATAACCTCAAGATTAATCATCAAAACACTAAGATAATGTCAGTCGGTCGGTAAATTGACATAGACGGAATGGACATTTTGTCTGGAGGATTGGAAACAATGAAGTGGAAGTAGTCTCCACCTATGCATATTTGGGGATGATGCTTGCTTTGGCCAACCCTAATAAAATGGCACAACTGTATATGGCCCTTAGAGCAATCTGCAGACTAGGCGCAATAAACATGTTTATTCACAATAAGGCTAGTTATTCTAAGGATGGCGTGCTGGTGGCATACAAGTCCCTCTAATACTTTGTCATAGAGACCTGTACAGATGAATTTGCTGACTGGCTCCCAAAGCTGGACGGCAAATTGTGGCAACGCTGCTTTAGTCTTATGCGAAAACCCTCCCGGTGGAGGCGATACAGATTGAACTTGGATTGATATCGCTTTCTACTCTTGCTTAGCTATCGTCTGTGGCAGAATGCTAAAAATCTAGGGTTACCTATGCAGTTAGTGCTTTAAAAACCATGTGTAGTGCATTCCAGACATCTATTGGTTGGAAACTGAAAGATTTTGATTTAATGGCAGTGGCTAAGAACATTTTGGTTGAGACAGCAAATGCTTGGTAGAGGGTTAGAGCCATTGAGCACCTACAAGGCAAAACTACTCTGATGGAATATTCTAGACAATCCTTCACTTTTAAGCAACCTATGGCGTTATTTAAAATATCTCCAGGATGTGTGTTCTGGCATGGATTCACATGCTCATGAATTTTACCAGTCAGGCTGGGAATCCTCTGTAAAAAAGAAAAAGAAAAGCAGTTTCCCTTTAACCTGAAAACTGCATTTCTCCTCTAAACCAATCCCTGTCCTTTGGGTCATAGTGCCCCATCCAATGACAGTCGTCTCCCTAAGCTCTACCCCTGGTGGCCATCTTGAGATTTCTACTGCACGTTTCATTGTTGGAAGTCCTCTCATCTTGCTCTTCGTGTTTTTTTAAAAACATTTTTTTTATTATTTTGTGGCTTTTGTTGACAAATGTGTTTGTTTTCTTCTCCGATTTGCTCCTCCGTTGATAGAATACCGGCAGCAGGAATCCATTGTCGATGAAGATCTGCTTCATCGCCAGTTCCTTCAAGTTTCGTAGGCCCATGCCTGAAGGAGTCTCTTCAAGATATTTGCGAAATGTGGACTGCAGAATGTTTGTCGAGGATCGGCACTTCAAGTGCTTGTATTGCCTACATCCAGACCACGATGAGGACGGATGCAAGATTTGCTGTGGTGTTTTGAGGAAGACGAAAATGGACTGGGACTGATGCAGCAGGGTGGCAGTGTGGTTCAAGTTGGAAGAAGGCCTCTGACATGGCCTCTGGGTGCGCAGTCATGCTTCATCCAGCACTGGCCAGTCCCATGAGCTTGCTCCCTCTGAGAAGAGGTTGAGGTCCTCTGAGGACGCCCATTCCTGGGGGTGCAGAAGAAGGATAAGCACCACGCTAGGCCAAGCACCACGCTACAGCTCCCGCTGGGGTCGCTGCGGGACCCAGTTCGGATGCCCATTCCTGGGGGTGCAGAAGAAGGATAAGCACCACGCTAGGCCAAGCACCACGCTACAGCTCCCGCTGGGGTCGCTGCGGGACCCAGTTCGGGAAGGTCACATTCCCCATCACTGTCTACGTTGAGCCTGCCAGTTAGGGGTGCTCCTTCCAAGAGGAAATATCTGACCACTTCGATTGTTGTCCTCGGGCAAGGCTACTCAGGAGAACTTCTCGGGTGGCTCTTCTCGTCCACCGTCGACTGCACCATTGTTCACCAAGACCACGACTTCATCGAGGACGGCTTTGTCTTCCAAAACATCTGCCCTGTGGATGACCACGGTCCCATCGACATCTGCTTCGTCGAAGGATCCCGTCGACGACTCTGTCAACAACCATCACTACATCGTCGAAAGGGGGCCTTGCTACTTCCGTGGTCTCCTCCACCAAGATGACTGTGAAACCTGCGAGTGTCTTTGCCTCACAGCCTATGGCTTCGCGACTGCTTAGACGACCGCGGTGGAGGTGCCTGTTCAAACACCCATTATTGCTTCATTCCTAAAGGAGTCGAGTAGGACCAGGGAACTACCACCACCTACAGGGTCTTCCATAGGCAGTTGAGGATGTCCCCGACGATGACGAGGGATTCTCGAAGGGAGGATGCGCACATCTACAGGAGTTCCGGCGACATTCATTTGCCCGAGGGTTATTACTCGTACCACGAACTGGGCCGTTGGACCGTTTTAGTGGAGGAATCTATGTGGGCAATCCTGATTCACTGTCTAGCCCAATGAGGTGCTATAGCCCAGATCCGCTGCCGGCTGTTTCACTTATGCCTCAACCAACGCCTAGGGACATGTCGTTGGACATCCTTGCGACCCTCCACATGTTCGTATCGGAGATACAACAAAGGCTGCTTGCTACTCAGGCTTCAATGTCACCGGCCAGAAACCCTTCCAGTCCAAAGCTTAAGCCGAGTGACCTTTAAGGCTTGAAACATCAGCCAACTACGTCCAGACTCACCGGTCTGTGACCCATGTGGTGGAGGAGCCGCTGCATACAGATAGGGACGCTACTGCGCCTCATATGAAGAGTCTGATGACTATGTCACGGCAGACGGGGAGCCGCTGGGTGCCGACGAGCCCGCCATGGCCTCCCCGCTAGATGAGGTCAGTTCTTTTAATGCCATGATCTCGAGGGCATCCGCTGTCTTTAATTTGGTACCGGAGGAGACGAAGAAAGAGGTGGTTTTTTTCCCAACGCTGGGAGCTCAGGCAGAAGTCCGGTATGTTGATCCCTCTGCTGGAAGATGTCTAGGAGGAAGATTTGGACCTGATGAAGACGCCAAGTACGGCTCCCCAGAAGAGAGGCTGGATAAGTACAGGGTCCCAGACGCTGGCCCCCGGGTGCTTGAGGACCCAGCCTTCTCTGGACTCTGTGGTCATATTCGGCCATGGTGCATCCAGACCAGGAGGTGGAAGAAGCTTGATGCAGTGGGAAAGGGCATCATTTACACTGCTGCCTTCACTGTCAAGGCCGCCACTGCTCTGGCCATCTTTTCCGGCTACGACAGGGAGCTATGGTATAAGCTTGGGCCCGTTTTGGACTTCCTGCCAGAGTACAAGAAGATAGAGGTCGAGGCCCTGACCCTGTACTAGGAAGGTGAGGCGGCCTCCGATCACGCCATCAGTGTCTGGCTGAAGGCCACTAACTTCAGGGCGGATGTCCTGTCCAAGGTGATGGACAGGCCCTTTGATGGGGACAATCTGTTTGGCAAGACTGTGGACGAGTCTCCAGACAATTAAGATGGCTCGCTCGCTGGGGACATTGCAGCAGGGGAGGTAGTTGACCCTCAAGCGGGGAATTCTGGCATGATCTCCAAGGGGTATAACACCCCTTATCAACCCTCCCGTTCCACGGCCCAGGAGGTCTGCAAGGGCCGATCACAGGCCTATGGCAGCAGAGTTGTCACCCGCAAGCCAGGACGCAGATGTCCAAACAGGCCTCAAACGGCCTGAGATCAGGCCCCCCCCCTTTCGCACCCCAGTGGGAGGCCGGCTAGCAAACTTGGTCGATAAGTGGAAGACCATCACCGCTAACAAATGGGTGCTGGACGTTCTTCATCAGGGGCATGCCTTGGAATTCCAACACAGGTGCCCTCTCATTCCTCCTGTGTTGTGTCAAGAACTACACATGGCTCAGCTGCTGCAGGAGCTCCGGAGTATACTCCAGATACTTTCTATTACCAAAAGTCAGGGGGGTGACTGCCAATCCCATTGATAAGATGCCGCCACCAAGTACTTGAAGACCCAGAAAATCAGGGTGGTCCCGTTACAACACACGCTCGACTAGCAGGCCAAGGGGACTTCCTGGCAATGTTAGATCTGGAAGACTCTTAATTTCACATCCCCACCCACCATATAGATGGCAAGTTTCTATGTTTTATAGTCCAGGGCGGCACTATCCGCTCAAAGCGTTGCCCTTCAGCCTGAAATCAGCCCCAAGGGTGTTGCTTGGCTCCAGTGGCGGTGCATCTAAGTCTACCCTTATCTGGATGACTGGCTCATCCGCTCCTGCTCTTACGCACTGGCAAACTAGCACACGGCTGAGACCATCAGTCTTCCGACAGAGTTTGTATTCTCCATCAATGATCCGAAGTCCTGCGTGGAGCCATCACAGAAGGCTCTATTCCTGTGCGCCCGTCTCAACACAGTCGCATGCCTGGCTATCCCCTCGGAGAAGAGAGTAACAGCCATCCTGGGGAAGGTGCAGCTCATGTCGTCAGCCCAATCTGAAACAGTGCGAGCCATCAAGTCGCTGTTGGGCATGATGTGCTCCTGCATCCACCTTGTCCCCTTTTGCAGGGTGTAGATGAGGCCTCTTCAGGAGTTCCTGGAAGTCAGGCTGAATCCTGTTCGTAGATCCGCAGAAGCTGCTGAACCCCAACAGACCCTCAAAGGCGTGGAACACTCAACCACCTCAATTACAGCTAAGCCCTCCACACATCTGGGGGAAATGGGAAGTGGAGAAAATAACAAAGTAAGACTCCTTCTGGACCCTCAGGACGATCAGCAGCAGCGACGGAAAGCAAAGGTTATGACAATCACTTTTATTGAAACCCTTGTAGTAATTAAACATTAACATTTGATTTAAGTACCTGTTGTTCCTCTGCTCTTTGCTCAGAGGAAGCTATTATTTTATCTGCAACAATCCTGAGGAATTCTTATATAGTTTGCTTGAGAGAACT
This sequence comes from Ambystoma mexicanum, assembly GCF_040938575.1. Lineage (NCBI taxonomy): Eukaryota > Metazoa > Chordata > Amphibia > Caudata > Ambystomatidae > Ambystoma > Ambystoma mexicanum. Next base: position 997,389,367 of record NC_090936.1, read on the forward strand.
AGCTTTATTATTTGAGAGAAACAATTACCACCTGAGTTGCAGATTTATTCAACTTGACTTTGTTTAAAGAACTTTTGCTTTGTGAATGTGTCAAAATCAAGAAAATCAGTAAAGTGAAACTAGACGCTTCAGAAGTGCACTGCTTAACCTTTGAAAATTCTCCTATCCAATGCACCAGAGACAATGCTTCCCTTATGGAAAGGATTAGGAAAAAACAAGAGTTCCAAAACTGACTGAGAGCTTCATAGTTTCTGACCAGTCACTGCGCTCCTGACTCCACTGTATGGATAAAATGTCACCGCGCTCATTAAAGCAAAGGTCCGGACAGATGCTTCATTAAAGTTTCACTGTTCCACATATAACCATTAGCCACTGTTCTAGCTCACCTCAGTGCTGGTCAGACAAATCTTTAATCCGTCCCTAATGACCGTGCGGCGACACAAATGACAAAATAATTATTTACAGATGCTTCTCCCTTCTCATTCTGCATTAGAGTAAGGTAAGCAAAACTAGAGCGGTCGGTGACTGCAACCTGAAAATTAAAGATAGAAAGACGGTTACTGAGAACACGCCACGCTCGTAAAAAAAACAGCTGTTTGCTGTCAGAGCGACCGGCAACACCTTTCTTTTCTCAGCGGTCGCTGGGCAAGAAACTAACACACCTTTTACAAGCGTAGCGCTCCAAAAAAATACCCACAAGTTATAGAAGGGTGACATGTGAAAATTACGGAGCGTTTATATTCCATGAGCAGATTCAATCAAAACAAGGTTTATTGTGCTTGCGCACGTCACAGACAGCAAAGGAAATTAGATACAATCTTTTCCTTATAACACTCCACACATCCGAAAGGATAGACCAGTCTTTCAACAAAATTACAGTTTACATTCATAAAGTTCACAGTTCTCTGTCCCAGCAAGTAGCAGAAGAAAGCAATGAGCTGATATTTCACTTATCTTATAAAATGAAGTGTTCACAGCATACAGTCTGTTTTGTTCTTCAGCTCCTCTTGGTTGTTTCTTCCTGACACACTGAATCCTGGTAAGGCCCCTGGATATAGGCCCCGCAAAACTGGATCTTCACAAATCCTGACCTGCTCTGCTGAAGGTTGACAATGAAAGGCAGTTGAGAACTCACTCCAACAGAACAAAAGGAGTTCTCAACCAATCAGCTCACTGACCCGATTCTCCATCTTGGCTTGGGCACTTGTCAATGCGCTAAACAACCAAGTTAAGGCCTAACCTGCATTATAAAGTGAAATTCACAAAAACGTTAACCCTTAATCTCCCCACCTCCTTCTAAGGTATGAAACAATATGACCCAAGTATAGCCACTTTGACATTGGATGCACGGTGGCTGCAGGTCATGGGTGTTTGGACGGACAAAATCACCCTCACCCAAGAGTTCCTGGGAAGCTCTACGATGGTGGGGAGTGTGCCTGCATCTCACGCAAGGAACTCCCTTTCAGATCCCACCATGCCAGGCGACAGTCATCACGGATGCCTCCCTGGCGGGGTGGGAGGGCCACACTGGACAGGCGCACGCCAGAGGCCTCTGGGTTCCATAGAGAAAGACCTCCACATCAACATCCTTGAGCTCCTGGCATTCTTCTGGGCCCGCAAGTCTTTCCTGCTGTTGCTGTGAGGGAATGTGGTGAGAATCATCACAGACCATAATAAAATGAGGTGGGTTCCAGGCTGATTAGGATGACTTCATGTAAGTTTATTCCAGCTTCTTAGTTGCAGTTACACATTAAAGACATATAGGACAATAGCTAGGCCAACACCAGCTCCCATCATCCAGGCAGGCCTGCTGTAACTGCCACCACTTGGAACTCTCGCTCATAACATTCCACCATTCACTCCACTTGACATCACTGGCTACATCACATCTGACAGGCACTACACAACAAATACCACCACCATGTTTGACATCTGGAGGCAGGGTGGGACGCACTGCCCAGCGCTTTCCCTGGAGGTCCAGACCCTGTAGCACTGGCCCATTCTTCAGGACATGTTCCTCATCCTTTCACCTAGCAGGCACCAAGAACACCATCGCAGACTCGCTCAGCAGGGAGCTGTGTTCCTGCCACAAATGGGAGCTTTGTCAGGATCTAGTATCTCTTCTCTTCCACAAGTGGGGTCGATCCCGGATCGACCTCTTCGCGACTGCGGCTAACTCCAAGTGCCAGAGTTTCGCCAGCAGGTTTCCTCAGCCGTGGTGCCAGGGGTATGCCTTCTCGTTCTCGGGGGAGGGGCTTTTCCTGTACACCTTCCTTCCGATCCCGCTCCTGCTACATGTGATCAGCACGCTCATTGTCATTGCAGGATGATACTCATCGCTCTGGCACGGCCTCGACAGATCTGATACCCAGTCCTGCTCCGTCCGGCTGCCTCCACTTCCTGATCTGAGTGTCCTCCATATTTGGGACACCTAGGCCCTGTCATAGGAATCAGTGCATTCCTGGACAGAGGCACGATGGCCAATGTAGCCTCTTGGTTTCTATTGCCTTTACACCTTGTTTCCCAAAGTCCTGGGAAGCCCTGACTCTCCCTTTCTCCCTGACTGTCTGTTGAGTGGAAAGACCATATAAGGCTCTCGGGCTGCCTCCTGTCAGACTGACGGGAGCCTTCCCAAGGGCTGTGTGTTGTGGGTACACCCTTCGGGTGGGACCTGTATGAATGGAGTCTGAAGTCAACTTGCATTCTGTGCTAAGGGTGTCTGATTTGGGTGAATGGTCTGAATGCCTGTGAGCATGATTGGCTGCCTGCCTGCATGAATGCACTCGGGAATAATTGGCTGCCTGAGCCGTGCTCAGCCTGAGTGAATGGGGAACAAATGTGTATAACTAGGGACCTCTCACTCACCAGAAGCTGAGTTCAGGAGCTGCTGCTGCATTTTCTTCACGTAATTCGAAAGCTGCTGTGTTCCTCCAAGGACAGATCGAAGAGAGGACCTGGTTAGGAGACCTCTTCTCAAGCTACATAGGACTATCGTGCACCTGCTACTTCTTAACCAAAGTACCCTGGAAGGCAGTCCTGTGTGCCTGTCGTCCGGAGAAGGGGTCTTTGTGAGTCCAGAAGAGGAGTGCTTGGACATCTTAATCCAAAGATGTGCAGTTGTGTCGCCCAGGGTCCGGAGTAGTGTTTGTGACCGCTGGAAGCTAGATTGCGGTCTACCGCCCAGAAGCGGGGGTTGGGGGGGGTACCCTGGCATAGTGCTGCTTGAGTCCCGAAGATGCAAAAGTTCCACCTGATCTAATAACCCTTCAAGGGACATCCCTGACACGATATCTGACCACTTTTTCCCGCCGAACAAGATCCCAGTTCGCTGTGTGCAAAGGAAGGTCAGGCCATGGGTTTCCCTGCTGCCAAATCCGAAGACGACGTCCCGAGGATCCAGCCTTGGTGAGGGTCCGTAGTCCAGGTCGCCAGAAGCCATCCAGAGGTCTGTGTTGTGGCTGCAGCACCGAAGAACCAGGAGTCGGTAAAATGTGGAATCCTGAAAAACGACACCTACTTAGGCCACTGCACCCGTCACCACCGAAAGGCATCCAAGGTCCCCAGGGGTCTTGACTCCGAAAAGTCCTGGCAGATGAAGTTAACAGCAAGTTTCACCTTCGGGGACCTCCACAGCCAGAGTAATGACCCGCCAACGGAAACCTCTGAGAAGAAGAAAAGTGCTGCCTTTCCGACTGTCTGGTTCCTCTTTTTCTCTTGGCCTTGGCATCCCATTGACGACTTCTTGCAAAGGGGGTCCATCCTTCTGGGGTCCCGCGGAGTAAAGCCAAGAAACTCCACCACTTTGCCTGCTAAGGCACCTAAGGTACTGTGACGAGGAAAATAGTCTTCCAGCCTCAAGAATCATCCATGGGTCCCAGATTCGTCATGGATCCTGTTCTCCTGTGGCATTGCAGGAACTTTGGGGTGGTGGAACCTATAAAAAGAAAAGCAGAGTATTATTGAACTTATTTGGACTGGGCTGTAATAGATAAGATAATGTACAGCTTGACTTTTCCTTTACTTGCTGCCCTGGTGGGCGGGAGGGGGGGGGGTCCTCGCACAGTATAATTATTTAAGTCTGAAGAAAGTGTACCGCCTATGTTCTGAAACTAACCTGACTTTCTTCCTTAATCTATGCAGTCACCACTTGCTTAGTAATTCACTTGCTTTTTAAAGACTGTCGGCAGTTGGTGCATGTTTTATGAATCTTAATTATGGTGTGGTGCCACATAGAGTTTATACCCATTCTTTTTTTTTTTTTTTTTTTTTTTTTTATTATTTTGCTTCTATCAATTCAATGATTTTGCAAAAACAGAATAAGCAGGCAGTCAGAATTTCTTTTCTAGTCTTTTCTAGTCTTTCTTTGTCAGTTTATTTCAATTTGAAGCAAGAGTTTTGGGCTTTGCAGTTTCCCTTTTAGACTTGAGGTCTGATTGGATTCCACACTCATCTTGTACTTTTTGGTACACTGGAATCTGCTCCTTCCAGCCTCTCTGAATTGCGTAGACAAGACTCCAAAGCATTCTTTAATATTTTGGAAGTTGCTAACGCCCAGGTTGTTCTCGATCCACTCATCAGTCTATTCCACCAGACTTGTTCTTCATATAAGGAGTCACTGTCTATTAGGGGTCTCAAGTAGGCTCTTCTCCACTTTAATGTTTCGGAGCAATGCAAAAGAAGGTGTTTTACAGTTTCTGGCTCACGTGTCGTTCCACATAATCGGCAGAGATTTGTTTGAGATTGACCTCTAATAGCCCTTATTTCATTTGTCGACAGTAAGTTGAGGCGGGAACGCAAGAAGACAGATCTTAACGACTTGTCAGGGAATCTTCTCAGAACTTCGTTTGGTGTATGTAATTTTTTTGGTTCGAAGTTCACGTGACAGAGGAGTTTGTTTTTTTCCGCCAGTGCTAAGGTCTCTATCCAATCGAGTTGGTCCATCTTGCGTTTTATTCTCGTTGGATTATGAATTAGGTCTGCTTCACTGCAACAATTTTTGGCCAGAGATACTCGCTGTCTAGCTGCCCATCGGGAAATGGCTAAGCTTCGACCTTCAGTGATTTCAGAGTTTATTATTTTGTATAGCGGCGGAGAATCTGGCATTATTATTTTTCTGAAAAGCGCCATTTCTCTCGCTTCGATTGTTGCTTTTAGGGAGAGAGTTCCCAATTCTCTTCTGATGATCGAAATTCCTGTGGAATTTGGGAGTTGAAGGACTTTGCGCCAGAAATAGGCTTCAAGTTTAGTCCAGATTGTCAGAGGAATCACTAGCATTGCTTCGCAGCCATACGTCAGACTTGGTATTACTTTACCCTTGTAGAATTTAATGACAGGGAGAAGTGAAAACCTCCCGTATTTTCGATCGATTATTCTAGCCTGTGTTGTTAGTTTTCGGGTCTTGTCCCAAAGGTGTTGTTGCATTGCGACTTCTGTTTTCGAGTTGTCCAGCCACACCCCCAAGTATTTAAAGAGTTTTACCTCTTCAATGGGGGATTTTTCGATGTACCATTTAAACGGCTTTGAATTCTTCTTTGTTTGTTTGCCTAAAGTCAAAATTTTTGTCTTTTCTTTGTTTATTTCTAAGTTGTTCTTCGATATATAACTGCCCAAGTTGTCGAGTTGCCTTTGAAGTCCAATTTCGGTTTGGTCTAAAAGGATAATGTCGTCGGCATATAATAGGCGAGTCACGGGTGTAGATCCGATTTTCGGAGGAAAAGATCTTATCTCATCCGAATGGGCTTTGAGGTCGCCCAAAAAGGAGATGAATAGGGCCGGGGCCAGTGGGCAGCCCTGTTTCACGCCTCTAAGGGTCGAGATTTCGTCAGAAAGCCTTCCTGCTTGGTCCAGCTTGACCCTGATCGATGTTTTGTCGTGGAAAGCCTTTATTGGGTCAAGGATGTTAGGCGGACAGTTCCATTTGCCTAGTTTTGACCAGAGCAGATTTCTGTCAATTTGGTCGAACGCTTGGGTTAGATCAATAAAGGCTGCATATACCTTTCCGAGACTTTGCGTTGATCTTGCTTTTATAATGCTTAGGGCCATGATGTTCGCTGTGGTCCCTGAGTTTTTCAAGAAGCCTGTTTGGAGTGGGTCTCTGCACGGTGCTGTTTTTGCCCATGATTGGAAGCTCCTTAGAAGAAATGAGCTGTAAAGTTTCCCAATTGTGTCCAGAAGTGCTATAGGACGATAATTTCTTGGGTCAGTTCTGTCTCCTTTTTTGTAGATTGGAGCGATCACTGCAGTGCGCCAAGAGTTAGGAATCGATCTTGTAGCGCTGCAGTTTTTGAATACCTGCTCTATGAAGTTAGCCCATTTCTCTGGATGATTTTTTAGATCGATATTAGTTATTCCATCTGGTCCAGGTGCTCTGGACGATTTCAGACGCTTAATGGCCAGTATGATGTCTTCTTTATCGGAAAAATCTTCCCATGCGGTTTGGTCTGACTCTGTCGACGAATCTTCTGTGACTTGGCTGGGAATTTGGAAAATGTTGGCAAAGTGTACTTTCCATTTTTCTTCTGGGACATTGTTTAGTCCTTTTGCGATTTCTCCTTCATTGAAGTTTCTTATTAATTGCCAGAAGGCGCCCGAGTTTTTGTTAGCCAGTTTTCTGAGCATTTCTTCAGAGTCCTGTTGGTATAGGAAAATTCTTCGAAAGCGTAGCCAAGATTTGTACTTTTTTTGTTCTTTTACGTAGAGGATTCTGGGATCTTCTGAGATTGATTGTGCTGCCAATTTCTTTAGCTTTCTCAAGGTGGAACGTTTTGATGCTAATTCCTTGTCGTAGATGTGAGTGGGATTCTGTGTGGGTTTTCGGGCTTGCCTTCTGGAGATCACGAAGGGAATCAGTAAGGGTTGGTAGTCAATAGGTTTTAATGACTCATTATTACCCCGTAGACAATGGTTTTTGTAGCTTCTGGACAGTTCCTCTATTCGGTTGGCAGTGAGTCTTAGGCGGTTACCTTGAGTGTTTGATTCGATATGTTCTGACATAGTCATTTTTTCTTCTCCTCCCGTGGGCCATACAATTTGCAAAATGTTGTGATCGCTCGCCTCTGTCCTCAAAACCTCAAAAGATGAGATTCGGCGGAGCATCTCCTCTGTGACATATATGTAGTCAATTGTCCCATTCAGGGTGCCCCTTTCCCAGGTTGGGATGTGAACCTTCGGCGGGAGTGAGTGGTCAGTGTTTCGAAGATTTCTTGAAGTCATGAGTGATTCCCATTTCATTCCGCGAGATTCCACCTGGCTTTTTGGGCGTGTTGATGTCGATCTTGAGGGATCGCTCGGACATTTGGCGTTTAAATCTCCACTTACAATTATTAGTGGGTTATTTTGAGTTGCTATTATGTTGTCTAGCTCTTTTTCAATAGATTCAATGAAGATTTTGTCCGAGATGGCTTGTGGATTCCAATAGACCGTAATAACAGTTATCACAAGAGAGGTTAAGGTTTGGGTCTTTCTGTCTAGTTGGTCCCACTTTATTGAGACTGCAAGGTAGGATTGGGTTGCTGCCAGCTTCTTCTGTATTGATAGGCCTGAGCCCGATTTGACTGCCACAAGTAGCCCAGATGATGGGCGGCCCAAACGACCTTTCATGGCCGGTGAGATTTCAACTGCGAAGCCATCAATTGTCGGGGGGGTGGTAAGCCAGGTTTCTTGGAGAGCGATAATATCGAAAGTACCCAGGTTTATATCTCCAGGTTTAGTGAGATGGTTGAAGCCCCTAGTGTTCCAAGACATCATTTTGAGTGAACGTGGCTGGAGGTCATGGGGGAGACTTTTTGTTTTTGGACTCGCATCTGCTTTGTTGAGGTCCGCCTTGATGCTAGACGGCTTTTGTTGCTATTTATTTTTTTGCCCAGACGTTGATTTCGGGAACCATGCTAGTAGCTGTTTAAACGGGGCAAGATTTGGTAAATTGCTTTTAGGTTCTGATCGGTTCGTAGCACTGCCAACTAATTTTCGTTCCGCCCTATCTCTCATGGGCGACAAGGTTCTATTCTTGGTTTGCACTCTATCTTCTAGTCTTTCATTGGCTCTGTAAGAGACTTTATCTTCTTGTTTGCTAGTTATAGAGCCTCGGTTTTTCGGATTTTCTCTATTAATTAGTCGATGGGGTGAATCTCTTCTATGGGTCGGTTTCCAATTTCGATCATTGGATTCAATTTTAGACCTGTAATGAATTTTTTCATGTTGTTGCCGGGCGAATTTGGACTCCGAATTCGGTCTCGTTTGACCTCTTTATCTCGGAAGTCAAGTACCCCTTTCTCAGAAGATCTTCCTTTCCTTCCTTAGTCAGTCTGCCTTTGGCTTCTGCGCTTACGTGTAGAAACGCCTTTGCTTTTTTGTCCTTGTGGTAGGGTTCTACCAGTAGCAAATCATTTGTTGTAAGCTCTTCGAAATTTATGACGTTTTTCAAAATTTTTAGCACAGTGCCCCTGTTTAGGGTGATCTTTTCGAAGTTGTCCGGGATCTGTTCCAGTTTGAAGACTGACGCAAGAGCCAGTCTTTGTTGCTTTATCATATTGTGATTTCGGGTACTGGGTTTAAGGTTGTCTTCTTTCGATTCTGGGTGGAAGGCAGGTGTATTATGCCAAGGCTCACCCTCTTTTCGACTGTTTTCCTTGTTTTTTGATGATTTTTGGTCTACATAGTCTCCTTTAATAGCCGATGATTTTTTCCATGTGGCATCTGGACCTCTAGGATGTCTTTGATTTGGGTTTAACCACTCTTTTTTGTGCCCACTAGACGTTCTCCGTTTTTTTGGCGTTGGGGGAGTTGCGTTTGCTTGGTTTTTTGGCAAACTCACCGCTTTTTGCTTTTCAGTGTGAGGTGAAATTTCACTTTCTGTAGACGAATAAGTGGAGATGTTCATCATCGTTTCGTCTCGTAGGAAGTCGACGACTGTGACAGGAGAGTGGAACTTTGAGTCTTCTGATGGGCTTCTGACAAAATGGCATGTCTGAATTGGAGAATTAGTAGGACTTGTGTCCTTGTTAGATTTTGAGACCGTCTTGCTACCTTTCCCCTGGGGGAGGTGAATAGGCTCACGGATCTGGCAAGCTGAGGGACGAGGCGAGGAACCTGCTGTCGTAGGTTTTGTGCTTTTTGATTCACTTACTTTCTTTAGGTTAGCAGGATCAGCGTAGCAAGTTTTCTTCGGTGGATTCAGTGGACAGTTTGGGATATGTGATTTAGGAGGTTTTAATGACAGTTCTCTCAGACAAGGTTTGAGAGTTTTCTTTGTCATCCCTTCGAAGAGAAAATATTTTGGTGGGTCCGATTTTTCTTTTGATTTTTGATTATTTGTAAGCTCTCTCTCAACATTGAAACAGAATTTATTTGCAGGTTGATTGTCGGCTGACTGTGTCTGTGTGCTCATTTCTGCTACTTTCCCTTCAGTTTGGTCAGTTTGTGTTGCACTTTCTCTTGAATCTTTTATTACAATGGGATGTGGCGGAAACGTTGAGATTTTTGATTTTGTCTTGAAGTCGCTTACGATTTTGTCGTAAATTGCACTATCGACTTTTTCTTTTGCGGTAATGTAGCCTTCAAAAAAGGTCATTTTGGTGTGAGTCATGGCAATCAGTGTGGTCTGGTCCTTTAATGTGTCGTTTATTGCTTCGTATAGTTTTCCGAACGGGGCAAGCGCTATAGTCAAAGCTGACATTAGTGTTGTTAGATCACGCTTCCTTGGCGGGGTCACATTTGTATCCTCTTCTGTTAGATCAGGACCCGAGCTTTCCCTTCTCGGTGAAGTATGGGCTAGACCACATGGGCTAGAAGATGCTATTTTAGATGAGGATTCCGGGGACTTTAATTCAAATGAGGCAGTGGAAACAGGCCGCTGAGCTTTTGCTTTCGTTGGAGTCTGGGGATGAGGTGATGGTTGTTTCTCAGTGAGTAGCCTATTCCTTTCGCCCTTTGTAGCGTTATCTTTTGGCTGCATTTCTTTAGTTTGCCGATGAATTGATGAATGCTGAAACTCGTTCATACTCGTTGCCATTGAGATTTCTCGGACAGGCAGAGGCGACTTTTCTGGGGGACGACTTGCTGAAACAGGGCTTTGATTTTCCAGTGGTGCTATTTGCGATCCGTTGGCGCTGCTCAGTAGTGGGCGTACTGCCTGGTTTCTTTCGTTGTCGGCAGAATCTGTCGTCCTTTCTTTTGGTGTATAAGAGAATTTAGGTGCCTTTGGGCCATCAGGCTCGTCGGGTGCTGCGTCCAGCATTTCAGCGTCTGTCAGCTCGAGCAGAACGTCGTATTTCCGTTTGCCTTGACTGGCAAAGTACGCTTTTAGCGAATTGGCTATGGCAGTGTTTTTCAGCATACTTTCTGATGAGTTTTTTTTGTTAATTTTGTTTTTTTGATGTCGGGGTTTACCCGATGGTTTTTTTCTTTCGTTTTGATTTTTATGTTTGTGCTTTGCTGAACGAATGGATTTTACTGTTTGTTTTGAGAAGTTCAATGAAGTCAGTTGGTCTGTGGGAGAAGATTCGTTCACGTCATGAAAGCAAGGGGTCCGTACGTCGCTGTTTATTTCATTATTTCCGTCTTCATTGGGAGCTTGTGAGTCCTTAGCTCCACCCCTTTGAGGAAGTGGAGCCTCGCTTTCGTCCGTGTTGATCATCCCACGGGCGTCCTTTTGCTCGGATGACGCTTCCTTCATCCGACTCTCCGCGGGCTCGATCGCCCACACCTCAAGCTCACCCTGCGTCCAACCCGACTCCAGAACCACGGCTTGACTGCGACTGGAGCCGCAGCCACCGGGGCGCGGCGAAACCTCCAACCCTCTCCCCGTCACCGGAGAGCCCTGCCCCGAGGTAGGAACGGGGTATGTGGGGGAGGTGGTTTGATGCAAGCCCTCCGGGGTTGTATCTGTCTGCTGGTGTTGGGAAGCCGCCGCCAGTTCTCTCGCGGCCCACCCTTCGGTCGGCTGCACTGGGAACTTTTGGACGTGCGGGTTACCTTGCACCGTTGTTGGTTTCCTTGGTTCAGACAGTGTAGAGTTTAACTGACAAGCGTCCGCCCCGCGGGAGTCTTCTTGAGGTGGGGCGTGTAGACTGAGCCCTTGAGTTGCTACGGAGGGCTTAAGTGATCTTTGTAGAGCCTCCTTGCCAGGCGCAGGAATCAGGTGTTTTGAAGATGTAGTGAGGTCGAGGAGCTTTGAAGAAGTGTCGCTTAGAGCCCTCGGTTTTTGCAAATTCTTTGGTCTCGGTGCTGGATGCACAGTAGGTGGTCGTGAGAGGTCTAAGCGAAGGGGAGCGAGCCTTAGAATCTTGCTTGAACTTCTCAACCACCTGGCCTCCTCGTCCTCACCACCTGGTGGTGGCGAGGTTGGATTGTCGACGTGCTTTACTTCCATGATGGGTTAAGGGGCTCCTGCCCTCGCCTGCCCACAGACTGCCACAGACTGCAACTCAGCAGCCAACTCCGCGGCCGCTCCGCGGCAGAGAGGGGTTTTTAAGTCCAACCTTCAAAGCAGTGGCAACTGTAGAAAGACTGAAGAATAGAGTAGACTGCCACAGACTGCAACTCAGCAGCCAACTCCGCGGCCGCTCCGCGGCAGAGAGGGGTTTTTAAGTCCAACCTTCAAAGCAGTGGCAACTGTAGAAAGACTGAAGAATAGAGTAGACTGCCACAGACTGCAACTCAGCAGCCAACTCCGCGGCCGCTCCGCGGCAGAGAGGGGTTTTTAAGTCCAACCTTCAAAGCAGTGGCAACTGTAGAAAGACTGAAGAATAGAGTAGACTGCCACAGACTGCAACTCAGCAGCCAACTCCGCGGCCGCTCCGCGGCAGAGAGGGGTTTTTAAGTCCAACCTTCAAAGCAGTGGCAACTGTAGAAAGACTGAAGAATAGAGTAGACTGCCACAGACTGCAACTCAGCAGCCAACTCCGCGGCCGCTCCGCGGCAGAGAGGGGTTTTTAAGTCCAACCTTCAAAGCAGTGGCAACTGTAGAAAGACTGAAGAATAGAGTAGACTGCCACAGACTGCAACTCAGCAGCCAACTCCGCGGCCGCTCCGCGGCAGAGAGGGGTTTTTAAGTCCAACCTTCAAAGCAGTGGCAACTGTGGCAACTGTAGAAAGACTGAAGAATAGAGTAGACTGCCACAGACTGCAACTCAGCAGCCAACTCATTTTGCCATTATTTGAATAGAATTGCCAAAGTACAAAGTGTTTATTTATAGCTATATATTTTACTGAACCATATTTTATGTAAAGAAGCTGTGTTATCACCTAACAGTGTGTGGACCTTCCTTTGTGGGGCTTGGGGATTCACTGTAATTAAAAATCAGCCTGCATCACCCCGTGAGAGCTGAAGCCTTGGTTGCTCGCACATAGCTACCATATAGAGAACTTTGGATGGGAGTATATCTACTTCTGTGAGCAAAATGGTTGAGACAGAGGCACATAGCACCCAGCAAGTCTTTACACCCTTGCAATCAGCAGGGCCTCCCAAAATCTCTGTGTTTCCTCCAATCCCTCTTCTACCCAGAGTGCTGGAGAGATTTGCCCCCATCAAGGATGCCACTTTCTTATAGCCCCCCTCAGTGGCCAGCCCAATAGTGGTTCTCTCATATGTTGCAGGCCCGGACGGAGGGTCTGATTCCCCTTTCCTCTGCACACAATCTCTACATGAGAAGCAGGGGAAGAGCACTCCACCTCTCCCCTCCAGTGCTCAGTTTAGCCTCCTATATCCTGAGCAGCTCACCGTAGGCTATCTGGGGTTATCTACAGAGAATATGGAAATTATCATTTCATTTTCTATTTTTATTCGGATCAATACATCCATTAAACTCCAAAACATAACAGTAAAAAAAAAAAAACATTATTAACAATAACATTACATACCAATTTTAAAAAACACAGAAATGAAATTACCCTACAATTATTTAAAAAATAATGGACACAGCACTGAAACAACCAGGTTACAGGGATTAAATATGTCCTTACTAATCAGGTAAAAACACCTTTCTCTGGTGCATGGCCCTTTTGAAGTAAGTCAGGAAAGCCCAGGATGACGATGCTGAATCTGCAGACAGTAGAAAAAGTAAAGCCGGCCTATATAGGTGAATGTCCATATTCCTAAGAACTGGCAAAATTGTAGACCCTCTCAAATTTCTATATGCAGGGCAGAACAATACAAAGTGCTTCAGGTCCTCCCTTGCCGCCCCACAAGCTGGGCAGCTCAGATTATAAGGAGAACCCTGGCCACTTTTCTATATTCCTCAACTTTAAACAGTCAAATTTGGCATGCGTAATCTGCCAACAGTCTCTCTTTTTAGGATTCCACACAAGATATGGCTGAATCACATTTGCCCTACTTATCACAGGTCTGACCTGGCGGGCGGGACGGCACCCGCCCGCAGCCTTTCCGGGAAGCACCAGCACCATTAACGGGGCCAGTGCTTCCCTCATCCCCATTCCTTTTGAGTCCTATAGGACTCAAATGGGAATGGGGATTTACATTTTTCGGCCGCCTGCCTTCCAGGAACACCGGGGTCGTAATCCTCTGGTTTTTCCGTGGAGCTAGGCACCGGAACAATGCACAAGTCCGGCATCAGCAGGCCGGTTTTACCGGCACGGCTACCACCGGACTCGTAATGAGGCCCACTGTCTTTGTGAATTTCTTGTATTGTTACAATTGCACAAATCACCCTGTGCAGTTGTAGTTAGGATACTTTGTATACTTATAACCTTTTCTATAATAGTTTTTTGTTACTTTTACAATGTACCTAAAATGAGCTGTTGGAAGTAGACATTTTTCTACCATGCTGGCTGTGCCATGAGGTTTTTACCTTTTGGCCATATTGTTCTTTGGCCCCCCTTCCTGCCTTCTCAGGTCAGGAAAAGCAATATATGGAATACCCTTTCCCGGAGGAAGCTGTTGCTTTCACAGGCAAAGGGCCGGCTTGTGTGTGAGCACGGATGTGGGAACTAGGACTGTAGTCCCAGTATTCATCCAGGTGCCTGAATGTCTGTTGCTGGGCATATGTTGTTGAACTCATTAAGTGTTGCAATCACCACAGAATGCTCCCATAAGTGTCTTTACTGAATTTCATGCATATAAGTATTTAAAGACTGGTTTCAAGAGGTGGGCGGACTGTGACTCAGATGTCGATCACAGATTTGCATTAGATACGCCTGTGGTGTCTCGGTAAAGATTACAAAGTGAACAACTGTGGTTCCTGTCAGTCTATAACTAGCAAGGCCTTAAAGGAGCGGAAGTCTAAACTCATTTTAGGTTGGTCAGTGTCAAAATCCTTCTCCTCTATGAAGAGTAAATCCTCAGAAGAAAGGAGTTTGAGAGATAAGTCACCCCAAAGGTCTAAAAAAAAACACTCCATACATTCTAAGCGCCCAAGGAGCAATTTGCGTCACTATTCATCTTCTTGAAGAAAATCCAAGCAGCGTTCTTAGTCATCGGTTTCCTCACACGACAATAGAAAGGTATGATTCCCAGACAAGTCTGCCTCAGCTGCAGATTGGGACTGGTTCTGTCAAAAGATGGATGCTTTCAAGAAGGTGGACCCTCCTTGTCCCCCCAAAGAGCCAAAAAAGGCTAACAATCCTACCGCACCATCTAAAGCTGGCAGGGAGTCATCAAAGGCTCCAACTCCTGTGCCCAAGAGCCCAGGTCAGAAGCTTTCTGAGATGCCTACTTGAGTGGCGTCAACTGTGTCGACTGCAAGATAATCATAGAAGCAAAAGGATTCCACATATTCCTTGTGGAGGGAATGGACGTTGAGGTCTTAGACGTTGAAGCCATCAACATCCTCTGATCCATCTTCTAGTTATAAACCATTCTCAAAGAAGGACTTATATTTTTTACATTTTTTTTAACAATATTTATTGACATTTTGAAAAAAACAATGTCCTTGAGTCTTTTGGATACATTTTTGAGGAGGAGTAAGATGATAATGAAGACTATATACCCTTCGGGTATGAACATTTCGGCATTCCCAATGTCCCAGAGGAACTCATTTTGGATGAATGTTGAATAGAGGATTTGGCTACTTGCATTAAGCAAGCCAGTGATTTAGAGACATCTCCAATGTGCTTCACCAGACTCGGCTGTTCATCCAAGTGTGGTCAGTGATAAACACAGTCACTGATATTTTGGGTTCGGGAAAGTCCTGCAAATTATATAGTACAGAATGACCTTAGATATCCTGGACAAAGGACCCCGCAAAGAACCTGTACTGCCTTTCCATTCTGTGCCCAAGACCAGTATATTGGATAATTGGCAGAATCCGGATACGCCTCCTACTGTCAACAAGCAGTTCATAAGAAAATATAAGCCATCAGCTATTGATCCTGATTTTCTCTCCAGGTACCCTATTCCGGAGAGATTGATGGTACAAGCAGCTACTTCCAAGTCTAAAGCGGCTGCTTATCCAACCATCCCACCTGATAGAGTTGACAGGAATTATGACATGCTAGGGAAAAGGGGGTTCGAGTCCTCCGACGTATTCCATATATATGACAGGTAATGTCCACAGCTGTGCTGCTTCCGAAAATCTTCGGCTCCTGCGTCGATGATGTCGATGCGTCGGCCCCGAGGACCTCCTCCGACGGCCGACGTCACCCGATGTGATAAGTAGGACGCCCATAGCCTCAGTTCCTTTTTTTCCACGAACGTGTTCGCTTCGTGAATCTCGGTACGCCTCGACTCTTTGGAGTTTGCTGTTTTCTTCTCGGTTCGTTGAACCTGTTCGGTTTTTTATGAAGACCTGTTCGTGGCGATGTCTACTTCTTCTTCAACCCCGCGTCCGGGCTTCAAGAAATGCGGGGACTGTGGGTCCAAGATGTCGGTCGCGGACTCGCATGACGCCTGCCTCTGGTGCTTCGGGGAGGCCCACGATACGGACGACTGTGTTGACTGCTAGTCGCTCACGGCCAAGGCCTTGCGGGAACGCAAGAAGATGATGTCGGAAGGTCAGGTGTCTAAGCCCCGGAAGTCGAGGTCTACGGGGCTTTCGACCGATGACTCGAGAGGCGACTCTCCGCGTCATCGTTGGAAGTCCAGTGGGTCTCCTTCCAGGAGTCTGTCTCGCCACTCCTCCGCCTCTTCGAGGCATTCCCGGAAGCGCCGGCATCGGTCGCCTTCCCTGTCCTCTTCTGAGGACTCCACCCGTCGGCGGGTCGCTTATCCTACCATGCAAGCGACACCGGAGGAATGGGCTTCCGGGAAGCAGATGCTAGCGATGCTTAAATCACAGGGCACCGGTCCGTCCGCGCCTCCGAGTTGGGTCGGTCGGCACTGGTCGAGAGACACTGCTCGAACGCCTTTGGGCTCGGGTGGTTGGCACGGGCTCGCGGGAGAGGTCCCGCTCAGACAAGGGTAGCCGTTCTCGCCATGCCCTTTCCAGGTCCCGGTCCTCGGTGCGCTCGAGACCGCGTGATCCTGTGACGTCTTCGAAGAAGACGTCGACGACTCTGGCGCCGAGGTCGTCGACGATTTTTCTCGAGGCTCTGCCTCCGAGGGGGTCGTCGACGCTGTCGGCGCCTAGGTCATCGAGAGACACGCTCGGAGCTCCGGCTTCGAGGCCTGTGTCGATGCTGTCGATGCTGGAGGCGCTGCAGCTGACGTCGACGCAGATTCGCTTTACGTCAACGTCGTAACTGTCGACGCCGGCGCCGACTCGTTCGGCGCCCTCAATGCCTTTCGAGGCGGTGGGTGTCGGAGGGGCCCTGTGGCACGGGGTTAGCCCCTAAAAAGGCTCTGGCTAAGGTCAGGCACAGCTTTGGTCCCCAGATGTCTTCCTCTCACCGCCTGGAGTACATTTCAGAGGGTGATGAAGGCTTGGTTCCGGTTACGGTACCAGATGAGCTTATCTCGGGCCATAGCCAGTTTGATGACCTGAGGCAGTCACTGCATGATGCCAGTGAACTAGATACCTCTCTGGAGGTCGAGTTTTGTAGGCCGGAGCCTGGCACTCATGCCGATTCTTCATATCAGTGCCTTATGTCTCGGGTCACTGAGTACTTGGGTTGGTTGGCTCCCCCAGGGGAGTTAGTTCAGGATGATCTCGCGGACATCCTTGATCTTGGTCCCCTCACTGACCCGCTATTGCCGTTTCATATGGCTCTGCAGAGAAGGGTAGCGGCGGCTTGGACTGCTCCCGAGAGTCTCCCGGCAGTGGGCAAGTCTTTTTCACGAAAATACCGTCCAGCCAGTAGCGACCCCTGCTACTTGTCCAGGCACCCCACTCCGGAGAGTTTGGTGGCGCAGGCGGCTACCGTCCCGGCAAAGCAGGCGTCGTATCTTACCATCCCTCTGGATAGGGACGACAAACGTTTTTTCCCAAAGGGGACGAATGGGATGGTTTCCTTGCTATGGTTCAGGATGGCAAGGATGCCATGTGTGAGGCCGTTCAGTCGGGTTTGGACATGGCAGATTGTTGTAGCCGGTCCATGTTGGCGAGCACCGTAATACGCAGGTTTGCGTGGTTGCGGAAGTCTGGGTTCGCTCCGGATGTGCAGTCCCGGCTCCTCAACATGCCCTTTGACGGTGAACATCTTTTTGGCAGCAAGGCTGACGAGAGCCTTGAGAGGTTGCAGACCTCCAAAGCTGCAGCGAAGTCGTTGGGCGCTGCAGTTCGACAACCTCTGCCTTTTCGTCCTAGGGGACAGCAATGGAGGGGAGGTTCCGCCTTTTCGTCCTAGGGGACAGCAATGGAGGGGAGGTTCCTTTCGCTATTACTCGTCCTTCAGTAAAGCGAGAGGAGCTAGCAGTCAAAGAGGCCACCGTAAGAGTACCAGGGGTGGAAACAAGGGTACTCGAGGTGCCAAGGCTGCTCGGGCAGTTGCCTCTTTGCCTTCAGCCAACGCCGCAGCCGCTACCACTTAGTCATGAGGCCAGGTCCCATGGTTCGCCGGTTGGGGGAAGGCTGGCGCAGCATCTTGTAGAGTGGCAAGCCATTACTTCAGATGTGTGGGTTCTGGAGATCATAACCCACGGCTATGGTCTTCCTTTTCGGCAGAGGCCTCACGACAATCCACCTGGGAACCTCTCTTTGAAGAGTCTGGATCCGCTCCTTGCGCAGGAAATTCAAGCCCTGCTGGAGAAAGGCGCCATAGAACTGGTGCCTGTAGCGGAGAGGAACAAGGTATGGTATTCCCCTTATTTTTTGATTTCGAAGAAAGACGGGGGATTGAGACCCATCATGGACTTGCGCGGTTTGAACAAACTCCTCAGGAAGGACAAGTTCAAGATGGTTACTCTCTCTCAAGTCCTCCAGGCCCTTCAACTTCAGAACTGGTTGGTGTCTCTCGACCTCAAGGACGCTTACTTCCATGTGCCGATCCATCCCAAGCACAAGAAGTACCTGAGGTTCGCGGTTGGCGACTCGCACTTTCAGTTTCGGGTCCTGTCGTTCGGATTGACCTCCGCCCCGAGGGTTTTCACCAAGCTCATGGTGGTGGTGGCAGCGCAGCTCAGGAAAGGGGGGATTCACGTCTACCCCTACCTGGACGATTGGTTGATCAGGGGGAGCTCTCCCGAGCAAGTCCTGGATCATCTGTCCGTCACCTGCCACTCCCTTCACAAGCTGGGCTTCTCCCTCAATTTAAAGAAGTCCCATTTGACACCAACGCAGCGGGTCCAGTACATCGGAGCAGTGCTCGACACATCCCTGGGGCAGTGTTTTCCTCCCCAGGTGAGTGCTCTTCACATTCAGCAGATGATGCACAAGTTTCAACTTGCCCAGAATCTCCCAGCGTCCGAGTTCTTGAGACTGCTCTGCCTCATGGCATCCTGCATTGTTCTGGTGCCAGAGGCTCGTCTGCGGATGAGATCTTTGCAGTGGGCACTCAAGCTCCAGTGGTCTGTCCACCGGCAGGCTGTCGGACCCTTTTTAAGTGCGGCCCTCGGTCGCCCAGGACCTTCTGTGGTGGGCCGTCGAAGGCAATCTGATGAAGGGGGGCCCCATTTTGGCTGCCCTGGCCGGAGGTGACGATATGACGGACGCTTCCCTCACGGGATGGGGAGCTCATGCCAACGAGTTGACAGTCAGCGGTTGTTGGTCTCCGTCGGAGTCCAGACTCCATATCAATCTGTTGGAGCTGAGGGCCGTCAGGCTTGCCCTGAAGGCTTTTCTGCCAACTGTGCGAGGAAAGAGTGTCCTGATTCTAACAGACAACACGGTGGCCATGCACTACCTCAACAAAAGGGGGGGGGGCAGGGTCACTTCCTCTGTGCAGGGAGGCGATGCAGCTCGAGTTCTGGGCCACCCAGCAGGAAGTTTCGATCTCGGCTGTTCATCTGGCCGGAGACGACAACAAGACGGCGGACGCTCTGAGCAGGCAGAGCACAATCTCTCATGAGTGGGAGCTGGCTCAGGAGATTCTCCTGGAGATCTTCACCCTTTGGGGGACCCCTCAAGTGGATCTCTTCGCCTCCGGTGTCAACCGGAAGTGCGAAAGGTTCTGCTCGCGGGAATTTCCTCCAAAAGGAGCCTTAGGAGACGCGTTGGTGGTGGAGTCGTCATTCCCACTGCTGTAAGCGTTTCCTCCAGTCCCTGTCATCCCGCAAGTACTGCAGACGTTACGGAGGTTCGGTTAACGGATGATCCTCATTGCTCGGGCGTGGGCCCGGAGGACGTGGTACCCGGACCTTCTCGAACTGTCCATCTGCCCTCCACGTCATCTTCCCTACCGAGACGATCTGCTCTCACGGGAGGGGCGTCAGGTTCTCCATCCAGAGGTCAGATCCCTCAACCTTCACGCTTGGCTTCTGAAAGGTTGAGGTATAAGGATTGGGACCTCCCTGAAAACGTGATGGAGGTGTTGCTCTCGGCCAGGCGGCCGGCAACTAAGTCTCTGTACCGTTGCCGTTGGAGAAAGTTCTGTGACTGGTACAGAGCTAAGAATGTGGATCCTTTTGAATGTGACATTCCCATGGTTCTGTATTTTTTGCTTTCCTTGGCCGACAGGGGCTTGCAAGTGGGGACCATTAAAGGCTACCTGGCGGCGCTGTCCATATTTAAGCGCTCGTCTGAAGAATGTTCCTATTTTAAGGTTCCTTTAATTTCTCAGTTTTTGAAAGGGCTCACTAATGTGTTCCCTCCGTCACCTTTTCTCGTGCCCGGTTGGGATTTGAACCTTGTTCATAAGTTTCTTATGGGTGCTCCGTTTGAGCCTTTGCATTCTTGCCCTTTGAGACTGTTAACTCTGAAAACTGTGTTTTTGGTTGCGGTTACTTCCGCTCGCAGAGTGAGTGGGTTATAGGCACTTTCAGTTAAGCCACCCTTCACTGTGTTTCATAAGGACAGGGTTGTGTTTAGATTTCGTCGTCCTTTTCTTCCGAAGGTGGTTTCGGAATTTCATTTGAGCCAGAAGGTTGTTCTTCCGGCGTTCTATCCTCCTCCACATCCTGGTAAGGAAGAGGAGAGGCTCCATAGGATTGATCCTAGGAGAGCGTTGAGCTTTTATATTTCGTGCATGTCCTGGGTCAGAGAGGACGATCAACTTTTCATTGGTTACTCTGGAAAGCGTTTGGGACAAGCTGTGACGAAACAGACTGTCTCGTTGGATTATTTTAGCTATATCCGAGTGTTACCGCTTGGCGGGTAAGGACCCTCCGGCTTGCCTGCGGGCCCATTCTACCAGGGGAGTGGCTGCGTCTACTGCCCTGCAGCGGGGTGTTCCTATTTGTTACATCTGTGATGCAGCCACCTGGGCTTCAGTACATACTTTTGTACGGCACTACTCCCTCGATTCCATCCAAGGGCAGGATCTGGCCTTTGGCAAGGCAGTCCTTTATTCCGCAATTTGATTGGGCATGCTTTATTTGTGTTCTAAATTCTTTTCCCACCTCCTTGCTTGGTACTGCTTTTGGAGTCTGTCATAGATATGGAATACGTCGGAGGACCCAATCCCCTCGAAGAACAAGTTACTTTCTTACCTGGTAACGTTCTTTCGATGGGATGGTCCGACGACGTATTCCATATCGCTCCCTCCCTCCCTACCTTCCCCGCTGCAGAATTTCTTTTGCGATTGCAGCTTGCGTTCCTCAAGGCCTTGTGTGTCTGACTGGCAGAAAACTGGTGGCACACGTTCCGGGGGAAAAAAACTACAACTGAGGCTATGGGCGTTGTGCATCCTATTTATCACATCGGGTGACGTCGGCCGTCGGAGGAGGTCCTCGGGGACGGCGCATAGACGTCATCGACGCAGGACGCAGACACCAAAGATTTTCCGAAGCAGCACAGCTGTGGACATTACCCGTCATAGATATGGAATACATCGTCGGACCATCCCATCGAAAGAACTTTACCAGGTAAGAAAGTAACTTGTTCTTCTCTGCTAGGACTATGGCACCTGTGGCCATTAATGCATCTAGCGCATTAGCCAAATACACATTCACTTTGTGGGATGTTGTCTCCCAAGCGGCTGAACATATTTCTGAGGGGGAAATGAGGGATGGCTTAATAAACCTCATCAATGATGGTAAGGAGCATGTCTTAGTCACTCCAATCGGGACTGGATGCTTTTGGACTGTTGGTGGCTCTATGGGAGCGAATGCAGTCATAAGATTCGCATAGCTATGCAAATCGGGATTTGCTCCCGATGTCCAGTCGAGACTTGTGGACATGACCTTAGATGGGTCAAACCTCTTTGCCTTTAAGCAACAAACGCCTTCCCAGATGTGCAGAGGGCGTTCTTTTTGCTTCTACTCTTCATTAGGACAGAGAATTGTAGATGCCATTCTGCCCAAAGAGGGTAACGAAGGGTAACTGAGGTTCCCAAATGGCACAAGCGGCTGTGTAGCAAGAACAGCTCACACGTTCACTTCCTCCTTACTGTCTGCCACAGCCGCAAAACCACTTTAAGTGCTTCACTCACAAAGCACCAGTGGGGGGCTGGCTAACTCTGCATCTCAAAGGCCCCCATATTGTCCCTAGAGTGAGCAATCTCTTCGGGAACCAGACCTGTGCTTTCTGCAGGAGATTCTTTCCCTGCTGGAGAAGGTGCCGTGGAAAGGGTACCTGTAGCGGAGAAATACTAGGGTTGGTTCTCCACTTATTTTCTGGTTCCCAAGAAAGCCAGAGGTCTGCGACCCACCTTGGATCTGCGATGCTTGAACAAGTTCCACCAGCTTGTCTTTAGGCACATATAAAAGTATCAAAAAATCCCCACTGTAAAAGATAAGGTTGATTCAAAGGTATCCCCACTGCACTGCATGCAATGTTAAAAAGTTACACAAAAAGGTAAAAGGGAAACATAGTTTCCCAGTACTGAAAGTCTAAAGGCCTGATCAGTTTCCCCATAACCAAATGAGCAATAGGCCAGGGGAGTGAAGCTGGAGTCAGGACAGGTTTATAAACAAAAGCAAAAGGTTTAGGGGCCCATAGAACTATGGAGGGAAAGTTGCCAAAAGATAACTCTTTCATATCAGACAGTATGATCAGGGCTGCCACATGCTCTTCACCATCCACTTTTTGTAAGCACTATTGTCTGTTCTAGGGCTAATACCAGCTTTGGACAAGCAGTCCTTCTCAAACTGTTCCCTGCCCCAGGAAGCAATTTCTGCTGTGAAATCTCCCATCCGTATGCAGGAAAGGGGTTGGGACATAGGAGTAAGTAACAGGTAATCACTGTAGTGGCTGCTGTACTTGTCGTCCATAGTCTCCTTTCCCCCATAGGCCCTTTGTAAAATCGGTAAAATAGTAGTAGCCGGGGAAGGCCAGAGGAACGAGTCAGCATGGGGAGGGTTGTGTGGGACAAATTTAAAGGGGGAAGTTATCTTTTTTTCGGTGCAAAAGGATCCTCTCTCCTCCCCATGGAACGGTCTCCCATTAGTATAGAGGAAAGAGGACTGTGGTTTAGGAGTACAGTAGTCACTACAGTGAGTAACTGTTTCTTACCTCTAATATTGAAAGTCTTTACACATCGGCAATGTACACTGTGTGTAGTATCAGTGAACACACTGTGCAACTGTTCAGTATGCTCTGTGTAAGATTCAGAGCATATTCTTTGTGAATGTGTGTTAGGGAGATTTCTCTTTTTGGGGCATCATCCCCTCTCCTAGTGAGACCCCTACCACTTTTTGCTGGACTTCTGGACCTTTTTCTTTCTATCCCTGAATGAGTGGAGCCTTTTTCCACTCATTCATTCTTGTGGGCTCTGCCTTTTGGAACTCTATTCTTTGCATTCACCTGTACTATGGAGTATGTCTGCTCCATAGCTCTTAAATGCATCTGTTTTTGTACTGCAGCACACAGATCCTTTTGGGAAGTGTTGCTGGGGACCCTTAGAGTCATCCTTTAAAATGATTCTTTTTCTGTATCTTTAAGTAACTACAGTTCTTACGGATAGAGAGATATAGT
Organism: Ambystoma mexicanum; assembly: GCF_040938575.1. NCBI lineage: Eukaryota > Metazoa > Chordata > Amphibia > Caudata > Ambystomatidae > Ambystoma > Ambystoma mexicanum. Next base: position 997,412,706 of record NC_090936.1, read on the forward strand.
ATCTCTCTCAAAACTCTATAGTCTGAGAGATTGGCACCCACCACCTTCAGTGGAGTGCCAAAGGGATACCTACTATCCCCCTTCTCTCTGCTCCTTTGCCATTTTAGTCACATAGACAATCACCTAGTTATGGCTCGTGGCAGTGGACATGTTCTACCAACTATTGTGTATTTTTTATACCGCAGGCTATGTCCATAGCCTCGGTAGTGCACAATAGGGGCACCCAAGTACCAACTTGGGGCCTCACTTCTTTTTTCGCCATTACTAGCGTGGTTGTTCTTTATTAGCCCTTCTTCTACCATTCTGCGAGGGAGAGGTCTGTGTGTGTGTATTTTGACTTTGGCAGGAACTAGTAGGTATCCCCGACTAGGTTCCAGAGTGTCTCGGCGGGCCGGAAGGAGGGAATACGTTTTCCACCCCCCTGTCCTTTGTCTGCTAGAGTGCCTGAATAGGGCCACCCCCCCACAGGAGGGGTCTGGCTTTCCTTATTGGAAAGCCAAAAGCCCCTTTCTGTGAAACGCTGAGAGATTGCAGAGGAGTATGTGCTGGAAAAGGTGAGGCTTCTGGAGTGTAAAGCAAGTCGACCGCAGGAAACAGAAGTAACCAAAGAAGATGACAAGAGATGCCTGCAGACACTTTGCAAGACCGTAAAGTGAACCACTGCTGTCCTGATACAATTTTCTATATGTCAGAGGAGCTCTGAAGAGGATGACTCCTTCCCTTTGGCTGATGGGAACAACCAGTTCCAAGACTAACTTTGAAACAAGCCCTCTCCTGCCTTTCGTCATCAGACCAAAGAATCCGGAGGTCGTGTCCAGAGCTGGCATTTCATGGAGAAGCCAACACGAACACTTTACTAAAACTAAAGGTACTGTGGGGAAAAAGGGATTGCTTACCTAATTACAAGGAGTCGCTCCAGAGCGCTGGAGTTCACGTAGAGGTGGGCCACCCCCTCTTACCTAAGCCGCTGCTTGTGTCCCCTTCTCGAGTTTGCTTTTAGGTCTCCTTTGTTAGTTGCTAACTTGCTGCTTCAATAACTGTAGACACTGGAAGAAATCTGTAGGAACTCTTCATAATTCGATGTGTCAAGACTTCAAAGTCCTCTCCGAACTGCCTCTAGCTAGGGTTGCGTTTTTGGATTTAAAATTTGCCAAGCGAAGAAACCATCTCTAGAACCTTGAACTAAGCTCATGTTGCACTAACCACTTATTTTCTCCCTTTAAGTGACTATTCTATATGTGTTTGCAGAGTAAATGCATTACCGTATAACCTGTTGAAAACTGCATGAGTGCGCAATAACCGATAATACGATAACCTTATATTTTCCCTTCCTAACGTTGCTACAAATGTAACCGCGAACAAACACAAAAGTGAAAGTGTCCTTTGAAGTATATTGCTAGTATTCCTAAGTGTTCTATCGTAAACATCTGAAGTATTTAAAGTGATTCTGGTGTAAATATAATATATATATCTTTTATATAAATATATGTGTAAGTGCTTCTTAGTTGTGCCTGTCTAGCTAAGATTCATTTTACTTACCTACAGCTCACATCTTCCTCTTAAGATGAGCCTGACTGCTCTGCCACACTACCAAGGTCCTGAGCTAGTACAGGAAGGAGGGGATAAGACTCATATCAAGAGTTGGAAATCTACAAACCACAGGGATAGCTTACTTAAGTCTTACTGCCACTAGGGCTTAAGGGAAACTCCCCTAACAATGTGCTCCTCCTTCAGTGGGCACACACAAAGGGTTAAATGAAGGTGTGTTAGGAAACATTTTCCTTATTGCTGCTTTGTAGCTTCATTCTTTGAGATCCACTGCATATTTGCTGGCTTTTCCTGTGTACCTGACCTCTTCTTAGGTTTATGGGGCACATTTTCATCGTCGCTATTATAGCTAGTTTCTTTGGCTATTGGTGAAGGAGAACTGTGCCGCTCATTCAGTGATGGGGGACCCTGCCACTCCTGTTACATTTACCCTTGTGGGTTTTCCCTTCCAAATAGTGTGTTCACAGCAGGTGACAGTGTATTCCTTTTGCTTTCGTGGACTGCTGTGTACCTGTAGTGCTCACTGCAAAGTTGCCTTATGTGACTGTATCGTAGTCAAAATGGTATTATTCAAGGTCCTTTCCTTGGAGGCCACTGTCTATGTTGGCCGCCTTTCCCTTATCCTTGTTTGGTGGTAGTCATGGCTGTACATGGTAATCTTCCCTTTCACAGGCCCTGTGCAGAGCCTACAGAGGGGAGCTGTATGAAAGGGAGCCGCTTCTGCCACCCCCGCATCCCCCATAACCACAATAGGCCTATGTTATTTGTCCAGTTGATCTCTATGAAAGGAACTTTGAAAACATGTAATCAGGCACTGAACTACAATTTTTTTCTCTGGCCCCAGTTAGGTTCCTCGAGCTTCCAGAACAGAAACTATGATTTTAGGTTGGACTCGTAATTTATGATAATTATATTATAATTAATCGATCTGGGGTGTATGAGCGTGGCAGAATTGCTAGAGGCGGAATTGACTGTAGTCAATTTTGCCGCAAATACAATTTTACTGTGGCCAAACTCACCAAATCTATGTCCCCACCCAATACATCCCCCGTCCACCCTCACTTACCTTTTCCACACTGCTGCTTCTCCTGACCCTGCGGTGCCAGTTCCGTCCCTCTGACGCGGGTCGGATCAGATGCCGAAAGGGTCCCCTTTTCTTTTTCTTCCCCCGCCTCCAATCTTAATTAAGCGGGGGACAACCCCCCAAGGCCAAAAATGCCAAACATGACGACAGGGAGACCCTCCTCAAACCCTGCTCCCCATGTTTGGTATTTATTAACTAATTTGATTGAATCAAATAGATTGAGTGGTACTGGCCGAATTCGGTCAGATGTACCATTCGATCAATAATATTCGATCAAATTGGGTAATATCTAATTAATCACTGCAGTTTACTTTTTCCAATAAGAAGTGATGATTTCCCCTTCCTTTCTAGCAATCATAGAGATCTTGTACTTAGCTATTAGATTGGTCTTTCATATTGTGTTTCACGGAGTGAGGTTGAATCGATGAACTAACCTATAATTGTATTTTTCCGATATACATACTTTATTGGTATATGTTTGCAAATACTTGTTTGACTAATCTTTTAGTAGTTTGAAAAGTCTTTTTGTCCTAATGCAATGCTTAATAAATTATATGTATTTTTAGTACATTGTGTGATATATTTTGTTGTGTATGTTTATGGAACTAGTTGTGTACTAGCCCCTCCCTATCAATGGTGTTCTCATAATCTTAGGAAAGCAAGATTATTTCCAAAGGGATGCCTCTAGGGTCCTCTTCAGATTGGAACATCAGTCATGCCCTGGATGAGGTCATGGATATGGATCTATCTGAAGACCTGTGTAAACCAGTCAGTAAATTGCACAGTGTGTACAGTTTATACTTTTGCCATCACTGTCTGATAATGTTGGTTTTAAAGATGCCTGGATCCCAGTAGCCATTCACCACCGGAAATACTTACATCATGAGAACCCTGGATCTCTATCTCCCAGAACTCCTATCTGCTATAATCATACTAACTAGATCGAAGTCAAAGTATTTGTTTTGTGGGAATTCTGACTTCATTGCATACTGCTGAACCAGTTTTTGACCATCCTGCCCTTATTTGACCATATTCCAATTTGGATTGGGTCTATGGATAATCTTAGAATGTTCTGCTTAACATCACTTGTCTTCTTACCAGAACATTGTCCAGTATTTCCTTCATGATTTTTTCATCTGTTTACATTCACTCTGCATTTTCATTCCTTCTGCTTTATCATCGCTGCCTGTTTCTCTGATGTCTTGTTTATTTTGTCAGTCAATAAAGACATTTGAAGTAAAGACTGAATGAGTGCTTGTTGTCTAAACATCCAACTCTGCTTTTGCCTGTAGGAGCTGCATTCGCTTGAAATGGAGTTGGGTCAGATCCCAGAACGATGGAAAGAGACATGGGACAAGATCAGGGCCACACAACGCATTGAGTCCAAGCAGGATGCTAGGGTAGGTATTGTTGAAATTGTTCCCTTGCTTGTATGTTTTGCTGAAAACAGAAGGAATTGTTTCTTTTTGGCAGTCTCTGTTCACAGTAAACTGGTGCTTTAATATCAAATCATCTGCTTTGTCCACATTCTATACCTTGGTAAACTCCTTCATGTTTGGTAGCAAACAATTGCATATAGCTAGCAAATTGCAAGTTTGAAAAGTCAGTAATGCATCATAGACAACAGAAAAGTAGCAAACTGTGGGGCCAGACAGTGCCTGGAGAAAAGGGAAGAAATCCAGAGGAAAACAAAAGCATATACAACAAAGCGGAGATTAGAAAAATTGAGACAGGGGAGAAGACCTATATCTTTCCTTTTGTAATAATGATTTTGCTGCCTTGATCTATTAAACATTTACCAGCAGTGTATTATCCTGTCCGCCAGTAGTTGGGTCTGTTTTGTGAGTGAGGAAAAATAAATCCTAATGGCTATAAGACTTCACACTGATTTTTCAAATTAATATCTATGCAGATTATTGATCAATGTCTAATTTTAGTGTTATTTATTGACTGTAACAAATGTATAATTATCATAATTGCAAAAATCTTGACAAATACTTCATGTACATGAGTTGATCATCAATGGCAAAAGCAGACTTGTTTTGTGATAGGCAGGCTTTATCCAGGCAGTCAATGACATACACTATAGTAACTTTCAACATCAAAAAGATCAAACATTATGGATCATCGTTGTGGGTTGAGTGATTATGATGCAGTAAATGTCTCACTGTTTCTATTAATTAATTTTGATGTGTGAGCAACTTAATGTAATCGGATGCTAAACCGGTGCGTGCTGTAAAAGCAGCCACATGGCACCAATGTCAGTGATATGTAGCCTCAGGGTAATATCCAACTTCAATATGCATGCAGTCCCAAAAGATTGGATTTCTTTGCACAGCTATTGCCAATAGACCATTACGTGAATCGTATGTTCACACATGAACATTAACAAAAAAAAATGTTCTAAGAAATTTACTTTTGACATTTAACGTCAGTGTTTTACCATGAGGCTTTATGAAAAAAATATCTGAAATGGTTTGTGGAAAATTAATGCATCTGTAAGCCAATAATTGCATGAATAAAGCTCACCTACAGTGAAACATGTCTCATTTTTTCATTGATGATCATTTGTTGTCAGGATTTAGCAATTGTCCAGCATTTTTTCCATAGTATTTATGGCATTAATAAATTGCTGTGAAATATTGAGGCACTATTGCATCAATGATAAATTGGCCAATCGATGTGGAGCCTTTTCGTCAATGAGATTTGTTGTTGTTGTTCCTTGGCTAGCACTAGCAGCAAATTGCACCCTGATTTATCTATTTATTTTAAACTGTATTTAGACCGGAGTCATACCTTCAGCTTAGGCATATGACACTAAACATTGATTGTAGATGGAGAGGGCAGTGGCACAAATCCATTAACAGGAAGTTTATTACAGTAATAAAACATATTACCAGTCCTACATATTCATTTTACCACTCTAGTAATCAAGCTCTGATCAGTTATGTTGAACTCAGTATGACTCGATCTAACCATAGGGCTATTATGACCAGAGTCACATGATAGTTTGTCACGTATCCATGTATATTTGGGTCTAGCATTTAGTGTTAACGATGCAGAATACGTTTCCTCACTGTCATAAAAAAGTGTAATGTATTGTCACTTCTTGATGGTTGGAAGTTGTTAGGAAATATTTTTCTTTTGTTGACTTTCCCTCCAAAGTTCCTATGGGACCCCATTCCTTTTGATCTGTTTTATCCCCCCTGACATTTTGATGGGAAGTAAAACCCTTGGCTTCACTTACCTTTTGCTCATTGTTATGGGGATACTGATCCGTCCTTCAGATTCTCAGTACTGGGAAACCGTTTCCCTTTTTTTATTATTGTTCTTTTTAACATTGCACACAGCACCTTACTGTGCAGTGCAATGGGGATACTTTTGTATCACTCTAGCTTTTTATACATGGTATTTTTGGTTATTTCTATGTATGACTAATGTTAAGCAGGTGGCAGCAGATATATTTTTACCACTTTTGAATTAGTTTTGGTGTGCACATTTGCGTATACCACATATGGCTACTAAATGTGACTAGTGCCCTAAAATGGCCGTGCCATGAGATTTTCACTTGTTCTTTGGCCATATTGTAGTTTTGCCTTCTTACTGCCTTCTCAGGCCAGGAAAGTCCTTTTAAGGTCATGCGCTTGCCCGGGAAGGATGCTGCTTTTACGGCCTAGTGATGCCTTTGTGTCACTCAGAAAGGGGATGGGGCTGTCTACTGACAGTCCACATCCGTAGTACCAGAACTTCTAGGTGTGGGGAAAATGTGAAACCAGTAGTTGTTCCTGATCGGACAACTACTGGCTGTTTGAATGGTGCACAACCGTCTCAATGGTGGGCTTGGACTTGCTTCCAGCTAGTTTAATTTTATAATAAGAGGACCTCTGCAGCCATTTCTTCAGATCATCATTTGAGCCAAGAATTCCTCGAAGAGAAGCAGCCTGCTGAAGATCCAAATAGGACTCCTGAAGTGGCCCAGCATCCATTCCAGTAGCCAGCCCAGTGAAGCCATGTGCCTCTGCCTGATCTCTGAAGACCCGGAGCGGTACTTCAGCCCCTGGACTAGTGGGACCAACTAGTCTCAACGCATTCTCGAGGATCCTGCCTTCCTGGACTGCCTGGTGGACTGACGAGCTCTCTCATGTTCTACATTGCCAGAAGCATTGCAGTTCCGCTTTCGAGTCTGTAACTTCAGTGGTCGCCAGCTTGTGCCACTAGTAGCCTTCTTCATGGATTTCAGCTTTCCACCTTCAAGGGAACCAGACCTGGAGCAGCTGCTGTGACTGGAAGGATGCCTGTTGTCTCCTGCCTGTGTGCGAAGCCTGTTGCTGGAATGCACCTTCCTTCAACCTGCAAAGTGACCCGAAGAGGCCTGCATCGGTGGCTCTTGCATTTCTTAATCGACAGAGGTTGCATCTTGTAGCAGCACCGAGCTCGTAGAATCTGCGAACGCGGAACGCCTGGGCACCTCTCACCGGAAGCACGGTGTAAGATCGAGCACCCAAACGATCCACATCGACTTCTGTGCTAATCAGAGTCAGGAGGTAAGTAAACGCAGTGCTCCCCACTCCCCTTCACCCTCCCGTCCTCCTCAGGATAACCTTAAGTCCCTTTTTGTCTCCTTATTCCATTCCACTCACCTTTTGGTCATCAAACCTGGGTCGAGTATCGTGCCACTGGGTTAGTCTTGGGTCTGGAAGAAAGGAACACTTAGCTCTAGTAAAGTAGTTGTAGCATTTTTAAACTATCGCCAACACAAACTTATTGTAACTTACCTACAGAGATGTCCTTCTGGTGAGAAACCTTGTGGCTCTATTGAGAATAAGCCTCAACTGCTCATCCACGTACCTTGATTGGGTTTTGACACACCTGAGTTTCTTGTTCACTATAACTAGAGTGGCCTCCTAAAATCTGTCCACCAGGCCAGTCACTAGGAATCCATCTTAACAGGAATGGGCATCTCCCCCATTATATGGCCACAAATCTACATGCCACCACAGACAATATTTCTGCAAGTTTTTGTGCATGTCCTGCTATATGTTCGTATATCCAAATTAACCTATCAATGGAGGCGGTTAAATAGACACATCCAAAATATTGCCTTATACCTGGAAAACCACACTCCAAAAGGGTTGTATATTAATGCATAGCCACAATAAACAGTACACGTCAGCATCTTCTCCCTATACGGTGTTATTCCTGGATGATATCAGGCTTTGCACAAGATGTGTAAGCAAAGCTTCTGGACAGGCCTTTTAACAAGCAGAACCTGTTTGGGTGAAAGGCTGACGACACTCTACAACGGTTTCATTCCTCCAAGGTGACGGTGAAGTCTTTGGGTTTACCCTTACAGTAACCCTTTTTTCCCTTGAGGAGGGGTCGGGGTTTTTGCCCATTGACCTCCTACGCCCCTGAGAAAAAGGTAAAAATAGCCCCTGGGAGACTACAAGGCAGACACTTCCCACGGGGAAGAGGCCAATGTGCTCCTAGGGATGGAACAGCAGTAGCCACTGTCCCCTCGGCCACCCAGGATACTAAACCTCTGAGACATTCTGCCACAAGTCCCCTGTGCAAGGGAGGATTTCCCTGTTCAGCACAGAATGGTCTTGAACCACATCCAGTGGTTGGACCTTATAGATTGTTCGGCAGGGCTACTGCCACCCTTTCAGCGCCCTCCGTACCACTTTCCTCACACTGGAACCCATTCTGTTGGAGGATGTCTGTCAGCTCCTATAAAAGAAACGATTGAACTGGTACTATGCTCGGAATGAGGCAAGGGCTGGTATGAAACTTAGTTCTGGTCCTGAAAACTAATGGAGGCTTGCGTCCAATAATGGATCTGAGGATGCTGCTGAATTTTTACCTGCAAAAGGACACATTCAAGATGGTAACACCAGCCCAAATGTGCAGTACTGGTGGGTGAAACTCCCAGAACCCCCCCTTGTTTTTGCATATTAAGTATCTTTGGGTTTTCACCCTAAGTTACTAGAGTAATCCAGACGTGGAACCCTTGCTCGCTGTTCTTAGAGAGGCGCAGCTCCACCTCACTGACGAGGCCCAACCAGGCCGAAACACGTGTCTGGGGTTGTTGTTGGTACTCTAGTTCAGAAGAGAATTGCCTGGCATTTTGGTGCTGGACTGCCCTTGGGCAGGCCAAAGACTGATATGTAGTGGAAATGTCTCTTCTGTTAAAGGGTAGTGAGCTAAAGAGACTGGTTGAGACTGTAACCCGGGATAATAGGGCGTTAGTAGAGAAACTCACAGAACCCCCCTTGTTTTGGGTATCACTGGACCTTCAGGATGCCAACTTCCACATGCCCATTCACCTGAAACACAGGGTGTATCTGAGTTTGAGGGTGAACCAACATTACTACCAGTTCAGAGTCCTGCTGTGGGGTCTTTTTTCAGAACCCAGGGTTTTCACTAAGCTGCTGAAAGTGGTGGTGACTCGCCTCAGGAGGCAGAGCACTCATGCCTTTCCCTACCTGGATGACTGGCTCGTCCATGCTTGCTCCCCAGTCCAGACGTCTGCACTTTTATTCTGCACTAACAAGTTTTTTGCAAAGCGCAGGCTTTTCCCTGAATTTCAAAAGGTCTGTGCGAGTCCCTTGGCTCCATTAGGGAGTCTTAGACACTCGCCTGTGCAGAATCTTTCCACCTGAGGACTGAGTGGCAAATCTCCCGGAAACCCAGCTACACATGAGGTTGCTTTAGTAGCTACTCCGGTGCCAGTGGTTGGAATTTCAGGGACACATGTCGGATCTTCTGCTGGTATCCAGTCTTGTTGCTGTAGACCTTGCATGGTGGTCCCTAGGGAACAAGCTGCTGCCCGTTGTAGGGTCCTTACCTCTTTGCAGAGAAGCAGTGCGACTGTGTTTCTGGGCTTTGGCAAACAGAATCCAATGAAAGCTGTTCAGCTTGCCAGAAGAGAGAATGTCACAGCGGATGCCTTGAGCAGGCCAACTCCAGCCTCGGACGAGTGGGAGCTCTCCCAGGTACTTATAGATGGGATTTTCTACAGCTGGGGGGATTGTCGAGGACTGCGTCACGTTTGTTTAATTTAGCTTTCTTCCTTGTTATTAGTCCTCGGGATTCGTCCTGCTCGACTGTTGCGTGATAAGGCACAGAAAGGTATCCCAAAAGACCCCGGAGTGGATGGAAACCCAGGTATCCCCTGACGCCCCCCCAGTACGACGAGTCCGGCTTCCCCTGATTTACATGGTACCAGGACAGTGCAAAGCACTGGCAGGGGAGCCAATGTCAGAACGGTGAGGCAAGAAAACTGGCAGCTGTTGTTGAGGCAGCAGCGTGGCAAAAAAGGTCTTGCAGGAATTGTCTGGCAGGTCTTGCAATATAGCAGCGTGTAATTCTAGGCAGGGCAGCTGGACAGGGCTGCGGGAGAGTAGAGATATGAAGCAGCATGGAATGAGCAAGAAAGGTAAGGAATGGGCCGGAAAAGGACAGGAACAAGGAATTGGGCAGGAGAATGAAGACACTGGGGTTGGGAGGGCTGGGCATGACCAAGAGCATTGAGACACACTGAGGCCTTATGGAAGCCACCTTACATTACTTCCAAAGTATGCAGTGTGTGCGTGTCTTCATGGGGACTGAAAACACCAGGCCCAGAGAAAGGAGCGTTGGAAAGGGGCGGGACCACAGCCCGAAGTGGCCAAACAAACAAGGAGGGCACTGCAGCGTTGCTGGTAGCCTGGCACCGCCGGGACTGTGCCTGTGGAGCTGCCGGTCCCATGCTGCGGTGGAATAGTCACTGCTGGTATAAACGCCAGCTCATTGCAGGTACTCCTCAAGTGAATCTTTGCTTCCAGTGTGAATAGGAAGAGCAAATTGTTCTTTTTCAGGGAATTTCCTTGCCAGGTTGCTCTGGGGGACGCATTGACTCTCGACTGGTCATTCAACCTCCTTTGAGTTCCCGCTGATTCCTGTCGTTTCGCTAGTTCTCAGGACTAACGCCTGTTCAGTACCATGTTGATTCTGATTGCTCCGGACTAGTCCTGGATAATATGGTACCAGGAGTTGCTGGACATGTCCGTCTACCTTCCCTGGTGCCTTCTGTGGAGAGTGGATCTGCTGTCCCAGTCAGAGGGGCAGGTCCTCCACCCAAACCTCAGTAGCCTGAACCTTCATGCTTGGCTACTTAGTGGCTGAGATACAAGGAGTGGGATTTGTCGGACGACGTCCTGCATATGCTTTCAGCCTAGAGGCCTGCCACCAAGGGAACTGTGAATGGTGTTCATTCTCGGCTTCGTGTCGGGAGAGTATTCTGGTTCCTATTTTATGTCCTTAATCCTCTGTCCTGGATTTTCAACAATCTTCTGAGCAAAACGTTTCTTGCATGGTAGTTTGTGGTTCCACCATGGGATTTCACTTTTGCATTAACATTTCTTCTTCTTCTATTGGACTGCTCACCCTTAAGGTGTTTTTCCTGGTTGCCATACTCTTCCGCTAGACGGGTGAGGGCCTCCAGATGTTCTCCATTAAACCACCCTATTTTGTTTTCTCCAAAGAGGTGTCGTTGAGAGTCAGACCGTCTTTTCTTACCAAGGTGATCTCAGATGTTCATGTCTCTCAAAAGACCAATCTTGCTGTGTTTTTCCTCCACCCCATCCTTCCATGGCAGATGGAACAATTCCATCGCCTGCACCTGTTGTGGGCTCTCAACCGCTATGTCTCTCTGAAGAGGGACATAAGGAAATATGTCCAGCTTTTTGTGGGCGATTCTGATGAACGTGCTGGCAGGGCTGTGATTAAACAGACCTTGGCAATCATCCTCTGCACCTCAAAATGCTATGATCTGCCTTCCAAGGATGTGCCTGTAGGTCTGAGCCCATTCTACAAAAGGAATGCAGAGGGGAGTCTCTGTCCGGGCATCTGCCAAGCAGCAACATGGGCTTCTCTGCTCAAATGTGCGAAGCATTACTGCTTGGATTCCCTTTGAGGACATGACTCCGGCTTTGTAAGGGCAATCCTTCCAAATGTTCTAGTCTAGGTAGTGTCCTTTGATCTCATCCCACCTCCAGATCCAAGCACTGCTGTGGATGTCTAGATTGATGAGTCATTAGAATAACAAATTACTTTCCTCTCAATAATGTTCTTTCTGATTGATGTTCCTCCCATAGATTTGTCACCCACCCAACCTGCCCCACCTGACCGATAGCTAGTACACCATTGGTTCAGCGTCTGAGTGCTAAAGAACAATGGTGAATCTGAGGTCACGGGACTGGCCCCAACGTCGTGTCTGGTGTGGGGCACGGAGAGGTGTCTGGTGGAGATGCGCTTTGCCCCTCCTTATACCCCCTCTCACCCCACAGCCATAGGGTTTAAAGGGTGTAAAGTCCCTGCTCCACATCCCCTTTGCCTAGCCATGATCAGTGGAGTTCTGGTCAAGGAAGCCCCCTTCCTCAGACTCCCCCCCCCGACCCCCCGAGTCACGCACTTGGGAGAAAATCTCTTAAGAACTGTACTTGTACTATTCTGAAATTCCTAAACGCTTACAAACTGTTTGTTGGCTCTACCAAAATGTGTCTAGCCTATTTTAAAGACTACTGCAAAGGGTTTTATTGGACACTAAGGGTTCTAAGGGCACTAGGCCCCCATCTCTTCTAGCAAGAGAAGGACTATTAAGGTGTGGAGCTTCATACTAATAACACTGTCTTGTGTACTCCTACGTCCCGTCCCCTTTTCTCCATACTGCATGGGCGTCCCTCGCTAGGGACGGGAGACAGAACCTTTTTCACCAGAAAAAAATATCTTCTTCCCCTTTAAATTTAAAGGCGCGTGGGAGCGCAGCCCTGACTCTGCCGACTGGCTCCACTCTCCAGTCCTCTTTTCCGTGTTGACGGGAACGGACAGCTTTCACCAGCGCTCCTAAATTTGGCTTCAACCTTGTAATTCCATGCGCTCTTCCCCGGATATTGTCTTTTGTCTTCTGGTCTTAATCAGGTACTCGGTCCTCTGGTGCCACACTCCTCCCCGGCGCATGTTGACGTCAGCGGGTTTCGGCAGGTGTGGAGCCTGCGAAGGGCTCTTGCCTGCGTACGACCCTCACGCTCTTTGCCTCTGCTGCCTTGGCCTCAAACACGGCCTGGAGGGTTGTACCGTGTGGGACGCGCTTACACCGCACGCTCTGAAGAACAGGTTAGCTCGGTGGAGGGAGCTCTTCGAGAAGTTGCCTCCAGAGGACTTGAAGAACTTCTTCAAACACTAGTCAAGGCCCAATGTAGGGTGCTTTTTCCCATCGCACCCCGCAAGGGCGACACCTTTCCCAGGACTCGTCCGAGTGGGAGGGACCGTTCAGGTTCTCACACCAACACAGGTACCGAGGCTCATTCATCTACCAGCCGACAGTTCGAGGGGACTCTAGATCCTTCCGGAGACAGTGCTGAGGGACCGCAAGTTTCTTTCCCTGGTTGTCCACCCGAGGGGCTACACCCTACTGCTAGACAAATGTCTGAGGGGGCGCCTGTACGCAGCACTACCGGTGAGACAGCCGAGGGCACTACGCCTACCAGGCCTCGTCCTGAGGTGCAGGGTAGGCCTCAAGCTCCACTGCCAAGAGTCCAGTAGGAGGCCGGCCTCAGCGAGGCGAGCACCACAACCCAGGCACGTGGCATGCAGCAAGACAAAATGGGTGCCGCGCCAGAAAAATGGCCACTCTTCCGACACCACCCCCATTCGGGGAGCATGTAGGAGATTGAGTGTCCAGGTGAGACTGGTCTTCGCCAGGTACTTGGCCTACAGCTTATCCTTCAGTGTTGCAGGGCATATATACCCTGCAACCAGCAAGGCAGAGAACACACGCCCCAGCAGCCTCCCGCTACTCCATCAATACCACCTACCACCCCACCAGCCTGCGAGGACAGGTTTTTGGCGAAATTCCTCATGCTTATGAGGTCTCCTCAGATGGGTGCCATCCTTCCGGATGTGATCAGGAACATGCTACCTCCAGTCCCGCCGCTAGCGCCTATAGTCATTGCTCCTATGGCTCCAGTGCTTTTGGCCTCTGCGCAGCCCCAGCCGGTTCCTTCGATTCCGGTTTCCCTGCCACCTACAGTTCAGGCGGTTCCACACCAGCCTCTGGCTCCCGTCCCCACACCTCCGCTTTCGGCGCCCAGAACTCCTCCTTTGGCAGACCAGCCGGACACCCTGGTTGACACAGACGGGGAGGACCACCCTGACACGCCATCTACAGCCAAGGCCTTCCATGAACGACTTGCAGGTTTGGCTGAATACTTGGGCCTTCCACAACCTGGGGTGGAACTACCTGAGGCACGGGTCCTGGCCGAGGTCCTCACTCTGCGCCCCGCGGGCAGAACGAGGATCCCAATGCAAAAGGACGTAGTCGCCTTGGCCAAAAAGGGATGGCTTAAACCCCATTCGGCACAGCCTGCTGGAGGGAGATCCACTCTTGCTGTCAGCACACCCTCAGCCACACTCTGCGGTGATTGCCGCGGCCTCACTCTACTCCAAGCCTCAGTCGTCCTCGGCTACCTCGTCTACGGCACTTCTAGGCTAAGAGGACACGATCTTGGAGGCATGCAGAAAAAAGGTTTATTGCAATGCCTCACTGCACCTTGATCAGTCTAATGCAGACGTCATGCTTGCAGCTGTTAACCAGAGGCTTTGGTGGGAAATAGCCGACTTCCTGCCAGAACTTCCAGTGTACAGTCGGGCACGTTTTAAGGCAGGGCTGGCACAAGCTAAAATGGTGGCCCAGAACATCATGGAGTCCACCGTTGGGCATATAGACAACTCAGCCCGTGCCATCTGCATTGCCAGGAACGCATATTGGACTTTCGAAATCCTTATCTATCCTCACGAAGGCCACACCCAAGACGTACAGCCAGGCGCACCACCGTTCCAACAAGGGGCGAGCGTTCGGTGGCTTGCAGTAATGAAGGTGTCTCTGAGCAGTATTGGTGCGCAAGGTCCGTTGACCCCTGGATTCTATCCATTGCGTCCACGGGTTGCCGCCTAGCAGTTCCTCCTTCCTCTCTCCTCCCCACCACTCCCACAGATTGGGACAACATCTCTGTTGGCGGAAAATACATCGCTCATAGAAAGCCAGGCAGTGGAGGAAGTCCCAGCATCCCAGCGGGGCATGGGCTTCTACTACAGGATTTTCAACATACACAAGAAGAACCAGGCTGGCCTGAGAGTTGAGTTGGTCCATTCCACCCTGGACTTTTCGCTCCTGCTTCAAAAGTTCAAGATGGTTACACCAGCGCCTATTGCAGAGACACTGTGCAGGGGAGACTGGATGTGATCCCTGGATTTGAAGGACACGTACCTACACATCCCAATTTGGCAGCCGCACCGGTCCTTCCTGAGGTTCAGGATCTTGGGCTTCCATTTCCAATACAAGGTTCTACCCTTCTGCCTCAGTTCAGCACCCAGGGTCCTCACCAGGCTCATGAACACAGTGGCGGACCTTCTCTGGGCCCAGGCTCACCATGTCTACCCGTACCGGGACGACTGGCTCATCAGAGCGAGATCCCCGGAGGTGGTACAGCACACCTCCACCCTCATGAATACACTCCACGAATTGGGATTTTCCATCAATCTCAAAAGGTCTCGGCTGCAGCCCACTCAGAGCCTTACTTTCCTGGGCCTCATCTGGGATGCAAGCTCAGAGTTTCCCCTTCAGAGGACAGGATAACAGCCATCAAGTGGGTCACAGGGCACTTTCTCAGCAGAGCGGTGACCTCAGCTTGGTGGTACCAGCACCTCTCGGGTATCATGGCAGCATTCTTACTGGCAGTGCCTTATACAAGGCTGAAAATTAGAAGATTACAGCTGCACTTGCAGCCTCATGGAGTCAAGAGCAGGGTTCCCAAGCGGAGCTCGTCAGCATTCCTCCTTTTCTACACAAAGACCTCTTCTGGTGGAGCACAGACAGCAACTTGCGGATTGGCAGGCCCTTCCGACAGTTAGCACCTCAACTTAACATCAGCGCAGATTCCTCCTTGGAAGGCTTGGGGGGGCTACCCTGGACAACCACAGCATCCATGGAGTTTGGTCCCTTCAGGAGCAGGAGGCCCATATCAATTGGCTAGAGCTGAAGGCCATCTGGCTTGCTCTCAAAGCCTTCCTGCCGCTTATCCGTGGCAAGGCTATCCACATTCAAACAGACAATTCCACCAGCATGTAATACATCAACAAGCCGGGTGACACCAGGTCTACTCCCCCTATGCAGCATGGCAGTCGGCATGTGGGAGTGGGCTCTGGAAAACAGCATTCACTTGAGCGCAATCCACCTCCCGGGGGAGTCCAACCTGGAGGCGGACAGACTCAGCAGATTGGGTGCAGACAATTACAAATAGCAATTGAATGATCAGGTCCTTCAGGAGATCTTCAACAGATGGGGACATCCCCAAGTGGATCTTTTCGCCACCTGGTACAACAAGAAGTGCCCTCAGTTCGCGTCATGGCAGAGACAGGGCCTCGCCTCCCGGGCGATGCCTTGCAGTTACGATGGAACAGCATGTATGCACACGCATTTCCTCCCACTTCCCTAGTCCACTTGGTGATCTGCAAGATAAGGGAGTCAAGTCACCTCAGCGTCTTTCCAATAGCTCCATGGTGGCCTGCGAGACCATGGTTCTCGGAGCCACTCAGCCTCTCGGACCAGCCTCCGATTCACCTTCCACTGGGCCCAGCCCATCTTCTATCACAACAGGGAGGCAGGGTCATCCACCCGCCCCGCAGAAGTTAGCGTTTGCAGCGTGGTTCCTGAGCAGGTCACACTAAAGGATCTAAGTCTGTCACAGGCTAACCTAGACATCCTACAGGGAGCTAGCAGCAATGCTACTAGGAGCCAGTACAAAAGCAAATGGACTAGGTTTTGCCACTGGGTGGAGTCAAAGGAAGTTGGTCTGCTTACTTGCATGTTGAACGATGTGCTATCCTTCTCTGCACACCTCGCGCACTTAGGGGTGCAAATAGACACATGCCATACCTATCTGGCGGCCATCGGAGCCTACCGGAACTCGGAGGACGACATTTTCTCATCCTCCAACCTGGTGGTTAAAAGACATCTAGCGGGCCTCACCAGGCTCTACCCGCATATCAAGATACCACACCTGGTATGGGACCTCAATGTAGTGTTGAGCGCTCTGGCGCACACACTTTTTGAGCCAATTGCGTCCGCGGACAACAGACTAGTCACCATTAAGACAGCTCTCTTGGTGGGGTCTTGAGTCTGCATGCAGGGTTAGCAAAATCCAAGCACTGGTTGTTTCAGAACCTTACACCACCTTTCATAGAGACATGGTGGTCCTGACAAGGCATCCCACATTCTTACCCAAAGTAGTCTCTGCGTTCCACCTAAATGAGGAAATGGTGTTACCTACTTTCTTTGCGGACCCTAAGGACGATGCTCAAAGGGTCTTGCACTGTCTTGACATCAGGCGCACCCTGAAATTCTATCTGGACAGGACCAAGAGCTTGCGCAAGTCAGAGGCCATCAAGGAGGCCTATGAGGGGCAGCACAAACCACTTCCAGCGAACATGCATGCACACGCTAACAGAGCCAAGGCCATGGCAGTCACGTTGCAGAGGCACGTTCCGTGGCAGGTCATTAGCAGGGCGGCCACTTGGGTCACTGCTTAGGCCTTCTGCAAGCACTACTGTTTGGATGTCGGCTCTCGGTCAGACGCGACTTTCGGACAGGCAGTATTAAGGAACTTGTTTTCTCTAGGAGGGTCACCTCTCCATCTTGGGGCTACATTCAGTTGTAATCGCCCATGCAGTATGGAGGAAATGGGACGGGACATAGGAGTAATTATATATAAGTTACTCACTATAGTGACTAACGTACTCATAGTCCATTGTCCCCTTTCCTCCATACGTCCCACCATCCTCCCCCCTAATAAAACTGGTGTCATTAGGCAATGTTAATATTGTCGACGAGTCAATAGGGACTGAAGAATGGGGGAGCGGATGCTCCCATGGCTGCGACACCGTGCGCGCCTCTAAATTTAAAGGGGAAGAAGACTTTTTTCTGGTGAAAAAGGATCCGTCTTGCGTCCCTAGCGAAGGACGCCCATGCAGTATGGAGGAAAGGGGACTATAGATAGGAGTACGTTAGTCACTACGGTGAGTAACATCATTTTTAACTCCTTTCTTTTGACTTATTACTTCTCCAATTTGTTTATTACTTACCATGTCTTTTCTTCACTTACTTTGCTGCAGTACAGTTTTCTTTGGCTGCTCTTACTTTGTTTAAAAGGAAAGTGTTGGTGCTCAGTAGTCTGTCCACCCCATAAGTAAATTTCAGTGGATTGCATTTTCCCACAACATGACACTGAGCAGTGTGGTTCCTGTCAGTTGATTAACCCGAAGGCCATGAGGGGAACGCTTGACAAAACTGAATTTAGGGATACCCCTTTCAAAGGCGCTGGCTAGATCAACTACTAAATCCTCAGTGCGGATTCCGAGGGGCCTACTGCCAAGATAAAGGACAGGGAAGAATGGGTGTTGTAAAAAAGCAAAGAAAAGATTGCACTTATGTAGTGAGTCCCATCACTCTTTCACCTCCTCTCACAAAAAGAAGCGCTTGCATAGGCGTGACTTTAACTCTTCAGAGAAGAGGTGTAAGTCCTACCCATCAAAGGGAGTTCTGAGGCAGGAATAAGAGGAATTTAAGACACAAATGTTTTTTTTTTATATAAATCCATGCTGTCAACCGTGGCGGCAGATTCAGCACCGACCTTGCCCGGTTTGTCCGGCATGAAGGTGGCGAGAAATTTGCCATTCAAGCTCAACCTCCAACAAGCCAAAGGCCTTGTTGGTGCTGATGCTGGTTTTGGTGGAGGCGTCAACAGCACTGATTGGGTTTCCCCCTTTACATCAGTTTTGATGCAGGGCCATGGCTATGTACTAGAGTCTAGAACATGTTTTTATGTCCTTGCGGATGATATTAGGTGAGGAAGGGGACCCTGTCCCCTTTGGGATGGAGCCCTTGACAGGGCAGAGCTGCATCAAGTGACAAGGCTCAAGAGTAAGACTCAGACATAGTGGCATTTTCGGTGTTTATCCAAGAATATTATCAAAAGAAAAAGAGGGTTTCGGGAAATCCTTTTCCCTGACTCTAAGAGGGGTTTCCCAGCCTCAAGAAAACCACGGAATGTCTGTCAGGATTTCTAAAGCAAAACAATTTCTCTGTCCTGTGTCCAAAATCTTAAGCTGACCCTCACACTAAACTGCCTCGTCTGCAGGCTCTGTGTCTCTCGTCTCCTCTCTTACTCTGGCCACCTTCCACCCTCTTCCTATCAGAATGGTTAATCTGGAATCTTCTCTCCTTTCCTCCTCCTCCCAACTCCTCCTACTGGGGGATCTTAACATCCATCTTGATTCACCTGACTCTTCACAAGCTTCCCGCAACTTATGCGACTCGCTCTACCCATTCTACCTTCTGGTCCAACGCACACTGCTGGCCACACTTTGGATGCTCTTATTGCCACAGACATCCCTCTCTCTATCCCTCTCACTATCCCACCCTTATGGACTGATCACTCTCCTCTCCTCTCACTTGAAGCTTTCCTCTCCTTTAGCACTGGCACACCCTGCACTGTCTCCGACTTTCAAGGTCATCCGACTCATGGCAAGTGTCAGTGGCTGCCTTTGCTTCCACCTACTCTCCTTCTCCTACTCTTGTAGCTGACTCCCACCCTGCTACAGCCCTCTCTAACTTTCACCTTTCCATCTCCAATATTCTCGACATCATTGCCCCTGTCACTAGGGTCCGACTGAAGTCTGCCAAAAAGTGGCATTCTTGGTACGACTCTGACCTGGCTGACCTTAGACGCAAGTGCAGGGGATTGGAACAGAAATGGGGAGCTTCTGGCGCACCCTCTGACAAGCTGGCCTGCCGTCTTCTGCAAAGGCAAGATAGACTCTGCATCTGGTCCAAGAAAAGAGTCCATATTCAAGCTTGCATCTCTGCAGCATCCAACAACACCTTTCAAAGTCTGTAAGCAAATGGCCAATCCTACTGCAGCCTCTTCTGCATCCCCCCCAGGCCCTTTGCTCTGCCCTGGCTGCGCACTTCACCACCAAAACACAGGACATCCTGTCTTCTCTCTGCTCTGCACCCACTCGTACACTATCATCTCTTCGGCCCCCCCTCAGCTGCCCCCACCACGCCCCCTCTTCTCTCCTCCCTCTCCCCTTTTACACTTGAGGAGGTCTCTAGACAAGTCCGGTCTTTGAAAGCTTCTTCCAAACAGGTCGACCCGAGCCCCTCCAAAACCATCAAGGACAACATTGTCTCTCTCGCTCCAGCCTTGGCAGACTTCTGCAACCTCTCCTTCGCCACTGGAGTTTTCCCCACTTTTCTCAAGCATTCTCTTTTGCACCCTCTGCTCAAAAAACCCTCTTCCAACCCGACTTTTCAGCAAACTATTGCTTGATCTCCATGTTAGGGAGAATTTTCTGTTTAGGCTGAATTTCCTAACCTAGTGAGTCCCCCAGCAGCTTTGCTGGATTTTTGGGGTTTATTTTCTTCTCCTGCCAAGAGTGAGACTCTTTTTACCCTCACTCTTGGACATGATTTGAGTGTGTTCCTTTGACTCTAGATGTGTTTAATGGGCTAGGGGGGCTTTTACTCCATAGGGCTTCACATGTTTTTGTGATGTGTGTTACACAGCACCCTCAGTGCAGTAACACAGGGGTGTCATAGTGACCCCCCAGTATACTCCATACCCTGGGACTGACTACTGTCTCCCAGGGCATGTAAAGTCACCATTGACTTTACTAGTCTTGAATTCTGAACAGAACCAGTACAAACCATCATATTGTGGATGTATTGGCTGGGGCAATTCGATTGCCCCGGGGTCTGTTAGTCGAGGGGGCACGTCTCCGTCCCCCCTGATCGAGTTTTGGCTGGTGGCAGTGGATGCTACTTTTTATATTCAACCGCAAATATTTCTCTATGGGATTTTCCCATTGTTCGAGGCTACTATCTTTATTTATTTAATTACGATAGCCTCGAACATACCGCCAGTTTATTTAATTATTATTAATTCTCCGGTTGGTATTTTTTGCCAAAACTCTGTTCTAAAATGGCGTTTGTGTTCTCTTCTGTGACTCCAACCCAAGTCGAGCCCTTTGTTCCACTTTTTGGCGGGCTTCTCCACAGAAGCCCTCCAAAGCGGTGCCACTCTGTCTGGGGTAATTAGGAGGGGTGGAGGGGGATTTAGGCACCCTGGACTGAGTTGCCTATGCAACTCAAGTCGCACTCTGTCCTGATTGGCCCAAGTGGTGAGCCGGCCTACTCACCACTTAGCATGTTTGAGTGACAGCTAGGCTGAGTGAATGGGGGTTTTCTGCATAAAAGCAGGGCTTTGGGGACTGGAACTTCAGAAGTCGCCACAGGACCTAAGAATCCAACGAGGGAGAAGCTGAGCCGACCTGCTACGAAGACACCACCGGTGGAGCCCTGCTGAACTGTCTCACCACTTTTCCCAACGACAGAGGAGATCTCCCGTCGGAGAGTCTTCTTCCTTTGACTGGTGGGGATAACCAGTTTCACCGTCTTTTCGCCTTCCCGACGCATCTCGTGGCCGCCTTGCCTGTGCCAAGCACCCCGGCAACCGGAATACCACCTTTTACCACGACCGCGAAATAAAGGGTAATACCTTTAACCAGAAAACTCAGCGGCTGGTTTCTTCCCTGGCAGTGCAACGACCTTCATCTTTCCTCCAAGTCGAGATCTTTTATTCCTCTGGACGACGCCGAGACTTGCACCCACTGCCAGGAACAACTGCCACCGCTGGAGGATCCTTCCCACTTAAGGTACCGTGTTCCGCCTGGCTTCCCTTGCCACCTACAGTACGAAGTAGATTTAGCCCCCGGCTTTCAAACTTAGGTTAGCCTGGGACACCCTGGCTAAACTTTTCTGAGCCTCTCTAAACTCTTTCCGAACTCTCTGCAAGACTTTCAAAGCCTAGTGTAACTGTGATCTTGGGCGCATTTGTGCTCTGCTCTCTTTAAGAGTGGGCCCAGCCTATGGACTTTGGCTCACAAGTGACTTTTGCTCTTCTGCCTTGCTAAAAGTGTTCCTAAATCTTAGAGTGGTGTATCTTCACATATTCTGTCTTTTTCCCCTCCCTTCTTCATGAACTTATTGGAGTGCCATCTATAGTTAAGCGCTCACCTCTGTCTGGAAATAAGTGGTGTTAACTAAGACTTGTCTGATAAGGAACAAGGGTTGTATATATCATAATAGTAACTGTGTTTAGAGTGTTTTACAATAAGAGTGCTGGAGGGTTTCAAACAGTGTGTTTTTAAATAAATAATGATGTACTTTGATACCAAAGCTCTGGTCAGTGTTTGCTTGTGCTATTGTGTATACTTTGCATACTGCCTAACTCTTCTTGAGGGAAGTCTGACTGCTCAGCCACAGCTACCAGGTAAATCTGGGTGGTACAGACTGCTACTAAGTGGGTTTACTGCTAACACCTGTAGTCCTAAATCGTTTGCAGTGTTCCCAAAGGGAACTGCACAGATTTCTGCCTAACACTCCATTACTCAATTCCTGGGCAAACTCCTGGAGAAGTTGGCTATCTCTCAGCTTATCCTCCACACTGAATCTGTTGGTTTTCTCCATGACCATCAGTTTGACTTTAGAGCATCCAGAGGCACGTAAACTGTGCTTCTTAACATCCGTGAAGACCTGCTCGCAAACCTTGACTGTTATTCTCCCTCTGTCCTCATTCGTCTTGATCTCTCCTCTGCTTTCGATACGGTAAGCCACAACATCCTGATTTCCTGTCTCTGTGAGACCCTGGGCATTCTGATCAGGCCCTGGCGTGGCTAGTATCCTTTCTCTGGGACCATCCTTCCCAGGTAGAACTTGGGTACTTTCTCTCCACTATCACTTGTGGTGTCCCCCAGGGATCTAATCTTTCCCCCTGGGTTTTGAATTTCTACATGGCCTTTTTGGCCCACATGATCTCTGTATTCAACTCCAAATTTCAGTGTTATGCGGATGACACACAGCTCTCTTTCAGGCTACCTTCGGCCTCTTCCTCCTCCTCGCTCATACCCGTCTGTCTGTCCACAATTCAGTCCTGGTGTGCTGCCAATGATCTCTGCTTTAATGCCAGTATGACAGAGATTGTCTTCATTTGGACCCCTGCTCCCGCTTTCCTACTTTCACTCTGGCCAGCCACCCTTGGTCCTGTGCCCTCACCCACTAGCGAGGCAGAAAATCTGGGGGTCATCTTCGACTCTACTCTCGCCGTCTCTTCTCACATCTCGGACATGTGCAAAAAGTCCCACTACCAGCTACACCTCCTCACAGGTATTCTACCTTTTCTTACCTTCCCCCAAAGGCCCACTGCCTCCAGAGCCCTGGTTCTCTCAAGACTGGACTATTGCAACTGTCTCGTCCTCAATCTTCCTACTTCTACTCTCCAACCTATCCAGAACAGAACCACAAGACTTATCCTTGGCCTCAGGCTCAGGGATCGCATCTCTCCGGCGCTGAAATCTCTCCACTGGCTCCCTGTGGCTGCAAGGATCACGTTCAAGACCCTCTGGATAGTCCACGAGGCTTTCTGGGGCCGGGGCCCTTACTATCTACAACGCTCTTTTTAAATGCTCTCCTTCAACTCTCTGCGGGTGAACCGTTTTTCCAAACACAGATTGGGGGTAGATCATTATCCACTGCAGGTGCCTCCCTCGGGAACAGCCTACCTTCCTCTCTCTGTCTTTAGCCAGACCTCCTTAATTTCTGGAAACACCTCAAGACCTTCCTCTTTCTCTCTCACTTGCTAACCTCTGTTCTCTTCTCTCCTTCTTTCTCTTCCCCAACCTGCTCATTTCGCTGACTGGTCGCCTGGTGCACCTTCAGAGCCTTACAGGTCTCGGGTTACCCCGCCAGGCCTGCACTTGCCTCCGGGCCTCCGCACTCTGCCTGCACTACTGCACTTGGAATACGTTCCATGAGAGTGTCAACCACTCTGCACTTAACCCTGGCCCCTGCTGAACTGGCTGCACTTGACCCCCTCTCTCACACTTCCTGTCTGTGCACTTGCATGACTTTGAATGTACGAGGCTTAGCAGGTTTGTCTGTCCTCCTCTGTCCCCCCTCCCTAGCTTGGTTGTGCCTAAAATTATTATCCATAAGCGCACTGATGTCCAACCTGTTTTGTCTGTCCTTCTCCCTCCTCCTGAATCCCCCCCACCCCTCCGTCCCCACTCTTTTCACATGCACTCTTATCAGTAGAAATGTCTCTGGCCTAGTATGCTTGTTATTGTTGTTTAGATCCTTCAGAATGTTCAACGCCTAAGAATAACAACTATATCCCATTGCTCCCTTCCCGCCTTGAATCACTTTACTTGTGTATAAGTGCTTTACAAATAATGACAATTACAAAAACTCAATGTAACTTGAAATTGGGAATGTCTCTTGGTTGAACACCAGCTTCCTCCCAAAGTTCCAAATATAAAGTCTCTAAAGTGCAGAAAAGAAATAAAGTTCCACTAGAGAAGGGCCTTCACTTCCCTGAGAGTCTTTCCGGTTATTCAAAGTATCACTTCTCTTACATTCCACAATCCCGAATGGGTTTGTCTCTTCCCTTGAGTTTTCTCCATTTACACAACACTTTACAGTTCTTTCTCTGTACCCCTGATGCCATTTTCTGAAAGGGTTATGGTACTTCCCTTTTGGTCCACAATTAAAAAAGGGGGTGGTTCTTCACCTGTTTTCTCAGCACTTCTGCAGGGTCTCTGCCCTGTTTCTCCAATCCCTGGTTTACCCTCCTGCCAAGGTTTATTTTAGCTGCTTAGGTGCGTGTTCCAGACTTGCTGTATGCCTGGTTTACTCTCCTGACAGGGCTTTTTTGTCTTTTCACTTGATTGCGAGTCCCAGACTCGCTGAGTGCCTGGTTTACTCTCCTGCCGGGGCTTTTGGAGTCCTCAATATTAGAGTGCAAATCCCAGGCTCTCACTCTTCATTAGCATTCACTTGTTTCGGTATACAGGTAATTATATTTTTAATATGTCTGGCCCCCGACCCTTCTCCAACTTTGTTAAAACTTCCAGCTCCCTTGTGTGGGTTTTTGCTCTTTACCAATGGCACGTGGCACCCTCCCTGAAGTGCCCCGGTACCCCAATCTCCTTCTCTGGGCTTACCAGTCTTCTCTGGCAACTTCTGCATCTCTCGCGTCTGTTTCCTCCGCTGTCCGCCTGCTGCGTGGATGCGCACCTCGTTGGCTTCTCGGTTCCCCTCGGGCCTTTTACTTCGCTCAGCAGCTCCAGCTATTGGAGATGGTAGCACGGCAAACACTCTTGTGCCTGACTTCCTCGGATGCCGTCCTATACAGCTTCTTCACTCCACTCTGCAGCACACTTTCCTCCTGTGTCTCAACTAGCATCAGGGGGGCTGACTTTCTCATTCTGTTCAGGTATTCTATATTTGAATGTCCCTGCACCTGGTAACACCTTCCAATGACGTTGGCTTGCCGCAACGAATGATCTTCATCACCCCTTTCCTCTTCCTCATCTGAGTGTTTTAAAAGGGGTGGGGGGTGTACGTAAATCCCAGTACTTGTTGTTTCAGTGTTATTAAAGGGTGAGGGATGTGTATAAGGTCAGTGTTCAGTAAATAGTGGCGATTCTTTATCCACACCACAATTTACCATACAAGAATGCCGGAAAAGTAAATCGTTGTTAGCAAGGTGTGCAGGTCAATCGGCTCACTTCGCCTCCCTGAGGGTTGGCCTCCCACAGATAGCCACCCTCAGGGTCCGGGTCAGAGTCAGGTAGCTTCTGCCTTTCCCTGCCTGCATGTGGGGAGCTTTCACCTGGGGAAGTAGTCACAAGCTCACTATATTAGGCCAACATGCAGGGTTGAACACATCTCCCGATGTAGACATCCAGCGGGTTCCCCATACATGCACAAGAGTGCCCAATATTGCAGGGTGGTTGAGAAGGTAGTCATCACCCATGGCAGCCCAGCCATGCTACAACTTTACGATATACTCAACAAGGGACTGGAATCAGAGAGAGCCTTGCCTTTCAATGTAGCTATAGCTGACCCAAAAGTTCAGCTATGGCAGCAGCCATGTTTGTCGCCAGCTGTCGGTGGCAACCTCACAAAAAAGTACAAGCCAGTGAAAGATGATCTTCACTTCCTCACAGCCATTCTGACTCCCAAGGGACTGGCGACTGTGAATCTGAGGCGACCTTGAGGAAAAGAGAGCATCTTCACCAAGAAGGTTTTTGCTTCTTGAAGTATGGCATTTAAGGCAATAAAAGCTTTTTGTGCTTTTGCCAAGTACTCCCATATTCTGTGGAGGACCAATTTTAAAGTAGCTAACCATTTTGCCACGGGGGAAGACTGGGACCGTTTTCAAGGATGGCAGGGGGGCATATCAAGCTCTCCAGGGCACCCTTTATGCAGCCGACTGTCAAGAGGGGGACGTTGGCTGTTCTTTGGCATGCCTCATACCTTCTGGGATGATCAGGCTTCTCACTTAATGTCCAGTTGAAGCTTCTCAATATGGTTTTCGATGGTGAGCATCTTTTTGGACCAAAAATCGACGATTCTTGGAGATGGCCTTGGACTTCAAGCTAACTGCAAATTTTGGTTCAGCAGCAAACCAAGCAGCCTTTCTCTTTCAGCTGTAGAGGAAGGGGCTTCAGGCATTCTACTCCTTAAGTAGGGAGGATGCAGCCAAGCTGGGGCAAATGTTCAAGCAGAGGTTCCAGTTTATCGGGGCAGTCCTAGACACTGGAGGGGAAGGCCTGCCCCCACCAGCATGGTGAAGATGGTTAAATTATTCCGGAACGCCAGCTGTATTCTGAAATCAGCTTTTCGCCGCCTTTTAGGCCTCATGGCTTACTGCATTTTTCTGGTGCCAGGGGCCAGAGGCCAGGCTCTGGATGTAACCCCTACAGTGGCTTCTCAGGAACCAGTGGTTGCAATATTTGTGCAAGTTAATGTACGTCCTCCGGATTTCAAAGGCAGTTTCTAAACTTTCTTGATGGGCCTGCAAGGTCAACATGATGGCTTGAGAGCCATTTGGGCCTCATGGCCAGAGGTGCAAGTGGGCACGGGCACTTCCCCTAAAGGGCTTGCGTGCTAATGGCAAGCCCTGCAGTTGAGTGGTCACTAGTCCCAAGGGGAGTATCTCTGGCACACCATCGGGGCAGCTGCGAGCAGTCGGGCTACCCCCATGGGCGTAATTTTAGGTGGGCACGGGGGTGTTTGTCCCCCCTAACTTTCATGTCACACTGTTTTGTCCCCATTCTTTTGAATGGGGCACCTTTTCTTCAGAGGTCATGTCCCCCCCCAACATTTTCAGCAAAGTTTCTCCACTGGCTAGCCCTGACTGTTTTTGTGCCGTCCCAAGGGGGGGAAGTATGACCTGATCATGACAGACAACACAGTGACCATGCACTACCTCAACAATCGAAATAGGTGTGCAGTCATTGCGGCTGTGGTCCTGGCTACTGGAGAACAAGATCTCCATCCCTGCAGCCCATCTAGCATGAGATTTCCATCTCTGCAACCCATGTAGCAAGATTGGAACCAGGAAAAGCAGAGTCTCTCACGAGTGGGAGATTTGCCCAGAGGTCATTGCAGAGATCTTCTCCCTGTGCAGCATTCCGTCACTCAACCTGTTTGCGACAAAGGAAAACACAATATGCAGAATGTTATGCTCGAGGGAATTTCCCCCGAGGGGGGCATTGGGAGACGCGTTCTTAGTGAAGTGAGTTTTCAACTTTTACAATGCATTCCTCCCGATACTAGTCAACCCATCGTTTCTCCAATTCTGGGCCTGCCTGATTTTATTTGTCCTGGTTTGGCCGAGGAGGAAGAGTGTTACCCGGACCTTCTGGACTTGCGGTTTCCTGCCTGACCGGCTTCCTCAGAGGCGGGCCATCTTGTCTCGGTCAGAGGGCAGTGTGCTTCACAAGAATACAGGATCTATTAACTTAAATGTGTGGCTCTTGAGAGGTGGAGGTATGGAGATTAGGACATGAATAATGAGTTTTTAGAGGTGTTGCTGGCTGCTTGCAGGCCTTTGAACAAGCCTATTTATGCATGCAGATGGAGAAAGTTTGAGATTTGGTATAAGGACAGAAGGGCAGACCCCTTGTCAAGGACAGCCTCCATGGGTATGGTATTTTTGTTATCCTTGGCTACATTGGGATTCCAAGTGGGCACAGTTAAGGACTATTTAGCTGTTTTGTCCTTATTTAATAGAACACCAAAGCAAGGATCTTTTTTCTCTATATCAGTTGTAGCCCAGTTTTTGTAGGGCTTTGTGAAGAAGTTCCCTCCTATGTAGTTTGTTGTCGCAGCTTGGAATCTGACTCTGGCTCTGTCCTTTTTGATGGTGGTTTCATATTATACTCCATACCTATTAAGTTACTGATGTTGTAAACTGTTTTTTTGGGGGTCCTTACATCTCCTAGACATGGGGTCTCATTTCATACTTTTACAAGACATTACAGTTTGCACCTGGTGTGGGGCCAGGATGCCACTTTTGGCAGGGCGGTGCTGCAATTTTCTGGTGTAGCTTCCATCCCTGCAACTGGTACAGGTACTACTTTGAGAGTCTATCAAGATGAGAAATGTGTGGGAGAATGCAATCCATTGAAGGAGAAATTACCTACCAGTAATGTACTTTCTATGGATTCTTCTCCCACAGATTCATCGCCCTCCCTACCTACCTCTATGGAAGCTGTCAGTGCTCATAGTGATGTATCTGTTTTCTTCATTCTTATTTTGCGGACAAGCGATGATTGAAGAGTTGCCGCTCCTGTACTATTGGCAATCACACTTTCCCAGTTAATTTCATGATCCTCATGAAGAAGAAAAAAAAGTGGAAGATGAATCTAGGTCTTTCCCTCGAATACTGAGCACTGTGAGAAAGGTGGAGAACTGAGGTTTCGGTGCGTAATGCACACCTCATTTTACGATTGCTGACGTCCCCTCCAGAGTCAGAGCAGCGCGTCTGAGGCACTCCACCCCCTTTTGAATTTTTCGGAACAGCTTATGCTGAAGGGATAATCGGTCAAGATGAGGAATCTGTGCAAGAATAATACATGAAAAGATATTGCTATTAAGTAATTTCTCCATTAGTAGCGTATGTTTAGTGATTTACTGAAGTGTGATTTTTTTAAATTTTTTTTTATTAATGAGTTGTTCAAGGCTTAAATATATTATTGTATTAGTATACGTTCTGCCTAACTTGTTACAGTGCTCTGTGTGTGCTTAACTGAACCCTTCAGCGCTCTCACACTCTCCTCCTTACTGGTCAATCACACTACCTTGATAGTTTATCTAGACATTCCTGGCTTCCCTGTGCACCAGGGTGTCCTCTCAGAATCGGTCCACAGGGCTGATGAATAAACATTAATCTCTACAGTGAGTCTGTTACACGTTCACCAAATACTACCACCTCAACACTCTGGCTATTGAGGATGCCCAGTGGTGCATTCTGTCCTTCAAAGCTTTATAATGTAAAAAGATGTTTTTGCACTGTTCTCTCCTCCTAGGAATAGCTTAGGTTGATTGCATTAATTAGAAGAATGTATAACTTCAGTAGCAACTAATTTCTCATGCAGTTTACTATTCCCCATCAACAGGCTCGGAACATTTGGTATATTTACAAAGCAGTTTGCATATATGTAACAAAAAATGCATTCACTTTCGTGATCCATCCATTTAATTTGGCCTCCCCCATTTTGATCACTCCACAATACCTCATGGACAGGTGACATCTGCCAGCATTCTTAGTTGAGACAGACATCAGCACAGATGGTTGCTGGCATGACTAGATGGTGCTGCTACAAAGGTGCATCCACAGAGTATATGTCCTCCCAGGCCAGGCAGGTCTCTGCTGAAGACTCTGGCAGCAACAAAGGCCAAGCCCTGAAAGACCAGGAAATGACCAAGAAGAAACTGGTGAAGGGTGCACCCAAGGTACCTCCTCTGACATGCTGTAAGGGAAAACAGATGTTCTATCCATGATATCCCATACTGTGGCTCTCTTGTTGATGACTGAAGTGACCATATGGCCACTAAGAGCCCTGTTGCTGGGCAGCAGTCTCCTAAACCTTAGCCATTGAAAGCCTAGTCGAAGAAATGCAATCCATCAACGACCTACGATTAATTTGTGGGGCCGCCAATGCCCAAGACATGGATGTCCACCACTCAGTCAAGGAGACACTAGCCAACAAAGATCTAGTCATCCACTCTGTGGGTCAAAAAACACTGTTGCCTGTGACAAAGCCACTTACAATGGAAGCCCCAGCAACTTACAATGGAAGCCCCAGCCACAGCTGTACCAGAAGTCCCGTCCTGGACCTGGTCAAGGGATAGAATGTCAGCAAATGTAACTCTGTGTTAAGATGGATTTTCAGAATCGGCTCTGTGGACAGAATCTAATAGGCCACCCTATTCTGATGAGCAGGGTGTGATGAATCCTACAGATTCCACACTAAACCCCATGCCTAAAGTCTCCTCCGAGTTGGCCAGGGAAAGGAAGATGCCTCCTGATCCTGCCCTTGGCGGTGGTGTACCTTGAAGTAGACAGTGCCCATGGTGGTGAGGAGATCCCGTGGGATGAGACACAGTATTTGTCCTTTAAAAGGGAGGACCTTTTAAAATTGCCAGAACAGGTAATGGCTTATTGTCCACATGATGTATCTGAACCACATGTAAGACATGTGGCTCTGGGCACAAATGCCGTAAAACCTGAACAACCATAAACAGAAAGACCCTTCAAGGTATTTAGAAATATTGCCTTAAATAAACTGTCTTCCTCTCTAACAACAGATTTGAATGGTTTATCCTTAAACAGTTCTAAGGGAAATAAATGTACCCTTAAATCCAAAATGTTATAATAAATAACTGATTTTGTTGTTGGGAACTAAAAGTCCCATAATCCCACAAGCACTGGGACGAGGAAGAGGACTGAGGAGTCATGCTGTAGTATTAGTCAGGCAATTAAGACTAATATCCCACACCTGAGGGAAGCCGAGAGGCTTAAAAGGCCCCCTCAGATGCAGGCAGTTAGAAGAAGCTGGAACTGTGGCTGGAGTCTATGCAGTAGTAGCAGAAGTAGAAAGACAAAGTCACAGTGTTGGCAATCCAGGCAGATGTGGGAGAACCAAAGGGATGCTGGGATTCTGATGCAGCAGATTTCACCTGATGATCATGTGAGGGTCCTGTTCCCACACACTCTGGTATGCAGAGGCTGTGCAGCGGGAGGCATGCAGGAAGGCTGCTTTTCCCCTTGTGAGCCTTATTGCATAGATTACACAGCAGGAAGTGTGTTGGAGACTGAGGCGAGCAGATGTCGTGAAACAGTGGGTCTCCGAAGCGAGCGGGGCTCCTTAATTGCGTGGTCAGACTGGAGACACCTTCAGTGTGGAAGGGTGTGGGTCCCAAGTTGTGCAACACGTGGTGAAAGGAATACAGAAGCCAGTGAGTCAAACTTGACATTCTGATTCCTTGTGCAAGCTCTGCCGGCAACAGTATCCAGCTTAATAATCACTCGCGTAAGAATAGAAGTGAGGCAAAGTTGTTTGTTGAGACTTTAACAATGGAACACTTGAAATGTAGCACTCACGTGTGAGCAGGTATTTTCTCTTTATCTCGCGTGAAGAGCAAACAATACGGAAAGTCTATTATTGGAACTTGGTTAACAAAGACATCAAAACCTTAATTGGGACTGTATTACATACATGGATTTCCTTGTTTCTTTTTGTTGAAAATTGGAACTGAGTTTGCCTTGAATTCTAGGGAAGGGGAGTTCACCCAGGTTACTAAGAGGTTATCAAAAGAGACTATGAATATCATTGTTGATGTTATTTGAAGTGCCATATATTTTGTTGTGTAGTTTGTGTGAGGGCCAGACATCTTGTATTAGTGTTTCCCTTTAGTTTTGATAGGCAGGGAAATCCTCGTCAGAGTGGAGATATTGAGGCATGTGGTAACATTTATAATTTAATAAAATGGCATATTTTGAAAAATCGTAAAAAAGTTGTCCGCCTCGCATTGCTGACCCCCTCCCATGGGACAACACTAATGTCTAGCCAAACTCCATCTGGGTGGTGTGGATGAGCAGCAAAGCTTAGACGTAAGAGGGTGTGCAAGTGGGGAAGGGTTCAGTTATGCATACCCAAAGCACTCTTAATGCAAGTTAGGCATAATGTTTACAAATATAGCTATTTATTTAGGCCTTAGAACCAAGTAACACATTAAAAAATGCATTACAATTATATACACATTCATCTTTGTGTGTTTGGCTAAGAGCACTAATACTTCACTTTTAGATAGTCAGATCTATGTGATCACTGCGTGCCCCGTTTTAATGGATCCAAAAATGTCAAATCCGAAAATGCCATCGCGCAGTGAGCACATGGATCTCTTAACCCCTACCCGTGACCCCTGCTCCCTACTTACCTTTGCCTCCTCCTCCTCTGTACGTTCACTCAAAGCCGATCCGCATCCCTCCCATCCCCCTGCAACGTAAATCTCCTACCCCAAAAGTGGGTAGGAAATTATGTCGCAGGGTCCTTCTTTTTGACTTTTTTTTCCCGCCACTTTATTGTCCACCTGCGTGACGCGACCCCCACTCTCCTTGTTCGGTATTTTGGAATTCGATCTTTTCGACCCATCGTTTTCTGCATTTTTTCAATACTGTTAGATATACATTTCAAGATACTGTAAGTGTTGGCAAGCACCATATAAAACCATGGAATTAAAGTTCTATACTTAAAAAAAGGTCCTTCCCTAAATAGAAAAGCAGGGCCAATTGCCATTAAAGTCACGGGTCACAATAAGTATTTTCAGGAGGCTTGGAGTCTATTTTAGGAAGTTGAGCAAGTGTTGGCTTAATCCAAAAAGTATTTTGTAAATCTCTCAAAGTTAAATTAAAGAAAAAGCAAGGTTTTGAGCAGACCTTCCCCCAATCCAACCACTTCAGGTGAGATCTATGGGAGGATACCTGGCCAGAGCACCACTGATTAAGGCTAGGTAAGGGAGAGATGGGGCTAGGACCCCATGGAGATGGGGGTTGGCAAAACAGGCAGGTTTACCTCACCCCCTGTACTCCGATTCACTCAGTGAACCTGCAGCAGTTCATGAAATTGCTGGGTCTTCTGGATTTATGCGTTGGCTCTGTTGTTGGAAGTCCAGAGTCCTCTTGTACAAAGGTCACTTCAGGCATCTGGTTTTGGGTCAAGCAAGTTTGCGGTTCCTGACTCTGTTGGAGCGGTGCTGGACACACAGACTACTGGACCACTACTCTGTTAACAAACTCTGAGGACTCCCAGGACGTGATGCATGCAGCAAATAATGATGGCCACTTGAAGAAAATGGCAGAAGGAAACCCCAGTGGCAGAGACAAATAAACTGGTCCTGTAGGTCCCCTCTTCATGGTGGAGAGCTGCAACTTCAAGGAAATGCTTCTTGTTCCATAAGATGAGGATCTTTAAGTCCCAAGGTTTAACTCGGAACGGCAACTGGTGCAGCCAAGTAGCCTAGGATGACGTCTGGCTAGCCCACAGGAGTATTCCAGGACTCTTTTGAGCGCTTCCAATGGCTATATGTTTGAACAAAGGCCTGGACTGGTTGGTCCCATGTGTCGAAGCACAGATGACTGTGTCCCCAGGAGATATGCAGTAAGACATGCCTCTGCCGGGCAAATGAAAGTGCTGCTGGCGAGCTTCAAATGACGAGGTCCAGGTCTTCAGCGGGCTGGACTGCTCTCCTTCGTACGGTTCTTGGTTCCAGCGATGATCTGATCTGAAGAAAGGTTGCAGGTGTCCCCTCTTATCCATAATCCGGCCTGAGTGCCCCCAGCCCACCAATGGCAAGGAGCTGCACCATTCAAACTTTATAGTGGCTGCCCAATCATGGACAGCCTCTGGCCACTACATCTGCCCATCTACAGGCACACTCTGGCACGAATCTGGACTGGGTGCAGACAGACCCATCCCCCACATCTGGCCAAATACACACAGACCGCCCCTTTTCCTGTAAAAACCGGACCTTTGCCCAGTAAAGGGCTTATCCTATATTGTAAATCTGCCTACTCAAGGGCAGGAAGAAGGCCAAACTACAAGATGTCTAAAGGACGGATGAAAATCTCATGGTACGGCCATTTTAGTACAGCCATGGTACTCCAAATGGCATTAATTGGTAAAATGTAAAAGTTCATGAGACTTTAAAAAAAGAGCACTATAAAAGTATCACCAGCTAGTCGGGACACATCATGCAAGTAACCACTAAGTTACCAAAAATAGAGTGATAGAGACAGTGTCCGCACTTCACAGAAGGTGTGATGTGTGCTGATTTAAACACATGGGGAATTGTACGGTGGAGAACAGTTTTTCTGCACTGATAGCTGTAGGGACTGATCAGCACCCTCAGAACATATGAGCTCAGCAATGTAAGTGAAAAAGGCTTCACTTGCCTCCAAAAGTTAGGAAAGGATCAACACAATAGTAAAAGGTAGGGTATCCCATTGAGGTCTATAGAGGGAAAGCAGAAAAAAGAAGAATCTTTCCTATCACTCTGCCTTTGTCTGTTTATCAGTTTATGAACCCTCCACAGTTGCCCCAGCATTCACATAGGTGTCCACAGCATGGCATCTTGCCTCTGAGTCCATATCAGTCTCCTGCCCTCTAAACAACTGTGAGGAGCTTCCAGAAGACAATCTAGAGAACTAAACTGACTCAAATGGTGGGCCTGGAAGGCAGGATTTCAGTTGATGACTAGAATATTAAAGACATCTATGTGGCAACCCCATTACCCCTGATGCAACCTTCTCTGCCTAACAAATTCCACAAGCCAGTTACCTATTGCTGGACATTTTCTTAATTCTGAGGACTTTGGTTCCTGTAGTACACGGCAGAGGGCCAGTTGTGCCATTCGTGTCCTGTAGGGATTTCTAGCAATTACCAATATAAACCACAAGTTTAAATTAGTAACTCTTTATCCAACCCAAAACTATATTTTGAGGGCAAACGCCTATAGGTACTAGGAGGATGTTTCCAGAAATAATAGGGAAAGTAGTATCCAGGATGTGGTAACTTATATTGAGATTCTCTAGATGCTTCAAGCACATCAGGGTGATGCAGTGATTTAACATAAAATGTTTTGAAACCAGTCTTCGAAGTCTCTGTCTCTTCAGGGATGCCCTATGTAATAGCAAAAGTTCCAAACAATGGGCAGTAAAGTTAAAACCTAGTCTTTAGAAGTCTTTTAACTTTCAAGCCGATCCTTAACTAAAACATGGAGTTCTCCATGTTTGGCCAACAAAGTTTGTTCATAAACGTGTGCTTTCACAACCCGTCCCTATTTTAAAAAATGTATCAAATGCTTCCTGGGTAGGTTGCCTCCTGGATTTACTCATGGTTCTACCTTCTGCAGAATTTCTGTGCAATACAAATTCATGAGGCCTCCCCACTGCCTCTTGTTCCTGTAGCACATCCACCTTCTTGGGTCCCTCCACAACCTCTGATTTGCTTAGACTACTACCAAGTCTAACCATGACCTTGGTTCCTCTAGGGTTTCTCTTTGGTCTGTCCACACTTTTGCTTGCTCTTTGGTTACTCTCTGGTTTCTCTAAAACATGG
This sequence comes from Ambystoma mexicanum, assembly GCF_040938575.1. Taxonomy (NCBI): domain Eukaryota; kingdom Metazoa; phylum Chordata; class Amphibia; order Caudata; family Ambystomatidae; genus Ambystoma; species Ambystoma mexicanum. The sequence continues at coordinate 997,447,966 of NC_090936.1, forward strand.
GTTTCTCTGAGGTCTCTCCATGACATGGGTTTCTCTCGGGTCTCTCCATGGCCTGGGTGTCCTCCACACAACACTCTTGACAGTAATTAGTATTCCCCACTTCCCATTCAGGGTTCTTTTCAGACCAACTATATTCTCACCCTCTCCAGGGGTGGGTCTTCCCTAGGTTCTTCAAGGAAGCCTCTCGCCTTCAAGTATTCCTGTCTCAAGGTTTGTAAGTGGGTCCTTTCCCTAGGTCCTTTCCTCAACACATCACCAGTGCTTCTGGTTCATGCGCTGCAACTGTTGTACGGCTGATGAAACTTGAACTATTTCTCTCCACATAGTGGTCTCCCCATTCAGTGAACTTCTGTGGCTCTCTTCTCCTTCATTCTGAAAGCGTGCTAGCATAGAATGGGGAGGCTTAACAACACAACTCCAATTGCTCCAATCTAGGAATATAAAGTTGACCTAGTTTCATGATTTCCAAAATAAACTACAGGGAATTTGGTTCTCCCTGTTCAAGACTGGCTCTTCCAAGGCATTCTGGGACTTGAATTTCCAGGTAAACTTCCCATGAAAAGACCTTTTCAAGTAATGAAATATAGCCTCTCTGAGGGGAGGACGAGTCAGGGAATCCCACTACTTCCAGCCTCTTGGAAGCACATTGGGTAGCAGCCGGACCAACCCTGTGCCGATGGAAACTTGACACCCCCCGCCACCCTCATATGAGTGGATGGGAACCTTTGTCATCTCCCCAGAGTCCTCTATACCATTTTCAAACCTATACCTGCTACCACATCCCAAACCTCTGGTGGTGTCACATCTGAGTACTGATAAACTCCACCCTACTGAGCACTGGAGTTTCTGTAGGCTTTCCCTGGAGCGTTTAAGACCTTAGCCCCCTACACATGCTTTGATCAAGCCTCTTCCGGAGTTCGAGCATGTGTTCTCCATAGTAGGAGACTTGCTAGGCAGAGACTAGAACAACATTGACATTGAAATTCCAGTGGATGATCCAGGTGGCACCTCATTTATATGCTTGTCCTGTACTGATCAGTTTTACTACATAATACTGCCCACAGGACATACTCTGAAGGACTTGCCTCCTAGGGGCCGTCCATGGCACTGTGGTAATATTTTGCCAAGTTGTTCTCCCCAACCCTCAAGGAAGAGAAGATACATTGTTTCCTCCGATAGGCAGGAGAAAGAAAAAGACAGTAATGGCCACCCCCATTCATGAACATTTGGGAAGATGCATGTTCACGCCATTGTCTAAAAGGACATAGATCAGGGGGATGGATCACCAATGTGAATGCAGTTTTTTGTTATGCATATGTAAAACTATTTTGTAAATGTACAGAGGATTTCTAGTCTACAGACAGGGAAAAGTATTCAGCTGCATGTAGGTATCAACTTTGTTTTACCTTCAGTAATGTTCCTTCTTATGAATTTGGTATTCCGCTCCACGATACCTAATCAACCCTAACAAACACCACTTAAATTGCTTGCATGTTGTTGATAGTTATGTGACAGTTCTACCATTCCTTTACATCCGCAAATGTGGCAAACAAATGTTAGAGTGGAGGTAAAAGGGCACCCTCAACTCTGTTTGTTTATACTATCAAATGGCAGTGTGACATCCACAAAGAGTCAAGGCACCCCAATGAGGGTCAACATTCTTTATTCACAACAGAAAGGAGATCTCCTCCAAATCTTCAGTGTCTCTAGGTTTGTCAAAGTCTTTGCCTCCTGGTCTAATAACATGATTTTGGGGTATAACTCTCTGTATCGAGTCTCTTTCTGGCATTGTTCCCATATGGGTCTGCCTGATGTTATTGGGAGAGTACAACCTCCAGTACCTGTAACAGTTTCTGCATGTCAGCCACAAGGTGTAACAGTAGCTGTAGCTTTACATTCATGGAAAGTGAAAGCCACCCTGGCCTTCTGGCTCCAGGTTCCACAGGGGAGCTTCCATGGGTCTTGTCACCTCCCTTCCCTGTGGTCCTAATGTCTACCCTACGGTTCTGCTTCTCTCCCTTCAGGCCCTTACCCGTCTGCCTAGGGCAATACACACCCTCTTATACCTTTCTCCTCAGACTAGTTTTAACCTTTGTAGTCTTCTTCCCCTGCTGCATCCAGATTATTCTTTCTGGCCACCACCTGATCTTCTTTTTGCCTTTTCTGTTCTCCTTGCATCCTTTTCTGTTATTTTCCTTCCAACCGTTGTGGTTTCCCTTTCACCGCCTTTGCTGTTCTCCTTTGACCCTCTTCTATTGATCTCTCTTCTCCCCCTCTTGCCTCAGTCTCCTCCATTACTTACCCTCGTTCCTCACTCTTTTCCTCCTCGTAGCTTCCGCCCCCAACACCAACCTGCTCCAAACTCTGTTCCTCTCCTGCTCCGACCACCCCCACACTGCCCCCTTTCTGGTAGTCCCTTTTATCCCTGGTTTGCCCATACCTTGGTGTCATGCTTGGGCTCAGGATTTCCACATCTGCCTTATTTATTTGGTTCTAGCATTGGTCCGATTTAAAAAGCTATTTCGGCTCAGCTGTTAAGAGCTGTTAGTAAAATGCACAGAGGCTGGACCACAGCTTGAAAAAATATCTGCCATCTTGGGGCATATGTGGTTGGGCGCTGCTTTTAGTTAACTGAAGTAGTTAGCTATTTTTCTCTGTTATTGGCGCAAAGTATACATAGCAATGCTTGACCTAACATAATACTTTCCTTCTGTCTTATTCTGTTTCTCCTTGAAGTGTTGTATACGTGTAGAAATGTAAAACCAATACAAATATATTTAAAAGTAAAATTGGGAGCCCAACCAATGTCTGAACTCCTAAAGTGGTAATCGCTTGTGAAGCATAGTCATTTTCCATCGCTCTTCACAAGGTTTGTTGGTTGTGAGCAGAGCCACTGTATGTTTGCGACTCCCTTGTTCTTGGATGTTATGCAGGGTCTTATCCCTTAGGGTGGGGTATTCTTGGGTTTTCTGCTTTACAGTTTTTTTCTCTTAAAGGGCTAGGAGCAGTGAATGTACAGGTGTTATGGTGACTGTCCCATGCCTGCTGGAGGGGAGTTAAAGGGAGGGTGGCCATGCAGAGCATCCCCATACTGCCCCATCATTCACTGGCTGAGGGAGGCAGCCGTTGCCCTGAATAACTCCACTTGAAGCCCCCAAAACAAGGCATGGATCTGCATCAGTGCTTAGGATGTTACTTCTAGCAAGGAGGTTGTAAATGTGATAGTAACGAATTTGGCTATGGGGTGAAATGACATCACCTAGTGGCAGTGAGAAATATTTCTGCACCTGGATGATAAATCAAAGACGTGTAATCAGTGGGAAGAATATAATTTCTGATGCTTGTCAATCTGATTAGAATCACATGCTGTGCATATAGTCCGACATCTAGTGGTAATTGCAGAGTATTGCGTCTTTTTTCAAAGATCGAAAGGGACGTCGACATGGGAGTGACTGTAACACTATCCCTAATGTGACGTGTAGTGTACCCAAAATCTCTCAAGCGTCGAGGTCCCGCCAGATTGTTTTTTTCTGCCAACCTAGTTGGTCTCTTATGCGGAGCCCAAAAGAGTTTATATTGCTATATCTATTCCCACATCAACTTCGACCACCATCTCGACGGCTGTATCCTGGGTTTCCTGCTGCCGACGCCTACATCTACGACTGCTGACCATGTGGCCTTAGCCCTCAGGCCTGGCCTTTACAGTAGGGAGAGTGTGGCCCTTTTTTCTTCTCTCTGAGAATGCATTTCTTTCACCCCTCTCTTTCTCTTATCGGTCTGGCTGTCGCTAACCTCTGCTATGGAGAGGACTCCTTTTAAGTTCTGTCTGTCTTTTAATGGCAAATTTCCCTGGGAAGACATCCAGAGCCAATGCAACAAGTGTCTTGCTCGTAACCACGACGAGCGCTTGTGTAAGGCCTGTAAACTCTTTCGGCCTAAGATCCTGAAAGACGGGCGGACCAAGCAGTGGGCGGCCTATGCTATGCAGGCTGAAAACCTTTCCCCCGCCGGCTCTTCGAAAGAAGAATACGTTGGCAGCCATGGCTCTGATTCGGAAGTCATTGACCTTTCTGCAGAGCCTATGCACTCCCATGTGCCCATCCCTGATAAGCAAGCCGTCGGCACTGTTATGGTGAAGTCACACCCCGACGACAAGGGGACCCACGCACCACGTGTAGTTAAGCACACTATCCATAAGGCCTCTTTGACGGGGTCGTCAAAGAAGAACTCAATGCCCTTAGGCCCACCTCGCCGTTCGGCGCCCTCCATGCGAATGGGAATAAAACTTCCTCTGGAACGGGCGGTTCGCTTAAACCACCCCACTGCCGCTCCAAAGGCGCTTGAACGCAAAATGACTATGTGGTGTCGCCGACCGCAGCAGCGTCTACAGGCGTGCTGAATCACTCTATACAGTCAATGGGGCTTCTGAAGCTTTGCGAGAATCTTTCGGTTACCGTTTTGGCAGCTGGAGACTCCAGTGAGACCCCCTCTCCCCGAGAGGACTATTCGAATGGAGTGTGTCCTCCAACATATTCCTCATCTAATGATGATTATCTCTCCAGCTGCTTTGGATTTATTTTCCAACAGGGGAGATGTGTGCCGTCTCGTCGATGTCTCTCGAAGGCCCCCGTTCGACTGTCAACATCATCATCAGTATAAGTAGCGCACACAGCGCCCGTTGGCTTCAGTTCTGTTTTTCCGAGCTAATTCTTCGAGAGAATTACAGCACGCTTCGGTTCTTCAAGTGAACTTCGATAGTTATTTCCATTTTCAAAAATGTCTTCCCCTTCGGCTCCAACAACGCCTAAGACGGGCTTCAAGAAGGGACAAGACTGTATCGAAGATGTCGATCACCAGACTGATGAGTCGAGGGCTTCTTCTTGATGTAAAAAATCAAAACAGTATTGATCGAGTCAATCATGCCAATCTTAGTCTTCGAAGAAGGACAAGAAACGGCATCATAGGTCACCTTCGACCTCCAATGGCTGCGGTAATCAAGTGTCCAACTAGATCGGACTCCCTAGCAAAGAGGGATGCGTTTAGTAATGAAATGCTCAAAATCTTCGAGAATGCGACCTCGAGCCCCCCGCCCACCCCTCGAAGGACAAGCAGAAAGCCCATACCCTGTCGATCTGCAAAAGGGCGACAAAGGGAAGTCGAAAACAAAATCTTCGAAACTGGGCCTTAAACCGGCTCTGGGAGAAAAATCTCGATCTGATGAGAAATCGTTTAGGGCTTCAACGAGTCAGGATCCCAGCCCTCGAGGGTTCTGTCGACGAAACATATGTCGACAACGTTGATGCCTTTGCTGACACTGTCGGCATCAGAGCCGTCGTCACCAGTACCGAAGTCGACGCCGACTAAGGAAATCCCGACTTTGAAGTCATTGTCGACGATTACTTCAAAATTGTCAAAGTCGATGGTAGTCCAGGAAAAGATTTTCAAACTTTTGCCTAAAAGAGAGTTTTTAAAGTCTTTATCAGCCATCAATGAAGGTGAACAACCTTCAGATGATAACACATCATTTGGGTTACAATTTGGCACCCCCAATGTGCCAGATGAACTGATCTCTGATGAGTCTAGATTTAAGGACTTACATGACAACCTTCAGTGAGCCAGTGGGTTAGATACCTATCCCAAGTTAGAATTTGGCAAGCCAGATCCTACTGAACATACTGACTCCTCGTATAGGAGACTAATGAGTAAGGTTATAGAGTTTTTAGGCTGGAGCAGGCATACTCCTTATTTTGAGCAGCATGACATAACAGACATCTTGGACCAGGGTCCCAGAAAGATCAAATGTTTCCATTCCACACTGCATTACAAAAAATGGACTCCGCAAATTGGGAAACACCAGAAACTGCAGCTGCACTGAATATAAATGTTGCTAAAAAATACAGACCATCCAGCAGCGACCCAGAGTATCTGACTAAGCACCCAACACCAGAAAGATTGGTGGTTCCGGCTGCTACATCTACCAAGCAGTCAGCATACCCATCAATCCCTCCTGATAAGGATGATAAGAGAGTCGATGCCTGGGCGAGAAAGGTATTTACTACTGGGAGTATGGCATTAAAATCAACTAATGTAACTTGTACTGTGTCAAGGTTTACGTTTACCCTGTTGGATTGGTGGCTGACCCACATCCCAGAAGGAGAGGAAAGAGACTGCTTCCTGGCAATCATCAAGGATGGTAAGTAGGCAATGGGTGAATGTCTCCAGTCAGGTCTGGATACTGCAGACAGCATCAGCGGGTCCATGGTGGCTAGCACTGTGTTAGGCTGATTTGCGTGGTGGAGGAAGTCTGGGTTTGCCCAGAGGTGCATGCTAGACTACTCGGCATGCCCTTTGACGGCTCAAGGCTGTTTGCCAGCAAGGCAGATGAGAGTTTGGAAAAACTTCAGAGCTCAAAGGCGGCGGCTTAATCCCTTAGCGCTGCCATTAGACAGCCTCAGCATCCCTACTCTGGCTCATCTTCCTGGGGGGGCAAGTCCTTTCGATTCTACTCCTCAATTGGAAGAGGACAAGCCTGTCAAAGAGGTCAGAGAAGATTCCCTTGTGGTGGACGAGGGAGATGTGCTAAGCCAACCCAAGTGGCGGCAGTTTTACCATCAGCCGCCGATTCAGCCGCCTAAAAACCACTCTGAGGCCTTGGCTCACAAGAACCCGGTGGGAGGCAGACTTACTCAGCATCTGAACGAGTGGCGAGGCATTACTTCAGATGCTTGGCCACTGGAAACATGTAGCCCAAGGTTACTGCCTTCCTTTCCAAAAAAGGTATCGGGATCATCCACCGGGGAACAACTCTTTCAAAATTCCAGATCCGCTCCTTATGCCGGAACCTTTGACCCTGCCAGAGAAAGATGCAATAGAACGTGTACCTGTAGCGAAAAGGAACAAAGGTTGGTATTCCCCATACTTTCTGATTCCCAAAAAGGACGGAGGATTGAGACCCATCTTGGATTGAGAAACTTGAGCAGTTTCCTCAGGAAGGACAAGTTCAAGATAGTTACCCTTTCCCAAATCCTTCAGGTACTCAAACTCCATGGCTGGATGGTATTATTGGACCTTCAGGATGCTTACTTTCATGTGCCTATCCATCCTAAGCACAGCAAGTACCTGAGGTTCGCGGTTCTCATCATCAGTTCAGGCTGACCTCCGCCCGAGGGTTTTCACCAAGTTGATGGTGGTGGTGGTAGCGAGTCTCAGAAGAGGGGGGCGGGATTCACGTCTACCCCTACCTAGACTATTGGCTGATCAGGGCTTGTTCACCCGGACAAGTCTGGGAACATCTCAGCGTAACCTGTCATTCTCTACACAGACCCGGCTTCTCCCTCAATTACAAGAAGTACCACATGATACCATCTCAAAGACTCCAATTTATTGGAGCAGTCCTGGATGCTTCTTCAGGGAAAGCCTTGCCACCCGAGGTGAGAGCTCAAAACATTCTGCAGATGGTTACCAAATTCAGGAATGCCCAGCATCTTCCGGCCTTCGATTTATTTTGATGTTACTCGGTCTCATGGCATCCTGCATTTTCCTGGTGCCAGAGGCTCGCCTGAAAATGAGATCCCTCCAATGGGCTTTCAAGACTCAATGGTCCCAGTTTTCAGGCAGAATGTCAGACCACCTGAAATTTCCAAGCAGAGTCTCTCGGGACCTTCTATGGTGGGCCATCAAGGACAACATTCTCAAGGGACAATCTTTTTGGCAGTCATGGCCGGAGACGACGGTAGTGACGGACGCCTCATTCACGGGCTGGGGAGCCCACACCAACGATCTAACAATCACTGGTCGTTGGTCTCCATCGGAGTACAAACTACATATCAACCTTTTGGAGCTGAGGGCCATCAAACTAGCACTGAAGGCCTTTCTGCCCTCTTTACAGGGAAAGAATGTCCTGATGATGACAGACAACACAGTGGCCATTTACTACCTCAAAAGGAGAGGAGGCGTAGGGTCACTACCACTGTGCAGAGAGGCAATGCAGCTCTGGTTCTGGGCAATTCAAGAAGGAATCTACCTATCAGCAGTTCACCTAGCCAGAGAGGAGAACACTGCGGTGGGTGGACACTCTGAGCACGCTGAGCACAGTCTTCCACACGTGGGAACTAGCTCAGGAAGTCCTTCAAGAGATCACCCTTTGGGGAACCCCTCAAGTGACAACTGGAAGTGCGAACTGTTTTGCTCCAGGGAATTTCCTCTGAGAGGAGCTCTAGGGGACATTTTTTTGGTGGACTGGGAATTTAAACTCCTGTACGCATTTCCTCCAGTCCCTGTCATTTCTCGCGTGATCAGGAGGTTGAGAAAGTTTGGGAAATCCATGATCCTAATTGCTCTGGATTGTAGGACGTGGTACCCGGACCTTCTGGACATGTCCATCTGACCTCCAGTGCGTCATCCACAAAGAGAGGATCTTCTCTCACAAAAGCAAGGTCGGGTTCTCCATCCAGAGGTCAAGATACTCTGCCTACACGCATGGTTTCTGAGATACAAGGATTGGGATCTCCCGGAAGACGTAATGGAGATTTTGCTTTTGTCCACAAGGCCAGCGACATCATTTTTGTACCGCTGTTATTGGAACAAGTTCAGCAGCTGGGGCAGGGATAGGAATGTGTATCCCTTTCTATGTGACACACTTATGGTGCTTTCCTTTTTGTTACTTTTGGCAAATCTTGGGCTCCAGATTGGAACAATTAAAGGTTACTTGGTGGCGCGATCTATTTTCAAGTGCTCTTCAGAGGAGGATTCATATATTAAGATCCCTCTGATTATTCAATTTCTAACAGGCCTTACTAATGTATTACAACCAGTTCCATTCAAAGTCACTGTATGGGATCTCAATCTGGTGTTAAGATGTTTAAAATGCATTCATTTTGAGCCGTTACACTCATGCCCATTAAGTCTTTTAACATTCAAAATGTTTTTGCTTATTGCAATAACATCAGCCCTAAGGGTATGCGAGTTGCAGGCTCTTTCCTGTAAACCTCCACATACAGTTTTCTGTAAAGACAAGATTCTTCTCAAGGTGAAACCTTCTTTCTTACCCAAGGTAGTCTCCGACTTACACTTGTCGCAAAAAATCACTTTATCAACTTTCTATCCACCTCCCCATCCAGGAAAGGAGGAGGAAAGATTACATAGACTGGACCCAAAAAGGGCTCTCAGTTTTTACATATCTAGAATGGCAAAATTTCACCAAAATGACCAATTATTCATTGGCTATACTGGCCCCAAATTTGGTTTAGCTATTACAAAACAAACCATATCCAGATGGATCATCCTGGCTATTGGTGAATGTTACAGATTAGCGGGCAAGAACCCGCCGCAGGGCCTAAGAGCACATTTCACAAGGGGCATGGCAATCTCTGCTGCTCTTCAAAGAGGGGTCGCAATCAAAGACATTTGTTCAGCGGCCAGTTGGTCATCTGTTCATACTTTTGTGAGACATTACTGTCTGGATTCATCTTCCAGTCAGGGAGGACAATTTGCAAAAGCGGTCCTTCATTCGGTCCATGATTAGAATAAAATTTAATTTGTACTCCCACCACCAAATTATTACTGCTTTGGGAGTCTATCATAAGATGAGGAATAGGTGGAAGGACACAATCCATTTGAAGAACAAGTTAATTACCCCTGGTGACGTTCTTTCGATTGGATATTCCGCCCACGTATTCCTCATTGCCTACCCCACCGTACAATTTACATGTTCTTACACTTTACGCTTTCTTGGGGCCTACGGTCTATTGTACACCTGGTAATCCCTCTTCCAGGGGGCGGACAGAACTGAAGCCAGTAGGCGCTGCGTGCGCTACTTAAACTGATGATGATGTTGACAGTCGAACGGAGACCCTCGAGGCACTTCGACTTGATGAGACGGGACACAGCGCCCCTGTCGTAAGGGTTCCCCCCCTTCTAGGCAGCCCTTCCCCACCCCCTGACCCTTCAGCTTCCTCAGAATGGACCAGGAAGAGGTTTGGAAAGTGTATGGCTAAAATGGCGGAGTTAATCAACTTTTCAGACTAGTATGACAGTGCCTTGAAGAGACATAGGGAAGTGCACCGATGCCCCATCCCCTCTAAATTTCAGAAAATTCCCTCTGCGGTGCCCAGTTTCCCTCTTTGGAGGAACCACAGGAACACAACGATAATATCTTTGGGGACAACCCCTGAGGACCCTCCCCAGAATGTTTCTTACAAAGGTTTTAGCCTGTATGACCAAGACCCGGTCTATCAAGACCCAGACTTGGATAAGGTTTAGGTCCAGGGCTCGTGGCGCACACTGCCACATAACACTGACCCCAACGTCATCTGTCTGGATCCCCTACTACTCCTCTGCAGAGAGAATCGTCGCCAGTTGATGACAAGCTGCTGTTTAACTCCCTCTTAAAAAGAGCAGCCGACCATTTTAAAATTACTCCGCACAAAGAAGACCCTGAATCGAACTTCGTGGAGGACATCCTCAAGGAAAAGACTCCGGTTAGCCAAGCCATTCCCTTATTAAATTCGATTAAAAGATGCCTGGCACCTTCCTTACTGTCCCCTTCCCTTACACGAGCAGTAAATCTGTGTGGAAAAATTGTTTCGCCTAGCCCCCTCCGATCCCCCTCTACATTAGGGGTCACATCACACCAGACTCCTTACAACTACTACACGTGCACTAAACCTGCATCTGGGCCACTCTCAGCGACCTCGGTCAGGGCCCAGCCACTCTCCACTTGCACTGCCTCCCTGGCTCCCCCTGCACTGTGGGACTGTCACTTTATCCCTACAGCCCCCCTCCCAGCACTTGCTCTGCACTTACCTCGCACTTGCCACCAGCTGGCCCTTTTATTTATTATTTATTATTTATTATTTTTTTTTACGCTACTTACCTTGTACTGCACTTCCCCCCCCCCCCACCTCCCCCCCCCAGCACTTTCTCCTTTTCCCCTTACCTCTGCACTTGCGCACTCTGAATGACACCTGGCCTAGTAGGATCGTGTCTGTCTTCCCCTTGTTTCCCTCCCTCCCTGCCTCGTCGCGCCTTGAAACACTTGTGTATAGGTGCGTTACAAATACCATATCATATCATATCATATCAGGGGTACCAATGTCCTCGGCAGAATCCCCTCCAGACAAATTTTGTCAATAACATTACACCCTTGGTAAGCACGTCACCGCCTCTGCAGCCAGATTACCAACAGCACCACACTCTCTGTGAGCTACAGTGATGTTCAGTGGGCCCTAGTACAGGATGGTCTTCAGGAAGTTCCAAAGGCTACCCGATCACGCCTGCTGGAGGTTGTGGCTGAAGGCAGACAAGTGACCCAGAATATCCTGAAAAACATTCTAGCCTCGGCCAGGACCTCTGTATGCACCCATGGCCAGGGAACCCTACTCAAGCAGCATGCCTAGTTGAAGAACTCCGGGCTCAAACCCGGAACACAAGCCTCCTTAATTAACAAGCCTGTAGAGGAATCCAACCTATACGGGAAGGCACCTGACGATGCCGTAGAAACAGCAAACAAATCAGCGCAAGACTTTAAAGTTACTTAGCCAGGTTACGGCTAAACCCTTTCACCCGCGCAGCGACCCTAACGCCCGCCGGTCCTTTCCTGGCCAGCGCTTCTCCCGCTCGCCCCAAGGTCAGTATTGCTCGGTGGTGCCCCCTGGTCCTCTGCAAGGGCAGAGGTAGAAACTCTGCTCCCAGAGGCTCCCTGGCCTCCACCTCCAAGTGACTCGCTGGTATGGGTCCCCTCCCACGCTTTCCTGGTCGGGGGCCGCCTGTCTTCATTTGTCCACACCTGGGAGGGGATCAGTTCAGATCAATTGGTACTAAAGACCGTTGCCCACGGGTACTGTATTGAGTTTCTCAGACCACCTCGCTACCTCCCACCAAGAAGCAGACGCCTGTCGCCAGAACACCTACGTATCCTGCTGGAAGAAGTTCAGGTCCTGCTGGAAAAGGGCGCCATCAAAGTCGTCCCCCTTTTCCAGGTAAATAAGTGTATTTATTCAGTGTACTTCCTTGTACCCAAAAAAGGATCTCACCCTGCACCCTGTTTTAGACCTGTGCCCTGCGAACAAATATGTAAAATCTCAAAAGTTCAGGATGGCAACCCTTCAGGAAGTAATCCCACTGCTGCAGCATTGGGATTACATGGTCACATTGGACATGAAAGATGCATACTTTAATATTTCAATGTTGCGGGACACAGAAAGTACCTCAGGTTCATGATAGAGGACACCCACTATCAATTCAAGGTTCTCCCCTTTGGCATCGCCTCAGCCCCAAGGGTGTTCACAAAGGTAGTGGCGGATCACCTGCGCAGGCAGTCCGTCCCAGTATATCCCTACCTCGTCGACTGGCTCATAACAAGGGATTCTTACGGAACATGCCAAATACCCAGAAGATGGTGGATCTCCTCTTCAGCCTAGGATTCTCTATCAAAGAAAAGAAATCCAGCCTGACCACCAATTAGGTCAAACAGTTTCTGGGGGCTCTGATTCAAACAGTAGACGGGCTAGTCTTCCCCGCCAACAAGAGGGTCCAAAACATGCTGTTCCAGATCCCTCACCATGTAGCCAGTCACCAGGTGACAATACGCAAAGACATGCCACTTCTGGGGATGATGGCTTCCTGCGTCTTCCTAGTTACTCGCAATCGTCTCATATGATACGATATGGCATTTGTAACGCGCCTATACACAAGTGTTTCAAGGCGCAATGAGGCAAGGAAGGAGGAAGGGAGGACAGAACCAACGTTCTTACTAGGCCAAGTGACATTGAGATTGCAAGTGCAGCAGAGAGTGGAGGGGAAAAGTGCCAGTGGAAAGGGGAGGGGGCTGCGCTGTGCATGGTATCAAGATCAGAGGGTAGCCAGGTGACCAGTGCAGTATCAGCAGGGGAGCAGAAGAGAGAAGGCAGAAGCAAAGAGCAAGGTCTTGAGGTGCTTCTGGAAGCAGAGATGGTTCTCCTCAAGTTTCATAGAGGCTGTTCCAGAGGGAGGCCTCAGCTTAAGAAAGAGATCTACCACCAACTTGTTGCTTGGCGAAGCAACTGACCCTGAGGGAGTTGGAGGAGCGAAGAGCTTGAGTATGAAGGTATTTACAAAGAGAGAGTTGGAGGTATTGAGGATCCAGGACCAAGAAGCAGAGGGTCTTGAACTTGATCCTTGAAGGCACTGGGAGCCAATGCAGAGATTTCAGTGCTGGAGAGTTGTGTTGTGATCCATGGGCTTGAGGCCAAGGACAAGTCTTGCAGTCCTGTTCTGGGTGGGTTGCAGAGGGCGGAGAGTAGAAGCAGGCAGATTTAGAAAGAGGCTGTTGCAGTAGTCCAGCCTTGAGAGAACCAGAGCTCTAGAGACGGTGAGCTTCTGGGGGAAGGAGAGGAAAGGAAGAATACCTCTGAGGAGGTGCAGTTGGTAGTTTGATTTTTTAGAGACATTTGAGATGTGAGGAGAAAAGGAGTGTGTGGAGTCGAAGATGACCCAGAGATTCTTAGCCTCGCAGGTGGGAGCAGGAAGAGGGCCAAGAGAGGCCGGCTAGAGAGCGACAGGAAAGGAGGGTGCAGGTGCGCCGATGAGGAGAATCATTCTTACTGGCATTAAGGCAGAGATCGTTGGCGGCACACCACTCCAGGGTAGCAGACAGTCAGAGATGAGAGAAGGAGAAGAGGTGGCAGAGGGGAGCCTGAAAAACAAGCTGAGTGTCATCCGCATAGCACTGAATGTTGGAGCAGAGAGCTGCAAAGCCGTGGGAGAGAAGTGCCAGTTATTGGTTGAACAGCCAAGGAGAGAGGTTAGACCCCTGGGGAACACCGAGGTAGAGAGTGAGATAGAGGAAAGGAAGGACCCAAGTTGGAACTGTGAGGGTCAATCCAAGAGGGACGAGGTCAGCCAGGCCATGAGAATATCATCTATATAACGTCGCCAACTCTGGATGTTCTGTGCATAAGGGTTTGATTGGTTGTATATATGGCACTCTTCAAAGTCGGCGACGTATAGGTTCACCAGTGATGGCGCAAATGTTGCCCCCATTGCTGTCCCTGCGATTTGCTCGAAGAAACGTTGATCAACCATAAAGTAGTTTTTAGTAAGTGCCAATTCTGCAAATTGCATGATTACATTAATTGGCATTTCAATGGGCGGTTGCATCGCTCTTAATATTTTCTCAATAACTTTGTGTTTCACGTTCTGGTATTTTTGAGTATAGTGATTCAATATCCATTGTCACTATATAGATGTCATCACTGGATAGATTTAAGGATTTAAGGTGGAGTAGGACCGCTGTGGTATCCTTGGTGTAAGATTTCATCGCTATGACCTCATCTTTGAGAAAGAAATCGAGACAGAGGTTTTAAGATGGATCCTATTCCTGAGACTATTGGTCTCCCGGGTGGTGGTGTGGTTCCCTTATGTATTTTAGGTAGTGCATAGAAGGCAGAGCATCTCGGAAATTTAGGGCTGAGGAACTCTGCTTCTTTAGGGTTTATGTAGGCTTCTGATACCGCTTCCTCAATTATAGGATCAATGAGGTTCTTAAGGGTAATTGTCGGGTCTGCGTCTAATTGTCTGTAGGTGGTTCTATCCTCAACCAGGATGTCGATCATGTTTTGATATTCCTTTTTGCCCATCGCCACAATGGCTCCTCCCTTGTCTGCAGACTTTATTACAATTTTGGAGTTGTTCTGTTGGTCCTTTAGTGCTTTCTCTTCGGTTTTGCTCGTGTTATAGAAGGGAATATGGTCCTCTGCTTCTATTTCTTCAATTTTCTTCAATACTGCCTTTTCGAACGTAATGGATTCTGGCGTGATAGCATTAGGCGGAGGGTAAAATGTGGATTTATTTCGCAGGCCGGTGTTGTCATGTGTAGGTCTACTGGGGTTATTTGCAAAATATTGTTTAAGGCGGATTTCTATCATCAGTTGTGTCAGTTCTACTCTGACCTGGGAAGGGGTCATGTTTTGTGGTTGCTGACGAATGATAAACCCTTTTGTAGTACTCTTAGTTCATCAGGAGAAAGTGCTATATTAGACAGATTTACTACTAGAGATTGTTTCATCTGTGTGTGATTTATTTTTATTTTTTTATTTTTCTCTTCTCATCCTGTGGTTTAGACGCCGCATGCGTTCTGTTTGTACCAGCCACTGCCCCTGTTGCGTGTGACCTGGGCTGACTGGTCCTGCCACCATCCTCTGGATCTCCCTCTGCCTCGTGGCTGCTGAAAACCCTGGGTATTACCCCGTCTGTTCTGTTCCTGGTCTTCGAAACGCAGATGTCTTGCTGGTCTGTTCGTGCCCTCATCTGAACTACCACTGGAAAAATCCAGTAGTTAGGTTTGGGTCTATTTTTCCATGGGTATTGTCGTCCTGTTGGTTGTATGTTGTTGGCGGTTTGGTTGCTATTCTTATCGGCTTCTTCATAGTATTGGTCAGTGGTGTATGGGTACTTTTTTTCATATGAAAAAGCTGTGATGTCTTTTTTAAGTTTTATGATTTTTTTTGTTTAAATTAAATTCTCTGAATTCTTTTAAAGTTTGTGATAAGTCACACGAAATGGAAGCAATAACATTAAAAAGTTACACATTGACTTCCGGGAGTAGTGTGCACCTTTTTTAGCAAATCAGCAAAGTAGTGAGAGAGGATAGGGCAAGATCTCTCTTCTATCCCCTAACCTTAGCAGGCGATGCACCAGCGCACCACTAGGGCGAGAACAATCACTCGAGAGATAAAGAGATTTTCTGTAGGGACAGTGAGCTATCTGTAGGGGAACCAAGGTCAGAGTCATACCAGGAGTTGCACTTGCCTTTGAGCTTCAAGCAGATCCTCAGGACAGGGGCACGAACATCAAGAGTATCAGAGATAGAAGAGTGGAGCATGGAAAGGGTTGTGTCAGGATGTGAGTCAGCCAGAGGAGGAGGAGAGAAAGTGGTGGCGAAAGCCTAAACTGACACATGCTTCATGGGTCGGATGACCGAAAAGGTAGGTGGCAGTGCTGGAGTTGGCTTGGCCTGAGGGGTAAAGAGGGAGAGATGGGAGGAAAGGAGAAAGTGATCACTCCAGGAGAGAGTGGTGCGGGGGATATACAGGGGGAGGTCTGAGGAGATCAAAACATCCAGAGTGTGCCCTGCAGAGTGAGCCGGGCCTGTGTGGTACATTTACCAGCCCAGCAGAACTCCCCAACATCACCAAACTGCATTTCAGCAGTTACAAGTAGAATGGCAGTGCTGGCTCTGTTGAGTGCTATTCCCTTGCATCAGAACTGCGTTTTGCAGCTACAAAAATAATGGCTGCGCTGTCTTTGCCGGGCACATATGGGGCGAGATGAAACATAGAACACCCCGAGAATTGCTGCAAGTTATTTTCTTCATGTGCACCAAAGAAAAGAATTCAAAAGCAGTGCTGCTATGCTGCCAGCTTAAAATGTACAACAAAAAAAGGAAATGTTCTGCTTTTAAAATGGCTTTGCATTGGTGCCATTTTTCATCCTTCAACATTACACAGTTTGGCTCCAGATGAGACACATTCATGCCCATCTATCTTCAGGCTACACATCAGCAAAGGAGGGCATTCCTATCTGAAAGGCATTTGATGTCAAATGAAATCTGTGAACTAGCAGAGGGACGCACTCTAGGCCATACGGCAAGCGTTTTACTTTTGCAATAATCTAACACAGTCCAAATTCTTCACAAAAAGCATGTTCTCCTTTTGCTTGATGTCAGTTTCAAAGAATCCTTTATTTGAACCGATTCCTGTGTATTTGTAATTGACTAGGGCTGTGGAAGGGTTCAGAATAAGGCTGGGAGGAAAAATCGCGTCTGTAAAAGTGACATCCAAGAAGAATTAACCCACATGTGAATGGTGCTTTTGCCAAGCAAGAAAAGGTCTTTTAAAAGTAAAATGTTAAAATGAGGCCCTGTGCTTGCATAGAAATGTGATGGGAGATGGGGTTGCTTTAAAATATACATGATATTTATTCCCAAAAAGACTTGGTTTTGTGAAAGAAAGTAGTAAAAAGCAGAATAAAGGGGCCTGGCCTGGAAATTCAAAGGCACTAAACCTTCCTGGGACAGCAATCTTTCCCCACCTACTATGAATGGGCCAAGGTGGAGAATCTAGCAACCTCGTCAGACGGAGCGGCATTGCTGCTGCATGACACAATGGACTGCCTTGGCACAGAGGTGTAAATTCCTGGTGACACTTTTCCTCAGCTTCAACTGACTAAGCTCAAAGACAAATCCATGGCAACCCTGGGCTAAGCTGACCAGACTCTGACATTTGGCTGGAGATGGGAAAGACTGCCCATATTTGGAAACAAAGCCAGTCCAGTTTATTTCAGAGACTGTTCAGATCATAACATTTATTTCAGTAATCAAAAGAAACAGTAATGTGAAATTATGACCTTTTAAATGTTATTTTTGCGCCATTAAAATAAGATATTGTATGTTTTTCTTGCATGTTAAGCAGGCAAACACCAGAAAAATGTCATTTATGGGAAAAGTGTACATGGTACGGTTTTGTAATTTAAAGAAAATATGGCCAGTCATATGTATACATGTACACAATTGTAGAATTTTAGGTGAGATGTGTTCCTGGGAAATTGCGAAAGATTGCCAGAATGATTTAACAGCCGGGCATCGTCTTGGTAGTTGGGCCAGCATGTTTCTTGTAAAATATAGAGTCTGCCTATTTAATTTTCCTGATGATGACGTGTGTAAAAATAAGTGTTTTGCTCAATAACTTATTTTGTCAAAAGTAACTTGGTGAAACAAAAGCACATCATAAAACACCCACCCTAAAAACTGAGTCACCTCCTTCAGTCGAATCTGCTTCCAGGGAGGAGGCGACATTACAGCTTGATCTATCAGATTTAGTGCTATGTCTAGCTTAGTTCAGCCCACATAGTAAAAATACTCTGTCATCTGGCCTATAAAGGTGAAGACATTCAAGACATTCAAAGCTCAGGACACACACAGATTCCAGAAAGACGGACATTCAAGAAAATCCAGCATTCATGAATCAACATCCAGAGATCCAGGCATTCCACATTCACCCTGCAAGATTCCAGATGCCAGGCCAGAGCTAGCTGACACTATCCAGGCAGAACGACTGCTCCAGAATTAAAACCCTACCAAAATCCCAATAATTCAGGTAGGCAGGGGGAAAGACTGTGGTACCCTTTTTGGGAGTATCCTGTGACCAGACCGGCTTTTGCCCCGCTACCCGCTTGCCGAGCTGATGCACCTTGCGGTTTCCATAGACCAGACTAGGCCCAGCTGTCCCCTTCTCAGAGAGCTCGCCGCTGCGCAAAGACCAGATCCCCGGTACGCTGTCCAAAGACCAGGCTGGCATTCCAAACTACCCCATTCAAGGTTCTTTGTAAGTATTTCCCTTCCCCAGTAACCAAAAACTGCATCCCCGGCTTTGTTATCTGGTATTATGCCAAATCCCATAGAAATCCCATAAATACCCTAGTAAATCCTTAAAATTGTCAGAATCCTCTGTGTATCCTGTCCTTAGGAAAATCTGAATTAATTCCCAAGTGTTAGCGCCATTCTTTCCAACTCATTTCAGTCCTTGTGTAAGTCCTTGGTACTATTTTGAATAATAAAATTAATTCCCATATAGAACTGAACGCGGCGTGGATATGTTGCCATTGCAAGTAACCTCACATAACCGTGTCTTTCTTTAAGAAGCTAATCACTAAAATATAGTTTCAGTAAAAAAAAAAATCCCTTTACTAACAAAACCGAGTTGTCCTGTGAAATTGTTCCCATTTAAAAACCGTTTCCTTTCCCTTTCAGATGCCCATACTGTCATCCATCCAGAGTTACCCTTTCACATTATACCTGTGATGTGCCTTTGTACCTTAGCATAAAAACCGCATTCCGATTTTGTCTGTTTAGCGCCCATTTTCTAAGCCGTTTTGCTATTTTTACCCTGTGAAACTAAGCAAATGCAATTTCTCCACCTGTGATTTTGCTGCACTGTTTTTCCTTCCAAAATCGATTTTCCGAACTGTATGCCCGTTGTTAGTACATTGCCTTGTAGATTGCTAGTGTTCTTACCACTTTGATACAGCCACACTCATTTTTGCCTTATTCATTCAACCGCACATGTAAAATAACTGTTAAGTCATTCCAAGTGCTATTTTGCTCAATTTCAAGACTTTTCAATCTGATTTTGCCTCCCATTCAGGGGTGAAAGGTTGGATTTTCATTCTGTTTGTTGCCTAGTATACCCGACTCCTTGCTCCTCCTCTCTACCCACACAATATTTGGGGGTGTGTTGCAGGGGGAAATACTAACTTTGGTGCTATCTGAAAATAATACCCAAAAAGTAATCTGGCTTTTATTCAATTTTGCATTGTGTATCTTATGTTAAAAGGTCAAACTGTCTTCTATCATTTTACAATGTAATATCACCACACTGGTGATTGCTGCCTTATCTTGAATGTGTTTGATACTCATTCATGATTAAAAATATTTCCTTATATACCGGCCTGGTTCATAGTCCATTGTGACACGGGGTGTACGTTAAGGGGG
Organism: Ambystoma mexicanum; assembly: GCF_040938575.1. Taxonomy (NCBI): domain Eukaryota; kingdom Metazoa; phylum Chordata; class Amphibia; order Caudata; family Ambystomatidae; genus Ambystoma; species Ambystoma mexicanum. Next base: position 997,467,491 of record NC_090936.1, read on the forward strand.
GTGTGAGACGGATTGGCTGCCTTCTCAAAGCTGAATCCAAGCTCATAAATTTAAAAGCGTTTCAATCGTGCACTGCATCCTTGGCCAGTGTTAAGAGTCCTGGTCTGGAGTGCAACACCTCTTTAAAATCCTTAACAGGCCAGAGGGGACAATTGAAAGAGAGAGTCGCAGAGGTTGCGAAAGAGTCCAGAGGAAGGACAGAAAGCATCCAGGTAGATGTTAAGTCTCCAAGAAGGAGGAGTTGAGTGGTTGAGGCCAAGAGGGAGGAGGAAGGGTCCGCTAACGCATGCACACTATGCAAGAGTGGCTCTCGAGCCAATGGTGTCAGGACAGTGGCCAGTGGGACGATCTAGTGGTTGTCTCGGCAGCCCTCGTTAAGTCTCTGCAGTGGTGGTCAAGGGAGAAACTTCTGCAAGGAAAAACCTTCACCACCCCCACAATAGAGGCCACTCTCACCACAGATACATCTGTCGGGGTGGGGGCTCACCTTCTTCAACAGAGACGGCGCACAGCGTGTGGTCTCCAGCAGTAGCGTCCAATCACATCAACCTGTTGGAACTGCTAGCAGTGTTCAAGTCCCTGAAGGCTTTCCAGACACACATCCAGGGGAGGACAGTTCTGGTTCTCACGAACAGTACCACGTCCATGTACTACTTGAACAAACAAGGGGGCACCCACTCTCCCGGGCTATCCAGACTGTCCCAGAACATCTGGAAGTGGGCACTCAAACATATGTTCCTCCTCTCACAACATGTTCCATTGGAACGCAATCTTCTAGCAGACGTACTTGGCAGAGATTTCCCCCTAACCGTAGAGTACGAGTGGCGACTACAAGAGGACATTTTACCGAGTGGAACGGTCTCTGGATAACATCGTCCGGGAGATTTGCCTACGCTTTTCCCCCCGATTTCCCCTTCTCAACAGGATAGTGCACAAGATGCACCCGGAACCACTCACATTGATCCTGGTGGACCCTTTGTGGGCCCGCCAGCCTTGGTTCTCCCATCTCATGAAAATGTCAGTCTCCCCACCCAGGAAACTGCCCTGCCCTTACAACATGCTGTCCCAAGATCAGGGACTGACATTACACCCATGCCACCAAACACTCAACTTGGCAGCCTGGCTCCTGAATTCATAGAGTTTGGGCACCTTCAACTCCCCCAGAGATGCATGGACATACTCATGAAGGCACGCTAACCTACCACAATACATTGCTACTCCAGTAAGTGGAAGCGCTTTGTTACCTGGTGTAATACCAAGGGCATCAATCCTATTGATTGCTCGCCCAAAGATATTGTCCTATACCTAACCCACCTGTTAGATTTAGGACTGGTTTTCAATTTTCTAAAGGTCCACTTAGCTGCTTTTTCGGCGTACACCACGTCCCAGAGCAGGGTTTTGTGGTGGAAGATTCCTGTGATTAAAGCCTTTATGGAGGGGGTAGTGAAACTTCATCCCCCTAACTCCAACCCAGCCCGGGATGGAACCTGGATGTTCTTACCAGACTAATAGGTCCTCCCTTTGAACCATTGCATAAGGCTAGCCTTAATGCACTCACCTACAAGACTGCCTTCAAGCGTCCATCACCTTTATAAGGAGAGTTTGTGAACTGCAGACCTTTTCAGTTCAGGACCCCTTTGTCACGATTCACAAGGACAAAGTGGTTTTGCGCCCACACCCACGATTTGCGCCCAAATTTATCTCAGTTCCCTGTAAACCAGTCCATAGAACTACAAGAACAAAGTTATGGCAGAAAAAGTCACGAGTCCACAGCGCTTTATACAGTGATTAAGAAAATAAACATCAAGGCTGCGGGTATCTGGGCGGTGTGGGTGTACTGCCAATACACATCCACAGGAATAGTTGAAGAAAAGCAAAGATGTTCCCAGTCTCACTGCGCCAAGAAATTATAATTAGTAGTTTGTGCAAAAAAAAGCCTTTATTGTTTGTGCGAAGAGAAGCCTGACACGTGTTTCAAGCTGTGTACAGCTTTTCATCAGAAGCTTAGGGTGCAGCAATAAGAACTCCACATTTAGAGTAGGACAATGCCAGATACAGTTCTCAAAATGCCTCACAGTTGCGGAAAGCTCAATGACCGCTTGTTTCAGTCTACTCCTGTTACCATTGCACGAATGGTAACACGAGTAGACTGAAGTTCTTATTGCTGCAACCTAAGCCTCTGAGGAAAAGCTGTACACAGCTTGAAACAGGTGTCAGGCTTCTCTTCGCACAAACAATAAAGGCACAAACAATAAAGGCTTTTCTTTGCACAGTCCATAGAACTACCCACCCTTTTCCAGACCCCCACTAACGCGGCAGAAAGGAGCCTCCACACACTAGATGTGAAGAGACCGGTAATTTACTATTTGGAAAAGACAAAGCCACTTAGAGAAAAAAAAACAGTTCTTTGTATTAGTGGCAGGTGGTAGAGAAGCAGACCCTGTCTCTAGGTCTATTTCCAAGTGGATCATAAACTGCATCACACTGTGTTACAATCTTGCCAAGAGAGATCTATCCTTCACGCCTAGAGCTCACTCGACTCGGGGCACAGGGGCTACCATAGCATTCATTGCAAATGTTCCTCTAGATTCCATTTGCAAAGTAGCGAACTGGAGTTCTGTGACACTTTTACACAACACTACTGCCTAGATAGACACTCTAGGTCTGATTCTCACGTGGGACAAGCAGTGCCAACACATCTCTTTGCTGCTGTTCCTTCACACATCCCACCGCCATCTCTGGGTGCTGCTCGCTAGTCTATGCACAGCATGTGATTCTAAGCAGATCCACAAGCATCAGACAAACATTACTCAATGTAACCGTATTTCTGATGATTGTATCTGCTTAGATTCACATGCACCCACCCTTCCTCCCCTCTTGGGGTAGAAGGAACATAGACTTCGTAAACCTTCTCTCTTCTGTACTCTCTCACGCAGACTATAAGGCTCCCTCATGGCAGAAAAAAACAACCGGCGAGACCTCGACGCGTGAGGGATTTTGGGTACACTACACGTCACATTAGGGATACTGTTACAGTCATGCCCGTGTTGACTTCCCTTTCGATCTTTGAAAAAAAAGATGCGATACTCTGAGATTACCACTGGATGTCAGACTGTATGCACAGCATGTGAATCTAATAAGAGACAATCATCAGAAAAACAATTCCCGTGAGTAATGCATGTCGTGCATCGGAAACAAAATTACAGGAGGTAACTGGTTTGTTTCGGTGGTTATTCACAATTGGTGTTAATTAGGATCTTGTGTCTGTCTTTGGACTTGATCTGTCATTTTTCTTTCTTGGATAACTGATTGCTTACTTTTTGCCATAGAGTTGGTTCTCAGTTTGTTTTTGATCTTCAGTTGTTAATTTATCTGCCTTTCTTGGTAATCCAGGAACATGTTGTTCCTTTCCAGAATTTAACTCCCGTCTCGACCAGGGTTTTTTCACATTCAAATGCCTGATCGTTATTCTCTTTCCAATGGGCAATTCCAATTTTGTGCTTGATTGCATTGAACGCGGAATTCTATGCTCTTGTGAGTTCACCTCAGCCTTAACTTTGCATGCATGTACAAATCCGTCATTAGCAAATTATGCTCGGAACAAATCTTTGTTCCGTTGTGCTTGGTCGAGTTTCATTTTTTTTTATTAATGATGGAGTCAAAAGTCTACAAGCAATGTGAACAGGCAACTTTCTGTTAGGGAGAATTCTCTGTTAAGGCTAATTTCCCAAACCTAGTGAGTCCCCCAGCAGCTTTGCTGGATTTTTGGGGTTTATTTTTTTTCTCCTGCTAAGAGTGAGACTCTTTTCTCCCACTCTTAGACATGATTTGAGATATCCTTGGACTTTGGAATGTTTTTTATGGGCTATGGGGTCCTTTACTCCATAGGGCTTCATGTGATTTGGTAAGCGTGTTACACAGCACCCTCCGTGCGGTAACACCGGGGTGTCATAGTGACCCCCAAACATAGACTCTGTACCCTGGGACTGACTACTGTCACCCAGGGCATGTAAAGTCATCATTGGCTTTACTAGTCCTAAATTGTTAACAGAACCAGTACAAACCATCATATTGTGGGCGTACTGGTAGGGGCAATTCGATTGCCACTGGGTCTGTTGTTCGAGGGGGCACTGTCCAGTCCCCCCTGAGCGAGTTTTGGCTGGTGGCAGTGGATACTACTTTTTATATTCAACCGCGAATATATTCCTATGGGATTTTCCCATTGTTCGAGGCTAATACTTTTTAACATAGCCTCAAACATACCGCCAGTTTATTTATTAAATATTAATTCACTGGTTGGTATTTTTTTGCCAGAACTCGGTTCCAAAATGGCGTTTGTGTTTGTTTCTGTGACTCCAACCCAAGTCGAGCCCTTTGTTCCACTTTTTGGCGGGCTTCTCCACAGAAGCCTCTAAAAGTGGTGCCACTCTGTCTGGGTACCACAGGGGGTGTGGGAGGGGGTTTAGGCACCCTGGACTGAGTTGCCTCGGCAACTCAAGTTGCATTCTTGTGTGATTGGCCCAGTGGTGAGCCGCCCGGCTCACCACTTAGCATGTTTGAGTGACAGCTAGGACTGATGAATGAGGGTTTTCTGCATAAAAGCAGGGCTTTGGGGACTGGGACTTCAGACGTCGCCAAAGGACCAAAGAATGCAAAGAGGTAGAAGCTGAGCTGACCTGCAACGACGACACCACCGGTGGAGCCCTGCTGAACCGACTCACCACTTCTTCCAACGACAGAGGAGATCTTCATCCCGAAGAGTCTTCTTCCTTTGACTTGTGGGGATAACCAGTTTGCCCGCCTTTTCGCCTTCCCGGATCATCTCGTGGCCGCTTTGCCTGTGCCAAGCACCCCGGCAACCGGGATACCACGTTTTTCCACTACCGCAAATAAAAGGGTAGTACCTTTTTACCAGAGAACTCCGCGGCTGGTTTCTTCCCTGGCAGTGCAACGACCTTCAGCTTTCCTCCACGTCGAGACCATCTCTTCCTCTGGACGACACCGCGACTTGCATCCACTGCCAGGAACAACTGCCCCCGCTGGAGGATTCTCTCCACTTTCAAGGTACTGTGTCCACCTGGCCTCCCTCGCAACGGTCTGTGTGGGGTGTCTCGTAAATCCTCAACTTACCACTTGGATTGGCCCTAGGCTGGCTAAATGAACGTTTCTGAGCGGACCTCTGCAAGACTTTCCAAGCCTTTAAAACTTTGTGATCTTGGGCGCATTGGTGTTCTACTCTCTCCAAGAGGGAACCTGGCCTCTGAACTTTTTGCTCACAAGTAGACTTTGACTTTCCTGCCTTGCAGAATGCTTCTAAAGTATTGTGTTGTGTGCTGTTCCTAATTTCTGCCTTTTCCCTCCCTTTTTCTTAAACTTATTGGAGTGCCATCTTTAGTTAAGCGCTCACCTCTGTCTGGAAATAAGTGGTGTTAACTAAGACTTGTCTAATAAGGAATAAGGGATGTATATATATTAATAGTGACTGTGTTTTTGAACTTGCTTATAATAGTAGTGCTCTAGAGTGTTTCGAAGTGTGTCTTTAAATAAATAATTATAACTTGATACCAAAGCTCTGGTCAGTGTTTGCTTGTGCTACTGTATTTTGGTACCTATCTTGTATACTGTATATACTGTCTAACTCTTCTTGAGAGAAGTCTGACTGCTCAGCCACAGCTACCAGGCAAATCTGGGTGGTACAGACTGCTACCAATTGGGTTTACTGCCAACACCTGTAGTCTTGAGCCTTTTGCAGTGGTCCCTAAGGGAACTGCACAGGTTTCTGCCTAACACTTTCGTCTCCACATGATCAGTGCAGAGTTTCAAATTCAGCTCTACTAATCAGTGTCTGGCCACCCTTTTGAATGGTGGTTTGTCAGCACCCGGAACACACAGTTTCAGGCAAACCTTTCATGCATGTTCTAAAATAGTTGAGTTAAACGCTTTTGGAATAACATGTAGGTCCGCTCCATCTATTTCAGCTTCCCAGTCAACCAAGAATACCCAGTCTTTCTAGCCATCGACACCATGTGTGGTCTTGGGCAGCTCAGTATTCCAATGGTGCTTGAGTTGTCAAAGGGTGAGGCACATGTGATCATTATCGCATTGCAGTTTTACTTAGGAATGCTTTACTCGTATGGTTTTTCTACACTGACTCTGGCAGACAGTTACTCATTGTATGCTTTTTGGGACATAAAATGTTTGGTTCCCACCAGATAAGTGTTTGCCTGCTGCTGAGTAATCATAGCAAAATAGATTATCCACGTATTTTACTAAACGCAAGAATATGTGCCAAGTGTTGGCCAACTCCTTTTGTTTTCATAAGAATACATTATATAGGGTTAATGTTCAGAAACGTGAGACGCCAAACCATTTATATTCAGGCGGGCATTGCTTTATTATCGACAACGTATACTATCCATGTTTTATAATGAATATTTTGCATTCTCTAGTCTGTAAAAAGGGCTCTGAGGCAACACAAGTTTGCATCTTTATTTTTTCCCTCCAATATCTTGACAGACGTCTTGAAAGAGTGGAGGTCTGAGAGAGCTATGTTAGGGAGCATTTTCAGTTTTTGTGTGAATTCCCTTTAACCTGAGCGACCCCCAGCCCTTTTGCTGAACTGTGGACTTTAAATGTTAATCTCCATAGTGAGTGGAACCTTTTACCACTCTCATTCTTTTTCTCTGGGTGTGATTTTGTATTGTTACTGTTTAATGGAATTTGGTAAACTCCATAGGCATCTGCCTTTTGCTTGGTGACACATCGCACCCTCTGTGCGGTGTCACTGAGGAGTCCCTTGGACTTCTCTTAATGTTTAAATACATTTTCCTGTGAGAACTACAGTTCCCAGGAATAGTAAGATAACTTTTATCTTACTTACCTTTTCTTGTGTGGGTCCAGCACACACCAGCTGATGTGGTGTACTGGGGGCTTACATAGTAACTCTTTATCCCACTTCTCATGTAACTTTTTGTTATACTGACTAACTTAAATGACTGGTGGCAGTGGTTACTTTTTACTACCTTTTGTGCAGGTTACTAGGCAGCTGATTCTTGAGCTGCAGTACTGCACCCATGGGTGGCCATTTTCTCTAAATAGCCCCTGTATTCTTTTTTTTACCATTTTTCGTTTGTCAGTTCCTCCTGGGCTTTTACTCTATCGTTTAGAATAGATTTGAGTCATTTGTGAGTTTTGCCTTCGGCGGGCTTCAACCCAGAAGCCCAGCCAGGCTCCAGTGTGTCTGGGAAGGCAGGAAGTAAAGGAGGAGCCTGCAACCTCACTGTCCTTTGTAGGTATGTCTGGCTGAAACCAGTTCTAACTGGGTGGCTGGCTGTCCCAGGGACAGCCACCCTGAGGTGATTGACAGCTCCATGACTGTGAATGAATGGGCCCCGCATAAAAGACAAGGATTTTGGGACTACAGACAGTCGACCACTGGAACAAAGATTCTGAAGCAGAAGACGAGCAGAGACACCAGCAGCACCTTCCAGGACCATAGAAGCACCAGTGAAGCCTTGCCGCTGTGCTGACCAAGTTTTCATTTCGACTGGGAAGATCTGCCAAGGACGATTTCCTCCCTTAGACTGATGGGACCAACTTGTTTCAAGACCTTCATTTTGGGCCATCCCCTGACTTGCTGTGACTTTCCTGAGCTACAGAATACCAATAGCCAGGGCATCTGGACCATTGAGTGCATCGTCCTCCGAAGATGGAATACGGCTTAAACTTTGCAGGCATCCGTGTGGACCTCCAGAGGCAGGACTTTTTCACCAAAAGTCCGTTCGCCAGAGTTCAGAACCAAGTAATCGAAGAAAATTCGACCAGCAAAATTAGTTTCTTCTTGGCACTAAGGAAAAGATGCCAAAACCGCAGAGAGCAGCTGAACTGAACTAAATCCATTGCTGCCGACCCCTTCTCCCGAGTGCTGCCGCAGAAGCCCGCCAGAGGTCCACCCTTCATCACCACAACCAAGGAGGAGGAATCGGGCTCTACAACATTCCACCTAGAAGAAAGCCAGCTACCATTTTTCCTTCACTTTCAGGGTACTGTGGTGCTTAGGTTGTACTTGCCTTATGCCATTTTCGGTGCTTCCTGGCTTGGGAAGTGCTGCTTTCTTCAATTGAGTGTTGACCTCAACTCCTCTGTGCAGGTCCTGCAGCTTGTGCACTTTCAGGTAGGCTCCCCTTGAGCTCCTGTGTTTCTTCAAGACTTTGGCTGTACTCGTTTCCCAAAGGTCCATCTTCTTGATCCTACTGGTTTTGGCGTCCCAGTTCCTCCTTAGGGTTTAATTGTGAACACTTTTATTGCTAGGAAACAGACTGTCTGTATCCCTCTGGGAGAGTGTACTTGTTAACAGTTTCTAAAGTGTGTTCTGACTAACTCTGAAACTTACCCTACCATCTCAATTTTGCAAAGCTAATATATATATATATATATATGTGCTGATATTGACCTTGACGTCACTCTGTGTGCTGGATATGTAAAGCATAGAAAAAGTTACTCACCTGCATTATTGTTTCTTATATAACTTGATTCCATTTCACATTGAATGTTGTTAGTTGCTGCATTTTATATTTGCTTGTATGCCTTGTGTATATATAAATAAAATAAATGTAATATTACGAAGTGAGCGTTTACTTGGATCCCCCTGTGTTTACTGATTTTAAGCCTGGCTGCTGAGCCACTCTACCGACTTGTCGTACAGGCCTATATTAAGAGCTAGGTCCCGAATACCAAGAGGTAAGTCTTATGAAGTCCCACACCAGGTGAACTTTAGGAAAACTTACCTAAGAAGCTACCACACACACACCAGAAGCATTTGTATTTAATGTTCTCTTTGTGTCCTGCTGCCCTTTAACAGTTTTAATTCCAGCAGCTATTAAACTGTCTCTTGACGGCTTTGAAACTAAACTCAATTATAAATGGTATGTAAATGAAAATAAGGTACCTTTTCTTTTTTCTTAAATTAAAAAAAACATTGTGAATAAGTGCCATTCGTAACACTAAACAAAAGTTGATCACATTGTTGAACAGGTCTCTCCCACCCTTCTCAATTATCTTTCCTAACTCTCTCCTCCTCTACAGCAAGACTAGTGACCTTCATTGTGTTTTTTTTTGTGCAGATGTCCAAATTCCTCCTGATGTCATCCAACATGCCCCACCAGCGCAGGTCACTAGGGGTTTACCTTCAGGAAACCGGTGTGGGTTCCACGCTAAACCTGAGCCTGGATAGTGACAGCAGTGCCAGTTCAACGCCAGCAAGTGGGAAGCAGGGGGGGCGCAGAAGCACAAACACGCTCTACAACCAGTTTCAGATGTCTGAAAGTGAGAACCGGTGAGTAAACTAAAGAAGTGTGCTTTGTGCGCCCACCACACAGGCAAATGTACACTAAAGCACACTTACTGTGTTTCAAACACATCGTGGCACTTCGTAGGTATACCTGCTAAAATCACTTGCATACCTTTGGAGGCAGCCTACACCCCAAGGTGTTGATTGAAGAAATAGGGGGATGGCATATTCGTTCTGACAGAATGCCAACTGCGATGGCATGCAGTCCTGAGCTTTTTTGATTTTTGCTATGAAAAATGATGGCCGTTTCTCTCTCAGTAAACGGGCTCTGCTAAACAGACACCCCTTTTTAAATGATCCATGCTGATAAGTGTAGAGGATTAGGTATTGTGGCACCGTCACCTGCTGGGACTCGGGGAGGGAGGGAAGGGGGAATGGGTGTCGGGGGGGGGGGGGGTTCTTAGGCGGGTGAGTATAAAACCCTCTGGATCACCTCCACAGCACCCCTCATTGGGACAGTGATCATTTGATGTTTATATAGCGCTTTTATCCAAAGCGCTTTACAAAGCTCATATTTACATACATTATTACCACCCAATCGAAATTGGTACTCACCTTATCGACCTCAGAAGGGTGAAAGGCTGAGTTAACCTTGCTGAGATTTGAACCTGCAGATCAAACACAGATCACAGCATGGAGCACTGGACCCGCTGAGCCATTTTACCAGTGTCACAAGTTGGCCACTGCTCCACCAGTGTTTTCCCCCTTACCAGCTTTCCAGTGAATACAGTAAATAAATGCACAAAGCATTACCACTCCCAGTATCCCCTTTAGGTCCAACGGAAAACCTGACCTGATCTAGGAAAGGCAACCAGGGATACAAGAAAGAGACCATAGGAGGGACAACACTACAAGGGCCCAGAAGGTAACCGGAAAATCAGTGACTTCCAAGTCCCCAATGAGGATCCATTCGGATCCGACGGGGAGGACTACATTGCCCCTTCTCCCCCTTAATTCCTCTGTTTTCTGGAAGGAATACTTCGATCGGGAGACAATACTCATCACTTAAGAGAGCACTAGGGGAGAGCCTGCCAACCCACAGAATGGCATTTCAAACTGTGGTAAAGATAACCTAGGATAATCCCCCAGAACATTGTCCACAAAGGGCAGAAAGTGTGGCCCCCTTCCCTTCTCAATAATAAAAAAGAGAAAAATCGAAAGTGCAGTCTCCTTGACTCTCCCCTGAATTGATAATGTACAGAAGAGCTCGGGGAAAACGGGACAGCACCAAAGGCAACATCAGTAGGAGAGAACCTTCCAGAAGCAGACCAGGTGTGCGGGCTGCAGGCAGATATGAAGCGGGGAAGTGGAGATCAGGATAACCTACTCTGCCACTTATAGCCTCTTTCACAGAACCCACCCTCAGCGCACCTGCAGAAAGGAAGCTTCTGCAGCCAATTATGGTGGAGCCCTCCACTAGAGTCACCATTGCAGCTTGAAACTTGGACGGCCAGCCTGTGGAGTGTTGAGGCCACTATAGAAACAACTCTCAACCTTATCAGTTTGTGGGTTGCTGGAATAGTGTACAGAAGGCATGCGGTGAATGTCGGAGAAAGAGCTGAAAAGGAAAGCTGGGGGACCGGAGTGTGATGGAGAAGTGGTAACATCCTTGAGGGGGAGAAGGGCATTGGTGCCATAGAAAGAAGGACGTTTCAAAAATAGTATTGGAAGAGGAGGAAGGATTAACATCAAGGCGGTTGGAGGAGGTTAAGAAGAGAGGAGAGGAAGGCATAACAGCAAGGGAGGAGTTGGAAGTGGAGGAAGAGAAGAATTGGAGGAGAAATTGCTCTCTTGGGAGAAGGAGAGCATAGGAGAGTTTAAGGAGGAGATTGCGTTACTATCAGAGAGTTGTAAGAGTCAATGAGAGGGTCAGAACATTTTTCGAAGGGGTCAGCAAGTTGAAGGAAGAGGTTCAAGAATTTAAAAGGGATGTGGAAAGATTAACAAAGGAGATTGGTTTATTCTAGAAAAGAGAAAGCAGGGTCGTAGAAGTAGTTGAAGGAGAGATTTGTTGGCAAAGGAGGGTTTGAGTTTAAGGAAGGTACTAAAAAGGAGGCCGAATGCATCGAGAGCAGACCCAGGAGTAGTACTGGGTAAGAAGTGAGTCCCCCGATCTGAAGGGGTGAAGCTTACTTTGGGGAGAAGGCTTGTGGCAGGGCAAGGAGGAGGGCAGCACAAGCTAGCCTCTAGGGTGCTTGGTAGAGGGGAACCTATGGTTGGGCCTGTCAGCCAACCACCCTCACTCCTGCCCAGGAGACCTCACTTTGGGTCTAGATCAGCAGACCTAGTAAGGTGACAACTTTAACCAAGTACTCTGCCAGTGGGCACCGGACACCCAGGGACTACCCTACATCGGGGTAGTTCCCACCGTATTAAAGCTCTTGGTAAAGACATTCTAGGAGAGTAATGACCTCAAATCAAACCAGCACCAAGACACTGTAGGAAGTGGACACTGACCTTTTTCCATCCCATTTGTTATTTTGGCCCTCAAACTGTACACAAATCCCTAATAATCCCTTGTATACTCCTTTACATATGAGTCATTGTTTTCTGTTGATCCCAGTGACGGTCCTGGTAGTATATATCCATGGGTCTATCCCCCTAGCCTTGTTGTATGGACCCTAGTAACATTTAAGAAACCACTTTATGCCTTCAAGACATTCTTGAACTTGTTTGACATTTCAACAAAACGTTTTCTCCTGCAGAACCCTGTCCTTCAATGCCCAGAGTTCTCTTTTCTCACACAGTCTGTGTATCTAACTACAGGTGTGGGTTGCTAGTGTTATTAGTTTGTCTATACTTTAATGAAAGTCTTATTTCTGTAAAAACTTGATTGGAGATTTATTTTGGTGCTTACCATACTGTTGTTTTGAATACTTCCATGCAGATTCACACCCTCTTGAAGAGTATTGCCTGCTCTCTGCCTAATGGAATACCTACCTTCCCACAGATTCCACGTTTTATCTTCATCTTAATCTTAATCTAGCCAACATGAGGGCCCTGCATGACTCCTTGATTCATTAAGGCAATCACTACCAGTTCAGAAACCTGCCATGCTGTCTTTCTTCAGCTCCCAGGGTGTTCATCAAGCTGCTAGTAATGGTGGTGCCTCACCTCATGAGGGAGGACATTCATGTCAACCTACTTGGAGGACTGGCTCGTCTGAGCTTGCTCCCCAGATCTAGTGTCAGAGCCTCAACTCTGCACATGTACCCTATTGCACAGCTTGGGAATTTCCCTTAACTTCAAAATGTCTTTGGTATCGCCATCCTTGTCTCTCTAATTTATCGTTGTAGACTTGGGCACTCGCCTGGACAGGGCATTCCCACCTGAGGACAGAGTGGCGATCATCTTCCAAATAGTCAATGTCCTCCAATCCATGACCATTTCCCAGCCTCTGCATTTTTGCAACTTCTGTGCCGCATGGCCTCCTGCATCCTAGTGGTACCGTAGGCAAAGCTGCACATGACATCGCTTCAGTGGCTTCTCTTTGTCCAATGGCTGCTGTTTTAGGGCCACATGCCAGAACTTTTAAGGGTCTCGGGCCAGGTGGCTCAGGATCTTGTGTGGTGGGCCGTGGAATGCAACTTTGCCGAGAGGCGTGTTTTCGTCACTGTTGGTCCCAGGCGACGGTGGTCACAGACTCATCGCTTACTGGTTGGGATGTTCACCTGTCAGATCTGCCAGTGTGCGGACTGTGGTCATCCGTGGAGTCTCGGGAGCACTTCAACTTGCTGGAGCTGAGAGCGATCAGGCTATCCTTGGTCACCTTCCTCCCTTCTGTGAAACCCAAGACTGTGTTAATCCTGATGGACAACACAATGGCCATGCACTACCTCAAAAAACAAGGTGGTGTGGGGTCCGTGCCTTTGTGCAGAGAAGCAATGCGATAGTGGTTCTGAGCTCGGGAGAACGATGCCCCTCTGATGGAAGTCCATCTGGCCAGAAGAGAGAACGTCACCGCGGATGAGTTGAGCAGGTCTCCCATGAATGGGTACTCTGCCTGGAAGATCTCTTCTCATTTTGGTGAACTGAAGTGGACCTCTTCACTTCCAGTGTGAACAGGCAGTGCAAGTTGTTCTGCTGCCTGTTATTCCACTGTTTTGAAAGGGATTGTGTTCGTTCGGAACCATTGTTAGGCAGAAACCTGTGCAGTTCCCTCTGGGACCACTGCAAACGATTTAGGACTACAGGTGTTTGGCAGTAAACCCACTTGGTAGCAGTCTGCACAACACAGATTCACTTGGTAGCTGTGGCTGAGCAGTCAGACTTCCCTCAAGAAGAGTTAGGCAGTATACAGAGTATTCACAATAGGTCAAGAGAACACAATAGTCCAAGTAAACACTGACCAGGGCTTTGTGTAAAAGAGATATAATTATTTATTTAAAACCACATCTAGAAAAACACACAGGCACTAAATAGCAAGCAATTCAAAAACACGGTCACTAAAAGATATACACTCCCTTGAAAGAATTTTAGACAAGTCTTAAGTAAAGCCCCACTTATTTTCAGACAGTGGTGAGCGCTTAACGTAGATGGCACTCTAATAATTCGTTTTAAAAAGGGAGAGAAAAGAAGAGAATAAATTGAAACAGATCCCAATACTTTTTCACGAACACAACAATAGAGGAAGGCAAAGTAACACCGTGAATTCAGAGTCAGTAGGCCGGATCCGCTTTCAGAGGATCAAAATGAAATGCGTCCAAGATCACACGGTTGCAGTGCACAAAAGTCTTGTAACGGTTCAAAAAGGAGTTGGACCAAAGAAAGGGACCAGTTAGAGGGTCAAGGCGGCCAGCCCAGTCCAGAAGGTTAAGGGGTTATTATAACCTTGTAGCAATCTTTAGAAAAGGAGGCCTGGCGGACACGGTACCTTACAGTCGTGAGAACACTCCAGCGGGGGCAGTTGTTCCTGGCAGCAGATGCAAGTCGGTGCTTCGTCCGTGGGAAGAGAGGATCTCGTAGGGGAGGAAGACAGGAGTCCGTTGCACTGCCAGGGAAGAAACCAGCCGCAGAGTTTCTCAGGTACAAGGAGCGTTCCGGTAATTCGCGGTTCAGTGGTAAGTGGCTATCCGGCTGCCGGGGTGCTTGGCACGGGCAGTTTGACCACAAACCGGTCTGGGGTGCGAAGAAAAGAAGGTAAACTGGTTGTGCCCACCAGTCAGGGGAAGAAGCCTCTCCAGCCGGGAGATCTTCTCTATCGTCGGGAAGTGGTGAGTCGGTTCCGAAGGGCTCCACCGGTGGTGTCGTCGTGGTAGGTCGGCTCAGCTTCTCCCTCGTCGGATTCTCAGGTCCTGTGGCAACTTCTGAAGTTCCAGTCCCCAAAGCCCTGCTTTTATGCAGCATACCCCCATTCACTCAGCCTAGCTGTCAATCAAACATGCTAAGTGGTGAGCCGGCCGGCTCACCACTTGGGCCAATCACACAAGAGTGCGACTGGAGTTACCAACCCCCTCCGACACCCCCTGTGGTACCCAGACAGAGTGGCACCACTTTTGGAGGCTTCTGTGGAGAAGCCCGCCAAAAAGTGGAACAAAGGGCTCGACTTGGGTTGGAGTCACAGAAGAGAACACAAACACCATTTTAGAATCGAGTCCTGGCAAAAAATACCAACCGGCGAATTAATATTAATCAAATAAACCGGCGGTATGTTCGAGGCTATGAGAATTAAATAATTAAAGTTGGTAGCCTCGAACAATGGGAAAATCCCATAGGGAAATATTTGCGGTCGAATATAAAAAGTAGTTTCCACTGCCACCAGCCAAAACTCGATCAGGGGGGGTGGAGACGTGCCCCCTCGACTAACAGACCCCGGGGCAATCGAATTGCCCTGACCAGTACGTCCACAATATGATGGTTTGTACTGGTTTCTGTTAATAATTTGGGACTAGTAAAGCCAATGGTGACTTTACATGCCCTGGGAGACAGTAGTCAGTCCCAGGGTATGGAGTCTATGGTGGGGTGTCACTATGACACCCCTGTGTCACTGCACAGAGGGTGCTGTGTAACACACATAGTAAAAACACATGAGACCCTATGGAGTAAAGGACCCCATAGCCCATAAAACACATTAACAGTCAAAGGAACACCATAAATCATGTCCAAGAGTGGGAGAAGAAGAGTATCGCTCTTGGCAGGAGAAAAAAACAAACTCCAGAAATCCAGCAAAGCTGCTGGGGGAACTCACTAGGTTAGGAAATTCAGCCCAAAGAGAGAATTCTCCCTAACAACCACGTTGATTCTGATCACTTCTGACCGGGCCTAGAGAACGTGGTATCCGGAGTTGCTGGACATGTCCACCTGCCCTCCCTGTCACTCTCTGAGGAGCGTGGACTTGCTCTCTCAATCAGGGGGTCGGGTTCTACACCTGTACCGCTGCAGCCTGAATCTTCATGCTTGGCTACTAGGATGCTGAGATATATATGGAGTGGGATTGTTGGATGACATCTTGGATGTGCTCCTTTCAGCTCTGAGACCCTCTACGAAGGCTATTCATGCCTGCACATGGTGTAAATGTTCGACCTGGTGCCGGAAGAGTGATCTGGATGCTTTATTCTGTCCGTTATTCCCCGTTTTGTATTTTATGCTGTCTTTGGCACAAGCTTGCCTGCAGATTGGCACTGTTAAAGGGTACCTCACTGCTATTTTGTTTTTCAAGAGGTCCCCGGGACAGGGCTCATTCTTCACAATCCCCAATGTCATGGAGTTCTTGTAGGGTCAGTTTCCTTCACGCCAGTTTTTTGTCCCGGCATTGGTTTTAAATTTGTTTTCAATATTCCTTTTGGCAGCTCTGTTTGAGCCCATTCATTCCTGTTCTATTAGATTGCTGACCCTTAAGGTGATTTTCCTGGTAAGCATCACTTTGCGAGAATGGTGAGTGAGCTCCAGGCGTTGTCTGTTAAACATCCCTATTTGGTTTTCTCCAAAGAGAAGGTGACTTTGAGAGTGTGACCCTCTTTTCTTCCAAAGGTGTACTGACTTTCATCTCTCTCAAACAATTCATCCTCCTATGTTTTTTCCTCCCCCTGATCCTTCTAAGGCAACAGAATGAATCCATTGGCTGCAACTGGTGCGGGCCCTCAACTACTACGTCTCTCGGACAAGAGAGCCTAGCAAAGATGACCAGCTTTTCATTGGTTACACTGGTGCTTTTGCTGGCAGGGCTGTGACCAAACAGACACAGTCAAGGTGGATCATTCGCTGCATCTCAGAATGCTATTATCTGGCTGGTAAGTATGTTCCTGAGGGTCTTTGACCACATTTTACCAGAGGAGTGGCCGCCACCTCTGCAGGGGAGAGTCCCAGTACTCGACATCTGCCAGGCAGCAGTGTGGGCATCTCTACACCCGATTGCTAAGCATTACTGCTTGGATTCTGTGTTAGGTCAGAAGGAGGCAGAAAAGTGTTGGCATTCTTACCAATTCATTTATTGATATGAGAAGTAAAAGGCCTGTCTATCCCTAACATAAGGGGATTTGTCCTACCTAACATAAATCTAACTATCGTGCTCGTGGTCCGTGATGTAGTCCAAATCAAATAGTCTGTCATCCATCCAAAAACTACCCTGCCCTGACCCTACCACTAATCAAAAAAGGGCTTGCACGAACGGACCAAAAAGCGTTCCAGGAGAAGGACTCCCTCCTCCTGGACAGCCTTAGTAGTCGATCTTGAGTTCCTTGTGACGTGATTAATCAGTTCCTTTAATTCATCAATCGGCATCCCCTGTCTTTATTTACAGTTCCTTGTTTCCTTACTTGAGGGCCTTGGCCTTTACTCTTCTGGGTTTCTTGTAGTGTCTTTTTCTCCCTTTCAAAAGCTGCCTTTACTTCAAACCATTCCTTAGCATAAATATATATCTCTCACTTTGTTCAGTCTCTCTGGTCCCTTTGACCACTCTTTTCTCATTTAAGAACTTCCACTTATGGGGGACCAACGTGAAGATTATTCTGTCCCTCTTTACTTGCTTTCTGGTATTCTCAACCACTGAAATGGGTACAACAAGTCTCTTCATATTCTTTACTATCTTAGCGGGTTTCACAAATACTGACACAAATATTTTCAGTCCCTTGGTATTCTTTATTTGCGTTACTGATTTCACAGTTACTTGGATGAGTGCAAGGAGCCATATAGTATTCTTTATTTTCTTTACTGGCTTCAGTACCAATGGGACGAATGTGAAGTGTCCCTTAGCGTTCCTGATTAGTTTTACGGTCTCAAAAATTATTGGGATGAGGATGATGAGTCCTGTAGTATCCTTTATTCATGTTACTGCTTAATGCCTGCCCATTTCCCCTCCCAGGTGTCCCACTGTTTACCTCTACTTTGCCGGATCAGCGTCACTGGTTCTTCCTGTGGAACCGGGATCATGCCGTGCTGGTAAAGGCATCAAGTGTTTCTTCCTTCTCCCTCTGGCTCTCAGCGGCTCTGCAGAGCCCTTTGCTCAGCGTCGTTTGCGGACAGCATGGTCCAACTCCTCGAGGTCACGCCACTACCTTGGAATGCCTTGCGCACATGCAAGTCTGCACCCTACCGGCTCCTGGACTGTTTTTCTCCTTGGTTCTCCATGTCCTCTCAGCAGAGGACCTACCAGATTCTCCTGGCTTCTCTCTGCCAGGTTTGAACTTCCAGGCCTCACCTGCTCAGTGATGACTCTCAACCAAGTCGTTCTTTACTGTTTATGCAGTTTAGTTGAGACCTCCCCAGTGGAGGATCATAGTCCTTCGTCACTCTCCATGTAGTATTCGTTATTACTCTGTGGTTCACACTCTTCACAGTATGGCCTACTTTACATGGAGGGGTGATAAGTGTTAGTGATAAGTGTTGGGAAAGATTTCTCTTTACTGCACCTTTACTTTCCTTTTTAATGGACCCCTGCACTTTTTGTTTTCATTTTTGATCCTGACCTGTACTCTTTACAGTGCAGTGAAGCCTTCACTACACTGTCTTTTGCTCATCTGTTATTGGGGAAACTGACATGTCCTTCAGGATGCGAATACTGGGAAACATTCTTTCCCTTAGTCTAGTTGCTTGCTACTTTTAGTAACTTATCACTTGTAACTTTTTATCATTGTACAATCCATCTTACAATGCACTACAACGGGATACACTTTTGTTTTTGTCCTAGACAAACACCCAGAGGATTTTTGGTTACTCAAAGTGTGCTAAATGGACAAGCTGGTGGCAGCAGTGACTTTCTACCATTTGCTGGTGCTTTTCATTTTAGCCTTACTGCGTTTGGTTACTTACTCTGGCTAGTGCCAAACATGGCCTTACGCAAGGTTTTTAGCTTGTCCTTTGGCCATCTTGTTTTTTAGCCTTCTTCCTGGCCTGTTGGGCATGCTTATATGGACTTCCAGTGCCTGGGAAAGCAGAAGCTTTTGGCGGGCAGTGCCTGGGAAAGCAGAAGCTTTTGGCGGGCAGTGCCTGGGAAAGCAGAAGCTTTTGGCGGGCTTCTAGAGGGCTATGTGTGTTTGCTGGCAGGATGTGGGCTGGGACTGTCTGGTCCCAATCTACAAACTAGTTTCAGTGTGTCGGAGTGTAATGCATGAGTGTTTTCCCGCCAGTGGTCCTGATTAGACCACTGCTGGGGTGTGTGAGAAACCAGACAATTTCTCACCCGCTAGTCCCCGGGGATCTGTCATCCAGGTGGCCAGGACACGGCCATCACTTTTGGAGCCAGTTCCTGGAGGTGGGCCGGTGCAGGAGGATCACCTGATGAGGGGTCTTCGGGGAGTGGGACACCGAACGGTGAGATGCGGTATCCCCTTCCCTGTAACACCTTTTCCCCATCCTACCTAGGAACTCAAACCCTCCCCATTTCCCAACACAAACAACGAACTAACACCCAAGCCGTATAACTGATATGTCCCAACACAAGGGACCTGCAGAGTCGGGCAATTACTGATCATTACACACACCTGACTTCCATCACACTTCCCCACACGGATAAAAGGCGGAGCATGAAAACACACTCTGGGCAAGGCAAAACACACGAGAAAGCAGCAGTTCCAAGATGGCAGTTTTAATAAAATGAGAAAGACGGCAAGACCAGAGTGGGTTGCAAGGAGGGAAGTACCCTTGACCTTTTCATAGAAAAAACACTATTTTCACTACGAGACCTGAAATTAAAGCTGAAGAGATATGCATTGTGTGTCAGAGGTACCTGGGTCTCACCCGCGTCGATAGCCAAGGCAGGGAGGAGCGATTACCGCCGTGGTACTGTCCTTGGCTCCTACAACAAAGCAGTGCCAGTAAAGTAAAGTCAGCACAGCAGGTGAGTCAGGGAGACTGATAGCACACCGGTCTGTGTTGGAACCAAGATTGCAAGCGGCAACATAGTATGAAGAAATCTGAAGAGAACAGTGTGTGAAGCCTATGTGATTAGCGACACAAATATAATTGAACATCCAAGGAAAGACTGATCTTTTGAAACCTATGAAGATACCATATACTGAGTGGTCCAGCACCACCTGGGTGCTCATTCAAAGGTCTTTGTTCGGTATCCAACTGAGAGGTGGCAAATGTAAATTGTGAAACCGAAGTGATCCTGCAACGAGTCAAGCTAAACCCTGTGCACATTTCAAAGTCTTTGATAGCTAATACAAACTGCAGTTGGTCGGAGCCCGACTAATGGAGACTAATTGTGTAAAAGGAAGGTCCTGACCCTGACTGAGAGGGATCCGGGCTGAACCGTGAATCACCGGAAAGAGGATATTCTCTAAACATTGGTGAAAGGGGATCCAAAGTATTGATTGTAGTATAAAAAGGGATCTGAGCTCGTCTGAGGGGGATCCAGGTTGAAAAGTGAATCACCTGACTTGAAAGAGGAAGGATTTGAGCCCGGCTGAGGGGGATCCGGGGTGAACCGTGAGTCACCCGAGAAAGGATATTCTCTGAACATTGGAGAAGGGAATCTGAGCCTGGAAGAGGGGGATCCAAAGTAACGATTGTGGTATAAAAAGGAATCGGAGGATGCACGGTGAACAGTGAATCACCTGACTTGAGTACTTGTAAGAGGAAAGGAACTTTTTGTTTGTTTTGATACATCAGGCCCTCTGGATCAAGAAGGCCCCGATGCTAGTAATGGAACTGTCTCCCCGTGCCGATGATGCCGAGAGTGTGCTATGCTCGAGTGAAACACCTTGTCCCGTGCTGAAAATGTAGAGAAGGGAGTCCAACGGCCTGAACATCCTGACATATCATTTTTGTGAACACTTCTTACTTTTTCATGAACACTACCACACACGATTTATATTTAGAATATAAGGATTGGCAATAGGTTTTTTAGTATAGGCCCTTTTATTTCGACGAGACTCCACTAGAACTGCATAATTATTTGACAGTCGTAGCTTGCTGCCATCTGTAGATTTAGGTTTAGATCACACCCTTGTTAAAGTTCAATAAACACCCTTGAACAAGTGACCACACTTGTATCTGTCCTACTATTGATACTGTGCCTTTTTTTACAGGTGTGTGTGGGGCTAGTTCTGCTATTGGCTAGTGGGAGTTTCTGCTCTTACCTGGCTTTAGGGATAGGAAGAGGACCACTGCAACTACTCTAGTGAGATCCTGGATAAACTTGAAGAAGCCAAGACTTCTGTCCAGCTGTGAGACCCGTGAGGAGACCAGTGACCCATCGGACGGAGGCCTGGCGACCAACTTCTGCTGCTGTCCTGGAAGAGCCCTATCTTGCTGTCGACCTTCAGCAGTCCTGCGAGGGGGAACTGCGACCCTTGGATTAGAGGGAACATCCATTCCTGATGTCTACTCGGTACCGTGCGAAGAAGAGCCTTCGGAAGTGTCCCGGGAATGCCCTGTGGCTGACCAGCTCTCAGTTTGGGCTATTGTGCTGCCGATGTCACCGTTCCACGTTGAGGCTCGGAACCTGGGAGGTCCTCAGCTTGCCCTACAAGGCTTAACTCAGCTGAATTTCAGGGTCCTAGCATCATGGGGACCCGAGATAGGGAAAATCTGACCATGACAAGCAAGTCCCTTTGGGTCGCTGTGCTGCAGTGACCACCGTCCGAAACCGCTCACCCGAGTCGAATCCAGTGCTGAGAGGGGTCCTGCATCAGGTTTTACTGCATTCTTCATCTGAGAGTCCTTGCACCAGCTAAAGACACTGACCGAAGACCTGCTCGAACCTGCAACCCCTGTAAATACTGGGCTGAGCCTGACGGCGGGAATAGCGACCTCGAACGTTCTTCCATCGATCTGCCAAGTCCTGTGAAGAATCGAAGTATGGGGTGTGAGTTACAGTGGCTCTTACCTGCTTCTAAACTCCCTTTAAAAGTTTTGCTAACTTTTCTAAAACTTTTACCATACTTTGGCTTTGCCATTGCTTCCTCGTGCAAGCCTTCTGAAAGTTGGTGACACTTTTGTTAATTAGAAAAAACTGTCCTCTAAACCTTGTACTCGTTCACTGGACCCCCGAAACCCTACCTTCATTTTTTCCAGCGTTACTGTGTCAGAACTTTTCCTGAACCTTTGGGCATAAGGCCCCAGACAACTTGGGGGTGGACTTTTGAAGCTAGCGCTGATTATCTGTGGACCTGTGGTGCATAATCTAATCTGTACTTTGATCTGTATTATGCCTTACTCTAGTGACTGTATATATGTATTCTATTATTAGTGTTGTGTGATACTCCTACCTGTTAGTAGTCATTTTTGTTTGTCCATAAATAAATAACTGTATTTTTATACTAAGTGCAATTTGTGATTCCCATTGTGTGTACTTAGTGTGGACTTTTACAAGCTCACCACCTCTTAAGACTTAACCTACATCGCTTGTCACTGCTACCTTGGACAGGGAGCTGTAGCCAAATCAGTTCACCAGGCCAGAGTATAAGCAATCAGTCCTAACAATCAGCATTACTCCTACACTCTTCCCAGTATGCTTGGGTTCCAACCTGTTGGCACTCTTCATGCTTTCTTCGCTCTTCCTCTCAGTGGATTTGAGTTTTGGTTGAGTATTGGAAGTGGTGTTACAGTAACAGTGGTCTATTCTGATTTGATTTTCTGAGGTATTGATGGTCAGAGGGGATCATAGGAAAGTGTGCCAGGGAGTTCCTTCACAGAACGGGAGTCCATGTTCCCAAGAGGGGAGCCTCTCCATGAGAGGTCCTGCTTGCTGCCACCCCTAGGGGGAAATTTGCATGCCCCCCAGCCTTGTAGGGAGCTCACCTCTGTGGAGAAGTGACGAGATCTAGTGACAATTCCTTTTGAAGTCCAGGACTCCTAATTTCGTAGGGCGGTCCTCCCGAGTTTTCTGGTCTTAGTGGTGTCCTTGCTCCCCTCCCTCCTTCCAGATTTTCATACTGCTTTGGCAATGTATCATTCATGAGGAATCTGTGGGAGGAAGGAGTACATTAGAAGAACAAATTACCAACCTCCAATGGATTCCCCGTCTCCCTCCCTACCTGCCCCTCTTGGCGGATAGCTAGTGCACTATCAGTTTTGCAGTCTCTCAGCATCATAGTGCCAGGGGAAAAGGGTAGAACTGAGGTCACAAGACGAGCCGCCTCAATATATACTGACCCAACATGTCAGGCATGTACATAGAAGCATTGGATGGACTCGACGCTGATCCGCGATGCGCCTCCCGGCGGTGGAAACGTTTCCGAGAACAGCTGTGCTATGGATAGGATTATCATAGATGAGGAATTCGTGGGAGGAACATCCATCAGAAAGAACATTACTGAGAGGTACATAATTTGTTCTTCTCGCAAGCATGCTTCCATGACTAATCTGGAGGCCTTCAGGCAACACTGACCATTTTCTGGTACAAAACTCTCATTTGACCCCTCCTTCAATGGGCGTGGTGTACCTCCAGGCTACTGATAAAGTGGTAATCCCTGCTTTTTCATTGGACAAGGGCACCACTTACTCAGCCACTCTCCACCCACCTTTGTGTCCATACTTTGGGTAAGCAGCTTATGTGTCTATGGCCTCGGAAGCACAGTACCAGACACGAAGTCCGGTATCGGATGTAGCGCGGCATCCGGCACTTGTGCTATTTACAGGGTTGGGTCCATAAGCTATTTCCCAAACCCTAGTGGTATCAAGGAAGTAAGTTGTTTCCTGCCTCTGGAACATCTTTGCATATGATGAAGAGGATGAGGTTGATGTCACTGGTCCTTACTGTGGGCCTTTGCCATGGACATTTGACTCTTAAGATCTGTTAAGTATTCAATATGCTGGCTGGTTGTGTACCTCTTCTGAGTTTGTATTTTTTACTCCCCAAGTGCTCGGTCCAGAAAAGCTGCCATTTGTTGTCTTCCCAAACTCTACAGCGTTTAACCTTAGACTGGTGGTCTTCAAACATTTTTGGCCTGGACTCCCTGAGCAAAATGTGGGCAGGCCGGGCCTTCCCCCCAAAAACGGGCAAATGAACAGGATGTTCAAATGGCTATGAACTATTGCGCGCTGTCACCGCACCCTACTGCCAGTAAAGTCCCTGGGCTCCCCACCCACTCCCATCACAGTCGCTGGACTCCCTCATCCCACTCCTACCCAGTCCCTGGACTCGCCCCACCCCATCACAGACCCTGGGCTCTCCCCACCCTGCTCCCACCACTATCCCAGTGCTCCCGCCCATCCTGCTCCCACCACTGTCCCTGAGTCACCCCGTTCCCAACACAGTCCGAGGGCCAGTGGCAGCTGGTGAATTTTTTAAGTGGAGCGGCGTAAATATTTCCCACAGAAATGCCACAGCGACCGAGCGCAGTGCGACAGCTAAAATCAGTGAAGGGGGGAGGGTGGAGTTCCCCACTGAATTCTTTTTAAATAATGGGTTCAAATGTTGCATTTTAGAGCATGCTTTAAAAAAAAAATGGGTAAAAATCCAAACAGTTTGCAATTGGCGATGGGGGGCCAAGGGGGAAAGCATGTTTTTTTTTTACTGGACATCTATGATACATATCCACTAAGAAAAATGTGCGAGGAGGGGCAGGAGCTCCCCCTCTCACTTTAATGCTTGCAGTGCCCCAGCCAGCATTTACAATGAGCTATGCAGGGCTGGCGAAGCAAAACGCCGTCCAGCCTTGCATGGCTCAGTGAGCATGTGTGGCTGGGGAACTGAAGTGTCAAAGGGAAACTGAAGTGTCGGGGACTATATTGATATCCAGGGGCACGAAGCAGGGGTGCCCGCTCTCCACGCTCCTATATGCTTTTCATTTAGAGCCTCTACTTTCCCGTATTGGAGGCACCCCAGAAATCACTGGGCTTGAGTTTGGCAGGAGATTCCACAAGATGATCTCATTTGCGGATGACATGTTGCTAGCGGACACGTATCCAGAGTCTGCACTGCCCGTATTAGGTGATGTATTGGAACAGTTTGCTGGGGTAGGGGGCCTAAAAATGAATGACAACAAATCGGGGATGCTCAACCTGACCCTGTCTGATGAAAGGGCATCAGGGCTGAAGGATAGGTGCCCCTATGCGTAGGCCTCCAGGAGTGTCCGCTACTTGGGAATCCAGTTTATGGGGTCGTTGGGCGGTATATTTAAAGCAAATTATACACCTCTCATTAAAGTCCCGCAACTATTGAGGGAGTGAGGGCCTCTATCGATTTCGTGGATGGGGAGGGTTAACCTTCTGAAGAAAGAGGACCTTCGGAAGGACTACCATCACTTGGCTCTTCCTGTGAAGGTCCCGCTCCATTTCTTTAAGGAATTTCAAGGGTGGGGTAAGCAGGTTTCTTTGGAACAATAAAAAGCTGTCCCTGTCCATGGGGTTGTTGATGGCTCCCACCCACAAAGGGGTGGGGGAGCTGGGGGTCCCAAACGGCTATCTCTATTACTTGGCAGCGCAGATTAGAGTGATTGTTTAGGATGGAACAAGAAAAGGCATGGGGTAGCATGGACAGGGCGGTGGTGGAACAGCAGCTTGACAGGGTGTTATGGTGCCCTAAGGCGGACAGGCCAGAAAACATGTACAGGAGTCTGTACATGTTGCAAACCCCGCCACTAGAGCTCAAAAGAAGGCATAAGTGATCCTCAGCACAGTAGCATTACTAGTAGTAGTCCAAATGTGGAAATCTAGCCCAGTCCCTGTTGAGCACGAATGGCTGACTAAGTGCTGGCATTTTTTTTGGGGGCCTTGGAACGTGTGACTTACTCCTTGCAGGAAGATCTGCAGAAATGTGGGGCTGATTGGGATGTGGTGCTATCTTTCCTCTGCAGTGACCTAAGAGTGGGACTGTGCCTGAGGAGATGGAGGATATTAGAGCCCGTCTGAGTCCATATAAATGTTATGGACCAAGAGGGGAATGGCTGTTAAAGGGAATTAGGGGGTGGGGGAGTTGGTAGCAATGTGTATGAGTTTATAAATGCCAATAAAATATTTTATAAATAAATAGAATAGTCAAACAATATACAGTTCCTAATATTAGTAATAAAGTAGTGTAGTAGCCTTTTAAAATGTTAGAACTATGTACTACCAATCACAAATGTGCACGTAGCCATTGTGGCCTAGTAAAACATAACATCATACTCACAATTGTGATGCTGTGGATTTGCAAGCCGGGAGAACGGTGAGGTTATACAGACCAACCCCTGGAAAACCCATTAGGTGGAAAGAGTTACACACGGCCTCTGGAGTGTAGAGGTCAAAACTACAAGACACAACTGTATCACTACCTTGTATTTGTCATATTCAAAGATTGTTGTGTGCACTTTTTGTTTACCACGCCTCAGACCATCCCCAGTCTCAGGCTCATGTTTTTCCTGTACCAGCGGGTTCTTGTACCCCCTCGATCTGTAAGGAAACATGTATCCCAATGTAGTTTTGACCTCTACACTCCAGAGGCCGACACCTATTCGTGTTACTACTGTATAACTAACTTTGTCCATTTGTTTGTTTCAACCATCTTTCGTGCTTATCGGAAGAAATGTAAAGTAAATTGTTGAGCCACTAACTACTTCCTGTGTGATTACATAATAAACACACACACACACAGCACTTTTGTGTCTCTGTATTGGATCTCCTCATCCTGATTATTTGTTTGATACATCTTCGGCGGGAGACCTCAGTCAAGCCCGTCCAGGCTCCAGAGTGTCTGTGAAGGCAGAAACCCAGGGAGGAGTCCAAAACTCTGCACCCCGTTGTCTTCCAGCCTGACTGTGAGAATCCAGTTCCAACTGGGAAGGCTGGCTGTCCTGAAAGGACTGCCAACCCCCCACGTTTGAATGTTGCACGTCTGTTTGATTGGCTGGGTTCCTGCATAAAAGTTGGATCTTGGAAGCTGAAGAGGTAGTTGACCACTGGACCGGAATCCGAAGAGGAAGATAAAGAAAACGCAGCTGAGATGATTTCCAGCGACCAGAGAGCCTGCTGTGTAACCATAGTCTTCTGTTATCCTTCCTTCCAAGCAACCTGAGGACTCCGAAAACTATGACTCCGACCCATAGCCTGATGAGATCCACTGGACTCCAGAAGCCATGCATTTTGAGCCATCCCATGCCGTGCTGTGGCTGCAATACCCTGGGACCTCGAGCCATCGTGCAGTGCATGGCCTTCCGAAATGAGCTGAAACATTGGTGGCACCCTGCAGGACCTCCAGACGTGAATCGAGTCTGAAAAGTCCCCATATCAGAGTGCTGGACCTTGCAAGTGATGAGAATCCAACCAGCAATTTTTTTTTTTTTAGTCGTCTTCTGGCTCTTGAAAGGGTGCCTGAGCCACAGAGTCGTATCCAGTCATGAAGAAACTCTTGCCTGGAGCCTTCTCCGTTGATCCCTGCTGCAAAACCCTTACAACGTCCTGTCTTCCGCGTTCGTGCCAACGGAATCCGTCAACTGGATTTTTCACTGCAGATCCTGAAGTCTTCCTGCTGCAACACGTCTGTGCTCGGGGACAGTGCTGGCTGGGGTATTTACTTATCTTAAACCTGTGTGATTTCTGTAAAGCTTTTGGGGTGTTTTCTGTGTTTGGGGAGTCCTTTCATCCAGTTCACCCAGGCCCACTAATGGAATCCTCCTAAGGTGTCTTCTCTGAAGTCCTGTACCCTAACTCCAAAGTGAACTACTTACTTGTTTCAGCAGTCTTCCACAGGAACCCTGATCTTTTGTACAACTGAACCCTGAGAACACTTGTGCAATAGAATAGCGAAGGAATGAATAGAAAAAGCATTTTGCTTTGAAAAAAATAGCAAGTGTTTAAAAGTGTATTTACTTTTGAAAGAGTTGGTTGCTAAATGTAACTCGGAGAGTGAACAGTTACACAAGTTATTACTTAACTTGAATGTGTGTTGCGCCTTTCTGATGGAAAAGTATATGTAAGGTTGTTTTACTCACCTGTGAATTGGTTGCGCCTCTTTCCAAACGTAATGCTGTTGGCGTCACTTAACTATTTCTTTTAGAATATTTGTGTGTAGATTCACCATATGGGCCATGCTTCCCCTGACCAGCTCTTTAGCCTTTCTGAACTGACTGCTTTGGATTTTACCCTCCCGGAATAACATTGGATCCTTTTTAAAGTGTAGCATTGGGGTTTGCTTTCCCTGGTCTGTTCTATACAAATGCTAAAACAGTACAAAAAAGAAGGTGGGTGAGGCGCGCACTCCCGGTCCTGGTCAATTGAACCTGTTGCAAAAAATATAATAAGTAGCTGGGTCAAATCCCAAAATGGACAAATATTCACAGGGTTAGATCCCTTCTGCTGCAAATCAGGTACTCAGTAATAACAGGGTTAGATCCCTTGCTGCAAATCAGGTACTCAGTAATAACAGGGTTAAATCCCTCAGCTGCAGTTCTGTGGTCTGTAGTTGTTCTCCTCCTAGCGCTTTCTTATCTCAAATAATCATCAGGGAGGCTGTTGAGCAGGTGTGTCTAATTAGACTCAAAGGATTCTGGTAGCTGTAGTGAAAACGTTTTTTTCTGTTCAGGTGACCAGCAACCGACACCCCTCCAAAGCACAAGTCCTTCCCAAATTTGGGGGAGGGGAGAGAACCATCTTTATGATTCTCCAAAGTGGGGCACAGTCACCCCGTGGCGCTGCCTCTGGAGCCCGGGACTCCCATAGCATTCAGTACAAAAAAGAAGGTGGGTGAGGCGCGCACTCCCGGTCCTGGTCAATTGAACCTGTTGCAAAAAATATAATAAGTAGCTGGGTCAAATCCCAAAATGGACAAATGTTCACAGGGTTAGATCCCTTCTGCTGCAAATCAGGTACTCAGTAATAACGGGGTTAGATCCCTTGCTGCAAATCAGGTACTCAGTAATAACAGGGTTAAATCCCTCATCAGGGAGGCTGTTGAGCAGGTGTGTCTAATTAGACTCAAAGGATTCTGGTAGGAGTGGTGTCGGTTGCTGGTCACCTGAACAGAAAAAAACGTTTTCACTACAGCTACCAGAATCCTTTGAGTCTAATTAGACACACCTGCTCAACAGCCTCCCTGATGATTATTTGAGATAAGAAAGCGCTAGGAGGAGAACAACTACAGACCACAGAACTGCAGCTGAGGGATCTAACCCTGTTATTACTGAATACCTGATTTGCAGCTAGGGAACTAACCCCGTTAATACTGAGTACCTGATTTGCAGCAGAAGGGATCTAACCCTGTGAATATTTGTCCATTTTGGGATTTGACCCAGCTACTTATTTTTTACAACAGGTTTAATTGACCAGGACCGGGAGTGCGCGCCTCACCCACCTTCTTTTTTTGTACTAAATGCTAAAACAGTCTTGGGTTTATACCTAACTTTAAGTTGCGGGTAGAGCCTTTATAAAGTATATGGGTTTTACTTATCTTGAATAGCTGTGTGCAATTCTTAATAAGTTACTGTGGTTTGTGCTAACCTAGGTCTGCCTTGTGCCATCCTAAAATAAGTTAGAACGTTAATGCTTACCTTAGTCTGTGTTACATTGACCTGATAAACAACTGTAATAGTATATTACAAAATTAGGTTTTACCTGCATAGAATTGCTGTGTGCCATTCTTAAAAAGCCTTCTGTAGGTGTAGCTGACCTTGGTCTGCCTGGTGCAATCCGAAATTAGTGTGAAGAGTTCTTGCTTACCTAGTCTGTGTTCCACTGAGCTGAAAAGCAACTGTAATAGTATATTACACCAAAAGGTCTTACTCACCAAGTATAACTGTGTGTTATCTTGAATGTGGTTTTAGGTTTCTACTTTTCCTTGATTGAGTGTTCCCCTATTCAGAAAAGTATACTTGCAGGTTGGATTACTAAGTGATTTCTTAACTGAGTTTCACTGCAGAACTGCTAGGGTCTACTGCCCTTGTATTACCGAAAGTAATCAATAAGTAGCTTATGGTTTTACCCCCCAAGAATAGGCATGTCCTATACTAAATGTGTTTTATAAGTTCTGACTTGCCTAGAAATACTGTTAGACCAAAGCATAAACCTTGATCAGTAAACTATGAACTTTAAAGCATTGTGTTGTTATAGTGTTTGATTCTATGACCAAGTACTTACCCCCAATTTTTTTCTTGACCTAACTTGTATTTATAATAAACCTTTATTTTGTTTAATACTTCTGGCTGTCAGTGTTTCTGGTGAACCCTTGGTATACTGCAAGTTCTTTGTACTTTCCTACAGCCCTCTCTCCCTCCTACCTAAAATGAGCCTGGCTGCTTGGTCTATGCTACCATATACTCCGGTGGTACAGCCTTATCTTAAGAGTAGAGTCTTGTACTGTCTGTGAATTGTTTTACTAAGCCCTTAGTTGAACTTCAGAAAAACTGTCCTAACATGCTCCTATGGGCTCCTGTGGGTAGTTAACTAAGAATAGAACAGCCTAAAAGTGATCTAAGGCTATGCATCAAAAGAGATTACAGGTAAATCAATTAAAATACCCCTGCAAGGCATTCCATTTGCCATTTTCTGTGCTTTTTTGTATCCTTTTATCTTGGCCAGAGAAGTACGAGGGGCAACACAGTTTATATATGGACACTTTATTGAAACACAGTACCACCCTAAACTCAGTCTGTCACTACCACAGGAAAGATTGAAAAGCTAACTGTGGTAAGCCTGAAGAAGGACTCAGACCAGAGGATGTGTTTGAATGTAGTGTTATTTAAATTCAAAGAAAACACCTCCCTGACCCCACTACTAAAAGGGAGTTCCCTTCCTAGCCAAACTAAACTAAGGTGTTCGTCTATAGTCAAAAAATAAACAGACCCCGGTCCACACCTATCCACTAAACGGGTTCTACCATTTAGTAAAAACATTTTTAAAAGTTAGGTGGAGTGCATTGCACTCTTGATTCTTCTCAAAGGTATCTACAATTGTTTCAGGGGAACCTTCCTTAGTCTGTATTGAATGGTTCAAAGTAAGTAACGTTTCTACTCAAAGAAAATCATTCCTTTCAGTCTATCAAAAGTTCCCCAAAGTTCGAACCAAAAGTCTGAAGTTGCTGGAAAAACAAAGGGTCCAAACTTCTTTAGGTGGCTGGATCTTTCCCTGATCTCCTTTCTACCAACATGGTCGATATCTGTGCCTCTGTATTCCCATGATATATCTTCTTTTCACTCTGCTTATTGTACACCTGTTACTCCTTTGGATTACCCTAACCCAATATTTCAGGTAGTTCTTTGTTTCCTGTAACTCGTCTCGCCTTCTGGCTCTCTGTTTTCCCGGGTCCCTGTGACCCCTCCTGAAAAGTATGCTGCTCTGGTTTCCCAGGCTTCTGTAACCCTTCTACTTTTCTCATGCTCTCTCTTCTCTCAGATCCCTGTGACCCTCAGGAGGGGCTAGGGCAGTCCTTCCTTCTTGCTTACTCATCCTCTCTTCTCACTCTGACTGGCATACCTACCGTGTTACGGCGCTTGCTCCATTGAGGCTCTGTCTCTAGGCAACAGCAATGTTCTCCACGGCTTGACGCTCTTCTGGGCTGGAAGCTAGCGGTCTTCGTGTTGTGGCTCGTCTTTACTTGATTTTTGACACACCTACCTCTCAGACCCTTTCTTCCACCCCTCCGGGAGTGTCATTAGGATTAGAGGTTGAGCAAAGCATATACCTGTCACTGTGCATCAGAAAATGGAGTAGGCAACAAACCCCTCCAGTGGGCATCTACTTTGACTCATCTGCGCAAGACTGATTTTACTAATGTTGCATATATGTTATAGATGGTCCACTGCTCAAACCTTCTACTAACCCTTTCTTATCACAATATGCACTCATGTCATACAGTACCTCACATAGATACCCCACACTTCATATATGTATTCTAATGTTTGACTTTGATTGTCAATAATGAACACTCAAGGTATGCTCTTACACTCTCCTGTATAGTGTAATTTGTTTTCTTACGAGGAATAAATAGTAAAACATTTTAACTACATATAACGTACTTAATTTGCAATACTTTATCAATGAATATGCAGCTATCATTGTCCTTGCCTCTGTCTACTCAAGACCAAACAACCATTTCAGAAGCATAAAAGCCACTTCAAAAGCAATTGACTTCCTTGTTCTTTCTCACTCAGCCTCCTTTTTCCCAATGAGATATTAAAGATGGGTAAAACAGGCCCTCATACTCGCTACTGTCTGAGAGTAGGAAGATGAGAGCTGGAGGCTGGATGCCTGGAGCATGGAGGCTTGTCAGCATAATCCAAGAATAATTAAAGAAATAACAAATACAATTGGAAAAGCCACCTATCAAAATCATCAAGCTCTCTTAGCAAAAATCTATTTATTGGGTGAAAAAAAGCCTTAAAAGACGTACTTTCATTTGGAATTGACCATCATGCAAACATCAAATTATGAATAAAATATGTCCATAGGTGAGCCGATTGCCATAAGAATGCCCCTCTATGCAGCTCAGTCAAATAGTTCCTCGCAAAAAGAAAAGTAATTTGAGTCTCAAAAACCCCAAAATGCAATTTCATGTGTGTTAAAATACCCCATGCCCGGTGCATTGGCTTGCATGGAGTGTGGTGCTTCTGGGTGGTCCTCCTGCTTCTGTCTGCCTCCTCCAGCTCTGCGAACAGCTCACTCACCTGGGGTGCGTCTGCCCCCAACAGAAGTCAGCTTTTTATTACAGTGGACTGTTGTTTACTTAAGTCGTTTCCTCACCTTTAGCAAGTTGCCAAATTATCAATATGTAGCAAGTTGCAAACTTATCTGTAAACATCGGGTTTCGTAATTCATTGTAGACTTTAGGACATTTTTTATTGTTTACAGTAACTTTTAGAAACATTCACTAAAACAGAGAAAATTGAAAGACATCCCAGACAATTGGAGTACAGCACGAAAGTATTGTTAGTACTGTATCGAATAGCATATTTAGTATTCGGCCGAAGCCGAATTTGAAGCCGAATAGTTGCTTTATTTAATAAATCATGTTCCAAACTTCAAAAAACACACTTATTAAAAAAAACAAATAAAGCACCATTTTAAATGCATTATATACTTTTATATCTCTTCATTGTAATGAACATAGCATCTTTAAAGTATAAAAGCCAGAAAAAAGGAGATTTAACCAAAATGAAGGGACCAAAAGTACAGAAGATTGTTGCATATTCAGTGCCAGTTAAAGTAGGAGGTTTCACAAATGCAAAAGGACTGCCTTTGTGAATCAGATACATTGCATTCTCTATCCAGTTACAAAGTTGATGCGGTCAAGTTTCGAAACTTCTTTGCAGCTCCCATAAAAATGTATAGAATGGTTCATGTCGTCTCATGCAGGACACAAGTCAAGAGGATATCTGAAATGCGTGAACTCCATCTCACAACTATTCGACCCACCCAAACAAATGCAGCTCACTTTTCACTTATCCTAGCCACACCTTCTTGCCAATATACAAACATCTGCAACTTATAATTCCTGATAAAATATCAGATACTGTTAAACTCAGGACTCAAGTCCTTAAAAAAGAAAAGGGGGGGGACTATGACGTACGCAATGGGAAGTTACATGACAGGAACTGAAAGTATCTATGCCTATTTCTTTTCCAACTGAAAAAAGTGCATATTGCATATAAACATTCGCCAAAAGAAATGATTCTCCAGCATGGAGTCTGGCATGGATTCACATGCTCATGAATATTCCCCGTCGTCAGGCTGGGAATCCTCGGTAAAGAAAAAACCAGTATCAGTTTCGTTTCTGATCTGTCTTTCGTAGTAATAACCAATCACTGGTCTCTGCGTCATACTGACCACAGCCAATGACTGCCCTCTACCTAAGCACCGCCTCTGGCAGCCATCTTCAGATTTTTACCGCACGTTCATGTGTTGGGATCCTCGTGCTATTGCTCTCGAGCGTTAGTGCTATTTTTCGCGCTTTTTCACAAAAAACTTCGATTCTTTCGGTCAAAAGAGCCTCAAGCTCCACCGATCCTACATCCGATCAACGGGGACCCGTGTCGGATTCGTCTGTGCCCCTCAAGGGTGAAGATTTCGTCGAGCTACACTTCGGAGGACTCCAGAAGCTTCTCAGGCCCGGTCTCGGAGATGGCCCAGGAGAAGGGAAGCTCGACGCCCGGAAAGCTGTTCAGGGTCTGCCCTGGATGCCAGCTGCAGAACGTCTTTAAGGAGGACGAACACTCTTTCTGCCTTTACTGCCTTCATGAGGACAAGACGCACGTGGAGAAGGACTGTGCG
This sequence comes from Ambystoma mexicanum, assembly GCF_040938575.1. Classification (NCBI taxonomy): domain Eukaryota; kingdom Metazoa; phylum Chordata; class Amphibia; order Caudata; family Ambystomatidae; genus Ambystoma; species Ambystoma mexicanum. The sequence continues at coordinate 997,501,401 of NC_090936.1, forward strand.
TTTTGCGGCAACATGTCGGAACGGACCATGAAGGACCGCCATCAACGTCTCGCCAACTGGCTGGAGGGTAAGAGCCCGTCTGGCGAGAAGAAGAAGAAATCCGAGCGGTCTTCTAAGACCTTTGAGGGCGCCCCGGCGACGGGGGCCCAACATAAGGCCAAGCACCGCGAGTCCGCTGGCACCGGGAGCGCCGAACGGTCGGGCGCCAGGCAGGGCGCACCCTCCCTGGCACCATCAACCACGAGCCAACGCTCTGGGTCGGGTAAGAGGAAGGCCGAGCACCCGGCGAAGCTCCTGGAGAGGCCCCGGTCGAGCTCTAAGGCAGAGGAGGAGCGTGGCAGTGCCCCCTCCCTCAAGGATAAGGCGGTGAGCGCACCTAAGGTGGTGAAGGCCTTGATCCATCCGACCAAGCCCTCTATCGAAACGGTCGCGGCGGCCCTGGCTCAGCCTGTGGAGGCTGCACCAGTGGTGGCGACCTCGGGGCCCAGAATCTCCCTGCCTCCTCGGAGGGAGTCTTCTTTTGTGCCCATCGATAGGACCCCCGTGAAACCCTCCGTGGGGAAGAAGAAGGGGGGGCAGGGCGTCGTCGTAGATTCGGCCTCAACCTCAGAAGAGGAGCTGATCGAGGTCTTAAGCCACGGCCTAGGCGTGGAAGAAGGCCAGCCCGTCGGAATGGACCCCGACGCAGGTGACGACGACGACATCGTCGAGGATACCGACGGGGCCCCTGCTCGCCCGTCGGATTCCCCTCTGCCAGCGCCGCAAGACAACTCGGCGGCCATTTTGTTGGCCATACAGTCCTTATGCTCCGAGATAAGGACGAGGCTACCGTTACCGACGGAGGAACCTCTCCCGTCGGGGGATCCAGAACCGGGACCTTCTGGTGTTCCCCCTACCAAGAAAAGAAGGATCCATCCACCACCTCCTTTTCAACCGTCGCGCCCCGTCCAGCCCTCCTCCCCGTCCACCCGAGGGGATGATACGGGGACTGACACGGCAGCGACGGGTACGGACGACGAGGCATACGACGAGGATATTCAGTCGTCGCCTCCCACCAGGGCTTCTCCGCCCGACGAGATCGGATCTTTCCACTCCATGATCTCCAGGGCTTCCGAGCTTTTCCAACTCTGCCCTGAGGAGAAGAAAAAGGAAGGCTTCCTTTATCAGCGGCGCGAGGCCAAGAGGAAGACGGTCCTCGCAGTGCCTCTGTTGGACGACATTTGGGATGAGGGCCTTTCCCTCCTCAAGAACCCTTCCACGACGCCAGCTAGAAGAGACCGGTACGAGAAAAAGTACCGGGTCCCGGACACGGCCCCCCTATGCCTCCGGGCGCAGCCTACCCCGGATTCCGTCGTCTCCGCGGCAGCCAGGAAGAAAGCGGGGGGGGGTGGGGCCTCCACATCGACTTCCCCGCCGGACGGCGAGGGAAAGAAATTGGATGCTATGGGACGTAGAGTCATCTCGTCGGCAGCGACGACGATTAAAGCGGCCAACGCCTTGGCTATCGTGGCCCGCTACGACAGGGAGCTCTGGTACAAGATAGCTCCCCTGCTGGATTTTCTGCCGGACGACAAGAGGGCGGAGGCCCTGGAGATCCTGCAGGAAGGTGAGGTGGCCTCGGACCACGCCATCACCGTGGCGACGGACATCGCCGACACTGGGTTCCGCCAGCTGGGCAACGGCGTTTGCCTTCGACGTCGTGGATGGCTCAAAGCTACGGACTTCCGGCAGGACGTCCAGACCAGAGTCCTGGACATGCCCTTCGACGGGAACAACCTGTTTGGGAAGACAGTGGACGATTCCCTTCAGGCCATCAAGGCGGATACTGAGACGGCCCGGGCCCTTGGAGTCCTGCAGCAACGACGGACGCCCTTTCGGAGCGGCGGAGGCAAGGGCGCCTCCAAAGGTTCCGGCGGTGGTTTCGCTTCCTACCGTCAAGCGGCCCGCTCGTTGTCGCAAGAGGCCTACAGAGGACGAGGCAAGTCTAGCGGACCCCGCCGTCGTCGCCAAGGAGGTCAAGGCGGCAAGGCCGCGTCCAAGCAGGATTGAACCGGCCGTGGGGTCGGGCCCCCACCGAAGCACCCCGGTGGGAGGCCGGCTGGCGGGCTTCGTCAGCGTGTGGGAGTCCATCTCCACCGACCGTTGGGTGCTGGACGCCCTGGCCCGGGGCCACGCGCTCGAGTTTCAAAGAAGGTGCCTGCGCGTCCCCCCCGTGGCCAGGAAAGAACTTCACGTCCCTCAACTTCTCCTGGAGGTAAAGGCGATGCTCAGAAAGGTCGCCATCGAACTCGTCCCAAAGAGGCTTCGGGGCTCCGGAGTCTACTCGAGATACTTCCTCGTGAAGAAGAAGACGGGAGGATGGCGCCCCATCCTAGACCTGCGACGTCTGAACAAGTTCATCAAGGCGCAGAAGTTCCGGATGGTCACCCTCCAGCACGTCCTGGGTCAGCTGGAGGAAGGAGACTTCCTATCGTCGTTGGATTTGGAGGATGCCTACTTCCACATTCCCATCCTAAAGGGGCACCGAAAATTTCTCAGATTCGTGGTCCAAGGGCGTCATTACCAGTTCAAAGCCCTTCCCTTCGGACTACGGTCGGCACCCAGGGTATTCACCAAGTGCCTCGCACCGGTGGCGGCGCAGCTGCGCCGCGAGGGGATTCACGTCTACCCCTACCTGGACGACTGGCTCATCCGCGCCAAGACGAGGGAGCTCGCCGTGGTCCACACGGCAAGGACCGTCCAACTCCTCACGGACCTGGGATTCTCCGTGAACTATGCCAAATCCCACCTGGTGCCCGCGCAAGTCGCACTGTTTCTGGGAGCGAGGCTCGACACAGTGTCCCTTCTGGCCTCCCCGTCGGAGGAGAGGACCAGGACCATCTTGGGCAAGGTGCAACGGATGTTGGTGGCCGACGCGGCCAAAGTGAGGTCCATCAAGTCCCTCCTCGGGATGATGTCTTCCTGCATCTACCTCATTCCCATGTGCAGGCTCCGGATGCGCCCGTTGCAAGAATTCCTGGATGCGCGCTGGATCCAGACGACGGGCAGCTTCGAGGAAAGGATCAAGCTCGACGAGAGTTTCCGACGAGCGATACGGTGGTGGGGCACCCGCGCGCATCTGACGGCGGGCATGGACTTCCAGACCCCAGCCCACCAGGAGACTGTGACCACGGATGCCTCCCTGGAAGGGTGGGGAGCGCACACCGAAAATCTGCACGCAAGGGGACTCTGGCTCCCGACGGAGAAGTCCCTGCATATCAACGTCCTGGAGCTCCGTGCAGTGTTTTGGGCCCTCAGGTCCTTCCTTCCGTCCCTCAAGGGCAAGGTGGTGAGGATCTTCACCGACAACACCACCACCATGTTTTACGTCAGGAAACAGGGCGGAACCAGGTCCCCAGCGCTGTCCAAGGAGGCGCAGGACCTGTGGCATTGGGCCGTCGCCCAAGGGATTTTTCTGGTGCCGTTTCATCTGGCAGGGATAAAAAACACCATCGCCGACTCACTCAGCAGGGAGCTGCGCTCGTGCCACGAGTGGGAACTACGGCAGGATCTGGTGGATCGCCTCTTCGGACGGTGGGGCACACCCCAGATCGACCTGTTCGCGACGGCGACGAACACCAAGTGCCGGAGGTTCGCCAGCAGGTTTCCCCAGACGAGGAGCATGGGCGATGCTTTCTCGTTCCCCTGGGAGGGCCTGTTCCTCTACGCGTTCCCTCCCTTGCCTTTGCTAATCCGGCTCGTCAACCAGCTCAAGAGGTCACGGTGCAGGATGATCCTCGTCGCACCTGCGTGGCCGAGGCAGATATGGTTCCCGGACCTTCTGGACTTGTCAGCGTCCCCGCCGATCAAGCTGCCGGCGGACGCGGATCTACTCTCCAGGGAAGGAGGCGCCATCCTCCACCACGACCCGAAGTCGCTGAACTTGCAGGCCTGGCTCCTGCAGCGCTAGAGTTTGGAGGATACGACATACCGGCCGATTGCAGAGAGGTTCTTGCAAAGGCCAGGGCGTCCTCGACTCTTAAATGCTACGGACACAAATGGAAGAGGTTCTCTGTCTGGTGCCACGCACAGAAGATTAACCCTCTACGGATTACGGCTCCCCAAGTACTGCCGTACCTGCTGACGCTGGCCAAAGCTGGTCTGGCACACGCGTCCATCAAGATTCATCTTGCTGCGATCTCTCGATACACCAGAACCACGGGGCGGGCGTCCTTGTGGTCTCATCGTCTGGTGAAAGAGTTCATGAAGGGACTGTTCAGATCGTTCCCGCCGGTGAAGGCTCCGGCCCCGGCGTGGGAGCTCAACGTGGTGCTGACCAAGCTCATGGGGCCTCCGTTCGAGCCTCTGCACTCGGCCCCGTTGAAGTTTCTATCGTGGAAAACAGCTTTTCTTGTGGCCATCACCTCCGCACGACGAGTGGGAGAGATCCAGGCCCTTTCCTGCAAGGCCCCGTACTTGACTTTCCACGACACGAGGGTAGTGCTCAGGACGCACCCCTCCTTCATGCCCAAGGTACCGTCGGACTTCCATCTCAACGAACCGTTGGTGTTACCTGTGTTCTTCCCGTCGCCTTCGTCGCCGGCTGAGAGGACTTTGCACTCGCTGGATGTAGCTAGAGCGCTGAAGTTCTACGTGGACCGCACGAAGGGTTTTCGGAAGACGTCACAACTCTTTGTGAACTTTGGACCTGTCAATCAGGGGAAGGCTCTCTCGAAGGCTTCCATCTCCAGATGGCTCTCCGGCTGTATCATGTGCTGTCACCGGTTGGCAAACCGACCGCTGCCTGGCCGTCCGAGAGCCCATTCCACCAGAGCGATCGCAGCTACCACGGCGTTCCTAACTGGTGTGCCCCTGCTGGACATATGCAGGGCTGCTACGTGGAGGTCGACGCACACCTTCACGAAATTCTACTGCGTCGACCGGGATTCCAGGGAGGAGTCCAGGGTCGGCCAAGCAGTGCTGCGCAACCTGTTCGCCTGAGGTGAGCCTGGTGAGGAGGTAAGATGCTTAATGTTGAGTTGATGTGATGCTTAATGTTGAGCCTTTGCCACCTCCCGTGGTTGTGCATGTGTGTACTGCTATGTATTCTTTATTCATGAGCATGTGAATCCATGCCAGACCCCATGCTGGAGAAGGAACAAGTTACTTACCTGTAACTGTTGTTCTCCAGCATGGGTCTGGCATGGATTCACATGCGAACCCTCCCGCCTACCCCTCTGCGGCTCTTCACTTGGTCATACTGCCACTTCACGTGCTTCCAAATCTGAAGATGGCTGCCAGAGGCGGTGCTTAGGTAGAGGGCAGTCATTGGCTGTGGTCAGTATGACGCAGAGACCAGTGATTGGTTATTACTACGAAAGACAGATCAGAAACGAAACTGATACTGGTTTTTTCTTTACCGAGGATTCCCAGCCTGACGACGGGGAATATTCATGAGCATGTGAATCCATGCCAGACCCATGCTGGAGAACAACAGTTACAGGTAAGTAACTTGTTCCTTTTCCTGTATTGTTGCAGGCTAAGTATAAAAGATGAGCACCTTTTGGGCCTGATTCATGGAACGTTTTCTGTTAGGCAGAATCCTGTGCAGTTCCCTTGGGGACAACTGCAAAAAGATTAAGACCACAGCAGTAAGCAGTAAACCCAATTGGTAGCAGTCTGCACCACCTAGATTTACCTGGTAGCTGTGGCTGAGCAGTCAGACTTCTCTCAAGAAGAGTAGGGCAGTATATAGAGTATACACAATAGGGCTAAAAACACAATAGAGCAAACAAACACTGGCCAGAGCTTCTTATCAAAAGTATATAATTATTTATTTAAAACACACTTTAGGCAATACACTAGCACTCTAAATCAAAAGCAAGTTAAAACACAGTCAGGTAAAGTATACACACCTCCCTTGATAACTATTAGACAAGTCAGAGTTAAAACACCATGATTTGTTAAAACAGATGTGAGCGCGTAACCTAGATGGCACTCCAATAGTTGAGTTAAAGGGAGAGAAAAAGGCAGAGCATAGAAATAAAACTGGTCCCAACACTTTTAGGAGTTCTCATCAAGGGAATAAAGGCAGTATTCACTGTAGAGCCAAAGTTTGTAGGCCAGGCCCACTTTAAATGGAGCAAAGCGAAATGTGCCCAGGATCACACGGTTTAAAATGTACTAAAAGTCTTTGCAGAATGTTCAAAAGAGGTTGTGGTGATTCAAGAAGTTAAATTTAGGAGCTCTGGGGCCAACCCAGTTGGAAAGCCAAGGGTTTAAGGGTCACCTTGATCAAACCGAAGAAAGGGGGGGGGGCAGGCAGAACACAGTACCTTAAAGAGAGAGGAAGCTCCAGCGGTGGCAGTCGTTCCTGGCAGTGGTTGCAGTTCGTTGTTTCGACCAGGGGAAGAGAGGATCTCGTCGAGGAGGAAACGTGGAGTCGTTGCACTGCATAGGGATGACACCAGCCGCGGAGTTCGTCGGTTAAAAGGTGCGTTCCTTTTATTCGCAATCAAAGTGGTGAAGCTTGGTTATCCGGCCGCCGGGGTGCTTGGCACGGGCGATTCAACCAAGAGATGTCTTTGGAAGGTGAAAGGGGTGAACTGGTTGGTCCCACCAGCTCAGAGGAAGAAGACTCGTCCAGCAGAAGATCTTCTCTTGTCGTTGGGAAAGTGGTGAATTAGTTGCAGCAGGGCTCCACCGGTGGTGTTGTCGTTGCAGATGGCTCAGCTTCTTCCCTCTTCGGATTCCTAGGTCCTGTGGCGACTTCTGAAGTTCCAGTGCCAAAGGCCCTGCTTTTATGCAGAAAACCCCCTATTCAACAGCCTAGCTGTCACTCACACATGCTAAGTGGTGAGCCGGGCGGCTCACCACCGGGCCAATCGGAATAGAGTGTGACTTGGGTTGCTAAGACAACAAAGTCCAGGGTGCCAATTCCCCCCTCCACCCTTCCTGTGGAACCCAGACAGAGTGGCACCATTTGGAGGGCTTCTGTGGAGAAGCCCGCCAAAATAGTGGAACAAAGGGCTCGACCTTGGTCAGAGTTACAGAGACGGACACAAACGCCATTTTAGAATCGAGTTCTGGCAAAAAGACCCAACCGGTGATTTAATATTAAATAAATAAACCGGCGGTATCTTTAACATTGCACCAAAAAGTGGTGCTTTTAAAATCAATGGGAAAATCCCATAGAGAATATTCCGGTGGAATATTTTGCGTGGTAACCACTGCCACCAGCCAGAAACTCGACAAGGGGGTACTGGACAGTGCCCCCTTGAAAACAGACCCAGGGGCAATCAAATTAACCCCTTCCAGTACTTCCACAATATGATGGTTTGTACTGGTTCTGTTCACAGTTTTGGACTAGTAAAGTCAATGGTGACTTTACATGCCCTGGGAGACAGTAATCCGTCCCAGGGTATGGAGTCTGTTTGGGGGTCACTATGACACCCCTGTGTTACTGCACTGAGGGTGCTGTGTAACACACATGAAAAACAGATGATACCCTATGGAGTAAAAAAGACCCCATAGCCCATAAGCACACAAAAAGTCAGACATACCTCAAATCATGCCTAAGAGTGGGAGGGAAAGAGTCTCACTCTTAGCAGGAGGAAAAAACAAAACCCATAATCCAGCAAAGCTGCTGGGGGACTCACTAGGTTTGGGAAATTAGCCTTATAAGAGAATTCTCCCTAACACACTCCTATGGGATTGCACCATTATAAAACAGTTCCATGAATCAGACCCTTTATGTCTAGGAATCTGTAACAAAACATGTCCTAAAGAGCAGATTACAATATAAGATATTTTTCAGCTGTGTGATAGCAATTTGTCTGGTCTAATTCTATTCAGTTTTCAAACTGAAGTCTACATTTGCCTTTCTGAGTTCATGTTGCGTTGTATTCTAATGAGAATGTTAAAGTATTCGACAAGAGCCGAATAGCAGGAAACTATTCGGCTGGAGCCGAATAGCTTTTTTTCAGCCGGAATTTGGCCGAATACTAACTCGAAGCCGGAGTTCGGTACACCCCTAGTTTGTACACTCTGTTTCCTTGGGGAGCTTTCATGTCCAGGCTGGAGGACATCTTTGAGGAAATTGATCAGGGGATCATCAAGAAGTAAATGTATAGACCATTGGAGCTTGAAACCTTCCTTATGCTCTAGGTAACTCAGAGATTTCCCAGAGGAGTTTTGTGGAGAGGATGGTGCTTTGATGGAATTTGACTCTCATTTGCAGGAGGCAAGTGGGCTGGACCTATTACCTGGACCAACTCCAGGAAAGCCTCAGACGTCTTTCCAACGCCTAATGTAAAAAAAAAGACAGTTTGAATTAAGACATTCTTGACAAAGGTTTGCCAGGAGAAACCCTACTGCCAATTAATCAGGCATTGGAGGGCCATGGAGCATGATTTGTGGTCTAAGCATGTTTCGGTCACAGCAGAAGACCGGAATCTAGTTATGTTTTATGATGACAGGGAGGCATCATGCCAAATCCTATTGAGGGCTTGTCACAGCTAAGTGTGTGGCAGGTGTTATGGCAGCAGGGACAGTTTTGAGGAGGTACTCTTGGGTTTCGCCTTGGATGTCCAGGCGAAACTCCTGGGCATACCGCTTGATGGCAGCGGCTTGTTTGGGGGCAAAGGCAGATGAGGCTCTCCAGAAGTTCCAGTCCTCAAGGGCGACCTTTAAATCCATCACTGTGGCAGTTGAGCAACAATTCTGCTGCCCCAGGAGTAAAGGCTGGGATTTTCAACCCTTCCTGTCCTATGCCCACTGGGCACGGGACAAGGCCCCTTGGGCAAACCACAATTGCAACGCCACCCAACCAGAGGGAGGGGCCAAGGTTCTCCAAGTGGAGGCTTGTACGATTCTACCATGCCCTTGGCATTCCCAGGTTGCAAAGCTCCTATGAAGGAGACTTCCAGCATATATGCCCTGTGGGGTAAGATTTGCCATGTTCGGCACAGAATGGTGTCTTACCACGTTCAATGCCTGGTCCTTTATAAGTCGTTCACCAGAATTATTGCCTCCCTTTTGTTCAACACCTTTCAGAAAACTACCCTCCCTACCAATTCTTTGCTCCATACCATCTCCTGCTAAAGCAGGTCAGCCAGCTTCTGGCAAAGGGCGCTATAGAATGGGTGCCCTGTTTGGAACCAGGCAGGGGCTGGTACTCTGTTTTTTTTTGCCGAAGCAAGGTGGGGCTTGCATATCATACTGGATCTGCAGCTCTTGATCTCGTAGCTGTGCAAGGACAAGTTCAAGTTGGTTACTCTAGCTCCAATCCTTCAAGGCCTCGACCTGCTGGACTGGCTGGATTCACTGGCTCTCCTGGATTTCTACTTTTACGTGCTGATTCAACCAAAGTACAGGAACTACATGAGATTTGTAGTAGGCCATTGCCAAGTCAGTCTGTCTCCAGCACCCAGGATCTTCACCAATCTGCTGGCACTGGTTGAAGATTGCCTGAGGAGCGAGAAGGCATTTGTGTCTCTCTCTACCATGCTCGTCCAATCTCCCTCCCCAGGCCAGGCATCAGCACATCTGTTCCGCATGTGCGGCCAGTGGTGCAACTTTGGCTTCTCCCATAACTTGAGTCTCGGATTTTGACATCCTAGTTCCTCCAATTTATCAGTGCGCTGTGGCAAATCATCTGGGTGGTATCTTCCCGCCTGAGGACCAAGTGGCAACCATTTGATATGGTCCATCTTCTCCAATCCAAGGTGAGAGTTCTGGCCTCAGCATGCCTGTGCTTGCTGGGTTGTATGCCCTCCTGCATTCTTGTAGGGCTGGAGGCACAGCTGCTCAGGAGATTGTTTCGTGGCTTCTCCTTTGTCAGTTGCAGGGGGATATTTCAGACCTTCTGCAAGTTTCTATGAGAGTATCCCCGGGCCTAGCATGGTGGTCCCTATGAGACAACCTGTTGCAAGGGGCATTGGCAATGACCTCGGGTTCTGGGCTCTAGAAAACAATGTGTCACTGACATCTTTTTTAAATTATTTTTTTAATACATTTTATTTAAATTTGATCGGTGGTAACAAATAAACAGTAGCATTGGAAAATCACATATACATTGAACAATTCAGTCACAGATCAGATTGCCTGCTTGCTGGGGGTCGGTGGTCGCCGCTGACGTCACCCGCAATCCTCTGAGCTTTGCTGTGGTCTTTTAGGTATTGGCGGAAGTCCACCCATGTATCCTTGGGCTTGCTCCTTGTGTTGACTAGTAACCCATATGTGTACTCCATATCATTGGCCGACATCACATCCTGCATCCAAGTGTACACCAACGGTGGTCGGCTCTGGTTCCAGCTCATCAGAATGTAGCGCTTGGCCAGTAACAAGCCCAAATTCAGAAATCTTTGCTTCTCTTCTGCCATTTTGCCAGTAAAGCCCAAAGCTCATACCTAAGGAGATACAGGAACATCCTGACCAATCGTGTCCTTCACCACTGCGCATACCCACGCCTAGTATACAGACAACCGCAGGCAGGTACACAACAAGTCGGCATCATCCCCGGCACTCCTGGGGCACTTGCCCTTACAATCTCTGCCGAAGAGCCGGGTCTTCGCTGGGGAATAATGCAGTCTATTGACAGTCATGAACTGAATGTGGCGAAACCTCTGATTGTAGGAGACTGGATTGCAAATGTCAGACTAGGACTTATCAGTGAACGCAATATAGAGCTCCCATTCCACTTTACCTTATTGTTTGGGCCTTTGTGTATAATCTCCCCCAACAGCCGGGTGTATAATGCAGATACCCTTTTTGCTCCACCCACAGTGTAGCCTTGTGAATGTAGGACTCCTCTTGGCTGATGGCCGACTCCTCAGGGAAGCATTGCGCCTTTGCCTTGAACGCCGCTCTTGGAATGCCTCCCACTTTATGAATTTCCCTTGATCATGCGTACAACCCAGGGCTTTCACCCCTCCCAATCTCCACTACTTTTCAATGTAGGGGTCCTGTGTCGGGCCAGATGTCCAACATCTCGCTGTGACAGAGAATGTCTTTGCCGATGGCTTGAACAGATAGAAAGCAGCGGCATATGAGTGGGAGTTCTGTCAGGAAGTTCTGGAGATTTTCTACCGGTGTGGAACTCCTCAGATGGACCTCTTTGCTTCCAGTGCGAACAGGAAGTGCGAGTTGTTCTGCTCCAGGAAATGTCCTCAGCAGGGATCTTGGTGGGGCTCACTGATGGTCGAATGGAATTTTGACCTCCTCTATGCATTCCTGCCAATACCCATTATCCCGCTGGTTCTCAGGAGGTTACCTTTGTTCGGGTCTGTGTTGATTTTGATCGTTCCGGACCGTGTTTGGAGAACGTGGTACTCTGACTTTATTTATTGTATTGCTTACTTAGCACCACATGCCCGTCAGCCTCAGGGCACAAAGTAAACGACATAGACACAACAAACGCACACAAAAAAACATGAAGCCAATCAAGGGACAACTGACTGAGACAGGCAACAATTGAATGTGGTTTTAGATTAAACAAATGGGTCTCCTTTTTAAAGAGCTGGAGAGAGCCAGACAACCTCAATGGGATGGGCAGAGCATTCTGGGCCTTTGGGGCAAGGACATCAAAGCCACTGCCCCCATATTTGATCAGCCTAAAATATTGCTAGATCGCAAAGACCTAGTGGGCTGGTACAACAAGAGGCATTGCGAAAGATGATGAGGAGCTGTAGCGGTTCATCTTTTATAAACCATAGAAAAGGTGTTGAGTAATCCTGTGACACACTAGGAGCCAGTGCACAGAACGTTTAGCTGATGTGATATGTTCACGTCTGGAGAGGCCCAACACAGCATGCACCGCCCCATTCTGGATAACCTGCAGAGCATGAATGTTGGCCTTAGATGTTACCAACCAATACACTATTACAATAATCCAGTCTCGAATTCACCAAGTCTGTGGCCAAAAGGGTGCAATTCTCAGTGGAGAAGACAAACTGGCTAAACATACCCACAGGATGCCTGCAAATGAGCCACCTGTGATTTCAGGGACACATCAGAGTCCAACTGAACACCCAGGGTTTTAACCGAGTCGGCCTCCTTGATTATGCAACCATCAATGCAAAAATTATTGTACAAGGGTCCCATTGCTTTTCAACCCAGGATCAGTAACCACAATTAGCATAGTTGGTATATCAGACACCCAAGCGATCAAGGAGGTCCAGGAGAGGTTTAATATAAACATTAAACAAAGTGGGTGCAATACAAGAGTCCTTGGGCACACCACACATGGATGTCGGCATGGACCCAGCCTCCTCCACTGCCACCATAGATGATCGTGGTCCCAAAAAAAAGGAAACCCAACACTCTGGAGATTCAGAGTAGCCAGCCAACCATTTTAGCCTATCAACCAAGAGTCCATGATCAACCAAATCAAAGGCTGCGGATAAGTCTAGCAAAATCAGGAGAGCAGGATGACCGCTTTCAACTTATCAGACAAACTATATTTTAAATCGAGGAGAGCGGTCTCAGTCCCATGGCATAATCTAAAACCTTATTGCCGCAGACAAAGTATATTCTTGACTTCAACAAACTCCTGGAATTGAAGATGGGCCGCTCTGACAAGAGTCTTCAACAGAAAAGGTACAGTTGTAATGGGACAATCTTTTTTTTTGAATACTAGGATCCAGTGTGAATTTCTTTAAGGAGAGGAGTGCTTTTTAAGGATTGATCGAAGTAAGCCCTCACTAAAAGACAGGTTGATCAGTCTTGTGATCATAGGCACAGTTGTCAGCTGTCTCTATTTATGCTAAAGAATGACATCACAAAGGGGGTGTCTGGGCCAGCTTAGCTAAGCTTGCTCCTGTGAGCTGGGATAGGACCACACTTCATTTCCGCCTTGTAGTTTGAGTGATTGGACCAAGGCTGGATGATGTCATGTTTTATGATTTGCTTTACAATCCTCTGAGACCCCCCTTTATCCACTTGTCTCAAAATCTGATTTTATATTAAATGTACATTTCTACATTGGTCACCTTTATACAAATCACACACAATATTTTTCATAGCAGCTATTCCTCAAAACCCAGTAGTGGTGGGATCTTGTCTCCCCTTTCTACAGAATTTTGCCCTTTTCGCCATGAACACACTTTTCAATTTTTATGCAAATTTCCACAAATGTGTGTGTTAAAATGGGGACATGCGTGTAAATTTTCACAATTCTAACAGTAATACATTTTGCATAAAAACACATATCTTGCTGTTCTGTCCAGAACATGTCACACAGTTCTGCCGCCTCTTCACATGTGCAGCCAGAAATTAAATTACAAATGTCATTTTTATATTTTTCACCATTTTGACTATCAAGTTATAAGTCTTTTAAACTGTGTTCTTTGTTCATGTTTAGCGACAGATGGTCGTTTGGTTCCGCCTCTTTTTGTCTCCCTGCAGTCCATGGCATCCCCCTCCTTGCCTGCTCCTTTCAGAGGCCATTTACGACCCCTTTTCACACTTCCAATTTTCTGGGCTGCAACTTTGTCATTGTTCCTTTGCTTTCTGTAGACAATATTCTGTCCCCACCTGCAATTAACACCTCCCTGTGAGTTCCTGCTGAGAGGAAGGAGCTCCTTCTGGGAGAAAAACCTGCTTTTCCAGTTCTTTGCAGCTTCAGCCAAGCTAATTAACTTTTAAACTTAGCAAAACCCACATCTGTTGCATCACATACAAATATATTTCTTTCTTGGCCTTAAAATCTGTGGAATCAAAAAACACAACTAAAATATGTATACCTTGTTTGCTAATTCAGCAGACTTTTGAGTTTTAGGTCATTTTAAGGCTTTCTCAGTCCTCCTCTGACAGCTGTCATTCAGGCAGCTCGGGTACTGCACCCAGATGTTGGCATAGAAGCTGTCAGTTTTCAGGCTTTGTATGTTTCACAATGTTTCATTTGATACATGGATTTTAACACCAGGCAAGATTGTGAATGTTGAAAAGTGTTGTGTTATAGGCATTTTGGATTTTTTGGCAACAAAGCAAATGTCATTTATAGGCACATTTTTGGGTTTCATTGGCAAAGTAGTGTTTTTCTCTCTGCACTCTGTTTGCTGGTCATGGGACCCACTGGCACATTTCTGCAGGGTGTGCTCTATTCCACTGCACATGCACCATGGGTGGCAGGTTGTGCATCCCTCTTTTTGTGTGCTGAAGCACACGGTTTTTGTAGATTTCTGTAGGTTTTTGGCCCACACGAGGGTTGTGCCGCCCTTGTTGCTGTTTCTTTCCCCATAACTGGCAGGGTGATGCCGCATAGCATAGCATAGAGGAGTGGGTCAATACATCCCATAGAGATTCTACATTTGATAATTCCATGTTGTTGAAAAGAGTTTTCTCTATAGTTGTGGCCAAAGATCCAACACGCTGGCGTTGATATTTAGTGGTTATTACTTGATTATCAATACCTATGATGGCAAACCTGGATCACAAGTAAATAACTTGCCCTTTTATAGGAGATATCAGGTTACCACCTTTTGCCTTGGGTCTTGGTGAAGTTAGTAACTCAAACTCTCCCAGTTCTTACAGTGTGCATGGCGCCTCCTAATGTGTGTTCAAAGGCTCACAACTGTTTTTCTGTGGTTTAATTGCAGGTCATACGAGGGAATGCTGTATAAGAAGGGAGCCTTTATGAAGCCATGGAAACAGCGCTGGTTTGTCCTTGATAAAACAAAGCATCAGGTAAGCAAGGGCCCATTCATGCAATGACAGGACTGTCTTAATCTGCAAACACATGATCAGTATGTGCTAGATTGAAGAGTACAAAGTGGGGGGCACATGTGGTATGCTAAGTTGGTGAGAGAATACATTGATGGGCTAATAGGACAAGCACTGTCATGCCAGGCTGGAGAGAGAATGGCACTTGCAAAATGTCATGCTGGGGGAGGAGGAGCACTATGATCAGAAGTCAGGCTAAGTTCAAGAAGGCAATGCTATGACATAAGCTGGGGAGAGTAGGGCATTGACAAGAGTTTCCAGCCTGGGCACTCTTGTGAGATGCCATTTGTAATCCAGGTTGTGCATTTATTGGTAACCTTCCTCTTGGGCGTGCTGAGTTGAGGGACGGGGGATGAGCCCTGCATAATGTTAAGTTGCTTTGGCATTATGTCGCTGAACATGAGTGTTGTCTGTAAAGGGATATTTCATTGTAGAGATGGCAGTGTAGGAAATGAGTACTAGACAGATGTGCAAGCAACTTGTGTTGTTACTAGCTCATTATTTGCTATTATTTGACCATATTTACCTTTTTTCAGTACACTTTGACTACAACGGGCATATATTCGTATGTACTAAATGCACCACAACACAAACTGAAGCAATCTACTGTATGGTACAATCTAATGGATTGTCTCCTCCCATAGATTCCTCATCTTGGGTATAATTTCCTGCTCTGCGGAACGCTCCAAAATGTTTTCTCCCAGCAGGGTGTGCTGTGCGTCGAGGATCCTCAAGTCTTTGAAACAGATGTGATGCCAGTATAAATGGTGTCCATGGCACACGTGGCCTCTGTTCCTTTTTTCTGCACCCCCAGCACGCTAATTGGGATCAGATAAATACTCAGATGCATTTTTGAATTCCTTCGAATTTCTTCCTTGGTTCAACCATGTTGATTCCGAAACCTTTTGGTTTTAAGAATTTCCGTGAGTGCGGCATTAAAATGTTGTTCACCGATTCCCCACAGAATTTGTATGTGGCACCTCTGTGTCGACCATGTAGTGGCAAATATTGTCTCATGTCAAAACATGATGCCAAAGGCCCTAATTGAGAGAGCATGCAAACTGACCCTGAGTCCTTCGACATCAAAGTCACCAAGTTCGATGCTGTTGAAATGAAAACCTGACAGCAAGGGCTCTGCGTTCAAGATATCGCCAGAGCGGGAGAAGAAACAGTCAAAGAAGCACCATAAAAGATCCTATTCGGGGAGCGACTCCCATCATTATTCGCCTTTCTCATTCAAGAAGAGGAGGAGGCACTCATCCACAGACGCCTCACGGGCTAGACAGGTACTTTCCCTCGAAACCCCTGGAAAAGTGGAGTTTTTTTATTTTTGGTTGCTTTTTTCTTTTTTTAACTTATCCTTTTTTTTGTAATTTTTCAGTTAGAGCATATAATGTTAACAAAAACAACCACAATAGCAACTGAAAGCCCCTGTCCCCTCCCCACCCCCCAGAACTCGGAAAATGCTTGCTTCTTACACCAGCAGGCAAAAAGACATGTACATATAAGAACAATACACTCACCTGTATCGAATGAGTAGGTGTGATCTATCTCAACATATATAGGCCTATACCTTTACATTAGGTTCCTCTCCACCCCAGACATTAGGATGCCTCCCCGACCGTCTCTCCGATTCTGAGGACAGCACTCTATGCACAACTCCCCTGTCAGATTCCACCATTTCACCTCCCCAGCCCTTCTTAGCACAATTCCCACTTGCTAATCAATGGACCCCAATCCTTGTGAAAAAGTTCTGACTGGTTGTTTACTATGGCTGTCAGCTTCTCCATCATATAAATATCCCTAAGTTTCTGTTCCCAGACCGTCCTACCTGGGGGCCCTCAAGACTTCCACATTTACGCTACTCCTTAACATCGCCTTCCATAATCTCAGGAACCTTGGCTCAGTTCCATCAACTGGGGGGGGACTCCCAATAGATTCTTGAGGGGTCTAGGTCTAGCAAGACACCCATGACCTCCTTCATCCAGCTCAGGACCCCTGTCGAATAGTTCTACTTCACAGGCCTTTCCCACCACATATGAAACCACGTGACCTGCTGCCAAAAGGCCCGGGGACGGAGAGGGGAGGAGCCCCAAACATCTTTGAGATCCTAACTGGGTTTCTATGCCATCCGTGCAGGACTTTAAAATTGTGCTCCATAGTTGACGTACAAAAAGTTACCATGAAAGGGAATCCTATATATCTTGGTCCAGGTCTCCAGGAGTTCAGTCCTCCCACCTCTGCTTAAAGGCCCTGTCTGTCTCCTGGCTATAATCATGGCCCTATAGAGGCGTGAGAAGATTCCCCTCCCACACTCCACAGAGGGTAAGACCCCCTCAAATTTGGTCAATTTCCTAATCAATTTGCCCTCCCACCTCCTGTCCATGAGCAAGACCTTCAACCTGAGATATTCGAGGATGGACAATGATTCCATCATAACTTATGAAAGCACCCTCCAAAAACAACTTGCCTGCCCCCTCTAGACCATTATCCGACCAATTCTGAGAATGACAGAAACCCTGTTTAGCTAGATCTAGTGGAGCCCCCCAAATCGATGAAAGTGGGGACAACCAGTGTTAGGACATTTCTCCAGCATGGGGTCTGGCATGTATTCACATGCTCATGAATATTCCCCGTCGTCAGGCCGGGAATCCTCGGTAAAGAAAAAAATCAGTTTCGTTTCTGATCTGTCTTTCTCAGTAGTAACCAATCACTGGTCTCTGGGTCATACTGCCCCCAGCCAATGACTGCCCTTTCCGTAAGCTCCGCCTCTGGTAGCCATCCTCAGATTTTTACCGCACACTCAAGTGTTGGGAGTCCTCGTGTTTAGCTCTCGAGCTTTTGCTACGTTTTTTTGTGCTTTTTTTCAAAGAGAATTTCTCATTTTTCGGTCAAATAGAGCCTCAAGCTCCACCGTCTCTACATCCGATTAACGGGGATCCGTGTCATATTTTTCTATGCCCCTCAAGAGTGAAGATTTCGTCGAGTTACGCTTCTTGGAGGAGTCCAGGAGTTTCTGCGGCCTACCCGAACATGGCCCAGGAGAAGGGAAGCTCGACGCCCGGAAAGCTGTTCAGGGTTTGCCCTGGATGCCATCTGCAGAATGTGTTCAAGGAGGACGAGCACTTGAAATGTCTCTACTGCCTTCATGAGGACAAGACGCACGTGGAGAAGGACTGTGCGTTTTGCAGGAACATGTCGGAACGGACCATCAAGGACCGACACCTTCGTCTCTCCAACTGGCTGGAAGGAAAGAGCCCGTCAGGTGAGAAGAAGAAGAAGAAGAAGTCCGAGCGGTCTTCTAAGTCCTGTGAGGGCATCCCGGCGACGGGGGCCCAACAGAAGCCAAAGCACCGCAAGTCCGCGGGCACCGGGAGCGCCGAACGGTCGGGCTCCTCGGCTGCCAGGCAGGGCGCATCCTCTCCACTGCCATCTACCACGAGCCAACGCTCTGGCTCAGGGAAGAGGAAGGCCGAGAACCCGGCGAAGCTTCTGGAGAAGCCCCAGTCGAGCTCGAAGGATCCAGCCGTGGGGGAACGAGGCGGTGACCCTCCCCCCAAGGTGAAGGCCACAGGCCCACAGAAGGTGGTAAAGGCCTTGATTCACCCAGCCAAGGCCTCTATCGAGGAAGTAGCGATGGTCCTGGCGCAGCCTGTGGAGGCTACACCAGTGGAGGCAACCTCGGGGCCCAGAGTCTCCCTGCCTCCGTGGAGGGAAGCCTCTTTCAGACCCATTGAAAAGACCCCCGTGAAGACCCCGGCGGAAAAGAGGGGGGTGCCGGTGGCCATTGTGGACACGAACACAGCATTCGAGGAGGAGCTGGTTGAAGTCTTAGAGGGCCTCGACGAGGGCGTCGAAGAGGCCCGTTCCCACGGGAGGTATCCCGACGAAGAGGACGACGAGAGCGACGGCGGCACTGGCGAGGGTCCTAGTCACCCGTCGCTTCCGGAGCCGCAGGATAACTCGGCGGCCATTTTGTTGGCAATACAATCCTTATGTTCGGAGATGAGGACGAGATTGCCCTTACCACTGACGGAGGAACCGGTACCAGGCTCGACGGAGGAGCCAGGCCCGGCGGGAAGCCCCCCAAACAAGAGAAGACGGATCCATCCAGCCCTGCCTTTTCAGCCCTCGCGGCCTACTCAACCTTTGTCCACGTCCCCCGTCCCTGGGGATGACACGGGAACAGACACGGCCACGACGGGTACCGATGACGACGACAGCGGTGATGACGGGACGGAGCGCCCATCTCCGCCAGCCCATGCCTCCCCGCCCGACGAGATTGGATCTTTCCATGCAATGATCGCCAGGGCATCCAAGCTTTTTCAGCTCTGCCCCGAAGAGAAGGAAGGTTTCCTTTACCAATGGCGCAAGGCCAAGAGGAAAACAGTCCTCGCCGTGCCTCTGCTGGATGACATCTGGGATGAGGGTCTCACCCTTTTCAAGAACCCGTCTACGACGCCTGCCAAGAGGGATCGGTACGAGAAGTAATACCGGGTCCCGACGCGGCCCCTTTGTGCCTTGCACAACCGATCCCTGACTCGGTCATCTCAGTGGCGGCCAAGAAGAAAGCGGGGGGGGGGCATCGGCCTCACCGTCAACTTCCCCGCCGGACGGCGAAGGAAAGAAGCTGGACGCAATGGGACGACTAGTTATCTCGTCGGCGGCAACAACGATTAAGGCGGCGATCGTGGCCCACTACGACAGGGAGTTATGGTACAAGATCGCCCCCCTGTTGGACCTCCTACCGGACGACAAAAGGGCCGCGGCCCTGGAGATCTTGCAAGAAGGCGAAGTGGCGTCGGAGCACGCCATAAGGGTGGCAACAGACATTGCCGACACCAGTTTCTGCCAGCTAGGCAACAGCTTTTGTCTTAGACGATGAGGGTGGCTCAAGGCGATGGATTTCTGCCAGGACGTACAAGCCAAGGTTTTGGACATGCCGTTCGACGGGAACAATCTGTTCGGGAAAACAGTGGATGAGTCCCTCCAAGCCATCAAGGCGGACACAGAGACAGCTAAGGCCCTAGGCGTTCTCCGGCAACAAAGGCAGTCTTTTTGGAGCACCGGAGGCAAGCAGGGTGCCTGCAAGGGATTCGGTGGTGGCTCCTCTACGTACCGCCAAGCAGCCCGCTCCTCGTCGCAGGAAGCCTATAGAGGACGAGGCAAGTCGGGTGGACCCCGCCGTCCTCGCCAGGGAGGCCAAGACGGCAAGGCGTCCTCCAAGCAATATTGAACCGGCCGTGGTGTCGGGCCCCCACCGAAGCACCCCGGTGGGAGGCCGGCTGGCGAAGTTCGTCAGCATGTGGGAGTTCATCTCCACCGACCATTAGGTGCTGGATGCCCTGGCCCAGGGGCACGCCCTTGAATTTCTAAAAGTGCCCCCGCATTCCACCCGTGGTCAGGAAGGAAAATCACGTCCCTCAACTGCTATTGGAGGTAAGGGCGATGCTCAAAAAAGGTGTCCTCGAGCTCGTCCCGAAGAGGTTCTGGGGCTCCGGAGTATACTCGAGGTACTTCCTCGTGAAAAAGAAGACAGGAGGATGGCGACCCATCCTGGACCTGCGACGACTGAACAAGTACATCAAGGCACAGAAGTTCTGGATGGTCACCCTCCAGCACGTGCTGGGACAGCTGGAGGAGGGCGATTTCCTGTTGTCGTTGGATTTGGTGGATGCATACTTTCACATCCCCCTTTTAAAAGGACACCAAAAGTTCCTCAAGTTTGTGGTCCAAGGGTGGCACTACCAGTTCAAGGCCCTCCCGTTCGGACTAAAGTCGGTGCCCAGGGTATTCACCAAGTGCCTAGCACCGGTGGCGGCGCAGCTGCGCCTGCAGGTGATCCATGTCTACCCTTACCTGAACGATTGGCTCATCCGCGCAAGGACAAGCAAGCTCACCGTGGAACACACAGCGAAGACCGTCCAGCTGCTCACGGACCTGGGGTTCTCCAACTTCCCCAAGTCCCACCTGGTCTCCTCGCAAGTCGCACTGTTTCTGGGAGCCAAGCTCAACACATTGGCGCGTCTGGCCTCACCGTCAGAGGAAAGGACAAAGGCCATCCTAGGCAAGGTGCAGCGTCTGCTGGCCACGGACGTGACCAAGGTGAGGTCCATCAAGTCCCTCCTTGAGATGATGTCCTCTTGCATATATCTCATGCGCCTGTGCAGGCTTCGGATGCGCCCTCTACAGGAGTTCCTCAACGCCTGCTGGATACAAGCAACGGGCAGCTTCGAAGACAGGATCCCTCTCAACGAGACCTTCCCTTGAGCGAACAGGTGGTGGGCTACCCGCGCTCATCTGGCGGCAGGAACAGATTTTCAGAACCCCACCCACCAGGTGACGGTGACGAGTAGGGGTGGGGAGCGCACCCCGGAGATCATCACGCGAGAGGGCTTTGGCTCCTGTAGGCGAAGCCGCTCCACATCAACTTCCTGGAGCTCCAGACAGTGTTCTGGGCCCTCAGGTCCTTTCTCCCGTCCCTCAAGGGCAAGATAGTGAGGATCTTCACCAGCAACACCACCACAATGTTTTACATCCGGAAGCAGGGCGGAACCAGGTCCCCAGCCCTATCCAAGGAAGCCCAGGATCTGTGGCATTGGGCCGTTGCTGAAAGGATGTTTCTGGTGCCGTTTCATCTGGCAGGGATAAAAAGCACCATCGCCGACTCACTCAGCAGAGAGCTGCGCTCTTGCCACGAGTGGGAACTACGCCAGGACCAAGTGGACCGACTCTTTCAGCGATGGGGCAAACCCCAGATCGACCAGTTCGCGACGGCGACGAACTCCAAGTGCCAGAGGTTCGCCAGCAGGTTTCCCCAACCGAGGAGCATGGGCGATGCTTTCTCATTCCCCTTGGACGGCCTGTTCCCAAATGTGTTCCCTCCGTTGCCGTTGCTGCTCCGACTCATCAACCAGCTCAAGAAGTCCCGATGCAGAATGATCCTCGTTGCACAGGCGTGGCCGAGACAGATCTGGTTCCCGGACCTTCTGGACTTGTCAGCGTCCCCACCAGTCAAGCTGTCGACGGTCGCAGATCTTCTCTCCAGAGAAGGAGGTGCCATTCTTCACCACGACCCAGAGTCGCTGAACTTGCAGGCCTGGCTCCTGCAGCACTATAGTTTGGAGAGTACGATATCCCGTTCGACTGCAGAGAGGTTCTTGCGAAGGCCAGGGCGTCCTCAACTCTCAAGTGCTACGGACATAGGTGGAAGAGGTTCTTTATCTTGTGCTGGGCACGGAAGATTAACCCTCTGCAGATTACGGCCCCTCAAGTGTTGCCGTACCTACTGTGGCTAGCGAAAGCTGGGCTATCTCACGCTTCAATCAAGATACACCTGGCAGCGATTTCCCGATACACCAGGACTACAGGGCGGTCATCCTTGTGGTCTCATCTCCTGGTTAAGGAATTTATGAAAGGACTGTTTCGATCATTCCTGCCGGTGAAGGCACCAGCCCCGTGTGGGAGCTCAACGTGGTGCTAACCAGGCTCATGGGTCCGCCATTCGAGCCGTTGCATTCGGCCCTGTTGAAGTTTCTGTCGTGGAAAACAGTGTTCCTGGTGGCCATCACCTCCGCACGGCGCGTGGGAGAGATCCAAGCGCTATCCTGCAAGCCTCCATACCTGACCTTTCACGATATGAGGGTAGTGCTGAGGACGCACCCCTCCTTCATGGCCAAGGTGCCGTCGGACTTCCATCTCAACAAGCCCTTGGTGTTACCAGTCTCTTTCCCGTCGCCTTAGTCGCCGGCCGAGAGGACTTTGCACTCGCTGGATGTAGCTAGAGCGCTGAAGTTCTACGTGGACCGAACAAAGAGTTTTCGGAGGACATCACAGCTTTTTGTGAACTTTGGGCCTGTGAACCAAGGGAAGGCTCTCTCCAAGGCTTCCATTTCCAGATGGCTCTCCGGCTGCATCATGCACTGTCATCGGTTGGCAAACCGACCGTTGCCCGGCCGTCCGAGAGCCCATTCGACCAGAGCTATCGCTGTTACCACAGCGTTCTTGTCTGGTGTGCCCCTGCTGGACATCTGCAGGGCTGCTACGTGGAGGTCGACGCACACCTTCACGAGATTCTACTGTGTCGACCGGGATTCCAGGGAGGAGTCCAGGGTCAGCCAAGCAGTGCTGCGCAACCTGTTCGCTTAAGGAGAGCCTGGTGAGGAGGTAAGAAATGCTTAATGTTGAGTTTTGATGTAATGCTTAATGTTGAGCCTTTGCCACCTCCCGTGGTTGTGCATGTGTGTACTCCTATGTATTCTTATATTCATGAGCATGTGACTCCATGCCAGACCCCATGCTGGAGAAGGAACAAGTTACTTACCTGTAACTGTTGTTCTCCAGCATGGGTCTGGCATGGATTCACATGCAAACCCTCCTTCCTCCCCTCTGCGGCTCTTCCCTTGGTCATAATGCCACTTTACGTGCTACCAAATCTGAAGATGGCTGCCAGGGGAGGGTCTTAGGGAGAGGGCAGTCATTGGCTGGGGGCAGTATGACCCAGAGACCAGTGATTGGTTACTACTGAGAAAGACAGATCAGAAACGAAACTGATACTGATTTTTTCTTTACTGAGGATTCCCGGCCTGTCGACAGGGAATATTCATAAGCATGTGAATCCATGCCATACCCATGATGGAGAACAACAGTTACAGGTAAGTAACTTGTTCCTTTCAATGTATTGCCTTTCTCCCGCAGATTCCTTATCTGATAGATATTCCCTCCAGCTTTGCTGCTTCGGAAAAGTTTCAACAGGGGGCGTAGTGGACTTCGACCCAGCCATCGACCATCGATCCCTCTTGCTCAGCGCCTGGTCGTCGGCTCTGGACGTCAGGCGTCATATAAATACCACATCACTACGCCCCAACCTCGGTTCCTTTTTTCCGTGTGCTAACATGCTGCTTGGGAACAAAGAGGTTCGACTCTCTCAATGTTTTCGTCAGAAAACTTTGTACTTTTTTCAAAGTCCTCGACACAATATGTTGGTTGCTCGGGTTTCAAAGAGTGTTCCGATTGTGGCACCAAGATGTCCATCACTGACCCCCACGAGTTGTCTCTCTGGTGCCTCGGCATGGGTCAAGGGACTGACAGTTGTCCGTTGTGTTCCAAAATGCAACCTAAATCCCTTCGGAATTGA
Source organism: Ambystoma mexicanum (assembly GCF_040938575.1). NCBI lineage: Eukaryota > Metazoa > Chordata > Amphibia > Caudata > Ambystomatidae > Ambystoma > Ambystoma mexicanum. The sequence continues at coordinate 997,525,237 of NC_090936.1, forward strand.
GCTTTAAAACTCGCTCTGGGTTGACCGCATTCAAATTCACCGACACGGTCGAAGGTTCGGTCTTTGGAGGCCGAAACTGAAGGGCACACCCCCAAGAGCGAACACATGCGGAAGAAGAAATGGTCCCACTCGAGGAGCCACTCTTCGTTGTCCCGAAAGAAGAAAAGGCATCACTGCCACCATCGGGACTCCGAGTCAACAGTTAAAGGTAAGCCGTCGGCTGGGCCTACCACCCGCCAAAAGTGGGAGGATTTCAAATCATCGATGCTTGAAATGTTCAAGAAGCATGCTGCAGTCAGCGCAGCTACCCTCTTACCCCCACGCAGCAGGCTTCAGAGCCAAGAGCAGCGCTCTGTATACCCGACCCTTTTAGTGCCCTGGTACCGACCATGTCGGCACCGATAAATATTTTGACATCGAAAGAAATCCAGTGCATGCCAGATCATCCATGTGATACCAAGGATGTCGATGCTGTAGCCACCATATTGGCGCTGAGACAAACCCTCAACGTCGACAGTTGTCGAGAAAACATTTGCCGCACAACCCCGGTCCGACTTTTTCGATACTATGGCAGGTATCTTCGACGCTCATGATGCCGATGACCAGGGGGATGTCGACCCGATTTATTTGGGGTCAGGAGGGGTCGCTTATTTGACGACCAGAAACAGTATTTACTACTAGCTCAAGGCCTCCAGGACACCAGCGGTCTGGACACCTCTCCAGGCCTCGAATTTCAGCAGTCCCAGCCCTATCTTATTAATACTAATTCTGGGCTCTGGTAGAAAGGGTTATTGACACCATGGGACTGCACTCATCAGTGGCGCCAGTACAAGGTTAAAACCCTTGTTCTGTTCCTCCCATCAGCTCGACCATTTCTGGGAAATACAGGCCGGCTAGAGGAGACTCTTCATACCTCTGCTCTCACCCTTCCCCGAAGGGGCTTGTTATGCTGGCTGCTACGGTCTGCTAGACCTGCATCTTCTACATCCACTCTGCCTCCCGACAGGGGAGAAAAAAAAGTAGATGCCTTAGCGAAGAAGGAATTCACGTCCGGTAGCATGGCCCTGAAAGCAACAAATGTGGCAAGCAGTTTCGCCAAGTACTCCTTCGGTCTATGGACAGCAGTTGAAAATACTTGCCAGTATGTCCCAGAAGGAGAAATGCGTGAGGGCTTCCTGCAGCTATTGGAGGATTGGAAAGAGGTGGCCAGAAAATCGATACGAACGGGCCTGGACATCACCGACTGTGTGGCTGATCTATGGCGTCGGCCATAACACTAAAAAGGCAGGCCTGCTTAAAAACATCTGGATTTTCGCCTAATGTCCAAGTCAAGCTTCTGGACATGCCCTTCTCTGAGGGTAAGGCCTGGCTTCCTCCCCAATGTTGTTTCAGAATTCCACCTGTCGCAATCCATCGACCTTCCGGTCTTCTACCCTCCTCTGCACCCTTCTAAGCAGGAGGAACGGTTACATCGCCTAGATCCGAAGAGGCCGTTGAGTTATATCGCCAGGACAGCTGATCTCAGGAGAGCTAACCAGCTCTTTGTGGCCTTTTCCTTAACCAATAGGGGCCTGCCCATAACCAAGCAGACTTTATCCCGATGGATAATTTTCTGCATTGATGAATGCTACCAGTCCGCTGGGAAGAAATTATCAACAGGCATCAGGGCCCATTTAACAAGGGGAGTTTCAGCATCCACAGCATTGCAGAGGGGAGTCCCTGTCCAGGAGATTTGTCACGCTGCGACATGGTCATCCCTACATACCTTTGCAAACCACTACAGTCTGTATGTGGCTCATACTATTGATGCGCGTTTTGGCATGGCAGTGCTGCGAAAGTTCTTGGTATAACTTTCTTCCCGCCTCACTTCATTTACTGCTTTGGGAGTCTATCAGATGAGGAATCTGTAGGGAGAAAGGCATTAAATTGAAGGAGAAATTACTTAACATAATGTTCTTTCTATGGATTCTTCTCACGCAGATTCCTCATCTCCCCTCCTATCCATCCCCGTTCAGAAAGTCGGTGGTTGGCACGCATGTTCTCTTTCACGTTGACTTGGTGATGGTCCTGTGTGTCCCTTTTCTGTCTTCCTGCCAGTTTTTAAAACCAAGACTTTTCTAGCGCTGCTTGTAGCGTTTGTGCAATTGTTCCACCTTCGGAGGTCTATAGTTAATTCTTTTTTAAGGGCTCATTAGCTTGTTTGTTCTTTGATTTCCTATGCAGCATGTGGTGCTCAAGAAAAAAGGGGAACTGAGGTTAGGGCCTAGTGATATGGTATTTATACGATGCCTGACGTCATGTCCAGAGTTGATGACTGGACACCGCGCAAGACGGATCAATGGCCGACGGCCAGGTCAAGGTTCACTACGCCCCCTGTCGAAAAATGTTCAGAAGCTGGAGGGAATATATATCAGACGAGTAATCTGCGGGAGAAAAATCCATAGTAAGAACATTACGGTAAGTAATTTCTCCTTTTCTGAAGTCCAACTAATGGCTTAGTAAAACCATACAACTGAGACAGAACAAAACTCCACTCTTAGTATAAGGCTGTACCACCTGAGTATATGGTAGTGTAGACCGAGCAGCCAGGCTTATCTTTGGAGGGAGAGGGGGTTGTAGGAAGGTACAAACTACTTGTAGTATACCAAGGGTTCAACAGAAACACTAACAACCAGAAGTATTATAAAGAATAACGCTTTATTATAAATAAAAGTCAGGCCAGGTTCAATCGTAGAATCATAAATACATTATAAAAACACAACGCAATGCTTGAAGGTACACAGACAAAAGCATAAACCTTGTTCAGAAAACGAACAGTATGTCTGGGCAAGTCAGACCGACCTTATCAAACACATATAGTATAGGACATACCTATTCTTGGGACGAAAACCATGTTACTTTCCATAATACAAAGGCAGTAAACCCTAGAGTTTGTGCTGTGACACTCAGTTAAGGAATCACTTAGTATATCAATCTGCAAGTAGACTTTTATGTTTAGTGGAACACTCATTCAAGGAACATTAGAAACCTATGACCACATTCAGGATAACAGTTTAATACTAGGTAAGACAATTACATTTTGGTGTAATATACAATTACAGTTGCTTTTCAGCTCAGTGGGGCACAGACTAAGGTAAGCAAGAACTCTTTACACTGTTAGGGACCACTACACAGAATTAAGACTACAAGTGGTAATACAAGTTCACCTTTGGTACACGCCTGTACTACAATGTTAAGCCTGGCTGCTCCGCTACTGCTAACACTTTATCTCAAGAGTATATGAGCAGTAGCAGAGATTACACAAAGGGACCACAATTACTGTGACTCAAGCAAACACTGACTCAAGGTTGCAGGTAAAAAAATATAAGTACATTTATTTTTTAAACCATTTGTTATAAACACGACACTTCTATTAATTCAAAAACCACACGTAAAATACACTACAACTAACCAATTCACTTTGTACGGTATAACTTCAAGGTAAGTACCCTTTGTTTTAGCGGACCGGTGTTGTGAAACAAAAGACATTACCGGGAATACACTTGCGATCACTTTTTGACAGTAATGACAGTTCGGTCTTACTACAGAAACGCGTATCCGTGGCAAGAAATGTTACTGGGGCAAAAACACTTTGCAACTGAGATACCCAGAGAGAGTTAGGGGCAAAATTCATAGGCAATACTTTTGTCAAGGCAGTGAGAACCAGGGAACACTCATAGACAGAAATTCAAGAGTCAATAGGCCGGAGCCAGTATCAAGTGGAACCGGGTTCCGGTTGTCGAGGATCACAGTCGGATAGTTCACGATTCAACGTAGCCAGGAGTACTTAGATATTGTCAACAGAGGAAGCAAAAGTTATAAGAAGGAGGGAAGACAAGGGCAAGCCTTGGAGGCGAAGAAAAGGGATTCACCCTAATTCTTCGAGCAGAACACCGTACCTTATTCAATGAAGAGGCTGGTGCCAAGGCAGTTGTTCCTGGTAGTTTCCTTCAGACCCTCCGTTCCTGGAGCTTCGATCCGAAGGATGACATCTGGAGGGGTCTGCACCACACAGGGCTGAAGCCGGCAGCAGTGACGGCGAATAAAAGGTACGCTCCTTAAAAAACAGGAGAGGCTCTTCAGATGGCTATCCGGACCACTACAGCAGTGTGCAGCGATTTCGACCACGAAGAGGATCATCTGGCTGTAGAAGATGAACTGGTTATCCCCACCAAGTTCAAGGGAAGAAGACTCCGGACTGGATCTTCTCTGGTCGGTCGAAGGGTAGATAGCTCAGGAGTGCAGCAGGGCTTCACCGGGACGGGATAGTTGCAGCAGTTGACTTCTTCTCTGCTTCTCTTCAGTTCCTTGTAGTTCCAGTGGCGACTCTGACTTCTAGCCCAAGAGACCTGCCTTTTATGCACAAATCCCACATTCACACAGCCTGGCTGTCAATCACGCAGCAGGGGGGTTGTCCGGGCCAGACAACCACCTCAGCCAATCATGGCAAAGTGCGACTCGGGCTTCCTAGGATACCCTGTGCAGAGGGCGACTACACCCATCCCTCACATTCAGCCCACCTAGACACCCAGGCGCCTAGAGGAGGGCTTCTTGGCAGAAGCCCGCCAAAAGACAGTGAACAAAGAAGGCAAACCTGGTTTGCCGCACAAAGTAAAACACAAGAAGGACTTTAACAAAAAGAAATGGCGAATAAACCCGACCGGAGCCAAAAGAAAAAGCATTTGGTCAAGCGGGTTTAAGTTCGAGGCTAATATAATAGCCTAAAACAATACCACTTTTATATAGTATAATCGTGGTAGAAAAGTTAGGGTAGATACCACTGCCATCAGCCAAGTCTAAATGTTAAGAGTGAAACAATGCTCTAGGAGGTACAGATAAAAAGGGCTAAGGATTAACCCTTTCCAGTACTCCATGTAAGATGGGTTATACTGGATCTGTGGTTAAATGACTAAGTAAAGTTAATGGCAACTTTACCCTTTTCTGCGGGACAGTAGTCAGCCTCAGAAATGGAGTCGGTGGGAAGTCTAAAAGACAACCCTGTGTGACTGCACTGAAGGTGCTGTGTAACGCACAAAAGAAGGGGACTACTGAAGTGGTGTACTCCAGAGTCCACAATCACAAAAACAGATGAAATGCACATGGCAAAATACAAGTAAGAGTGGGAAAAAGGGGTACACTCTTACTAAGTGGAAAAACAAACTCCAGAAATCCAGCAAAGCTGCTGGGGGACTCACTAGGTAAGGGAAATTAGCTATAGAATGAGAATTCTCCCTAACATACACACATTTAGGATTGCACCAGGCAGACCAAGCTCCGCTACACCTACAGAACAATTTTTGAGGATGCCACACAGCTATTCAAAGCAGGTAAAAACCGGTGTTGTAATAAACTATTACAGTTGCTTTTCAGGTCAGTTGAATACAGACTAAGGTAAGCAATATCTTTCAAACACATTTTAGCATGGACCAAGGTGCGGGTAGTATAGCTCAGTGGCACCGCGCTCTCCTTGGAAGCAAGACGACAGAGCCACACAGGTTCGAATCCCGGGCCCACACTAGAAACCTTTTCGGTATTAAGCACGTTATTAAAAAAAGATTATATTTATAATTGATTATAATGAAAACCCGTATACATTTTAAAGGAGCTATCAGCAACTTAAAGGTATGTATAAACCGAAGACTGTTTGCATCTGTATAAAACAGACCAGGGAAAGCAAAATCCAATGTTACATTTTAAGAATGATCCAATGTTATTCAAGGTAGTTAAAACCCAAGGCAGACCTAGTTTAGACAGGCTTTACAGCAGGGCAGGGGAAGCAAGAACCAGTTGGTGAACTTACACACTAATACTCTGAAAGAAATAGTTAAGCGAAGCCAACAGCATTACTTTTGGGAAGATGCACAACCAATTCACAGTTGAGTAAAACAATCTTACATATACTTTTCAGAATGGCACAACACACATTCAAAGTAAGAACTTTTGTAACTGCTCACTCTCAGAGTTACAGTTAACAACTAAGTCTTTCACAAGTAAAAACACTTGCTATATTTTCCAAGGCAGAATACTTTTCTTGTTCAGTCCTTCCCTAGTCTATTGCATGAGTTCTCGGAGTAGAAGAGGGACCCTAGTGATCTAGGTGCCAGCTGTAGGCAGGCTGAGATAAGGTTCAGTTGCAGAAAAAGTCAGAGTTCCTGTGCAAGACTGTTCAAACAAATAAGTAGTTGACTTTAGAGTTAGTTAGGGTTCAGGGACTTCAAAGAAGACACACAGGGAGGATTCCAGCAGTGATCCTGGGTGAATTGGATGAGAGGACTCCCAATCACAGAAAACATCCCAATAGCTTTACAGAAATCACACAATCTTAAAATAAGTAAATTCCCCAGCAAGCACAGTACCTCAGCACAGAAGAAGAGTTGCAGCAGGATGACATCAGGATCTGCAGCCAAAAACCTGGTCGATGGATTCCTTTGTCATAAAGACCGAAGACATGACTTTGGTAGGGCTTTTGAAGCAGGGAACAACGGAGAAGGCTACAGGCAAGAGTTTCTTTGTGGCTGGATGTGGCTCTGTGGTTTTTGGTGCTTTTCTTTGAGCCAGAGAGAGACTGAATATCGCTGGTTGCATTCTTATCACTTGCATGAGGGGACTTTTCCAACTCGATTCACTTCACTGGAGGTCCTGCAGGATGCCACCAAAGTTCCAGCACAATTTAGAATTCAGAAGACAGTGCACCGCACACTGGCTTGAGGTCCCAGGGTATTGCATTCCTGCAAGGTCGCAGCACGACCTTGGATGGCTCAAAATGCAGGTCTTCTTGAGTCTAGTGGGTCTCATCAGGCTCTGGGTCAGGTTCGTCGTTTTTGGAGTTCCCCGGTTACTTGGAAGGAAGGGTAACGCTAGACTCTGGTTACGCAGCAGGCTCTGCGGTCGCTGGAAATCATCTCATCCGGTTTCTTTATCTTCCTCTTCGGATTCAGGTTCAGGGGTCGACTACCTCTTCAGATTCGAGGATCTGACTTTTATACAGGAACCCAGCCAATCAAACAGGCGTATAACATTCAAACTTGCTGGGGGGAGCGGGGGACAAGACAGCCAGCCTCCCAGTTGGAAATGGATTCTCGCAGTCAGGCTGAAAGACAAAGGGGTGCAGAGGTTTGTACTCCTCCCTCGCTTCCTGCCTTCACAGACACTCTGGAGTCTGGGCGGGCTTGACCGAGGTCTCCTGCCGAAAGTAAAAATCACACAAAGGACTTTCCCACCCTGTAGGGTAGCAGAAGATCCAAGAAGGGACAAGAAACACTAAAATGGCGAAAAACGAAGACCGGGGCCATTATGGTTAAATGTGCACCCATGGCTGCCTTTACCGCAGCTGTGGAAACAGCCCACGGTAAAGGTGCACCGAATTTGTAAAAGGTTCACTGCCATCAGCCATTTAAGGTAAGCATGTCCCTGTAACAGAATTGTTACAGTGCTAGTCAAAAAGGGGATACATTGTATCTCGCCAGCACTCCACATAAGGTGGGGTGTTCTGGTTTCACCTAACAAAAAGTATTATCTTTCTACCCTTGGGAACTGTAGCGCTCACAAGGTTAGCCAGAGAAAGTAAAAGGGGAGCCCCAAAGGGCAACCCTGTAACAATAAAAGGTATTTTTGTCTGGCTTCAGAGCTGCCAGAAGCACAGAAACTGCTCTCCTGAACATCCATGAAGATCTGCTCTCCAACCTTGACTCTAACTCTATCCCTGGCCCATTCAGTCACTGCAATCTAACGTGCCTTAGCTGCCTACCTGATTCTGATCCTAGGTAAGGCTAACCTTAACAACTCAGGAACCAGCTGATATCAAACACATGCCCACTGCTCGCACCTCCTCCCACTAACATGTACCTACCAGGTATATACTCAGCACTGCTGAGAGTCATCATCCACCTTATCCACGCAACTAGTCTCCTCAGCCCCCCCACTTACCAGGCTTGACCAGCATGGTTACCACCCCGCCACTCACCATGCACCTCTCTACACCGTGCAACCTCTCTAGAAACTCCAAACTACGCGCCAGGCTCCCCAAAATATATGAGCCCAGAGCTAGGGATTCCACCCATACCAAACCACCGATTTGGCCCCAGCCTTACATCCTGACCATCCCATCCAACAAAGGTACAAACTTACCTAAGCCTACCCAAACTAATACTACTACCAAACACAAGTCTCGATCATCAACCTCTACACCTACCACGAGTAAACATACCACTACTCCCATAAGAGGGGCTTTAATCAATGCGAGATCTATAGTAGCCCACGCGACAGACATAGCAGACCTCATCCTAATGGAAGAACTAGACTTCTTAGCCATCTCAGAGACCTGGCTTCATGCAGCAGCTGGCACAGCCCTTGCGCTAGCCATCCCTGAGAATTTCTCCATCCTCCGAACAGACAGAATTGATTCTAGAGGTGGTGGCCTCGCTATAATCGCCAAAACCCACCTCGACCTTAAATCTGACAATACTGATCACTACTCATCCTGTGAATTGCTCACAGCCAAACTCCCCGCCACCAACTCCCAAACCATCACCATCCACCCACTATACAGACCCCCAGGATCTCTAGGCTCCTTTGAGGAAGACCATGACTCCATCCTCTCTAACAACCTAAAAAATACCTCTCAATGCCTCCTCTTAGGAGACTTTAACCTTGGCTACAATGACCCTAAAGAGACCCAAGCGTCAGCCATTAATCACTCACTATCAGAACTAGGCTTCACCCAAAGAGTGTCCACCCCCACTCATAACAAAGGGAGAACGCTTGACTGGATAGCAGACCACAACTGCGCGATCTCCATCACTGCCATCACCCCGCAATCTTGGTCTGACCACTACCTCCTCTCCTTCCCACTCAAAGCGGCCAGCCCTATCGCCAACATCTCCCTAGCCTCAGCTATCCCAACTAGAAGCAAGAAAAACATAACTGCGGAAAAACTCATCCCTCTCATTCTACCTACACTGAACCAACTCCCTGCTAACTCCAACCCCCACCATCTGGTTGAAAGTTACAACAACAGCATGCGCCTAGCCCTAGATGCCATCGCACCACTAAAGCTGAGAAAACCCAAGCCAATAAAACACCTGAATACTTGGTTCACGGCCCACCTAAAAACCCTCAGACTAGAGCAACGAAAAAAGGAACAAATTTGGAGTCAAAATCCCACTGACAGCAACAAGCTGATGCTCACCAAAATAATCTCTACCTACAAAAAAGAAATCTTCCTCGCTAAACAAGAATCCTACAATCTGAGAATACTGCATGCCAAATCCAGCACTAAAGAATTGTTCACCATCCCTAAAGAGCTGGAGACTCCCAGCCCGGTCCCAGACTCCTGCAAGAAAGACAAACAATGGTGCACCAGCATCCAAAATGCCTTCTCCAATAAAGTCGCAGGCCTCCAAATCAAAATTAAGAAAGAGACCCTATCCAAGGCCAAACCTAACAACACCCTCACTCACACCATCCCTCAACACCCTCCCCCCAATTCCCCCACTCGCTTCAGCTTCTCCAAAGTCGCCACGCTAGAAGTGGAACAAATCATACTCGGCCTCAAGCCTTCTAACTGCCAAGGCGACCTATGCCCACCTCAAATCATCAAAGACGTGGCCAGAGACCCATCTCCATTCATCACGAAACTCATCAACGCCTCCTTCTCTTTTGGCACCATCCCCAACAACCTCAAAGAATCCTGGGTCCTCCCCCCTACTAAAAAAAACCACACTCGACCCAGCCGTACCCACTAACTACAGACCCATCACCACCGTCCCTTTCCTACTAAAAATCCTTGACAAGACAGCCTACCTTCAAATTCAAAAATTCCTTGAACAAAACCACCTCCTAGGAGTCCGGCAATCAGGTTTTAGACCCCAACATGGCACAGAACCCGCACTCATCGACCTCAAGGCCCAAATTGACACTCTGAGAGACAATGGGAAAACTGCCTTACTGCTCCTCTTGGACCTCTCGGCAGCCTTTGATCTTGTTGATCATAAAATCCTATGTAGCCACTTGGACTCGGCGGCCCACTTTTCCCAAGAAGCTATAGGCTGGATCACATCATTCCTAAGCAACAGATCCATGCGCGTCTTCTCAACCACGGCCTCCCATCACACGCGGGGTCCCACAGGGGTCATGTGTTTCCCCCACACTGTACAACTGTTCACTAAGCCCCTGTTTGACGATCTTGACGGTTTGGGTATCACCTACACTGACTATGCTGATGATACCCAAATTCTCATCCCGTTGACGGGAGACTACAACACGGATTTGGCCCTGGTGAACAAGGTGTACCTCATCATCCAGGCATGGATGGCCTCCCATAGTCTATGCCTGAATGATGACAAGACCGAACTCATCATCCTGAGATCAGCCACAAACCTAAACAAACTGGACCTCAACTACTCCAGCTTCACCATTGACGGCAACCCTATAAAGGTAGCTAAGGAAGTGAAAACCCTTGGCATCTATCTCGATTCCACCCTCTCCTTCCATAAACAGGTCAGCTCCATGGCATCCACTACAGCCTACACATGCAAGCTTATACACTGTGCCAAACCCTTCCTCTCCACCCAAAGTTGCATTACTCTAGCCAAAGCTCTCATACTATCTAAACTGGACTATTGTAACTCCCTCTATGTAGGCGCCAACAAACAGATTACCAATAAAATCCAGATCTTACAGAACAATGCCCTCAGAGCAGCGCTTAACTTCCCTAAAAGAGGACACATCTCGAATACTAGGAGAACCCACAACTGGCTCACTACCTCGGACAAAATTCTGCTTAAGGTAGCCTCCCTCACCCACAAATGCCTTAACAACGCAGCTCCCCGTTATCTCTCAGACAGAATAACCAGATACATGCCCAACAGACTCACCAGAAATAGCAATGCTAACCTGCTCGCTGTTCCCAGATTCAAGCGCATGAAAATGGGCAGCAACAGCTTCCAGGTAAAAGCAGCCCAACATTGGAACTCACTACCACCCTCCGTCAGAGCACCTCAAACCTACCACCAATTTAGGCGTAACTACCTCCAGTGGCTTAAGAACAAAGACCAATAATGACAGCCAATAACGACACCCTGCAACCACTACACATTTGTTCAACTTGTAACTATGTCGCAATGTTACTCTGTATCCTTGTAACTGTTTCTACTCACTATAACTGCATCTACCCATTATGTATAATAATGTAAATAATGTACAGTATTGTAACTAAGTTGAGAATATTCTTGTAATGCTTGCGCCCTCATACCTTCTGGGACCGGTGCGCCATATAAATAAATAAACAAACAAACATTCCCTCTGTCCTCATCCTCCTCGATCACCCTTCTGCCTTCGACATGGTCAACCATACCATCCTGCTCAACCGTCTCTGTGAAAACCTGGGTATCACTGATCAGGCTCTGGCCTAGCTGAGCTCTTTCCTCTCAGATCGACCCTCCCAGGTCCAACTTGGGTCCTTCCTTTCATCCATCTTTCTCTCTGCCTGTGGTGTTCCCCAGCGGTCTAACCTCTCGCTCTGGCTTTTCAACCAATACCTGGCAACTCTTGCCCACTGCATTGCCACTTTCTGCTCAAATTTCCTGTGCTACGCTGACGACACTCAACTCGTTTTCAGGCTGCCCTCTGCCACCTCCTCTCCCTCTCTCATCTCTGATTGCCTAATTGCCATTCAAGATTGGTGTTCCGCCAATGATCTTTGTCTGAATACCAGCAAGATGGAAATCCTCCTCATTGGCACACCTTCACCATCCTTTCCCCTCACTCTCTGGCCGGCCTCCCTTGGCCCTCCTCCTACCCCCACCTGCGAGGCTAAGAACCTCAGGGTCATCTTTGACTCCACCCTTTCCTTCCCCGCCCACATCTCTGAGGTCTCTAAAAGTCAAATTTCCGACTGCACCTCCTCAGAGGTACTGTGCCTTTCCTCTCCTTCCCCCAGAAGCTCATGGTATCCCAAGCTCTGGTTCTCTCTAGCTTGGGCTATTGTAACAGCCTCTTTCTAAATCTACCTGCCTCTACTCTCCGCCCTCTGCAACTAATCCAGAACAGGACTGCAAGACGTGTCCTTGGCCTCAAGCCCTGGGATCATATCTCTCCAACTCTGAAATCTCTTCACTGGCTCCCAGTGGATGCAAGGATTAAATTCAAAACCCTCTGCATTGTCCACAAGGCTTTCTGGGGCCTTGGTCCAAAATACCTTCAGCTATCCCACCGCAAATACCTCCCCTCTCAAGCTCTTCGCTCCTCTACTTCCAACTCACTCAGGGTCAGTCGTTTTTCAAAGAAACGAGCTGGGGGTAGAGCTCTGTCTTCGGCTGGGGCCTCCCTCTGGAACAGCCTCTCTGCCACTCTAAAACTTGAGGAGAACCATCTCCGGTTCCGGAAGCACCTCAAGACCTTCCTCTTTAATTCTGCCTTCGCTCCCCCTCTCCCCTGCTGATCTGTTTTCTCTTGGCACTGTGCACCTGGCCACCCTCTGTCCTTCAGGCCCAGGTACCTGCTCACCCTGCCAACCTCCCGCACTGCCTCCGGCCCAAACCTTGCACTGGGGTCTGTATCTGTACCCATACAGCCCCCCCCCTTTTTCTTCCTGCACTTATCAGACCTACCCTGTCTGCTGCCTTAAACCTAGCACTTGCAAATTGCTGGCTGCATTACCACTGTTTGTTGCCTTTATTATTTATTTATTGTTATTGATCTGTTTCTCCTCTGCTTCGCACTTTCCACTTCTCCCTCCTTCCATGCACTTTTCCCCTCCCCCTCTCCCATGCACTTGCGCATTCTCAATGTCACTGGGCCTAGTAAGATCGCTGTTTTGTTCTCCCCTGTTCCCCTCCCTTGCCTTGTCCCGCTCTGAAACACTTCTGTACGAGCGCGATAGAAAAAAAATATCAATCAATCAATATTTTCCAAAAAGGTGTCGGAGGATAAAATTAAAAGGACACTATAGGGAGGCTTAACAATGACACCCATAAAAAGAGTTAAAGGATCTGTGAGTCTGGAAAAAGGTTGCCACTCACTGAGGTATAGGGAAAACTAATCTACCAGTCCAGCAACAAGTTCTGGGGTTCTCACAAGTGAGGTAAGATTTACCTAACAGCCAGGATGACAAACATGCATTGGACTTTAATTCTTTCCATATGGACCATAAGACCCCTAAGGTTGGGTGTAGTCCCAAGATGTGGGATAAACCCCCATGATGTTGACAACCGGTAATATCTTTTTAGGATGATGGGCCGCAACGTCCTCAATAAAGGTCCAATAGTTGCCCAAGAGGTCTCGAAGATGGTGTACCAGGACCCGCAGCTTCTAGTAGGTACAGCTGGACGCAATCACTGAAGTTAGATCTCTAGGAATCTGAATCCCCAAGTATGCGATTATAATCTTCTTAACCCTCATCCCCCTAAAATGTACTATGTTTTCCAGACATGAGCCTCCCAACTGGGTCGGCCTGATACAAGATTTGTTTACATTAGCCTTAATCACCGAAAACTGCTCAAAAGCCAACATCTGGGACATAAGCTTCGGGACTGATGAACGCACATCTACCAGGTATGCCAGAATATCATCTGCGAACAGGGACAATTTAAAACCTGTTACTTCTACATTCTGTTCCCTTTCCTCCATACTTTATGGGCATCGCTCGCTAGGGAAGGGAATTGAACCATTTTCCCCAGAAACAATGCCTTTCCCCTTTAAATTTAGTTGCACGCAAGGGCGCCGCCCCGGGAGCATGTGCTCCCTTGACTCCGCCCACCGGCACCACACCCCAGCCATCTTTTCCACGTCGACGGGAGCAGACCTGTTTCACCGATGTTGTGGTAGAGGCCCTTTTTCCCCCCTCGTAATTCCACACAGTCCGATCTTATCCAGGGATATTTGTCCCTTTATTGTTTTCTGTACTAACCATTCTACTTTGTTATAGAGATTTAAAATACACCGTCCTCCGATGCCTCGCCCCTCCCCGGCGCTTGTCGGCCGTGGTGGGCTTTAGCAGGTGCCCGGCCTGCGACGGATCCTTTTCTACATCGGACCTGCACTCGCTTTGCCTCTGGTGCCTCAGTGAAGACCACGGCTAGGATGGCTGCTTGGCTCTCCAGATCACCATTGGTGCATATCAAGAAGTACGTAAGGAGGAAGACCAAATATAGCTCAAGTATCTTGTTCTCTGAACACCCCGCAAGGGCGGCTCCGTCCCAGTCAAGCAACCAAGCGGTAGGGGCCTATCGGGCTCTACTACCAGCTAGAGAACCCAGGCTCCTTGAGCTACCAGCCACACAGCTGGGGGGGAGGTCCACAGATCCTCCCGGTCCCAGCGCTGAGGGGCCAGACAGCTCTTGTACCGGGAATCCCCCGAGGGACTCTGCTCTACTACCCAGATGCCAGCCTGGGGGGGTGCCTACATGCAGTACAGAAAGCACTACCGGTAACATGTCTGAGGGACTCACCCAGGTCACACCTGAGGTGAAGGGCAGGTCCGAGCCTGCGCGCTCAAGCAAACCGGGGGAGGCCAGAGCCAGCACAGTAGATGACACGCAATCAGCACGTGGCGCACTACAACACAAAATGGGCAGCATAACCAGACAAAATGGCTGCTCGTCCAGACGTGCGCCTTTCCAGCAAGCACCAAAGGCGGGATTTCACACCAAGGGTGGAATGGTCTCCTATGGTCACATGGTGTACCTCCTAACAGACCACATCAGGGCAAAAGCACTACACGGACGAGGGCTACACCCAGAGCAGGCAGGGTGCAGGGAGAGCTCAGCAGTATATGCAGGTCCACACACCATACCAATGCTCTTCACCAGCATGTGAAGAGCACTTTTTCGACAAGTTCCTCAGACATGAAATTCCTGCAAATGGGGAATATACTCAAGGGAATCTTTCAGGACATGATCCTGCGTATGCTCCCGAAGCAGCCAGCTCCAGTTCAAACACTGGCTCCATCACAGCTTCCGGCTACGGTACAGTACCCCGGTCCAAAATTACTGTGATTGCCTCGCCGCAGCCCGCTGTGGCCCCTGCTCAGCCTAACAGCGTGGCTCAGCCTCCTGTCGTTCCCCCAAATACGCCACCAGCAGACTCCACAGACCTACAAGACACAGCGGGTGACACGGATGACGAGGAGGATCAGGACATCACCTCCTCCGCAAGGGCTTTCTATGAAAGGTTGGCCGAAGTGGCAGAGCACTTAGGGATTCCTCAGCCACAAAGGGTGCAGCCAGAGGCGGGGGTCCTAGCAGAGGTACTGACCATCCGCTCAGCCACCAAATCCGGCATAAATTTACAAAACAATGTGGAAGCCCTTGCAAAGAAGGGTTGGGCAAATCCTCATTCCACGCAGCCAACCAACAAGTGCCTAGAGGCAAAATACATGCACAAAGAGGGTGTTTCTCTCATCCTGTCTGTGCACCCACAACCGCACTCGGTCATTGCCGCAGCATAAATGTATGCTAAACCTCAGACTTCCCCGTCCTCATCCATCTTGGCCCTTTAGGCCTATGGAAAAAAGGTATACTCAAATGCCACTCTCCACCGCCGTAAACCAAAAACTGTGGAGGGAGATTGCCGACTTCCTCCCTGACCTCCCAATTCATAGGCAGGCTTGGTTCTGGCCAGTCTAGCCAAAGCAAAAATAGTGGCTCAAGACCTAATGTAATCATCTCTAGTGCAAATCAACACAGAGGGCAGGGCCATATGTGGCTACAGACATGAGGCGGACTGCGTGGCTCAAGGCTGCTACGCGTAATCCATATCTGCAGGACCGTATTTTCGGTCTACCATTTGAGGCAGTGGACTTGTTCCATTAGTCCACTGATGAAGAGTTGGACAAGAAAAAGAACAGCTCCCAAACAGCCAAATCTCTGGCTACACTTGCAAAGCCGACTTCTAAGACCTTTGGCCAGAGACCGTCGCAGTCTGACAGAGGTTGTACCTTTGGTGGTTTCAGAAGCTTCCAGGGCCACTGCACTTAACAGCCCGACGGGTCTCCCAGCCAACACTAGCGTAAACAGAAGAAGACTACACACCAGGGCTTCTTCCAGTACCCCTCCAAGGCACCAGCCTCAGAGGGAAAGAAGCAGTAACAGGGTTATCAGCATCAACAGCTCTCTTGTTGGGGGGCAAGCTTGCTCTTAATTTTCAGTCCTGGCAGACATGGTTCGCGGACCTGTGGATACTCTGTGATTTCCTAGGGCTCCATCCTTACGATACCACAAGTTCCCCCTTTGTCCCCCTCCCCACTCCTGGAGATTGGTACGCCATCTCTCCTTGCGGAGATCCGCTCTCTACTAGTTAGCGAGGCAGTATATGAAGTCCCCACCCCCACAACGTGGCTTGGGATTTTATTCTTGCAACTTCGCAATCAAG
The DNA here is from genome assembly GCF_040938575.1 of Ambystoma mexicanum. Lineage (NCBI taxonomy): Eukaryota > Metazoa > Chordata > Amphibia > Caudata > Ambystomatidae > Ambystoma > Ambystoma mexicanum. The sequence continues at coordinate 997,541,644 of NC_090936.1, forward strand.
AAGAAGAACCAGGTAGGCCTGCAAGTTGTCCTAGATATGTCAGCCTTTACCTAACCCTTCAAAGGTTCAGGATGGTGATGCCAGCATTGATAGCGAAGAGTCCCTGTGTGGGGGAGACTGGACGTGATCCCTAGATCTGAAACATGCATACATACATGTCCCAATTTGGCAGGCCCATCATAGCTTTCTACGGTACCTGCCAGGCCCATCATTGCTTCCTACGGTACCGGGTCATGGGCTTCCACTTCCAATACAAAGTTCTCCAATTTGGTCTGAATTCAGTCCAGAAGGTTTTTACAAGGCTAATGAATGCCGTGGCTGTGCTGCTAAGGTTGGAGGGCCACCATGTCTACCAATAGCTCGACTAGCTGGTTCGAGCAGATTCCCCAGCGGAAGTCGAGAACACAGCAGCCATGCTTATGCATAGGCTCTACCAACTGGGGTTCTCCATCAACATCAAGAAGTCGCGAGTCCAGCCTACTCAGTTCTTGACCTTCTTGGGTATCATCTGGGATACAAAGGGGAGATGATTTTCCCCACCGCGGACAAGATTGCAGAGATCAAAGCAGCTACAGGGCATTTCGTAAGCAGGGCGGTGACCTCGGCATTGGTGGTACCAGCACTTGCTAGGGATTATGGCAGCTTGCCTCCTGGCTGGGCCTCATACCGGGCTCAAAACGAGACGGCTTCAGCTACATTTCTCTTCCTCATGGAGCCAGGAAACAGTTTCCCAAGCTGCATTAGTCAGCATACCAGCACATCTTCAGCATGACCTAGGATGGGGGAGAACAGACACCAATCTCATGGCGTGCAGACCATTCAGACGGCTCCAGCCAGCATACAGCATTATGATAGACTCCTCTCTTGGGAACAACCATAGTGTGCACGGCGTATGGCCAAGAGAGGATCAGGACCAGAACAGGCACATACATTGGCTCGAAATTATGGCTATATGGCTAGCAATAAAGCTTTCCTTCTGATTATCAACAGCCCGGTCCGCATTCAGACAGACAGCTCCACCTGCATGTACTGCCTCAAGAAGCAGGGATGCACCAGATCTCCTCTGTGCAGGCTTAACATCGACATATGGGAGTGGGCTTTAGTGAACAACATATCACTCTAAGCCATCCACCTGCCAGGGGAGTCCAACCTAGATGCGCTAGCGGATCGCAATTACGAGTGGCAATTGAATGAAAGGTTCCTGAGGGAGATGTTCAACAAATGCGGTCATCCACTAGTAGACCTATTTGCCACCTTGATCAATATGAGGTGTCACCAGATTGCGTCCTGGATGGGACAAGGCAGAGCTTCACTGTGGGATGCGCTGCCGATTCATTGGGACAGCATGTGAGCATACCCATTTCCACCGACTCGGTTAATACACAGGGTCATCTGCAAGGTGAGAGTGGCACGTCGACTACATCTCATTTTGATAGAGCCACTGTGGCCTGCCATACCAGGGTTCTCAGAGCTGTTAAGACTGTCAAATCAACCACCAGTTCCCATCCCAGTGGGGCCGGATCCACCATTATCCCAACATAGGGGGTGGTGGTGGGGCGGTAGTCCTTGCCTCCCTGGAGAAGTAAGCCCTAGCAGCCTAGTTCCTGAGCACATAACCCTGCAGCACCTCCATTTGACGCAGGACAAATTGGACACCATCCAAGGGGCAAGAAGCACTTCCATTAGCTGCCAAATACAGAAGCAAATGTGCAAGGTTCTGCCATTGGGCCAAGGAAAAGGGCATAGACCCGTTAGGGTGCACCCTAGACCATGTGCTGTCCTCCTCCGCACATCTGGCACACCCTGGGGTGCAGGTAGACAAGTGCTGCACCTACCTGGCAGCCATAGGTGCATACAGAAACTCGGGCAATATCTTTTTCTCCACCTCCAACCCGGTGGTTAAAGGACATCTAGCAGGACTAACCAGGTTGTACCCTCCTATCAAGCGTCCACATCCGGTCTGGGATCTCAGCGTGGTTCTGGACGCCCTGGCCCATAGACCGTTTGAGCCCATGGCATTGGTAGACATCAGATTGGTCACTATTAAGACAGCGCTCTTGGTGGGCCTTACCTCGGCATGCATGATAGAGAAATTCAGGCCCTGGTGACATCAGAGCCATATACCACGTTCCATCGGGACAAGGTGATACTACGGACACACCCCTCATTTCTCCCAAAGGTCGTGTCTTCGTTACACCTAAACGAAGAAATTGTCCTTCCAAACGTATTCCCAAATCCAAAGGATGAAGCATAAAAGATTCTGTATTGTCTCGAAGCCAGGAGAGCGCTCAAATTCTACCTGGACAGGACAAAGGGCTTCCTTAAATCGGATGCCTTGTTTATCACTTTTCGAAGGGTCAAAACCAGGGAGTCTGGTCTCCAAAGCATCAATAGCCAGGTGTATGGATTTGGCAATCAAGGAAGCTTACCGGGGCAGCGCATGAAGTTGCCAGCAAACATGCATGCTCATGCAGTCAGAGCCAAGGCTACTGCGGTGGCATTCCAGATACATGTGCCATGGCAAACAATCAGCAAGGCGGCCACTTGCCCTTCCCTCTGGGCCTCTGCAAGCACTGTTGCTTAGATGCCAGTGCCAAATCGGACGCAGTATTTGGCCAAACGGTCATAAGAGTTGCAACATCTCTCCTCCCTAGGGCTTCAATCAGTGGTAATCGCCCACACAGTGTGGAGGAAAGGGGACAGGACGTAAGAGTAATTATAAATTACTCGCCATAGTGACTAATGTACTCCTAGTCCATAGTACCCTTTCCTGCATATGTCTCACCATCCTCCCCCTTTTAAAAAAACAGCATTATTAGGCAAACGTAACATAGTTGACGCGTCAAAGGGGACTGAGATGTGGTGCCGATAGGTGGAGTCAATGGGGCGCATGCTCCTGGGGACGTGGCCTTGCACACAACTAAATTTAAAGGGGGAAGAAATGTTTTCAGGTGAAAAAGGTTCAGTTCCCGTCCTTAGCGAGGGTCGCCCATAAAGTATGCAGAAATGGGGACTATGGACTAGGAGTACGTTAGTCACTAGGATGAGTAACTTATCATTTTTCTGCACAAAATACCTTTGATTGCCACGTTAGCACGGACCACAATTGCCAGAGGTTCCAGGATCATGGCGTAAAGCAACGGCGAAAGGGTGCAGCCTTGCCTCTTCCCCCTGTTTTTTTTTAAAAACACTTTGCCATTTCAATAAACAAAACTATACGCCTGAAATGAAACTTGGTTAATTTCTTGGGAGCCGTCCAGTGTACACATAGATCCCAACCCTATAAAGCCTACCGCTTTAACTCCTCGCTAGCAACCTCTCCATAATGTTCCAACATATTTGTTGTATTCATCGGCCCTGGGCACTCATTCGTTATTCTTATCGTGCAAGCTTTCAATCATGTCCTGATGGCTACTGTCCTCCATATCGGAATCCTCGCCTCCACCTTGGATCAGAAGCCACATCAGTTATGTTTGATCATGCAATATCGTTATCAACTTTAAAGAGATCCTTCCAGGCACTTTGCCTTCTACCCCTTCACCCATTGCAGTCCAGCCTCATCCCCCTGATTAATGGAAAGGAGGCGGTCAGCATCCCATTAACTAGTTTTCAGGCCTTCGGGGAGCCATATAATGCAGCAATCCAATGACTCATGTGCGGTCTGAGTCTAAACTTCTCCAGCACCTGCAACATGTAGGGCCATTCGATGCAATCTAATGCCTTTTCTGAGTCTAGAGAAATCAAAGCAGTGTCAACATCTGCCCCTTTGCGCCACGTGAATCAGATTGATGGTCTACCTAATGTTGTCGGAAACCCTGCCTTCCCTGAATGAAACCCACCTGGTCCCCATGAATTAGAGTTGGGAGAAATCTCTCGAGCCTCCTTACCAGAAGTTTAGCCAGTATCTTGACGTCCGTATTGAGGAGAGCTATGGGTCTTTGTGAGTAACTGCACCGGATCCCTCCCTGGCTTATGAATAACCACAATGATGGCCCTCAACATGGAATCCAGGAATATTTCTTCCTCTAACACCCTGTACAAAACCTTGGACAGAGGAGGGACCGGGAGAGACCTAAACATTTTATAAACTTAAGTAAAAAGCCATCTCCTGGTGTAGTACCTGACTTCAATTCCCTAATCGTCAAGGCCACCTCTTCTGGGGTAATCGGGCCATCTATATTGTCCACTGCGAGGTCTGACGGACCCGGCATCTGCAGGAAGCTGAAGAACCGGGACATTTTCGCACCATCCCCAGATTATTCCGATGTGTATAGGGCCTCATAAAATTTCTGGAACCCGTACCCTATCCTTTCCAGGCCAAAGAGGTCCTCCCCCTCCGGACTGGTGATCCTATTGGCCAATTTAGACTTCTGAGCTTCCTGTAGTCTCCAAGCGAGTATTCTATATTCCCTATCTCCCTTCTTGTGATATTTCTGCTTTAAAAATTTGAACTTATTTTCTGTGTCCTGAAGCCACAGATTCTTCAATCGTGATTTGTAATAATGCAATTGCGCAGCCCTATGGAGGGTTCTACCCTCCCATCTGGCTGGAGTTTCTCTATTTTCGATCGAAGGTCAGCCTCTTCCCTTTGCCTTTTCTGCTTTGTCTGTGCACCCACACAAACCGGGCACTGGTCTCTCCCCCTCCCCCCATCATTGTCAAAATATTCCTTCATGTGGGTCAGAAGGGTTTGAGCTATTCCTTTGTCCTTCAATAAAAGATCATTGCAAGTCCACCTCCCCAGTGGTCCATGAGCCCATACCCCCCAGATACCACACGGACAAGATCATGGTCCGACCACAGAACCGGAGGAACAGTTACAGAATAGACAAACCCTTTCAGTGACACGTCAACAAGAACCATATCCATTCTGGAGGAGTCATTGTGAACTCGAGAATAGAAAGTAAAGGGAGACTCTTCATCCGCCTTCAGCGTTGGGGCATCTGTAACCCCCAAATCAGCATTAATACTGTGCAACTTACTGGACTGGGACCTCTCTGCCCTAGATATCCGCCACCCCTTCAGTATTTTACTATCCTTATGAGGATCCAAGACCATATTAAAATCACCCTCTATTATCAATCAAACATTTTTAGTTCCTCCTTGAGAACAGCCCATAACTCGATCAGGCCCATAAACCGATACGATTGTGATTGGACTACACCTCAGTAAACCTTAAAATGCAATGTACCTCCCACCTGGGTCCCGGTGGAGCTTATGAACCATCATCGCAAGACTGGCTGAAACTACTGTAGCCACACCTCTCTTCTTGACCTGCGCCGATGACTGATATAACTCACCAGTGGGCCCAGACTTCAACCCCAGGGTGTCACCCCTACGCCAATGGGTTTCCTGCAACAGGAGCAGGTCCAGCTTAGCTATTCTGAATTATTTAAGTACAAGAGATCGGTTTATGGGGAGTTTAGACCCCAGGCATTGAGAGATTGAACCACCCAATCAATATCCATATCTACCAATAGGATACTTCACACGTCCTGGTGCGTTCACACCTAAGCCTCTGTCTTTTTGCAAAACAACCCCTGCCTGCCTCAATAGAACCGTACATCAAGTTTTTCCATCTCTTATCACACTTTCCCATCTCCCCACAAACGTTACCTCCCCCACCCTAAAATGGATGGATTACCAGAGATGGTAACTCGGCTGGACTGGATGCCTCCAGCCCCCCCCCCCCCCACACTTTCCAATCCTCCAAGCTCCAGTCCAGCTGAGTTACCATCACTGGCTTTGGACCGAACCACTAGAAAAGCCTGGTCCACCAGGTCATACCCATCTCATTCAAACTCAAGAGCCCCCTCTATCCCAACCCCTAATCTGCTCCCTACAGCCCAAATTGGAGGAATACTGTGCACACCACCCTCCCCCTCCTCTCAAGGCTCCATCCCCTGCCTTGCCCAAAACTTGAACCAGCTATATACCTCTCAAAGAAGAATCTACATCGGGCCAATCAACAGAACATGTCGCAATAGAGCCAGAGACATTTCAAGAGTCCCCGAGGGGTGTATTAGGCAGAAACCTGTGCAGTTCCCTCTGGGACCACTGCAACAGATTTAGGACTACAGGTGCTTGGCAGTAAACCCACTTGGTAGCAGTCTGTACCACACAGATTCACTTGGTAGCTGTGGCTGAGCAGTCAGACTTCCCTCAATAAGAGTTAGGCAGTATACAGAGTATTCACAATAGGTCAAGAGCACCCAATAGAGCAAGTAAACACTGACCAGGGCTTGGTGTAAAAGAGATATCTTTATTTATTTAAAACCACGTCTAGAAAAACACACAGGCACTAATAGTAAGCAATTCAAAAACACGGTCACTAAAAGATATACACTCCCTTAAAAGAATATTAGACAAGTCTTAAGTAAAGTCCCACTTATTTTCAGACAGCGGTGAGCGCTTAACGTAGATGGCACTCTAATAGTTCGTTTTAAAAAGGGAGAGAAGAGCAGAGAACAAATTGAAACAGATCCAAACACTTTTTCACGAACACAACAAGAGAGGAAGGCAAAGTAACACTGTGAATTCGGAGTCAGTAGGCCGGATCCGCTTTAAGAGGATCAAAACGAAATGTGTCCAAGGTCACACGGTTGCACTGCACAAAAGTCTTGTAACGGTTCAAAAAGGAGTTGGACCAAAGAAAGGGACCAGTTAGAGGGTCAAGGCGGCCAGCCCAGTCCAGAAGGTTAAGGAGTTATTATTGCCTTGTTGCAATCTTTAGAAAGGGAGGCCTGGTGGACACGGTACCTTAAAGTGGTGAGAACGCTCCAGCGGGGGCAGTTGTTCCTGGCAGCGGGTGCAAGTCAGTGCTTCGTCCGGGGGAAGAGAGGATCTCGTCGTGGAGGAAGACAGGGGCCCGTTGCACTTCCAGGGAAGAAACCAGCCGCAGAGTTTCTCAGGTACAAGGAGCGGTCCGTTGATTCGCGGTTCAGTGGTGAGTGGCTATCCGGCTGCCGGGGTGCTTGGCACGGGCAGTTCGACCACAAACTGAGCTGGGGTGTGAAGAAAGAAAGGTAAACTGGTTGTGCCCACCAGTCAGGGGAAGAAGCCTCTCCAGCCGGGAGATCTTCTCTGTCGTCGGGAAGTGGTGAGTCGGTTCCGCAGGGCTCCACCGGTGGTGTCGTCGTGGTAGGTCGGCTCAGCTTCTCCCTCGTCGGATTCTCAGGTCCTGTGGCGACTTCTGAAGTTCCAGTCCCCAAAGCCCTGCTTTTATGCAGAAAACCCCCATTCACTCAGCCTAGCTGTCACTCAAACATGCTAAGTAGTGAGCCGGCCGGCTCACCATTTGGCCCAATCACACAAGAGTGCGACTGGAGTTAACAAGGTAACTCAGTCCAGGGTGCCTAAACCCCCTCCCACACCCCCTGTGGTACCTAGACAGAGTGGCACCACTTTTGGAGGCTTCTGTGGAGAAGCCCGCCAAAAAGTGGAACAAAGGGCTCGACTTGGGTTGGAGTCACAGAAGAGAACACAAACGCCATTTTAGAATCGAGTCTTGGCAAAAAATACCAACCGGAGAATTAATATTAATTAAATAAACCGGCGGTATGTTCGAGGCTATGAGAATTAAATAATTAAAGCTGGTAGCCTTGAACAATGGGAAAATCCCATAGGAAAATATTTGCGGTCGAATATAAAAAGTAGTTTCCACTGCCACCAGCCAAAACTCGATCAAGGGGGACGGAGACGTGCCCTCTCGACTAACAACCCCGGGGCAATCGAATTGCCCCGACCAGTACGTCCATAATATGATGGTTTGTACTGGTTTCTGTTAATAATTTGGGACTAGTAAAGCCAATGGTGACTTTACATGCCCTGGGAGACAGTAGTCAGTCCCAGGGTATGGAGTCTATGGTGGGGTGTCACTATGACACCCCTGTGTTACTGCACGGAGGGTGCTGTGTAACACACATAGGAAAAACACATGAGACCCTATGGAGTAAAGGACCCCATAGCCCATAAAACACATTACCAGTCAAAGGAATACCATAAATCATGTCCAAGAGTGGGAGGAAAAGACTCACTCTTGGCAGGAGTGAAAAAACAAACTCCAGAAATCCAGCAAAGCTGCTGGGGGACTCACTAGGTTAGGAAATTCAGCCTAAAGAGAGAATTCTCCCTAACAGGGTGTTTAGTTTTTTGAACTTCCTGGAGCCTGGCACTCTGTTGCGTGCTCTCCTTATCCTTTTGGAACCCACGAACCAGTGTTCCTTCATCTTCCCGAGGTGGCTCATCAGTAGGACCTATCATCTTACCTCTGGATATCATCCTCCGTGACCAACTTAAACATGTGGCTGTCATACTCAAACAAAATTCAAAAGGGAAATCCCCCACAATATATCTAACCCCATTCTCATTGAGCCATCGGGTGAGAGGGGCACACATTCACCACCTCGCCACAGGGTGAAGGCCGACAGGTCTTGAAAAATTGTTATTTTGGAGTCTTAACAGGGAAACCGCCCCCTCTTTCTGGCCTTCTCAATGATCCTTGTTTTCTCATACTAGTGAAAACTGGCCAGCATCGTTCTCAGGCCCTGCCCCCTCCACCCGCCCGTTGCGCCCTATCAATAGTAGGTTTGGTCATGGAGTCCCCACTAAACAAGAGCTTAACAACATCATGGATGACCCTCTTAAACGCACTCTCGGTTTCCCCCTCCTTTTCCTGGATTCCAAAGAACCAGAGTGTAGAGAAGCAGACAAGTACATCATTGATAAAACCCGCCCCCTCACCTCCGACATTGGATGAAGGACAGGAAAACAATGTTCATGACACCAGGTATCATTCCAATACCAAAAGAAGGAAAGGAAGACACAGGGGCCCACCTGTATTAAATAGAGATTGAAGCAGTACATTAATGGAACCTACTAAGGTTATAGGGTTATTTACGAGTTATTTGAGGTGCGGGGCGAAACAACTCAACCTTGGCATCAAGGTTGGATATAAAAAGAGACAAAAGGTGGTTTTACTAAAAGATTCAGGAACTCCTGTCCTCTGAACACTATCTGTTATCTGTAAATGTGTTTACAGATTACAGATGGTGTGCAGGGGACGAGAGTTCCTTAATCTTTTAGGAACAACCACCTTTTGCCCCCAACAATCCAATACCACTTTGGGTGTATCAAAGACTATATGCACTCAGCCAACCGTATCAAATGTACCCTCGAGCTGAAGTGGTAGCAGGATATTTGCAGACACCACTGAATATCGAAGAGCCGTAAAGAAAATCTGACGGGTGCAAAGTGATGTCATAAGAAGACACGATGAGGCACTAAAAGGATATGAGGATACCTAAAGAATGAAGACGTAACTGAAGAAACAAAGTGAACGTATATACGAGTAAGACAAAACTATATATACAGAAGATAAGTAACCAGACGTGGAGTAAGTGTATATACGCAGAAACGCAAGGTTGATGAGTCGCATAGAACCTTGCTGCTATAGAAAATAACATGGGTGAAGCGGCCATGTTGAAAAGATGGACGTCGGCTCTGAATATTAGTAAACAAAAAGCTGAAAGGAGGAAGACCAGGACTGCACAGCTGATAGACACTGACAGTCAACGAGGATAAGCAATATATGCAGGATACATTTCTTTCAGATTAAGTAAATGAGCGAACAACAAGTGCCAAGTATTGGACAATTAAATATGGAGAAAGCATATATGAGACAGAGCTACCAAGTCTCCAGAGGCCAAAGAGGGTAATGACACTTGACATAATTGAATCAAATAGCACTAAATGAAACGGCGAGATGGACAAAATCATGGTCTCCTCAACATGACTCAATACTCGAAAACATGTCCTATTCATTACACTCGAACTGAAGATAACTGTACCTGAACTCTCCTTAACGTTCAGAGAAGAGAACATCTAGCAAGGTCAGTAAAGAAGAAGAAGCCTTGACTGATGATATATGGTAGACTAATTGAGCAAGTGGGCAGTAGTCTGACGTTGATCTCTGCATCTGGGTTTCGTTTTGCTTATGTGCTGTTAATTAACCGAATGTCCAAGATTGGGAGGGAAGGCCAACCAATCAGAGGGCCTATGTTATGGTGAGCATACATGGTTACACGGGCCTATCCGTTGCTAGTATTACGTTATCTATTATTCTTAGAGGTAGTTCAAGGCATACCTGCTAGAAGAGGGGCAGCCAATGATGTTACTAACTCTTACAGAATCTATAAGTAGATATGTTCCCCTAACCAATTCCTCCGTCCGATACAATATGACATTTATAATGCGCCTATACACAAGTGTTTCGAGGTGCGACGAGGCAGGTAGGGGGAACAGAGGGAAGACGAGATAACGATCCTACTAGGCCAGGTGTCATTCAGATCGCAAGTGCGTGGGAAAGGGGAAAAGGTACATGCAGTGGGGGGGGGGCAGTGCAGTACATGGGATAAATAGAATAAATAAACAATAAGTAAAGTCCATCTGGTGGCAAGGGTAAGTGCAGACATCGCGAGTCAGGTGCTGGTAGTGAGACTGTAGGGATACAGAACACAGTCCCCAAGTGCAGTGGTTGCCAGGAAGGCAGTGCAAGTGTGCGACTGGCGGGGAAGGGGACCTGGGCACGAGATCAGAGGGTGGACAGGTAACCAGTGCAGTTTCAGTTTCAGCAGGAAAATCAGCAGGGGAGAGGAGGCGAGAAAGCAGAAGCAAATAGAAAGGTCTTGAGGTGCTTCTGGAACCGGAGATGATTCTCCTCAAGTTTCAGGGAGGCTGTTCCAGAGGGAGGCCCCAGCCGACGAAAGAGATCTACCACCAACTCGTTGCTTGGAGAAGCGACTGACCCTGAGGGAGTTGGAAGCGGATGAGCAGAGAGCTCGAGAAGGAAGATATTTTGGAAAAGAGAGTTGAAGGTATTGATGCCCCAGGGCCCAGAAGGCCTTGTGGACAATGCAGAGGGTTTTGAACTTAATCCTCGCAGCCACTGGGAGCCAGTGCAGGGTTTTCAGTCCTGGCAAGATGTGATCCCTGGGCTTGAGGCCAAGGACAAGTCTCGCAGTCCTGTTCTGGATGAGTTGCAGATGGCGGAGAGTAGAAGCAGGCAGATTTAAAAAGAGGCTGTTGCAACAGTCCAGCCTACAGAGAACCAGAGCTATGGAGACAGTGAGCTTCTGGGGGGAAGGAGAGGAATGGAAGAATACCTCTGAGGCGGTGCATCTCGTAGTGTGACTTCTTAGAGACGTGAGGAGAGAAGGAGAGTGTGGAGTCGAAGATGACCCCAAAGATTTTAGCCTCACTGGTGGGAGCAGGAAGAGGGACAAGAGAGGCTGGCCAGAGAGTGACAGGAAAGGAGGGAGCGGGGGTGCCGATGGGGAGAATCTCAGTCTTACTGGCATTAAGCCAGAGATCATTGGCGGCACACAACTGTTACGTTCACCTTGTATCCACGGGGACGCCACCCAGCCCTGGTTGGATGATTTCCACTCTCGAACCCTCTCCCGGTCCCTTGGTAAGGCCTCTGGTTAAAGATGGGTCTGCAATATAGGAGAGCTGGATTCAATACCAGATTCTTTGTTTTCCCACCTCCCTTGGCCTCAACTCCTTCCTCCCCCTTGGGCCTTCTCCTCACATTGATATTGTAAAAGGTGGATTCTCCGTCCTACTCCTCGTGGCAGGGGCGCGTAGATGTGGGGGGCGAGCAGTGACTAAGTTACTTCACTGATGCAAGCTCCCCTGTGGGAATCCAGGCCTGCTGCGACTCCGTAGGTTTGTTGCTTTACAGTCTTTATATGCAGTTCTTATGTTCCTCTTAGTTCGAATAATAATGTCTTGCTTCTTTCCTTTTAGGTATGGAAAGGTATTTTGGTGTTGTCATGCAGTTTGAAGATGAGCATGGGCCGGTAGGCGAAAGCGGGGTGTGCGCAATGCTGTTCGGTGAGTAATGCGCGATGCGCGGCGCTGTTTTGCCTTTTTATATTGCTAACCTGTGTCTTTTCTCTCCTCGCAGGTTGCGATGTTCCTTGCAGAGCGCCGTAATGTTCCAGCAATGATACTGACCAGGAGATGACTATCCAGGTAAGAATTGTGTTGTTTTCTTCATTCGGGAGGAAACGTGAGTAAACGCTTACTAATGCTGTCTTTCTTTCTCCTCTTTCCAGGTTATAGTATTCCAGGATGCATGTAGTGCCGGATGATGGAGTTCATACCTTCAGGTGAGTGGAACTGCAGTCAGCAATGGATTGAAGACTGGATACTGTTCCAGGTAAGTTTCGTAGTGTTCTTTCTCTCTCTGCAGGTCCTTGGTTTCAGGTAAGGTGGCATCAAAGAACTGGACACGTTGAGCGCTACGCTGCCCACAGCAGAATAACGCAAAGCATGTTCTGCTGTTTGGGTGTGGTTTAAATAGTCTCAGGTAAAGTAGTCCCAAGCCTGCCACACCCAAAAGACTAGACCGCATAGCTCAGTTCCTTGTAGCTGTGTGTGTGCCTCCATGTTGGCTGAACCCCCCCCCCCTAGTTAAATAGTCCCAAGTAAATAGTTCCATTCTAATGTTGGTCTTCATGATGGTTATGAGCCTGCCGCCAAAGGCGCCAGGACTGACTCCAAGAGAGTCTTGGATGAGGTTTTAAGGACTTTGACCTGGCCCTAACTGGAAGGCTGATTTGCCAGTGAGGGCCAGGGGCAAGGGTCATGACGACAACTCCTTGATGGTGGCAGACAGTCCGAGATGAGAGAGGGAGAAGAGGTGGCTGAAGGTAGCCTGAAAATCAGCTGAGTGTCATCCGTATAGCACTGGAAGTTGGGGCAGAGCGTGGCAATGCAGTGGGCAAGGAGTGCCAGGTATTGGTTGAACAGCCAGGGAGAGAGGTTAGACCCCTGGGGAACACCACATGTAGAAATAGAGGAGAGGAAGGACCCAAGTTGAATCTGAGAGGGTGTCGATCAGAGAGAAAAGAGGTCAGCCACGCCAGGCCCTGACTGGTGATACCCAGGTTATCACGGAGACAGTTGAGCAGGATGGCATGGTTGACCATGTCAAAGGCAGAAGAGAGATCAAGTAAGAGGACAGAGGGGATGTTGCAATCAAGGTTGGAGAACAGGTCCTCACGGATGTTTAGGAGAGCAGTTTCCAGGCTTCTGGCAACTCTGAAGCCAGACTGATGATCATGGAGACAGCCAACAGATTCAGTGTGAAGAATGAGCTGGGAGATGGCCAGTTTTTCCTGTAGGTTGCCCAGGAAAGGAGTGATGGAGATTGGGCGATAGTTAGCTGGGCAGGACGGGTTGGCTGAGGGTTTCCTAAGAAGAGGATGCACAAGGGAGTGCTTCAGAGGGGATGGGAAGACACCAGTGGCGAAGGAGTGGTTGCAGAAGTCAGCCAGAGCAGGAGCCAGGGAGTCAATGTGGTCCTTGATGGTTTTGGAGGAACAGGGGTGAACCTGTTTTGACAAGACTTTCATAGATCAGACTTATCTAGAAACCTCATCTGGGGAGTACAGGGGAACGTCAGAAAAGGAAGGAGGAGAAGTAGCTGAAGAAGGGCCAGAGGAAGAGCAGGGAGTAGAGGGAGGAAGGGGTTAGAGGAGGAGTGAGAGGACAGGATGTCCTGAGTTTTAGAGATGAAATGAGAAGCCAGTGTTGTGCAGAGGGCCTGGGAAGGTACAGGAGAGGTAGAGACTGCAGCAGGATTAGCCAGTTCCTTGCAGATTTTAAAGAGTTCAGCCGAGTTGTTAGATGCCGCAGAGACGCTGGCTTGGATGTGAGCTCTCTTCTTGGTGAGGACAGAGAGCCAGTAATGCCTTTGGAGCAGGAGCAGGCCAGTTTGTCAGAGGATGTACCAGAAGCACACATTTCCTCTTGGCCACCCTGCACTTGAGTTTGAGGGTGACAAGGTCAGAGTCGTACCAGGAGTTGCACTTGGCTTTGGGCTTAGGCGGATCCTCATGACAGGGGCAAGAACATCAAGAGTATCGGATATAGCAAAGTGGAGCATGGAAAGGGCTGTGTCAGGGTGTGATTCAGCCAAAGGGAGGGGGGGGTGAGAAAGTGGCAGCGAAAACCTCAACTGACACGCGCTTCATGGGTCGGATGACCGAGAAGGTGGGCGGCAGTGCTGGAGTTGACTTGGCCTGAGGGGGTAGAGAGGGTGAACTGGGAGGAAAGAAGAAAGGGGTCACTGCAGGAAAGAGGAGTCGTGAGAAGGATGGAAAGGGGAAGGTCGGAGGAGATCAGAACATCCAGAGTGTGCCCTGCAAAGTGAGTCGGGCCAGAGGGGAGAATAGAGAGTGAGCGAGAATCGCAGAGGTCGCGAAAGAGTCCAGAGGAAGGACAGCAAGCATCCAGATCGATGTTGAAGTCTCCAAGAAGGAGGAGTTGAGTGGTCGAGACCAGGCGGGAAGAGGAGAGGTCCGCCCACTCAGAGAGGAACGAGGAGATCTGACCAGGTGGCCGATAGATAGTAGCCACAGTAAGGGAATGGCTAGGAGAGAGAGAGAGAGAGCCTGCAGACGAGGCTTTCGAAAGAGGAGTAGGCCTGCTTAGGAATGAAGAGGCAGGAATCCACTCAGGGAAGATCAGGGCTACACCCCCTCCGAAAAGGTTGGACCTGGGCACGGAGAGGATCTTGTAGCCGTCAGGGAGGAGGGTGTCAAAGCTTGTGACAGAGCTGGCCGTGAACCATGTCTCCATGTGACCGAGGACATAGAGGTCAAGTTCCTCCAGAAGACGGCAGATGTCGGTGGAGTGTTTGACAGCTGAGCGAGAATTTAGAGTGGCAAAATGGAGAAGGTTGCCATCCTTGAAAGACTTCCGTGGAGGGGTACAAATCAGAGGTACGCCCGGCAGAGGTGTAGAGGAAGCCAGAGTGGGGCAGAGAAGGGAGGAGAGGCCAAGGTAGCCAAGGAAGAGGCATCAGGGGGAGATGAGGAAGCCGTGGAGGGGGGGAGAGAGAGAGAACAGCAGGAGAACAGAGGAAATTGATGAGGCACAGGAAGCGTCTATCGAAGAGGAGAAGGTTGGCCTGACGGCCTTGGACCAAGACGGTACCATTCAGATAAACATTAATGATGATCTTAGAGGAGTGGAAGGAGGCCAGGATGGCCTCCCACTGGGTACCACCTTTAATGGGAGAGGAAGAGAGCACAGAGACCATATGTAGAGTCCATAGGTCTGGTGAGGGAACGACAAAGAGGATGTCGGCGAAGGTTTGCCTGGAGGAGGCACTGGTATAGGTGTCAGCGATAGGGAGGCTTGGGTTGGAGACCAGGGTGTTTTTTTTTAAACTTCTTCCTACCAGATTTAGTGAGGAGAGCAGGATAGTCGATAGAGAAGCAGTTAGAGAAGATAGGAGTGACAGAGAGCGCCATAGAGTAGGTAGGGAGAGGAGAGGAGAGAACAGGAAGGGGAAGGGGAGGGGGAGAACACTAGGGAAGGGCACAGGGCAGGGAGCAAGCAGATGAGATGGAGGGAGATGAGACAAGTTGACACTTGGACAAGACGACTGACACTTAGATTTTTTTTTAAGTAATTTCACAATGCAATTTTTAAGAACAGGAGAAAACACACCTACATTTGGGAGTCCTGAAGAGAGGGAAAAGGCTTAGGTTTCACAATGCAATTTTTAAGAACAGGAGAAAACACGCCACGTTAGAAAGTCTGCTATGTGGACAGGGGTATGCAGGGTAGCATGATGACGTCTAACCTGGTTGACGGCTGGCAACTGGTGTTCCCAAGCGGACACCTGCAGACACAGCCAGGAGCCGCCTCTGTGGGAGCCTCCCTTTGCCTTGGGGCCCTTAGCCGCAGGGGCTGCTGGGCAGAGGCTGCCCTGGGAGGGTCAGTAAAGACCAATGGAATTACCAATCGGGGGTGGGGGGGGGGTGGGAGGGAGGGGAAATAAGCAGAAGGGAAACACTGAGGGAGAGGTGACACACAGGCCAAGGGGACACAAAGAACAGTTCAAATAAGTTAACAAGCCCCAGGAGAGACTCACCAGCAGGATACGCACATGCAACAGCTCAGCCCAGGTTTTGTTATTTGCCACGTAGGATGACATCATAGCTGACACTTATCGAGGTATAAAGCCTGTGTATAACCAAAATGCCGGAAGATCGCAGAGTTTCCTGTGGAGAGTGGTAGTACAACACGTGTGACAGGTGCCCCTTTACAGGAATTCCTGTCCGGTCCCCGCAGGCGCACCGTGGACTGAATGTGAAGTGGTCATTTGGGGAAGAGTCGATAACGAAGGGTTCAAACTGAATAACTAGTGTAAGCAGACGCATCGAAAAGTGGCAAATAAAAGGGGAGGCGCCGTATTGCATGTACATATACATAGAGGGGGAATGTAACAGGATATATTAGGCAGAAGGAGAATAGCTTGATACCTTTCCTAAAGGAGGAAGAAGGGGGACCACACCAAACTCCAGTATGGGATTGCATGCAAAAAAGTAAGAATAAAGAGCGTAAATATATGTCCACATGCGACAAACATAAACAGCGTGATGAGAGAAAGGGCACACAGATAAAAATATAATAGGAAGTCGGGAGACAAAAAGAGAGAAGGACAAAGCAAGTGGAATGACGACAGTACAAAACGAGTGGATGGAAGGACATATACTACTTAAATTAGATGGAAAGGGCATTGAAAATGTTAGACAAGAAGGAAGAGGAACTGAAAAAGACATACAAGAAAGAGAAATAAAGATGGAAAATGAAAGGAAGAACGGAAGAGGTATGAAGAACGGAAAAGAGAGAGAGAGAACAGTACAGAAGAAATGTGAAGAAATAGAAGTCCAAAGATTGAAAGAACGTAGGTTGCAAAGAAGGCGAGTGGAAGAAAAGAGAGATGCGAAGAATGGAAGAAATGAGAAGGAGGGGACAGAGAGATGATGAAATAGATCATATTGTTAATAGAGGTATGATACCCATTGAAGCACAAGAACGATGGGGGAAAAAGAGAGAGGGTCACAACAGCCCTGCAGGGAGCTGCAAGGGATAACTAGAATACAGACATGGTCCGATGAGCATGAGGCAGAAGGCATACGGAAAAGGATTGGGGTTCTGTATAAACAAATGAGAAGAGTGGTTATGGGGCTACGAGGAGAGTTGCAGGATCTCCACCGAAGGGCACAGGAGATAGAGCGGATAACACATTGATGGACAAGCACAGAACGCTGTCCCTGAGTAGACTAGATCTTGATGCTGAGGAAAGGGATAATAGCCATACTAGTTGGGGTATATCGATGTCAGACGAAGAAAGGGAGCAGAGTGCGAAAGCGCGAAGAGAAGGCGCATGCAATTTTTCAGTAGGCCCAAACATTGAGAGGGGGGGTAAAATGGTCAGATTTAGAAGACCCGAAAGAAAAAAAAACAACCTATTCCATATTCTGAACGACCACCAGCACGGTCGCATAGTGCAGGGGATATGACCCCGCCTTATGTAAGCAGGTTAAGGTCACTAACGGGAAGAAGACAAACAGAGAAAATAGCCCCACATGGAAGACGCAAAGTGTAGGGTGATATGAGTTTGGACCAGGATTTATAGAATAGCCATTATTGGAGAACGACCATAATATATTCCGTGCCCACAAATGGACAGGGAAAAGTTTAAATGTAAATTGCCTAGTTTGACTGTGGGTGCGGGAAAATGGATTTATGAGTCAGAAAGAATGACAGTGTGAATGATGTTCGCAGTGGGTGACAAAAGGTCTGCTAGCAGCTAGGGGAGCGAGCTGACATTTGGAGACAAGCAGCATATGGGAGTGTAACCGCACAGAACACAACACATGATGGAGCGCCATTTAATAATTGCAGGGCAGACATCTGGAGAGCCCTTAGAGTACATTATCCTGACAAGTCAGACATGGGTACAATTATGACAAGGAAAATGGGAGAGGACGAAGATCCTGTTGCTTTTTTTCAAGAGATTCAGTAACTTTGGCGTCTCGAGACAAGAGAAGCGTGGGATAAAGCAGCAGCATTATTTTATGTCGGGGCTGGCTTAGCCAGTGCAACCTCAGATGAAGAAACCGGTAGGGATGGAAGCGAAGCCATGACGAGAAATACAGTTATGATATGATCGTTTATTTATATAGCGCCTATACACAATGTGTTTCAAAACGCTTAAAGGCAAGGGAGGGAACAAGGGAAAATACAACCACATTCTTACAGGCCATGAACAGTAAGGATGTGAAATTAACTATCGTACTCGGCCTGACGACATTTCAGATAGTGCAAGAGCTAAGACATAGATAAGGAAGGGAGGGGAAGAGTGGGAAGGAAATGGAAACAGACAGGCGACTACCGTACTAGGCCTGACGACATTTCTGGTAGAGCCGGAGAAAAACGAAAGGTGAGGGAGAGGGGTGCAGAAAGGGAGGGGAGGAACAAAACAAGCGACTATCATACTAGGCCTGACGACATTTCAGATAGTGCTGGAGGCGTGGTGGGGAGGAAAAAACAGTAATGGGAGGGTGGAGGAAACAGACGAGGTTGGTATCATATTAGGTCCAGGGACAATTCTGATAGAGTAAGTGCATAGAAGAAATTAAGCGAATACAATTGCAGAAGTCATTAGTAACACATAATGTTGCAAGCCAGGATACAAGATGAAGATGGGAACAGCATGATTCAGGACCACCATGAGTACAAGATGCAAAGGAAGTCCAGCATGAGAGTTGAGAAAGAGTCACGCACCGTGAATGAATGAAGTCCATAAAAGTCAAATCCAGCATTGGCCACAAGACAGTGATGGTGAAGGAAGGCACCAGGTGGGTGGGGTTTGCTAAGTGGTGAAAAAGAGCAGCAGGCAGGAAGGTACCAGGTGGCCGGGGATTAGGCCAGTTGACCTAGATCCACTTGCACCTGCTCCTCATCTGCAAAGGAAAAGATGCTGGAGGGCTCCTTAAGTAAGGAAACAGAGCGGCAAGCAGGAAGGCACCAGGTGGGCGTGGCTTGCTAAGTGGTAAAAAAGAGCGGGAAGCAGGAAGGCACCAGGTGGGTGGGGCTTGCTAAGTGGTGAAAAAGAGCGGCAAGCAGGAAGGCACCAATTGGGCAGGGCTTGCTAAGTGGCGAAAAAGAGCGGCAGGCAGGAAGGCACCAGGTAGGCGGGGCTTAGGCCCGGGGACCTAGATCCACTTGCACCTGCTCCCCATCTGCAAAGGAAAAGAAGCTGGAGGGCTCCTTAAGTAGAGAAACAGAGCGGCAAGCAGAAAGGCACAAGGTGGGCATGGCTTGCTAAGTGGTGAAAAAGAGCGGCAAGCAGGAAGGCACCAGGTGGGTGGGGCTATTGTACATCATTGTCGATTGTTGCAAGAGAAAAATGAGAAGAAAGCCGAGAATAGAAAGCAGGAGATAGCAGAGTTAGTTCAGAAGAAATTGTCAAATTTGCTATAGAAGGAGTACTATTGACAAATGGTGAAAGCGTGGCCACACAAAAAGTACAGTATACACAGCAAAGCAATGTCGTGCACTCTATGGATCATAGTGGGTACAACCTTTGGCCACAAGGTAGATGGAATGGACCTAGAGGACGAGGCAGACTTCAAAACCTTCAAGGGGGAGGTGGATTTAATGGGGAACAGCCACAACAATGCTGGGACTGTGGGAGAACAAGACATAAAGCCTGAACATGTAGGAGTAGAGGAAGAGGCATGCAACGAAACTGGCAGCCTCCAAGAGGGTGGAATGGGCTATTGTCTGCAGTACAATACAGCAATATTATGCCCAAGATCACACGCAGTATCAGATAAGCTTGCCACAAATGCAGCAAGTGCAGCAGATTCCACAGCAAATAGTCGCCATAAGGGCAACCACAGCAATTACCCATGCAGGTATTACCAAATTTGATCGAATTTAATCGATCGAATGGTAAATCTGGCCGAGATCGGACAGTACCATTTGATCAAATTGGGTAATCAATACCAAACATGGGGAGCAGGGGTGACCCCACTCCCAATCTTCAGTATTGATGGGCTTCGGTGGGTTGTGGGGGTGTCCCCCACTTCCGGAGGATTGAAGATGGGGGATGAAGAAAAAAAGAAAAGTGGACCCTGCAGCGTCAGATCCGACCCGCTCCTTATGGCAGCACCCTTGTACCATCCTCCCTGTGAATGCCAATTTCACCGGGAAGTATAGGCCGGCAAGAGGAGATACTTCTTTCCTCGCCACACATTCTTCCCTGGAAGGGTTGGTGATTCAGGTTGCCACCGTTTCCACCAGACCATCGGCATCCACCTCTAATCTGCCTACGGACAGAGAAGGGAAAAAATGTGATGCTTTGGCCATAAAGGTATTTACTTCTGGTAGCGTGGCGTGTGGTTTCGCCAAATACTCGTTTAGCTTATGGAAAGCAGTAGAACAGGTTGCTGAGGACTTTCCTGAGGGTGCCATGTGGGATGGCTTTTTACAGCTGGTGGAGGATGGAAAGGAGATAGCCAAACAGTTGTTGCAGATGGGCCTGGACATAGCAGACTGTGTTAGCAGAGCAATGGGTTCAGCAGTTGTGGTGATATGCCAAGCTCATCTTTAAACTTCTGGCTTCTCCCCAAATGTCCAAAACAGGTTGCTGGGCATGCCTCTTCAAGGTGACATGCTTTTCGGGCAGAAAGCAGATGAATCCTTGGAGAAATTCAAGGAGTCACAATTGGCTGCTAAATCTTTGGGTCTAGCGGCGCAGCTGGACAAACCTGCCTTCAGCTTTGCCTCCAGGGGCAGAGGCGATAGATGTTACGTGCCCTATGGCACGAAGGCGCAGCGCACGCAAGCCAGGCAAGGGCAGAGGCGCTTCTCGCGTCCTGAAAGGGGAAGAGGGGCCTCTAGAGGCCAACAAGCAGCAGCAGGGTCACCCGCACCCTCTAACACGCTTTGATTTCCCCCTCCCACAATACACCGTTTGGTGGATGGTTGGCAGGGCATTGGCCCCAGTGACAGGAAATAACTTTCGATGCCTGAGCCCTGCAGTTGATTCAGTGGGGTTATTGTCTGCCTTTCCTGAAGAGGCCTCCAGACAGACCTCGACCGCCCCAATCCAACCGGGACAGGAGTTCCAAGAAGAACTGAGAGCCCTGTTGTTGAAGGGGGGCTGTGGAAGAGGTACCTCCCGACCAGAGAGGCTCAGGTTGGTATTCCCGTTACTTCCTGGTGCTCAAGAAGGGAGGAGGTCCGCATCCCATCCTGGACCTCAGGGCCTTGAACAAGTTCCTGAGGAAGGACACATTCAGGATGGGGACGTCGAGAGAGATTCTCCATGCTCTCGAACTCCAGGACTGGCTGGTGTCGATAGACCTACAGGATGCTTATTTCCATGTGCCGATACACCAAAAGCACAGGAAGTTCCCAAGGTTCCTCATTGGCGACAAGCACTATCAGTTCAAAGTGCTTCCCTTTCAGTTGACCGCCGTGCCAAGGGTCTTCAACAAGCACATGGCTGTAGGTGCGGCTCACCTCAGGAGATCCGGGGTCCATGTATTTCTGTACCTTGATGTCTAGCTGATCCGAGGGAAGTCGGCAGGACAAGTTTTGTCGCATCTGGAAGACACCTACCTACTACTGCACAGGCTGGGCGTCTCCTTCAACTTGAAGTCCCACCTGATGCCAGTCCAGCGGCTCCAGTTCAACGGAGCAGTCCTAGACACACAGGTAGGGAAGGCTTTTCCTCCCGAGGAGAGAGTCAGCAATATCGCCCAGATGGTGCAGTTGTTTCCAAACCACACCACTCTTCCAGCGGCTTCCTTCCTCTTCCTATTGGGTCTCATGGCCTCCTCTATTTTTCCTAGTGCCAGATGCCAGGCTTCATATGCGATCCCTCCAATGGCTCCTGAGGGACCAGAGGTCTCAGTACCTCGGAGCACTCATGGATCGCCTTTCGGTGTCCAGCCAGGTAGTCCACAGACTCGGCTGGTGATACACATGAAGCAATCTATTGGCGGGGGAACTCTTCTGGCCACCTCGGCCCCCAGGTCCGCGTGGTCACAGATGCGTCCCTGAAGAGTTGGGGCACCCACTGCGATGAATCACAGGTGAGCTGCCTCTCCATCAGAAGCTAAATGGCATATCAACAGGCTGGAGTTGCAGGCCATCAGGTTAGCCCTCAGGACCTTTGCCCCATCTCTCAGAGGGAAGCATGTCCTCGTCCTGACAGACAACACAGTGGCATTACCTCAACAAGCAGGGTGGTGTGCACTCTCGCCCACTCTGCACCGAGGCAATTCAGCTGTGGTTCTGGTTGAGAGGGAACCAAATATCAGTCTCGGCAGTTCATCTGGCGGGGACAGTGAACACCTTGGCGGATGCTCTGAGCAGGCAGAGCATGGTCCTGCATGAGTGGGAAGTGTGCCCAGAAGTCCTAGAGGAGGTCTTCACTCCCTGGGGTACCCATGCAGGAAATCTGTTCACTACCGAGTCCAACAGGAAGTGCGAACAGTTTTGTTCGGGGAATTCCCAGCGAACGGTGCATTCGGGTACACGTTTCTGGTGTATTGGACCTTCCCTCTCCACTACGCCTTCCCTCCAATTCCCATCATTCCTTGGGTTCTCAGGAGGTTGAAGAAATTTTGAGCATCCATTACCCTGATCGCCCCAGATTGGGTGAGAAGAACATGGTACTCCGATCTCCTGGATCTGACCATCTGTCTCCCTCACCCGTTGCCTCGGCGTCCAGATCTCCTCACCCAGTCAGAGGGTCAGGTGCTCCACCCAACGCCGGATTCCCTCAACCTACATGTGTGGCTCTTGAGAGACTGGGACCTCTCAGAGGAGGTACTGCTGGCTGCATACAGACCTTCTACTAGATCTCTGTATGCATGCAGGTGGAGAAGATTTGAGGTGTGGTGCATGGAACCGGAGACTGACCTTATCTCTTGCCCCACCACCACAGTGATGGAGTTCCTTCTGTCACTGGCCTCTTCAGGCCTGCAGTTTTTCACAGTGAAAGGGTATTTGGCGGCCCTGTCTGTGTTCAAGAGATCCCCAGACCAAGGTTCATTTTACACCATTCCAGTCATGGCCCTGTTCCTGAATGGCCTCAACAAGTTTCCACCAACCCCCTTTGTTGTCCCAGATTGGGATCTTAATCTTGTTTTGACCTTTCTGATGGCGGCTCCGTTTGAGCCTATGCATTCATGTTCTTTGCGGCTGTTGTCTCTTAAAATGGTCATTTTGGTCGTGATCACGTCTGCCAGGAAGGTTAGCGAACCGCAAGCCTTGTGCTGCAAACCCCCATTCCTGAAATTCTTTCATGAGAAAATCTCTCTTAAAGTCAGGCTCGGATTCCTTCCTAAGGTGGTTTCAGAATTTCATCTGTCCCAGTCTATTGACTTGCCTGTCTTTTACCCTCCTCCGCATCCCTCGAAGGAGGAAGAGTGTTTCCACCGACCTTGATTCCCAACTGAGCGTTCAGTTTGTACATCTGAGTTTAGGAACTCTGGCATGTTGTTTGTAGCCTTGTCTAGAAAAGGCCTTGCAGTCACTAAACAAACCCTGTCACGGTAGATCATCCTATGCATATCCAAGTGTTACCAATCGGCAGACAAGGAGCTTCCAGCGGGCATCAGGGCTCACTCGACCAGAGGGGTCTTTGCCTCTACGCCCCTCCAGAAAAGGGATCCGTATTAGGGGTATTTGCCAGACGGCCACTTGGTGATCCTTACATACCTTCACCAAGCACTATGCCTTGGGCCATTGCACAGGGAGCTGATGGTAGGTTCGATAGGGCGATTCTGCAGAATCTACTTTAGGACATGGATATAAACCATTAGCTTACTATAGTGGGATTTTAGACCGAGTAATGAAAGGACATTACCCTTGCGAACAAGCGCTAGCTGATGCTGCTTTCACAATTGAAAAAGCTACTAGTATTACAATGGGATGCTCAATAACATGATTTGTCGAGCATTCCCCACTTGCCAGTTTGGAGAAACCCAAAAGTACATTGACTACCCATAGTGTGTCTGGATACGAAGTGATCATTTCAAATCCAGCAATCAAAATTGTTAGATGTAGAATAGTGAATCCAGCGACATTTATAGCAGAACCGGTAGGGAAGGAGGACTATGTGCATTGCTGCACAAAGCATACTGAATTTTAAGATGATATTCCCCATGTTAGAGAAAATGCTCTTTGGGAGGGTTTGAGGGGGAGTTGTTTATTGGCACTTCTTAAAAAATTGACCAAACAGGCGAAAGGTGTACTGGGATGGCAGTAGTGAAGTTAAAAAAAAAAAAGGTAAATTCGAAGTAGTGACAAGCGCGAGATTGTCTCCGCATTGTTCAGCACAGCATGCAGAGTAAGTGGCGATCATAACTGCTTATTGCCGCGCTTCAGAGATTTGCAGTGAAAGTGTATTCTGACTCTACCTACACAGCTGTCACGTTGGAAAAGGAGGGGTTTCCTCCACCAGGCGGCACTCCAGTGCAACATGCGTCCCTATTTGGCAAACTCATTAAGGTACTAAAGCTCCCATTGGCTATCGCTGTGGTGAAATGCACAGCCCATGCTAAAGTGGCATTCCTGATTTATCGCGGTAACAAAGCTGCAGATGTAGAGGCCAAAAGAGAAGCATATTTTCCAAATATTTCTGATTTTGAATTAGAGGATGTTAACCAGGGATCAGAAAAATGCATGCTGGTGCAGGAAGTTTTTAATATGTTATACATTGTACAGTTAATTGATCTGCAAGACCGAACTTCACAGGAGGAACAGGATGTATGGAAGAGATGGGGGTGTTCTTTATCCCCCACTGTATGGAGACAGAACAGCACTGGAAAGCCAGTTATGCCCCCAGCCTTATTGAAGGTGGCACTGGAGCAGCGTCACTACCCCTCGCACACCACCAGAGAGAGTCTTGCTGCAATGATCACAGAAGATTGGCTCACACCAAATTTATCAGAACATGTTGTACAGTTTATTGTAAATTGCATTGTGTGCCTGAAAATTACAGCAGGACACACCTTGTGAACAGTTTGTTTAACCATCTATTTATAGATTATGTGGATATGTTACAAGTATGCAACGGTTATAGGTACATGCTAGTTTTAGTATGTCCCGTCTCCAGATGGATCGAGGCAGGTCCATGCATGCACCCCAAGGCCACATGCACTACCAGGTTTCTTGTGCGTGAGGTGTTTCCTAGGGAGGAGGTGTGCGAAGTCCTGCAGTCTGACAGCAGGCCGCATTTTGTAATTGTATTGTTTGAGCAAATAGTTCTTCTATTAGGCATAAAATACACATTTTCCTCTGCCTGTCACCCACAAGTGAATGTTATCTGTGAGAGGCTAAATGGACTTCTCAAAGAGAGGATAGCAAAAATCGGAGTTACTCTAGGAAAAAAAAGGGAGGGCAACATTGCCTTATCCCTTGATTTGTTTTCCCAGAGAAACCAAACTGGCTCTAATCACCACCTAACTCCTCAAGAGTTGGTGACTGGACGCTGCATGAATGTGAATAAAAACTGATGCCCATAGTGTAGTGAAACGTTAGGGGATGAGATGCACGATTTAACAAATATGACTGCTAGCGTTTCTGTTATTTCTCAACAGATAAAGAATCGGAGCGAAGGGTCGAAGAAGATTGAGGAAGACAGCCAACAAACAGATTTTTATTGACTTGCTCAAATAGCCTAGTTGTACCCAGGGGAACAAGTACTAGTAAAAGGTTTTGTACGTACTTGGAACTAGCCCTGTTTTTGGGACCATATCTAGTAGAGGAAGTCACTGCTACTACCGTGAAACTTCAAGGGAGAAGAGCATGTATTGGTAAAATCTCCCAGGGAGTTCCGGGGGCTACTGTGAGTTTGCGGACTCAGAACTCATGGAAGGCCCAACACCTTCCCCCAAAAGCAACGTAGACCCAGACAGGACAGCAAGTTCAACTGTGGTTTATTACAGCCAAAACCAACCGAGATCAGTACAAGGAAAAAACTCCTGTAACGTCTTGGTGATCTCTGACTTGCAGGCCAGTTTTTAGGGAGCATTGGGTCACAAGGAGGTCATAACCTGGGCCCTTCTCCAGCAAACCTATCAAACGGTTGGATTGGGCATTGAGTGGTAAGCCACCTATAGTGGACCCTATATGTGTTAGTTCACTGGCTCTCCCATGTCAGATGTCAGGCCTGGGCCATCCCAATATTACTACATCTAAACAATGTTGCAGTGAGGATCTGATCATTGGTTGTTGCCTGTTGCTACCCACCCCTAGGGTCCTGAGCTGTGATTAGCTAGAGCTGGCGTCCCAGGCCTGGGATCTGAATCGATTCCCAGCTCGAGGTGTACCTTCTCAAGGTAATAAGAACTGTCTGCATTGTAACGTCTATGAGAGTGCCCCTCCTTAAACATGCAACACTTGGCTTCTCCTGTAACGACTTAGTTGCATGCTTCTGTCTGGTGGCGTGAGATCGCCTCTCGTTCCCAGTGTCATTTTCGATTCAGTAAGCCGAATCACATGTTGAGACTGTGTTTTCATGCTCTGCAGCTCTGAATTAGGGGGAATTATTCGCATTTAATGCAGCTGGTGTTACTGTAGTTCAGGGAATGGAATGTCACTTGTATCTTGGTGGCCTTGGCAGCAGGCCCTGCCTCACACGTTCGTTTCGCTGTGCAACCTGAATTCACTCAACTCATTTACTGCCGAGGGTCTATGGCCTGTTGTAATTTTCCTAAACCATAACATGGTTTCTACATAGTGTTATTCTATATCCTCCATATGTTAGTCATACATGGTTCTGTCCGGTCCTGTAGGTGCTCCTGCAGTTCCATAGGGTTAATTTCATTGTAAGCATCTGCAAACTTGTTCAAGATCTCTTGCTTCTTGTGGTTTCTGCCTTGCTGCAGTTAAGCTAATGACAAAATAATAAAGCAAAGACGTATGTAGGTGTGCCTGTCCTCTAACTTATAGAACTGTACGCATGTGTTTGTGTATTCAGGTGCGTGATTGTGTCCTGATGTGCGGATGGCACGTATACTTCATGTCTAACGCTGCTATGTCGTGGTGTCTCGAACAACGTCATGCATGGCTTCTTGGCGCTTTAGTCGAGACTGTCAATGGAAGTGTCCTTAGCCCCATCCTTAGGCTCCTCATCCACTCTGGGCAATGTTTGCACTGCTCCTGGGCTATAGGGTTGGCTGAGTGGGTACCTTTCGAAGTACTTGTCTATTATAAGAGCTCTGGGAATTGGTCTGAAATTGTACGAATGGCCATTGTACCTTTGGTTCTTCTTTCGGGACGGTTGTCTCGGAGGAGGAGGCAGGGGTAGGATTCGACCATCCCTCTTCACCTGAACGACGTAACGCTCTACAAAGGAGAGACCATGACCCCTCTGGTAACCGCTGACAGTGAAGCAAGAGAAGAGCTTCCACCCATGCAGACCAGATCGGCTACCAAGGGCGAGGACAAAGAACCAGTTGACTAAAAACATTCTGGAACAAATTGACATTTCTTGAGTTTAAAAGGAAACAAATGGACTTGTTGCAGTTCCAGAATATTTTCCATTTGAACTAAAAACAGACCATACATTAAAAATAAGACACGAAAATTGCAAAGCACACTTTATGCTGCCTAAAATGTTGCACACGTTTATGCATGCTGTTTTTGTATACATACTCCGAACATATCCAGCTCTGAACGTGGATGTTGTTAAATTTTTGGGAAATCCTAATAATAGTCCTATTGTTTGCAGTCATTATTGCTATTATAAAGCAGTTCTGTGGTATAACAAAGTGCAAATATTGAAAAAAGATTGGTGGTGAATAATTTAATTAAAAATGGGAATTTTCCATTATATAAAACCCACACTGCTAACAAGGAGACTAGCTACTCCAAAAGAGAGATGGTGGCATCTGAATACCATGGCAATACTTCTTGTAACTACATTTTGCCTTATGTGCTGTCTTTATTTTCTTATGCTCGTTATTTATTTGTTTATTTTGCAATTTGTATAGCGCACCTAGCCCCTCTTCATATTTTGGGAGATATGGTTTTATAATTAATTTGAGGTGTCTGACTTTGAGACATCTATTCTTATCCCCAATTAAAGTACGAATGATATTTTCCCTGATATTTCTAAACAGTGTCTGACTTAAAAGGCATGCCTGGGAAGATAATGAAAGTATACATGCATATCTTGACAAATCGGCCCATTTAAAGAATAACGTGGTATCAACACATGAAGAAAGTGGGCAGAATAACGTCAGATGAGAGCTCTTAAGTATATTCACTTATTCCTTATGCTATGAGAGCATTTAAAATATTCATAGCAACAGAAGTACCAGTAAAACAAAAAGGCACACTGCCTGATGCACCTTGCCTGACCAGAGGACAATTCCAAGGCAAGACCGCATAATTGGTATGGGTGTATAAAGCGACATCCCAAAGAGAAGACAATTATATTCAAGAGATGAAGTTGTGAGCAAAGCAAGAGACAATGAACCGAATCATAAAATACGAACAGCCTGGAATAAATGGAGCTGGAATCAGATTCAAGGAAAATTGGATGTTACAGGGTGAGGATAAGAAAGGTAAAGAAGTACAAGAATGCTGGGAAAGAGGTCAACTACGAATTAGAGGAACAGTCCTTACTCCTGAGGCATGGACCGATGGACTTATTGTGTGCAAGGCAATGGCATTGTTAGGACAAAGTTGTGGGGAATGCAGAAAAAGAATGCAAGGTCCAATGGCCTAGGATCACAAAGATATTAACGTGGGTCGATGATGAGGGGGGGACCGTTGCAGATGTTAATCCTGAAGAATGCATCCCTATGCTTCAGAAATAATGGCACAATAAAAGATGTATGGTAGAACACTTAGGAATACTAGATAATACACTTCAAAGGGCATTTTAGCGTTTTGTTTGCAGTTACATTTGTAGCAACGTTAGAAAGGGAAAAGACAAGGTTATCGTGTTATCGGTAATTGCTCACTCATGCAGTTTTCAACAGGTCATACAGTAATGCATTCACTCTGCAAGCACATATAAATAAGTCACTTAAAGGGCGGAAAATAAGTGGTTAGTGCAACTTGAGCTTAGTTCAAGATTCTAGAGACGGTTTCTTCGCCTGGCAAGTCTTAAGTAAAAAAACGCTACCCTAAATAGAGGCAGTTTGAGAGGTCTTGAAGTCTTGGTAATCCGCGAATTATGAAGAGTTCCTGTGGATTTCTTCCAGTGTCTAAAGTTATTGAAGCAGCAAGTTAGAAACTAACGAAGGAGACCTAAAAACGGACTTGAAAAGGGGTCACAAGCAGCGGTTTGAGTCGGAGGTAAAAGGGGATTGCCCTGTACACACCTGTGCACGTCAACGCTCTGGAGCAACTTCTTGGAATCAGGTAAGCAATACCTTTTTCCCCACAGTACCTTTGGTTTGAAGGAAGTATTCGTATTGGCTTCTCTGCAATGTGGCTGCTCTAGACCCGACCTCGAATTTTCGTGGTCTGATGACGAAAGACAGGATAATGGACAATGTCTCTCAGCAGCGGTTTCAAAGGAAGACCTATAGCACGACTTTCAGTAACTTCTTGGTTCACTGCGGTTTTTGGCACCTTTTCAGCAGCACTAACAAAGGACACAGATCGCCCGGTCAATATTTTTCACTTCCTGCAGTCCCACACTCCGGTGAGGGGGTTTGTGCGAGTTGGATTGGATCTCTGGAGTGTCCCTATGGGTTCAGCAAAGATTTGGACGGATTCTGCCTTTCCACGAAAATGAACTCTAAATGTGCATCAGGTCTCCTGGTATTGGGGTTTTGCAGCTCTGGAAGCTACTAGGACCTCGGGAGATGGCTTGTTTCAAAGTTCATCTTGGGACTGGTTGGTCCCACCAGCCAAAGGGAAGGAGTTGTCCTCTTGAGAGCTCCTCTGTGGCATAGAAAGCAGGGTCTGGACAGCAGTGGTCGCTCCAGTCTTGTGGTTGACTTGCTTTACACTCCAGAGGCCTCACCTTTTATACAGTTCTAGCACACACTCCTCTGCAATCTCTCTCAGCATTTTACAGAAAGGAGCGTTTGGCTGTCCAATCAGGGCAGCCAGACCCCATGTGGGAGCTGGACCTATTCAGGCACTCTGGCAAAGGACAGGGGGGTGGATAACTCCTCTCCTGCTTCCTGCCTGCCCAGAAACTCTGGAGCCTAGGCGGGGATACATACTGGTTCCCGCCAAACGCAAAACACACACACAGACCTCCCCCTCCCAGAATGGTAGAAGAAGGGCTGCAAAGAACAGCCACGCTAGTAATGGCGAAAAAAGAAGGGTGGCCCCAAGTTGGTACTTGGGTGCCCATATCTTGCACCACCGAGGCTATGGACATAAAAAATACACAATAGTTGGTAGAACATGTCCACTGGTACCAGGCATAATTTGGTGATTGTCTATGTGACTAAAATGTCACAGGAGCAGAGAGAAGGGAGATACTAGGTATCCCTTTGGCACTCCACTGAAAGTGGTGTGTGCCAATCTCTCAGATTATAGGATTTTGGGAGATACCAGTAACTGTAGTTACTTAAGGATATATAAAAAGAATCTTAAAGGCGGACCCTAAGGGTCCCCAGCAACACTGCCCATAAGGAGCTGTGAGTCGCAGTAGAAAAACACAGATGCCTTTAAGAGCTATGGAGCAGACAGACTCCATAGTGCAGGCACTTACAAAGAACAGAGTTCCAAAAGACAGCCGACAAGATTGAATGAGTGGAAAAAGGCTCCACTCATTCAGGATTGAAAGCAAAGGGTCCAGAAGTCAAACAATAAGTGCTGGGGGTCTCGCTACAAGAGGGGATGAAGCACAAAAAAGATCTCTTAACAGGCATGTGTCGTGACGCGCCTGTCATGGAAGTTTTGGAATTGCTGGGGGTGCCTTCATTGACTGAGACACTACGTAGGTTTCCAACGCGTGCCATCAATCTAGTTTTTCTTTCTCTGTGTCGCCCATTGGCCTTAACAACAGAGCTCCCGTGCGTTGGGTTGCAACCCTCCGGACCTCTGGGTTAGATGCTAGTGTTTCTCTTGCTTCCGCCCAGTGCCTGTTTTGGTTATAATTTCCTCTGAAATTCTAGCTGTGTTCTCCAGCATTCTCGATCCCTTCACTCTTTTATTTTCAGTTTTTTTCTCTGCTGCTGCCTTTGCTTTGCTACCTGCTTCCGTGCCCGACTATTACTTGGAGAAGTGGCATTTGTTCTTTCGGACCACCGGCTTCTGGAATTGTTCATGGATTACTGCCTCATACTGACATTGCCGCATGTCTATGACCCAGATACCGGTGTACAGTTTTTTTTTTTTTTAGTGCCATCAGCTTTTTTCCCTGTTTTGGCAGTAGTCCGGAGGTGAGGCCCTCGCACCAACTGTGTCCATCAGAAGGGGCAGAGTGTCTACCTTTCGCAACTGACCTTTCCTCCAAGAGGGGGATGTTCTTCAAGAAAAAAGACCTCAACTCCACTGCAAGAAGGTCAATCCTCAGATTTTTCAACAGAGTCCTTGGGTGAGGCTGAAGAGTGAATTTGTGAGAGCAGCAAGCCCCCAGCCACTCGCCCCCCTGTGGACCACCTCTTGGCAGAGATCATGGGGAATCGGACCCTTTGCAGCCACTGCCTACCCGAGGCCAGGATCGATTCACACAGTCAAAAAGCCATAGATGCAGGGCTGCAGCGTAACAACGCCAGCAACAGGAAGCTGATCCGGATGCAGGACCTATCCACTTTGCAAGCCCAGCATGTATCCACTCTGTAACAGGCTATCTGCCTTTCCGGGGGCCTCCTGGGGTGTCCTGCGCCACACTGGCTGCTTCCTCTGTCCCTCGCTGGTGTCCAACCAGTTCTTGCCTCCTCCCCGCCTGAGGGGAACTGCGTTATCTTCTGGAGTCTGTTGCATGAAGCAGCCTATTACCTCATCGATGGGCGAGACGGCCCAATGCTTTCCTTGACCCTTTGCAGGTACCATCCACACGCCGGCTGACTCGCCCTCTGTGGCACTCCTGCATTGCAACAGTCTCCCCGATTGCACCGGGGCTCAAAGCCCCTGCTCCACTTGTCTGGGTCTGTGGCTCCCCGCAGACCTCCACTCTAGGCTCCTGGTGCCATTACCCCCTCACTGTTCTCCAGGTAGGGCTGTCTCCTAGGCAAGGGGGGCCCGGAACACCTTGGGAACAGGTTGCACCTCTGAAGAAGCAGCCCGGCCGGGCCATAGTAGTCAGTGGTTCTGCGGCACCTCCCACGGCCTGCAAGTCCTCACACCGGGGTGCCCTTCTCCTGCCTTGATCTCCACTGCCCAGCATGCCCAGACTCTGGAATTTCGTCCAGTTGTGTCCCTGGTCCTTAGCTCTTAGATGCTTCCTGAACAGCCTTTCCGGGGGGGTCCAGAATTTGGTGTCTTTCAGTGTTCGACCTAGTGGAAACTGAGTGGTCATTCAGGCTGCTGCCATGAATGGGTCCCCCTGGTGGTCTCCCATGGAAAGAGTTTTGTGTCAAAATGCTATAGGTTTAAGAGAAAGCGGGTCTGCCTGCTTCTGGCTCCACCGGGAGAAAGGCCTTAGAGCCCAGCGTTGCCGAAAAATCCAGCAGGGTTCAGTTTCACCGACCTCCTCATGTGCCGAAGAGCCTGGGAGCGATAAAGGGCTTGACAAGCATTCGTGAGCAATTGACGCCACTGGCGTCATTTTTCGCAAGCCGTGTTCTTTGACGACCCATCTGCTCTAGCAGCCTTAAAGTCCACTAAGCCTCAATGGTCAAAGACCCCTAGACTTCTGGGTGTGTTCCCTTTGTCTCCCTTCGAGGGCATCTTCGATGAAGATGATGACCCGGTTCCCTTCGGATTCGAGACCATGTGGTCTCTCTTTACACGCTGTGACATCTCAGGCAGAAGAAATTAGGCTTGCTGACCTGCCTTCGATTTTACAAGATGCAAGTGGTCTGGATACCTCCCCTGAGGTGGGGTATCATCAAGGTTAACCTCAAGCCCACACTAGCGTGGCATATAGAAGGATGATGGCTAAGGTGGCCGATGCCTTAGGCTTGGACATTGGGGAATGTGATCTCAGATATTCTGTACAAGGGCACCAATCTCAAACCTGTGCTCCCTTTCCACAATGCCATAAAAAAATCCTCTATATCACAGCTGTGGAAAACTCCCTGCTCTGGGCCAGCAGTTCATAAGGATTTTACAATGAAATATAATCCAGCTTCCTCCGACCCAGAGTTCCTCACCAGACATATGGCATTCTGGTGGTGCAAGCAGCTACTGTTGGCACTATGGCAAGCTCCTACCCTCTTTGACCCCAGAAAGGGACGATAAAGGGTATGATGCTCTGTCCAAAAAATACTTTGCCTTGGGCAGCATGGTACTTAAAGCAATAAACGCCTCTCATACACTTGCCAGGTAGACACATACCTTATGGTCTGTTGTTGCTGAGGTGGCATAGCACATTCCTGAGGGAGAAATATGGGACTTGTTTTTTTATATTGTGGAGGATGGTAAGGAGACTATGCACCAAGCCCTACAATCGGGACTTGAATCAGCTGACTGTGTCGGAAGAGTGATGACAGGGAGTTGTGTTATGTGGAGATTTGCCTAGCTGTGTAAATCATGTTTTGTGCTGTATGTGCTAGCAAAATTACTCCATCGTTCTTTTGATCTATGTTAGAGAGAATTCTCTGCAAAGGCTAATTTCCCAAACCTAGTGAGTCCCCCAGCAACTTTTCTGGATTTTTGGGGTTTATTGTTTTCTCCTGCTAAGAGTGAGACTCTCTTTCTCCCACTCTTAGGCATGATTTGAGAATGTCCTTTGACTTTGTAATGTGGTTTATGGGCTATGGGGTCTTTTACTCCATAGGGCTTCATGTGTTTTTGGTATGTGTGTTAAACAGCACCCTCAGTGCAGTAACACAGGGGTGTCATAGTGACCCCCAAACATAGACTCCATACCCTTGGACTGTCTCTCTCCCAGGGCACGTAAAGTCACCATTGACTTTACTAGTCTTAAATTGTGAACAGAACCAGTACAAACCATCATATTGTGGAAGTACTGGTAGGGGTAATTCGATTGCCCCTGGGTCTGTTTTTCGAGGGGGCACTGTGCAGTCCCCCCTCGTCGAGTTTCTGACTGGTGGCAGTGGTTACCACACGAAATATTCCTTAAGAATATTTACTATGGGATTTCCCCATTCATTTTAAACCCACCACTTTTTGGTGCAATGTTAAAGATGCCGCTGGGTTATTTATTTAATATTTATTCCACGGTTGGGTCTTTGCGCCAGGACTCGGTTTTAAAATGGCGTTTGTGTTCACCTCTGTAACTCCAACCCAAGTCGAGCCCTTTGTTCCACTTTTTGGCGGGCTTCTCCACAGAAGCCTCCAAAAGTGGTGCCACTCTGGGTCTACAGGATGTGTGGGAGGGGGGGTTTAGGCACCCTGGACTGAGGTGCCTCAGCAACTCAAGTCGCACTCTTGTGTGATTGGCCCAGTGGTGAGCCGCCCGGCTCATCACTTAGCATGTTTGAGTGACAGCTAGGACTGATGAATGGGGGTTTTCTGCATAAAAGCAGGGCTTTGGGGACTGGAACTACAGAAGTCGCCACAGGACCAAAGAATCCGAAGAGGGAGAAGCTGAGCCGACCTGCAACGACGACACCACCGGTGGAGCCCTGCTGAACCGACTCGCCACTTACAACGACAGAGGAGATCTTCATTCCGAAGAGTCTTCTTCCTTTGACTGGTGGGGATAACCAGTTTGCCCGCCTTTTCGCCTTCCAGGATCATCTCGTGGCCGCCTTGCCTGTGCCAAGCACCCCGGCAACCGGGATACCACGTTTTACCACTACCGCGAATAAAAGGGTAGTACCTTTTAACCGGAGAACTCCGCGGCTGGTTTTTTCCCTGGCAGTGCAACGACCTTGAGCTTTTCTCTACGTCGAGATCTTCTCTTCCTCTGGACGACTCCGCGACTTGCACCCGCTGCCAGGAACAACTGCCCCCGCTGGAGGATTCTCTCCACTTTCAAGGTACTTTCAAGGTACTGTGTCCGCCTGGCCTCCTTCGCAACGGTCTGTGTGGGGTGTCTCTTAAATCCTAAACTTACCACTTGGGTTGGCCCTAGGCTTTACTACCTAACTGAACTTTTATGAGCTGAACTAATTCCTTTTTGAACTCCCTGCAAGACTTTTCGAGCCTTTTAAACTGTGTGATCTTGGGCGCATTGCTGTTCTACTCTCTCCAAGAGAGAGCCTGGCCTCTGAACATTTTGCTCACAAGTAGACTTTGACTTTCTTGCCTTGCTGGGTGCTTCTAAAGTATTGTGTTGTGTGCTTTTCCTAATTTCTGCCTTTTCCATCCCTTATTGGAGTGCCATCTTTAGTTAAGCGCTCACCTCTGTCTGGAAATAAGTGGTGTTAACTAAGACTTGTCTAATAAGGAATAAGGGATGTATACATATTAATAGTGACTGTGTTTTTGAACTTGCTTACAATAATAGTGCTGGAGTGTTTCTAAGTGTCTTTTTAATAAATAATTATATACTTTGATACCAAAGCTCTGGTCAGTGTTTGCTTGTGCTACTGTATTTTGGTACCTATCTTGTATACTCTATATACTGTCTAACTCTTCTTGAGAGAAGTCTGGCTGCTCAGCCACAGCTACCAGGTAAATCTGGGTGGTACAGACTGCTACCAATTGGGTTTACTGCCAACACCTGTAGTCCTAAGCTTTTTGCAGTGGTCCCTAAGGGAACTGCACAGGTTTCTTCCTAACAAGAAGCTGAGCCATCTACAACGACGACACCACCGGTGGAGCCCTGCTGTACGAAACTCACCACTTTCCCGACGACAGAGAAGATCTTCTTCCAGGAGAGTCTTCTTCCCTTTGAGCTGGTGGGCCCAACCAGTTTGCCTTTTTCGCCTTCCTGAATAGTCTCGTGGTCGACTCGCCCGTGCCAAGCACCACGGCGGCCGGATAGCCACGCTTCACCACTACTGCGAATAAAAGGGTAGTACCTTTTTAACCAGGAAACTCTGCGGCTGGTTTCTTCCCTGGCAGTGCAACGACCTCCAGCTTTCCTCCACGCCGAGATCTTGTCTTCCCCTGGATGAAGCCCCGACTTGCACCTTCTGCCAGGAACAACTGCCCCCGCTGGAGCTTTCTTACCATTTCAGGTACTGTCCCGCCTGGTCTCCCTTGCAACAGACTGTCCAAGGTGTTCCGTAAATCCTTGACTCTCTATCCTGGGGTGACCTCGGACCAGTTAACATTACCTTTCTAACTTGATCCAACTTCTTTTTGACTTTCCTGCAAAGACTTTGAGTGCATTTCCACTGTGTGATCTTGGGCACATTCCGCCTTGCTCTCTCCAAGAGTGGGCCTGGCCTATGAACTCTTTGCTCTACAGTAGACCCTGCCTTTCTTGACTTGCTGTGGTTCTTTAAAAGTGTTGGTACTGTGTGATTTTCCTATTCTGCCTTTTCTCTCCCTTTTTTTTTTACAAATTATTGAAGTGCCATCTATGGTTACGCGCTCACCTCTGTTTTGCTAAATAAGTGGTGTCTTAACATAGACTTGTCCAATAATTAATTAGGGAGGTGTATATATTCCTAGTGACTGTGTTTGAACATGCTTGACATATTAGTGTCAGTGTATTTTTACAAGTGTGTTTTTAAATAAATAATTATATACTTTTATACCAAAGCTCTGGTCAGTGTTTGCTTGTACTACTGTATTTCTAGCCCTATTGTGTATACTCTATATACTGCCTAACTCTTCTTGAGAGAAGTCTGACTGCTCAGCCACAGCTACCAGGTAAATCTGGGTGGTACAGACTGCTACCAATTGGGTTTACTGCTAACACCTGTAGTCTTAAACGTTTTGCAGTGGTCCCTAAGGGAACTGCACAGGTTTCTGCCTAACAATCTATCACATTTATTCAGACCGAAGGCAGACAATAGCCTGGAGAAACTGCAGGCCTCCAAGGCTGCAGCAAAGTCCCTAGAGGCCACGGTAAAGCAGACTGCTCAAACTCCCTCTCCGTGGAACAGCAATCCCTTTCGGTGTTACGATTATTGCCAAAAGGGAAAACAAGTTACTGCCTGTCAAGGTCAGAGATGTTTCTCTAGACCTTCAAGAGGTAGAGGCAGTAAAACACAGACTCGAGTGCAGCCCCCATAGCAAAACCTCTTTGGGGATTTGTGCTATTCCATCTGGCAAACCATATTCAAGAATGGTGCAATACTACCACAGATGCATGGGCATGTCATGTGGTTTCTCAGGCATACTCCTTCGCCTTTTCAAATTGTCCACCAGACTGTCCCTTCCTTCCGGACCCTCTACTCCTGAAAGAGATTTCCTCTCTTCTGGAAAAGGGTGCCTTAGAACTGGTAACAATACAACAGAGAAATGGGGGGTGGTACTCTCTTTACTTTTTGGTCCCAACAAAGGACAGAGGTATACGACCCATCTTGGACCTGAGACGCCTGAAAAGGTTCCTCGGGAAGGACAGTTTAAGGTTGTAGCACTCTCGCGGATCCTCCAGGCGGGAATCTGCTTGGAAATCAATGGTGGCCGTTACAGTACTGGAGGATATTTGGGAAATGAGAAACCTGTCCTCCATGCCCCCCCGCAGAAGGATCACTTGGAGAAATAATTCAAAGTCCCAGATTCTGCACCCAAATCTCTGCGCATACAACCATGCCTAGACTTTGTTGTCTCTGCAGCTGCCTGTAAGCATTCTGACAATCCTTGCTCTTCCTGAATGGTGCCTCCAGAAAAAGAGGGCAAACAGATAGATGCTTTTGAGAAGAGATGATGTGCTACATGAAGGGAATGCAGCATCAGAGCATGCCATTTCTATTGCTGTGGACATTGCGGACACTGGGTTCTGCCAGATGGGTAATGTGGCATTGGCACTCCACCCAGGTTGGTTGAAGGCTGCCAGCTTCCAACTGGAGGTCCAGTCAAAGGTGGTCATTATGCTTTTTGACGGCATCAACCTCTTTGGAAGGATTACGGATGAGATCCTGCAAGCCATCAAAGCCGACACCGAAATGACCCATTTCCTGGGCACTCTACTACAGCACAGACAGTCATTTTGCTCCGGCAAAGCAAGGTTCTCACAGACTTTAAGGGACTACAGGTCCTTCTACTTGTCCACAAATGTCCTGCACTGGCACCACCCAAGAGGGATATAATGGAAGATCTCAAATTATAGCGGAAACCAGCAATGATGCAGAGCTTCCCCCAGAAGCCAAGGGCAAAATCAGACCAGGCCACGGTTCCGCCCTCTCACTTCGACACCCCAGTACGGGGGCAGCTAGCAAAACTTGTTGCACAGTGAAAAGCCATCACCACAGACAAATGAGTGCTGTCCATCATTTAACAGGGACATACCCTGGAGTTCATGGAAAATTGTTCCTACATTGCTCCCATCCTAAAGGTGGATAAACACCAATCCTTGCTTCTCCAGGAAGTTTGTCATTCCTAAAGAACGGGGCGATTGAAGTTGTACCACTACACCTCCAGGGCACCAGAGTGTACTCCAGATGTTTGCTGCTACGGAAAAAGTCAGCAGAATGGTGACCCATTCTAGACCACAGTAGATTCAACACATTACTCAAGTCCCAAAATTTCTGCATGGTAAGACTGCAACATATCTTGGACCAGCTGGAAGAAGGGGATTTCCAGTAGATGATGCTTACTTTTACATCACCATTTCTCTAGGGCACAGGCGTTTCCTCTGATTTCAAGTACAAAGATGACACTAGCAGTTCAAGGCGCTGCCCTTCGGGTTAAAGTCAGCACCAAACGTGTTCACAATATGCCTAACTCCAGTGGCAGCCCACCTCTGTCCTTCAGGCGTCCACATTTACCCGTATCTGGACTGGTTGGTCCCTGCCCCATCTCGGCCACTTGCTGCACAACACACCAAGAATACCAGCCAGTTTCTGACATCTCTGGGGTTCTCAGTGAACTTAGCAAAGTTATCCTTATAGCCTACTCAAAACTCACTCTTCTTTGGCACATGCCTGAACACTTAGTGTGTTGACTCGACCTTCAGAGGACAGGGTGAAGATGATGCTGAGCAAGGTCCGCCAGTTGTCAGGCTGGCAGATAGCATCAGTTTGCTCCCTGAACTCGCGCCTGAGAATGATGTCCTCATGCATCCCATTGATCCTTAACTGCAGGCTCCAATGAGACCACTGCAAGTGTTCCTAGATGCCCATTGGAAAGAAATATTGGGATCCTGGGAAGACTAGCTTTGCCTCATACCGTCCTTCTGCCAACCTCTACAATGGTGGAGTCATCCTCGCAATCTCTCTCAGCCCCCT
The DNA here is from genome assembly GCF_040938575.1 of Ambystoma mexicanum. Classification (NCBI taxonomy): domain Eukaryota; kingdom Metazoa; phylum Chordata; class Amphibia; order Caudata; family Ambystomatidae; genus Ambystoma; species Ambystoma mexicanum. Next base: position 997,580,877 of record NC_090936.1, read on the forward strand.
TTTAGTCTTCCAGCACATCAGATCAGACTGACCACAGATTCATCCCTGGAAGGGTGGGGAGCCCACATGGGAGAATTCCACGCCAGAATGCTTTAGTTACCTGAGGAAAAGGACATTCTCATCAATGTCCTGGAGTTGAGGGCAGGGTTCTGCGCCCTGAAGTCTTTTAAGCCACAGCTGCAGAAAAAGGTTGGTTGCTACACCACCATGTTCTATATCCACAAACCGGGTAGGACCTGCTCTGTGGTTCTCTCTGCACAGGCGCAAGCGCTGTGGAAATGGGCACTGGCCCACATCTTTCTGATTTTCTTCCACCTGGCAGGGATTCACAATACGATAGCACATTTGCTCATCAGGGAACTGAGGTCCCGACACAAATGGGAACTTCACCAGAGCCGAGTTCTCTCTCTCTTCTCCAAGTGGGAGAGTTCAGAGATCGAACTGTTGACTACAGGTCAGCCCATACCTTCACAAGTTTCTACTGCATCTATAGGGATTTCAGGGAGTTGGCCAAGCAGTTCTTTGCAACCTGTTTGCATTAGGTGAGTGTTCCAGGGATGAGTTGGTTACTTCTGTTGAGCTGTGCCTCCGCCCGTTTTTTTGAGTTGTGTATATGTACTGCTCTTTAATCTTATTCAAGAGCATGTGAATCCATGAAAGATCCAATGTTGGAGAAGGAATAAGTTGCTGACTGTGAGAAACCTTTGGGTGTCCCCACTTCCTTCTCACCAACATCCTCTGCTGAGATGACCAGGGAACGGGCATCGCATTTGGATCCGGACCCTGGGGGTGGATATGCGAGGGAGGATCAACTGGGTGGAGGAGATCTCAGGATTGGAGAGAGGATGTCCTTAGGTGAGACACAGTATTCCCCATTTCCATTTCACAATTAACCTTCAGTCCCAGAAGCCTTTATAGGGTACTGTCAAACCCCCTCCATCTTCTTCCTTCCGAAATGACCTTTGGAAATAACAACATTATAGAGGGACAAGGAAGAGGTCAACTAGGACACCTCCTTATATTGACAGGTTAGACGACCAGCATCAACCTCCTTTTGTTAATACAGAAACATGTCAGAGCCATAACAAGACAGGAAAGAAACAACTGGGAATTTTGCCCCCTTCCCTTCAGTGTTTCCCTCTGTCACACACACAAACTGTCCCACATTCATATTCCTTTAAGATTGGAGCAGGTAGAGGCAACTGGAAGCTATGCACACGTCATTCACTCGCACCAATTTGGTAATGAGACGAGGAAGAGGACTATGGAGTACTATTACAATTGGCAGGCATTTCCCACTATTAACGTTAACTATGATCGGGCAAACACTTGCACCTGCAACCTATTTAGAGGCTTCGCGTGCATAAAAGATAGGCAAGAGCAAAGGTTAAACCTGCCTGGGAAAGACGACACAACAACCCGACGTGGAGCAGGCTGGAAAGGGGCAGGCGAAAAGGACGTTGTGTGTTGCAGAGGGGTGAGAGACGCCAGGGCCCAAATGGACCATGAGTCAAGACCCCTGCAGGAGCTGTGGCGCACAGAAGACTCCAGTGTGCCGCAGACCACTGCAGCAAGGTTCGAGAGAGGCGAGCGCTGCTCGCCGGAGCTCCCGACAAGCATACAGCGAGCGAGAGAAAGCCAGAGAAGAGAACAATGACGCACAGGGGAGCGGCCGTACACCAGTGAGTGAAAGAGAGGGAACGCTCATACTGGGGTGGTCCAGGGGCTGGAATTGGGCAGATGGAAATGCTGATCGAACAGGAACTTCTACTGAATGGATTTGGAGACCGAATAGAAGAATTTTGAATACCAAACAAGCTGCAAAGTATTGAATGATTGATTACCGAACTAAGGAAAAGATATGCAAAGTAAATGAAAATACTGCACAAATCAAAAGAAAGTGCTGTGCATTGAGGAACACAGTGAAAACAAGTAATAAGCCTTGATGGACAATGTTAAAGCAAGGTGGTTTAAAGAAATAAGCACCACAAAGTGCTTTGTGTGAAAGTCGAGTTGTGCATAGCAAAGAGACTTGTCAAACATAAATTGAATTTAGGAAAAAAAACCTGTGTTGGCAAGAAGGCCTGAAGGATTGTATGAGATATAAGTTATGGCAAAAAGAATCTGAAAAAAGTGAGAGTCCAGAGATACCCAAGATATTGAAAGCATGTTATGGCGAAGCCAACAGACGTTGAAGTAGAATTGAATGTACACTAATAACATAGGTTCAGAGAGAAAGCCTGTTTTGGCAAGGAAGTCAAATGAGAACATATGAATATGACAAAGTGCCACAGGTAATCGGTTGCTTGACCTGTAATGGGTGGACCATGTGGTCGAACAACTACGCCTAGACCGAGTAACCCCTACTTGGAAAGAACCAGAAACGGTCAAGATACAGAAGCTGTTGGGCAGATGGAAATGCTGATCGAACAGGAACTTCTACTGAATGGATTTGGAGACCGAATAGAAGAATTTTGAATACCAAACAAGCTGCAAAGTATTGAATGATTGATTACCGAACTAAGGAAAAGATATGCAAAGTAAATGAAAATACTGCACAAATCAAAAGAAAGTGCTGTGCATTGAGGAACACAGTGAAAACAAGTAATAAGCCTTGATGGACAATGTTAAAGCAAGGTGGTTTAAAGAAATAAGCACCACAAAGTGCTTTGTGTGAAAGTCGAGTTGTGCATAGCAAAGAGACTTGTCAAACATAAATTGAATTAAAATTGAATTTAGGAAAAAAAACCTGTGTTGGCAAGAAGGCCTGAAGGATTGTATGAGATATAAGTTATGGCAAAAAGAATCTGAAAAAAGTGAGAGTCCAGAGATACCCAAGATATTGAAAGCATGTTATGGCGAAGCCAACAGACGTTGAAGTAGAATTGAATGTACACTAATAACATAGGCTCAGAGAGAAAGCCTGTTTTGGCAAGGAAGTCAAATGAGAACATATGAATATGACAAAGTGCCACAGGTAATCGGTTGCTTGACCTGTAATGGGTGGACCATGTGGTCGAACAACTACGCCTAGACCGAGTAACCCCTACTTGGAAAGAACCAGAAACGGTCAAGATACAGAAGCTGTTTTGTCTGATGAGTGCTGAAGTTATTGAAAAAAGGAGAAATCTATGTGAACTATTGAAAAGCCTGAAAGGTTACAAAGTTGATTTGGAATCAATATTGAAAGCTGAGAGATACAAACTGACTGTGTTTTTGTAGCTGGAAGACCTGCCTTCTTAGGGAAAGGATCCCCTAGATAATGGTAACTGTGTTGACCTTGTGGAAAGGAACCCCAAGTGTTAATCCGAAAATAGGAGGCTATTGTAAGGCAATGAAGACTCACCAGTCACGAGAAAACAAAGGTATAAACAACAGTTTATTCGTACTCTAGTATGGACCAACTTTACAAATGCACGGCATACAAGCATAAGAAAGTGAGCCTCAACTAGTGGGCCTCTGCATATTATATACATTTCTGTAATATCATGACGAATCGATGCTAACTTATCACATGATAATTACTGATGACCTAAGACCCATGTACGTGGGCAATTTCTCCATGGTAACATGTGCTTGAACACTCCATGCCACCCTGCAGACTATTTACTGTCTGGGAAGCAAAGCAGAAAGGGTTTAGGAAGATATCTGGTTCCCCAGTACAAGGTAAAATTCTTTGCGCTACTTTATCTATATTTTACTAAGCTAAAAGGTCAGTCTGAATGTCTACTCAGTAGTTTGTTTATTCGAGCAACAGAATATGCTGTAAATTGTGCTTCACTTTAATAGTCTGTATGGCACGTTCACAATTAACTGTAAAACCAAGACAGTCAGGAGAGACAGGTTGGCACCTAATTTACAGGTTAGCTAGGTTTGTGGCAGTGCTTCAATGTTCTTTGTTGCAGAGTCCAGTATGCTCAGTAATTGTGAGCATTCCTGCGTGGGGGCATGTTTCAGGGAATCTTCCGAAGCAGTGACTTTGCAAGGTTCCACCGCGTTCAGAATAAAAGCTAAGAAACGAGAGCAAAGCAGCCTTAATGGCGTTCTCGGAGACTGCGATGCTGCGGTTCAATGTGTATGTTCACAGTGTATGTGTATGTGCTTAGGCCAACATTATAATGCAAAATCTATCTACTTTTGCAAAACCTCCTTTTGGCCTAAGCCACCACTTTATCGGAAACAAGTGACCAAGTATCTTCATCATCAGAGCACCCAGAATCATTGCTATCCTCTATATTGATAGACATGTATTGTTTGATGGTGGCTTCCTGCATTATCAAGGCATTAGTTACATCTACAGGAGGATGGGGATCAGGCCTAAGTTTCATTAGTGATTTAGCACAACAACTACCTAGTGCAGAACCTAAGACAGGCAGACACTGAATACAGCATCAGAAAAATAGTATTATCCCAATGATAATAGAAAGTGCTGAAAAGATTTTCCAACCCCAGGTTTTCAACAGGTTCCAGGCCCATGTTCCTATATCCCAATTCCCTTCAGGAATGTGAACCTCAGTACTAAGTATGTTTGGGCGTTTTATCGCTTGGAACACTGTGGGGGAGGAGTCGGGTTCACCACGTTCAGCTAACATGACATCTAAGACCATCCTATTCTGAAGAGCCACTTTTTGCTCTAGTGTCATGTTGAATAATATGTTAGTAGTTTCATTAATAGTGTTTTCCAGTACTCTCGCCAATCTCCTAATATCACATGAATTAAGGACTTGGCCCCAAAAAAGAATCATGGCTTTTGCTACGTCACCCAATACCTGGAGGGGGGTGGTATCATCTATTCCCCTCCTAGACCTGTTTCAGTATATCCGCCGTGGAGGTGACATAAACACCAGGCAACAATATCCCCAAATAACAAGTCCCCTTCCAATCTTTAGGTACCCATGGATAGGCTTCTCTCCCACACACAAAATATATGGGTCCCCCAATGTACAAGGGTCTATTTCCATTCACTAAGACTGCAGTATTCAGACATTTATCATATGTTCCCATATACCTAGATCCTTCTTTTCTCAAACAGAATGGGGCTGTATCTGAATCATGATTAATGGTGTAAGAGGGAGGGACAACGTCCGGGTTCCCTACAGGTGCCATTTTAAAGAAGATCATGGATTGGTAGTGTCTCGAATGTTTATCAAAGTTCCTAGTGAAGGCGATATTAGTGGTGCTTTTATTTGCAAAGACGGTGCATCCCAGGGGCAGCAATACCAAACGATCGAATTCATTGATATTTGTCCCATCAAAATTAAAAGTGGCACTATCGTTCCACTTCCCAAAGAACCGGGCTCTAAAGGATACATAGCACGAAAGTGATAGTGGGGGAGGATAGATGTACACCATCCCAACCCTTTCTCACCGTATTGTGGTAGGTGAGAACAAACCCAGCAGTTGGTTTTATTCAAAATTGAATGTGTGGCATTCATAATCTGTATGTGTGTGTTATTATGGTAACCCTCTTGATGTTTCAAATCATGTGGTCGAAGAGTATGAGAATGCACATAAAGGGGAGAGAAAGTGGGGTCAGCAGTAGGCAGCAGTTATGTTAAGCGGATGTGAATTCTCCAGATACCATAACGTAGGTATTAAAATCATCATTAAACATGCTGTAAGCATTATTACAATCAATTTCTCTTTTGTTGATCATAGCCCTCTAGATATGGGCTTTCCAGTGGTGATTTTGTATCTATCCTCATTTACACATGCCCCAAAGATGGGCAAAGTGTCCTCTTTTTAGTGTTCCTTAAGAAGCCTCACTAAACAGGCTTTATAAATTCATCCGTTGGTGGCACTTGACCATGTGGCCTATCTTGCTTGTAGTCTTCTTCTAGATTGATGAATAAATGTCTCAATGTTTTACTCCCTGTCCCGCTAGTACTCCGAAACAAAACAATGTTCCCGCGTCTTTGGGGGGGATTGAAGGGAGAGCCAGCCGTTGGTTTGTTGATTTCTTGTGGGTGCAGTATACAAGCTACACTTTCCTAATCTATCAGAAATGTCAATCCCGATCTAGTTCCGTGGTCGAAGATTGTACCTCATTGCTCCAGGTACAGTGTGATCAGTGAACAAAGAAACAGATTCCGAAGAAAGCAGCGAATCCTGGAATGGTTTAAGCTCAAAATTTAGCCTCTGATCAGAAGGGCCCTTGTCCACGGGCACATTCTTGTGGTCAAGGTTGTTAACAACTTCCACCTTAACCCCTCCTTCTCAGGGCAAAGGTACTAGTTTCAGGTGCACTGCATGGATCCAGTGGCGCTTTCCGTCGACTCGAACAGCTGTCTGAGTAGGCAGTAGCACTTGGTATGGACCTTTCCAACGAGCTGCAAGGCAAGACTTCCTGTCGAAGGTCTTCACCAGAACAAAGTCCCCAGGTCGAATGCAGTGACCAGGTCCTTTGTGTTTCTCAGGCAAAGCAGCTCAAACCTGTTGGTGAATCAAACACAGGTTTTGAGTCAATTGATCACTATAGCCAGTCAATAGCGGATACTCTAGCTCATTTAACTTCTTTGGTCTAGGTGCATTCCATATATTAGCAGGCCTTCCCATCACAAACTCGTAAGGGGGAAAGTCCTGTTTTAGACTGTGCTGCTGTTCTCATTGGCAGTAAGGCTAAAGCTAAAGCATTGGGCCATTTTAATTTGCTGTGTTCACATATCTTTGCTAGTTTATTCGTAAGGATACCGTTGTGACGTTCCACCAAAATGGCACTCTGAGGATGCCGGGCTGAGTGAAATCTCTTGTCTATCTGTAGCGCTTTGCATACTCGTAGCATGATAGTCGCTATAAAATGTGGTCCATTATCGGATCAAATCACTCTGGGTATGCCAAATCGTGGATAGTATTCTTTTAATATTACTTTCGTGGTTGACATGGCAATGTTATCCTTGAGAGGGAAAGCTTCAACCCGCAAGGCACATATCACTACCAACACATATTTGTAGTTTTGGCATTGTTCCATCTCAATTAAGTCAAAATAAATTACTTCAAATGGCATTCTGGGAGGTCCAAAACTACCTGTATCTGCTGGTGTACCTTTACCAATGGTGTAACCAAACCATACAGTTCTGGACTAGTTGTTCAGCAGCCTTGGGAATGTTACCATTGTACCAAACTGTGTCTAAGTGTTTACAAATGCTCTTTGCATTAATGTGGGCTGTGCCATAGTAACCATCGCCGTTACATATTCGTTGGGCAGCATCCATCTTTGTTCTTCCTAATCTACCCAACATCTCTCTTTGTCCAATATCCCAGGTCCCAAAGCCCAACTCTCAATTTCTTCTTTCTGGGCCTCAGCCTGTATCTCTTTCACACTACTAACGCCTTCTTCCATCACCCCACTTTCAGCAATCCATTTTGTGGAATCTAACACATACATCCGTGAGTGGGGAATCAGTGGCAGTCTGTTTAGCTATCTTGTCTGCAAAAGCATTTCCTTTTCCAATATCATCCGTCACCCTCTGGTGTACTGTACATTTCAGTATAGCTAGTTGTTTGGGAAGTGCTAATGCAGATACCAGTTGAACTATCAAAGGACCGTGCTGAATTTTTGTACCATGGGATGTTAAAAATCCTCTTTCAGCCCATAATCGTCCAAAGTTATGAGCGATTCCAAAGGCGTATTGACTGTCAGTGTATCTGTTAACACTGAGCCCTTGGGATATCTCACAAGCTCTAGTTAAAGCGACTATCTCCAAAGCCTGGGCGGAGTCGTGTGGAATTCTTTTGCTTTCAATAATGCTGTGTAATGTGGTAATCGCATAAGTAGCAGTAGAAGTACCATCAAGTAGTTTAAAACAAGACCCATCACAGAACAGCTCTCCTTCTGGTGATGGTAATGGTGTATCGCTTAGATCAATTCTGCCTTTGGTATCTTGCTCGGTAGCATACAAGCAATCATGGGATGATGCACTATCAGTGCAATCCGCGTTCAAAGCGGGCAATAGTTCAGCCAGATTCAAAGAACAGCACCTCTTAATTTTGATATGAGGTGCAAATAAAATCAATTCATACCTTGTGAGGCTGGCAAATGTGAGATGCTGAGTCTGTGTTCTATTTAACAGAACATCCACTGAGTGGGGTACCATTACAGTCAAGGAGTGACCGAAGACCATAACCTCACATTGTTTCACTGAGGCGGCAGTTGCAGCCCTTAGACATTTAGGCAAAGCGCATGCAACAGGGTCTAACGTGGAGGAAACATAACTGCACAGTCTGTTTCTTCCCCCATGTTCCTGTGTCAACACAGCCAAGGCACACCCATCCCTCTCATGCACAAACAAGACAAAATCCTTTCTGTAATTTGGTGTGCCCCGAACCACCGCTGAACATAGCGCGGTCTTGAGCATTTCAAAAGCTTCTTGACAATCCGTATCCCAAGGCAACGGTATAGTTACATCCTTCCTTTCAATGCCAATATTGGTTTAATCAAAAGTGGAAAAATTTCCGAATCCATTGTCTACAATATGAAGCCATGCCGATAAAGGCCCTAACTTCTTTGTGCGTATTTGGAACAGTCATACCAGAGAGACTTCGTATATGTTCAGGTGCAGCCGTCTACCCTCCTTTGACAGGAGATAGCCTAAATAGGTGACCTCATGTCGACAATGTAGGATTTTTTTCAACAAGGCTTTATGACCATGTACAGCTAAATGCTTCAACAGTGAAACAGTGCCCTCCTTGCAAGCGTCCTCAGCATTTGCTGCTATAAGTAGGTCATCAATGTACTGTATTAATGTACAAGTGATAGGTAATTCAAGCATGTCGAGTTGTTCCTTGAGTGCTCTACTGTAAATACTAGCACTCTCAGTGTAACGTTAAGTGGTATGCGTGTGAAAGTAAAAGAGCGACCTCCAAACGAGAATGCAAATAAGTATCTGCTGTCTGGATGAATGGATATACTAAAAAAATGCGTTTTTCAAATGTATGACTGAGAAATGTGTAGCTGTGGCAGGAATCATAGTTAAAATGGGCGTGAAGTCAGGGACAGTGGGAAACTGTGGTGCTACTTCCTTGTTAATCGAGCTTAAATCAATAACAAAACAGTATGGTAAAGCATTATCACCACAGGCAGAGCCGGGCTATTACATATACTACCTGAAATTTCTTCAATAACACCTTGATGTATCTGTATTTGTAAATCCGAAACAATACTTTTAAGCACCTGTTCTCCTTCTATCGATACTTTAAACTGTGGAATGCGTGGCAATGTAATACCGGTTTTTAAAACTATTCATAATGGTTCAACATTCAGTATCCCTACGTCATTGTCATTTATTGCCCATAAATGCATGGTACCTGCTGTATTTCCCTTGGTAGAGGCAAAGTCATAAATTGTGAAGTGGGATTCAGCTGGGGTGAAGTAGTTAAATATACTCCATCAGGCGAACAGTAAATCACTGCATTCAACTTTTTCAACAGATTTAATCCCAGAAGATTCCCACCACAATTCGTAGTTAACAAAACCGGGCATGAATCGGTAAACAGACCCAAGGCTATTGGCACCAGTCAAGAAACCGGACTTACTACCGGTGTACCTGAAAACACTACAGAAACATTGTTTTGCCCTGATAGGATATCTGTAACCCGCAAATGGCCAATGGAACATTTCTGTGCTCCTGGGTCTACTTGAGAAACATGCTCTCTATTCCTGACTTTCATTTCAACGTAGGGTCCTTTCTGATCTATGGGAATAGGTTCCAGATTCTGCTTCGGGTGGTCCTAACAGAACAAAACATCATCTCGATGTAAAGTCTTCAGTAAAATAGGCATGCAAGTTGTTGTCAAAAATGTTTGTATTGCCACTATTATTCTGTTGGTGGCCTCCCTGATTATTTGCATTATTATCCTGTGGCTGGCTCTGTTAATTTTGGGTAAACATTTCTATTTAAACCGGGCATGCCTTTGCGTGCTTTCGGTGGTCTTCTACCAATGGTTCCATTCACTGCTCTTTGCTGGAGGGTCGGACACTATGCCCTCCAATGGCCCTCTTGCCTACAATAGGCACATTGGTTTGTATGTACTGGCCCTAGTTGCGGTATGAACTGGTTCCTTGATTGCGTATTCCCATTATTTCCATTATTCCCACCCTGTGGTTCTCTAGCAGTTTGTTGCAGTAGTACCCTAGTCTTTAAATCTCCTTTCTTCTTCTCCACTTTCTCTTTCTCATTGTTTACCCTATTCTCATAATACTGAGCCATATTTAGAACCTCTAACTGAGATTTCGCTTGCCATGCACTCGCAGAAGCAGTGATCTGTGACTGAATTTTCGGCAATAATCCTCACACACATCTGTCAACAAACCATCTCTTTCCTGGCTCCGTACTCAAATCTTGACCACTAAAATCTGAAAATACTTGTTCGAATCTATTAAAGAATTCAGTGGCCCCTTCTGTTTTGCCTTGGATACATGCAGTGAGTTTATCCCTAATAATTCTCTTCTCAGGCACTAACGTTTTAAGTTTAGTCACTATGTGGTTTAGTAACATTAATATGCTATGCGGCGGCTTTTCTCCAGCGTTCCTAGATCTATCAGCTAATTCCAGGGCAACCCAAGTATCGCCCATGGCAGTTTGGTCATCTGTAGTCCTAATTTGTTTCCATAAATCTGTCGGCAAAATTACAAGGAACAATAGATCAATATCACCTAAAGTGAAAACTAACGAATTCAAAACAGACTGTATTGCTTTGTAAAATCCTGTAGGATTCTTTCTAATATCTGGAATTGATTGTTTTAGTGCACGGCATACAAGCATAAGAAAGTGAGCCTCAACTAGTGGGCCTCTGCATATTATATACATTTCTGTAATATCATGACGAATCGATGCTAACTTATCACATGATAATTACTGATGACCTAAAACCCATGTACGTGGGCAATTTCTCCATGGTAACATGCGCTTGAACACTCCATGCCACCCTGCAGACTATTTACTGTCTGGGAAGCAAAGCAGAAAGGGTTTAGGAAGATTTTACTTCCTGTCTTCAAAAGGGAACGTGAACGAATTTGGAAATATAATGGGCTGGTATAGTCGTGGCAGGTGCTCCCCCTATCACAGGTATTTCTATCTTGGGGACAAGAGTTGGAGGAACCTCTCTCATAGGTAATTGCATTGTGGGAATGTTCAAACGTTTATTGTGGAGCAAAGCTAAATCGAGTGACAATGAAGTTAGTGCGGTGTCAGCATAAAACGCACATTCATAAATTACCATGTCGTCAGCAGGACAGCACAAATTCTTTTTCAAACATTCATCTTGTAAATATTGTACCATTATCTGTAATACCTTTCTCTGCATAGATGGAGAATATTGATCAAACGTGTTATGTACCTCAATAGGTGTAATGGAAGCGTCGCAAATCCATCTAAGAGCATCCCTCGTACATATGCGTGTTTCTTCGCTGAATGTTTTTGAGGTTGGTAAAATTTCTTCTGCACATACGACGGTAATCGCGTGCCTTCGTCTAACACTATTTTATGTAGGCGGTCTAGTTCTCGTATATAGACAAATAATTTTGACGCATGGTAGAGCACTTTTAACACAGTATCTCTTGTACGGGATGCAAAATTCAAATCCTGCAATTCTTGTGGTACTGTCGAATCAGTCAAATCACCCCAAATCTCTGCTAAATACAACCCCATTTTTTCTATCAAACCTTTTGCTCTGTAATACCCCCACGGTCAGATAGAGAGTGCTAAATCGATGCCTCTTCGCCCCCTTCTATGTACTTTTCTGCCCAATCCTGCAATTCCTTCTTTCGCGCAGACAATATTGTGCTACAAGTTACAATTCTTGGATCGTCAGTAGTATCATCATGTGTTAACAATAGAGTGCTAGAAGTGGTTGATAATGAAAGCAAGAGTAAATCGCGTGCACTGGGAGTTAAGGGGAAACTATCAGATGGTGTAGCTGGTGTAGGCGATGTTGTTTGCACTTGCGGTGCAGGTGGCTGTGGTTGCAGTGATACATATGGAGGCGGTGAGGTAGGAGACGTCCTCCTTTTATGCAACAATTTATTTAATTTGTCGGATGCATGTAAATCTTGGGATGGATATATTTTCTGCACTTCTAATTGAAAACCCCTATGCATTTTCCTCATGGCCTCTTCCTCTTTCTGCTGGTCATGCACTAATGCTTTGCTAGCTTGTCATATTTTTACATGCTTGCTTCTCTCTACTTCTGAGACGTTGTGTTGCTTCCTTCCTCCAATCCCTAACCATGTCGAATGCTGCCGGCCTCACCTTCTTCAATATAGTTTCCAGATATCCAATTCTCGCTATCTCAAAACTGCTCAATGTATGCCACTGAAGGTCTGGTTTGATAATGCCAAATAGTATTAAACACTACAGCTCCTATACCGTATTTTACAAGCATATCGTACGCCGGCGACCCTGGCGGTGGCGCCGGTTGCGTATGTTCCAAATCATGTAATTGTCTTCCTCTGCAACAAAGAGTTGCCCAACCGGATGACAATTTACTAAAGGCTGGCATATGTAAACAAGCAGTTCCACCAGACCTATATTTATACGCGTTCAAATCAAAACAACATAAGGCAGAGCAACTGTCTGTCTGAAACAGACACGCCTGATTTCCAAAGAGAGATATCTCGCATCAATCAACAACTTGTCGTGGCTGGCCGTCTTCCCAAAAAGCCTTAGTCCGAATCTCTTGCCGCCAGGACCTCTAGGCGAAGTGTGCGTCTGGAGATCTTAAGCAGCAGACTGCTGAGAAATCGCGTCTCAAGGTTTGGAGGAGCCCCTCGATACTCCCGATCTCAGTCCGTTCACCCCATCCTAGCCAGGCGATGGATCCTGGTCGCAAGAGCCCCACATTGGATGCCGTTCTGTTAATCCGAAAATGGAAGGCTACTGTAAGGCAATGAAGACTCACCAGTCACGAAGAAATAAAGGTATAAACAATATTTTATTCGTACTCCAGTACGGACCAACTTTACAAATGCACGGCATACAAGCATAAGAAAGTGAGCCCCAACTTGTGGGCCTCTGCATATTATATACCATTTCTGTAATATCATGACAAATCGAAGCTAACTTAGCACATGATAATTACTGATGACCGACCTAAGACCCATGTATGTGGGCAATTTCTCCATGGTAACATGTGCTTGAACACTCCATGTCACCCTGCAGACTAATTACTGTCTGGGAAGCAACGTAGAAAGGGTTTAGGAAGATATTGTGTTCCCCAGTACAAGGTAACATTCTTTGCACTACTTTATCTATGTTTTACTGAGCTAAAAGGTCAGTCTGCATGTCTACTCAGTAGTTTGTTCATTCGAGCAACAGAATATGCTGGAAATCGTGCTTCGCTTTAATAGTCTGGATGGCACGTTCACAATTAACTGTAAAAACAAGACAGTCAGGAGAGACAGTATGGAACCTAATTTACAGATTAGCTATGTTTGTGTCAGTGCTTCAAAGTTCTTTGTTGCAGAGTTCAGTGTGCTCGGTAATTGTGAGCATTCCTGTGTGAGGGCAGGATACAGGGAAGCTTCGGAAGCTGTGACTTTGCAAGCTTCCACCGCGTTCAGAATGAAAGCTAAGAAACGAGAGCTGTGGTTCAATGTGTATGTTCACTGTGTATGTGCTTAGGCCAACATTATAATGCAAAATATATCTACTTTTACACAAGGCCTTTTGGAACTGTGTTTACCTTGGGGAAGGGAACCACAAGGCCTTTTTGGAATTGTTTGAACTTGGGGAAGCTGAAAAGCAATCCAGGAGCTGGAAGAACCTCGGAAATTTATGTTGGAAGATGGTTTCTTTTGTTGCTGACATCTCTACAAATTGTATATCTTTAGTTGTGACGGCAAGTATAGGTTTTGGGCACCCACAGACTTTTGAGTTGAACTTAATGACAAAGACTATCCTTACTTTCGTTAGGTAGGAAATCCCACCTTAGCAAAGGGCTAGTTAGGTCTAACTCCATCCTGACATAGAAGAAAAATAAACCATTTTGAATCTGTTGACTGTGTCGGACTTCACGATGCCTTCACATTACCTATAACCCCTGTTCTCCAGCATTGGTATGTTTCACGGATTCCCATGCAACCCACCCGCCTACCCCTCTCTGGCTCTTCTTGGTTCCTTCTGCCACATTACTTGCATTACCAAATCTGAAGATGGCCACCAGGGGTGGAGCTAAAGGAACCTGTCTAATTGGCTGTGGACAGTACGACCCAAAATGACTCTTATAGAGAACTAAAGTGAGAAGCAGTTCTAAAATGTAATGGTAAACTGCTTTAATGTTACAGAGGAGCCCCAGCCTGACAACGGGGAATATTCAAGAGCATGTGAATCCATGAAAGATGCCAATGCTGGATAACAGGAGTTACAGGTAAGTAACTTATTCCATATTGTAACATCATAGCGTAATATTCTATTCAAATTTTTCTTACCAGAACATTGCCCACCGCCGCCCACAATGGCACCTGCCTGCAGAAGCATCACATAGCATTCACCATTTGCTTGGAGGCATTGCATATTACTGGGCTGAAAACCACACATATATATATTTCTCTCCCTCTCCCCCCTCTATCACGCTCTCAGTGAGGTTTTTGCATATCTCCTTTTCACTCTTCCTCTCTTTCTTCCGCAACTTACTTTAAATATGTTCTGTAATGAAGGTAATGTGCTCAAATACTATAGCATTTAATATAATTATTATTAACAGAAGCTTCAAGTGTCGTCTGCCTGCAGAAGCAGGAAATCGTTTGCACCATTCCACTAGGATGAATTGCACAGAACACTAGCCAAAGAATCCTGAACAACAGCTGCACAGTCTTATATTCAAGACTTTAACATGCACCCTAATGATATTGAAAAAGTGAATAGGTATGATATGTTGGAAATTGCTCTAAAAAAATAAGTGATCGGATATACAAAGTTTAAAACTGTTCTTTAAATCCGACAGGAAGTTACTTCAAAGCAGTGAAAGATGTCTCGAGGTGTTCCAAAATATAAAGAATATTGTAAAAATGAGAATCATTTATCAAAGTAATTAACTTGTTTTTAGGCACAGATTATGACGTATGATGATAACATTTCATTGATATTTTGTTGACAATTTGGAATTTAGCACAGAGGAAACTGAACAACCTTTATATTGTTCCATGGCTGTGTTCATTAGATTATGTTCACATCCCTGTATAAGAGGGCCCATCCTCACTGCACAGCAATCCAAACCAAAAATGGAAGTGTGGAAACAAAAGATGCAAGGGATACCTCAGGAGTCAAAGCATGAACAAATGATACAAGAAATGACCCAAAGAGTGGCATGCTCAAGGGCATGACCGGCAGCGAAGGGCCGCTCTCCGGTGGATCTCTGTCAAGCCTGTCCCTTATGGATCATTTAAAGAAGGACGTTTTAGCTGAAGCAAACATGGATGGGCTAAGGAGAAGGAGGAGACTCTTGAAATAAGAATCTGAGACACACTAAGTGTTCAAAAATTACACCTACAAAGAAAGCATCAGAATATGCTAGCTGTCGTCTGACCAAATTCCCTTAAATAAATGAGAAGATGCAGTGAGCCGGTCCGGTACGGAACAAGCTGGCAGAAGAGTGAAGGTGCTTGAGAGACCAAAGAGCATGGCTCAGTCCCGGTTGAGGACGGTAAACGCACCAGGACTAAGAGGAGGTGAAAAAGCGACTTGATGAGGTTCAGATGAGCTGAGCTGCAACAGGGAATGGTAGTCGTGAGTGGGGAAAGCTGCATGACCCCCAGAGCAGCACTGGAGATTGAAAGCAGCCAGAGAACGGGCAGCACAGCAGTGCTGGAGTGCACTGGGAAACTGTTGCAGAGAATGAAGATTGCAACGTGACCAGTGGTGCACTTAAGGTTGAAGCAAACCACAAAGCATCCAAAGCAAACCACAAAGCACTCAAAGCAAACCACAAAGCACCCAGTTTACCAGTACCAGAGGGGGCTGCACTGGGAGGAGTAAGGAGACAGGATCCACTGGGGCGTGCCTAAGATCTGAGCAGCACGGGAACCACAAGCAGTTAACGGGTGGCAAGGTGGCAATAGCAGAATAATTCAGGCATGAGGACAATGGCAATTCTAACTAATACCCCTGTTTGTAATTGACTTACAAGTTAGGTGAAGAAAAACTGATTTCCCAGTAACTAGTCCATAATTGGACATATAACCCGACGGAGGTCTATTCACACTAGTGTTCCCAGGTAACAAGACCAAGGGTCCACTTGGACAACTAGCTAGTGTCCCGAACATACAAGCAAAATTGCTGATGATTTGTTTTTTCTTGTTTCTATCAACAGTCACGTCTCCAGACAAGTGAATGTGTCTTCATTGAAAGAAACTTTTGTAGTTTTTTTGAAAAACTCCTTTGTGATGACTAGTCCTGAAGAAAGTCCCAGAGTTTTCAAGAGGACTGAAACATGTTGAGTGTGTAACTTGGAGTTGTAACCAAGTGTACTATTCAATTTGAAAATGTATATTTCATTGATAAAAATTAAGAGACGGATATATCCCCTCATGATTTTTGTCGTAAACAATTGATGCATGTTTACTTTTTATGTTTGGTTATTAGCATATTCAAATATGCTTGTTTTAGGGTTGTTTCATGTAATTTACTGTATTGTAGTCTCTACATCATGAGATTTTTATCTTGTATTGAATTATAATAAAATTTTGTATTGATTATTTATCACTGATTGGTTAATGTGATTTGTAGCGATGTTCTAAAGTAAGTGACTGTTGAAGAAACTCTTTCTCTACCTTTTTCTTACTGATTAGTCTCACCTTCCCAAAATTAGGGTAGAGGACCATTTTTGTTAAAAGTGGTCATTTGGGCTCTCCCAAACCCTTCTTTGAGTACTCTGTAGGGTGACCAGATATTTAAAAAATGGGACAGGCCATAGAAATAGGACTAAAGTAAATACAAATGAAATGTTAGTCCTACTTCTATGTCACTGACCTATTGTGGGGGCTGGGAGGGGGTGTGCTTACAGGCACAGTCCTCTCATTGGAGGAGAGCGCTGGGGAGGGGAAATGGGGGTGTGAAAAGCAACCTGGTCACCCTAATACTCGGTCAGCTAATGAATCTTGCTTTGGAAGAGCTGTCCCCCAACATGTCATGACATAACTGCTGCAGAGTTTGCTCCTTCCATCCTCCGTCAGTATCTTACTGCCATGGGGGTCCCTTTAAGATGAGGAATCTGTGGGAGAACACAGTGCATTAGAAGAATAAATTGCTTACCTCTGGTAATGTTCTTTCTGATATGTTCCTTCCATGGATTCCTCCTCACCCTCGCAGCCTGCCCAATGGTCAAGGAGCTCTCTCTTATGACAATCTCATTTATCCCCTTTGTTCATAATCCCCATCTTGGCTGAGCATGGGGTAAAAATGACAGACAAGGTTACGGGGCACTGTGCATGCTATTTATATAGAAGTCACACCCGGTCCTGAAGCCGGCAGCACAAAGATACTTGACACTGCTGCACAGCGCCTCTTGGTGGGAGAAAATTTCCAAGTTCTGGGGGGCGTGGCTAAGGAGCCATGTGAGAGGACGTATCTTCACCGGAGCTCCTGCTGATCCGCATAGCATCCGTCTGAAATCTGCGTGATTAATGCTGCAAATGTCCTAGAAATAGAGGATCGTGCGCCTAACGCCCCGGGGCACATGGAGATGCATTGTGGCGTGGGACAGAGGAGCAGCCGCAACATAAGAAGCTACAAGAGTTTTCAGGGACTCGGAGGCTGCAAGAGAAAGATGGCCGCCGCCTCCTAAACAATGGGGGACAAAGAGCTAGAGAGCACCGAGTGCCGACGAGACAGCTGCATCACGTTCCGCTCCGAAGGTGCCCAGGACGGAATGAGGCGCCGGCTGAGCATGGCGCTGTAGGAGGACGGCATCCAACACGGAGACGTGACCGCTCGAAGCAGACCCCCGGTGAGGGGGCCAGCTGCTGCGGCATATTGAAGCGGGCTCCGAGGCAGACCGAAGCTGAGCCCCGCGGCAGATTCAAAGTTGCTCTGCTGCCGTGGGCAGGCTCCGGAGCGAGTCTTGAAATTGACTCTGGGCCCCCACAAGCAGGATACTTAGTGGCTGGTGATCCCGACAGTACGCGGAGCCGCAGGCGCCTGATCCCTATGGTGCGTTCAATCAGGAACAAACTAAGAGTGCGTACAACTGAACACGGGGAAAGTAAGGAGCCTGCACCAATCAACTGAACGCCCTGCTCACGACTGGTGCATGAGGCCCATATGTCTGACCTGTGAGCGCTAGAGGAATTGGGGCACAGCCCAGTGCGGGGCAACAACCAACCCAACAGCACCATATAGTGCCTGCAAATAGGAGTCAAGGGAAGGCATGGGAGGACTCAGCGCATGGAAGCTGTCTGCACTGAGAAAGAGCAACTGGCACACAGGGTTGTTGGAGGTCCCTGGTTAAAGTGGAGGCAGTTGACTTGACCACTGTAAGACAAATGGAGAACATACTAATGACCCTGGTGAGGCCCTCATAGGGACCCAACACAGAGGTACGGGCTGGATCCACGCCCTGGACCCACTGAGCCAGGGAACTTCGCACTGGAGTCTGCACACGCGGTGCAGCACCACTCATACCCGGACAGAATGGCTGCAGCGGCAGCTTTCACTGCAGCCTGGTGGTCTGCTCCCAATTGGGGGAGCCACCGAGAAGCACTAAAGGGCACGCAGAGGGGGCCCCCAGTAAGGATTGCCAGCGAGACAGCGGTGCCAAGGACTGAATGGGCAGAGATTAAGTAATAAGGCCACCCAAGAGAACATATTATGCCCAAATAACAGGCCATAGTAACCGGAGCAGAGTGCAGCTGAACGGACATAAGACCAAGTCCACACAAAGAAGCCCAGGGGCCAAGCTAGACGTACTAGGGGACACAGTCACCCAGACTTATGACGCAGGGGCACGCACACTAACCAAAGGAGTGGAATTGGACCTGAACAACACCTGAGACTAGGAGGACCCTTGACGTGCACATACCCGAGAGTTGACAGGAGCCAGTGACACTCCAGCGACATAAGAGGCAACAATTGAATGGAGGCAGCCCTTGAGTGAGTAGGGAAGACCCTGGACACCGGAGAGCGCTAAGGCCGAAGGCGGTTCTCGTCTGCAGCCCGCACACAAAAAGAGGATGGCATCCAAACTGCCCAAAAGCAAAGGGAAACAACCCACCATCGAGGAGTATGCTAAATCACTGCAGACAATGGAGGGGGCCTGCGGGAAAGGACAAAGCACTACTGACGGTAATAAGATGGTGTTCAACAATCCACGCATACTAGACGCCATAGCGGTACTAAAAACATCGATGGGAAGTATCCAAAATTGATGCCGTGAGTATAGATGTGAATCTATTATGGCAAAATGTACCGTGCTGGCCGAACAAACAGGGACCCTGGAAAAGGAAATCAAAGATGTCACAAGCTCAAGCAAAGCCAACGCAACGGACGTCCACATGCTGCAACAGCAGGTGCGCAACCTCGAAAGCAGGGCGGAAGAGGCAGAAGGATGGGCCCGCAGAAACAATGTGCGCATAGTGGGGTTCCCGGAGGGAGAGGAGGGATCGGACCCGACAAACTACATCGAGAGCATGCTGCTGCAGGAAATAACACGCAGAACATTAAGCCAAGGGTTTGCAGTAGAAAGAGCACATAGAGCCCTAACCAGGAAACCGCCGCCGGCGGCCCCACCTCGGCCGATTATCGCTAAGATCCTGAACTATAAAGACAGGGAAAAGGTCCTGGAACACTTTCGCAAGGGAGGAACAATAAATAGAGCGTCGGCGACAGTCATCGCGACTACACACTCATGGTACAAAGACAACGCTTAAACTATGTGGCAGCGAAGAGGAGGATGCGTGAAGCAGGATACAGATATATGCTCCTAGACCCAGCGAAAATGAAGGTGCTCTTGAAAAACAAAGCTCTATTCTTTGACTCACCAGAGGAAGTGATGACATGGCTGGACTCGAGGAATTGTCCGACGGGAGCGACAGAGCGGAAGGAGAGTGGGACAGAGATGTGACCCAGAGCCTTGTAGACACCGCAGAAGATACCAGATGACTACACACAGTGATAAGTACAACAGATATGCTGATACTGGGACTAGATTATAGCAACTATGTATAGAATTGTTGGAGTAGAGCGCAGAGCTCGTGCTACGTTAAGTTGTTGGCATACAGCAGGAGATACACCACCAATCCCCCCAGAAGCAGAGAAGTTTAGTTGGGATATCTTCAGAAAGACATCCCCCTGCTGGGTACCGAGTATCGGTTACACCGAGAGACGGGCCAGATGCGGGATAGCCTGAGATACAAGGATGGAGCTGGGCAACAGTTAAGGGAGGTGGGAGGGGGCAGCAGTTGGGGTTAGAGGGGACATTATATAGGGAGCGAGCTCACATCCACGCCAAGCATACTTGGAGAGAAGGACAAGGAGGGAGGGAGGGACGGAGGGACAAGGGAAGAGATATGGACGATAATGGGAGACCTTAGAATAGTAACCTGGAATGTCAGAGGACTCAACAGCTACCTGAAGAGAAATAAGGTAATGATGAACCTGAGAAGGCAAAACATAGACATAGCCTTACTGCAAGAAACCCATCTCACCAAAAAGAAACCAGAGGTGGTAATGAAAAAGTGGAGCGGGACTACCATAGGAGCAACGTATTTGGCATACGCCAGGGGAGTAATCATTTGGGTGGCGCCACATGTGCCCTTCCAGATGCTACAGGCCACGGTGGAGCCGGATGGGAGGATGGTAGTGATTCGGGGGCTGCTAGACAACAGAGAACTGTGCATTATGAATATATACGCCCCCAACCAAGACACAGCGGCCTATTTCAAGACACTATATAGCAAAATCAGCCCCGACATAGGAGGCGCGGTTATATGGGGAGGGGACGTCAATTGCACGCTGAACCCCAAAATGGACAGATCAGACACACAACTAGATAAGCCCACCCCTGCAGCGAGAACGCTACAAGCCCTGATGAGAGACTTTAGGCTGGAAGACATATGGAGGCAGCAACACCCGAATGATATGCACTACTCACACTATGCCGCCCCACACAATCTGTACACGAGACTCGATTACATGTTTGCTACTCCGGATCTTGTTGGGGAAATGACAGGTTCAGAATATAAGGCGAGAATATTATCGGACCACTCCCCTCTGGTCTTGGAGTGGTGACATCAGCCCCCCGGAGCCAGGATCCATACATGGAGGCTTAGAGCCGAGGCATTGAAAGATGCTGCATTCCGAGAGGACATAAGGGAGGAGATAATTGGGTATTTCGAAAATAACACTGGAAGCGTGGACTCAGAGGGTACCCTATGGGAGGCCTTCAAGGTGGTAGTAAGGGGGGCGGCCATAACTAAATCTAGAGGGCGCCAAGGGGGTATAGTGCGAGAATTACAGGAGACAGAAAAGAAGCTAGAAGTAGTCATGAAAATAGGGGGCACCTCACAGGAGGAAGCCGAACACGTGAGTCAATTACAACAGGCATGTGGCGGGCTCTGGGAGAGGTTATGAAATTTGAATTACAAAAAATATATTGAAAGGCAACACACAAGGGGAGACAAACCAGGGAGGCTGCTTGACCAAGAACAGCAATTATCGAGATAACAGGAGAAGCGGGACAAATCTGGAACACCCAGGAGAGCGTGAACAAGGCATTCCTTAGTTTCTACAAACACCTCTATGAAGATGCAGGAGAGATGGCAGAACAGGAGACTCAGGAGACGCTAGAAGACATAGGATTACCTAAATTGAGTGAGGAAGACCGGGAGAACCTGGATGCCCCAATCACAATAGAGGAATTGGAGACTGTGGTAATACCTCTGCCCACGAGCAAAGCCCCTGGGACAGACTGGCTCCCCAGCAAATTCTATAAAACGTATAGACGAGAAGTGCTGCCCCCGCTACTGGCAATGCTAAACGAGGCCTTCGAGAAAGGGAGACTGCCGGAATCTCTGAGGGAGGCGGTAATTATTCCACTCCTTAAACCCGACAAGCCAAGCACAGACTGTGGGTCGTACAGACCACTATCCATGCTAAACCAGGACAGTAAAATTCTCACAGCTGTGCTGGCAAACAGACTTAAGCGGGTAATAAATAAACTCATACACCCCGATCAAACCGGATATGTCCCAGGCAGAAGCATATCCGATAACCACAGGAGGCTCCACCACATCATAGAACAGGCAGAGGGCGACCCAAGTGAAATAGCAGTAGTCTCGCTAGATGCAGTGAAAGCCTTCGACTCTGTAAGGTGGCCTTGGATGATGGCGGCCTTGAAAGAATATGGGATGGGACCAGGATACCTGCGGTGGGTAAAAATGGTGTATAGCTCTCCAACAGCCAGGGTCAAAACGGGAGTGATAATTTCAGACAAATGGCAATTTAGCAGAGGCACGAGACAGGGCTGTCCATGGTCCCCGATGCTGCACATCCTTACACTAGAACCACTAGCGATCTGTCTGAGACAGCAGTACCAAGAAATAGGGGTTTGAACTAAAGGGGGGCCACACTTCATATCATTGTATGCGGATGATATGCTGCTATACCTGCGGTACCCGGAGGAAAACCTGCAATGCATCTTGGAGGTGATGGAACGCTATGCGACTCTATCGGGCATAGCAGTGAACACCACAAAATCGTGCATGTTCCCCTTGGGGAGGTATAGAGGAGTCACACAGGAGGACTTACCCATCTTGCAGATAGCCTGGCAGAGCAGAACATTCAGATACCTGGGGATTAACATATATCACACGATTGTAGATGAGCACAAATATAACACGGAAAGGGCAGTAGAAGGTATCGAGAGCAGCATGGGGTTCTGGGCAAAGCTCCCCCTAGCCATGATGGGGAGGGCGGCCTTGCTGAAGATGGTGATCCTGCCTAGGTTACTACATTTTTTCACCAATATCCCACACATGTTGCCCAAGCACTTTATTAAACTCCAGAGATTATGCAGAGGTTTCCTGTGGCATAACTCCAGAAACAGTGTGGCCCTATGGAAATTACAAAATGCGTTTGACAGAGGGAGTATAAACCTTCCGAACTTTGAGATATACCACTTGGCAGTGCAGTTACAATATGTCGCTAGGTGGCTGTCAGACAGCTGAATCTAGATTGCTGAGGTGTGAATGCGACCCTTATTTCCTGAAAGAACTGATATGGCTATCCAAACCAGAGATGCATGGGCGATCGAGGTTGCTGGAACTGGGCTGGAAGACATGGCACAAAGCATTTCGTGCGATGGGACACCCGACCCATGCTCCCTGCAGGTGCCACTTGTGGCGCCTGCGGGGAGCACGAGATGGATGAGCAACTGAGGAAGGGGATCCACACACTGGGAGCCGGTAGGCCTTGGGAGACATATGGCAAGAGGAGAAGGCACTGGACTTCCAAACGATAGTGGACAAGACTGGGATACATACGGGCCAATATATCACATATACCAGGATAGTTAAACGGGTGAAGGAAAAGTGGGCCGAAATAGCACTAGCCAAACAACCTGATACCTCCATAGAAACGATGTATGAAATCTCGGACGGAGGGCACGAAATATCCTGGATTTACGAACTGGTGATGCCTAGAGTGGTTAAGGAGCTACATCAACTGAGACGGAACTGGCAGGAGGAAGCGGGAGAACCTATGCAAGACAGGCAGTGGGAAAGAGCTCAGAGATATCATAAAAAGGTGTCAAAGAATGCGAGGCTGCAGCAGATCCAAATATATGTCACCCATAGGGCGTTCATGACCCTCCGAAAGATCTCCAGATTTGGGAGTACAGAAGTACAAAAATGACCCAAATGCCAAATGCGGGGAGGTGGATGCCGGGATGATCCATATGTTTTGGGCGTGCCAGGAGGTGGGAAAATTCTGACAGGAAATCAAGCTACGATTATCTGAAAAGGGAATGGCATGCATGATGGGGGGGATTTACCAGACCACGCAACCTGAAACTCGTATGCAAACTCAAGGACCTAGCCTACATCTTGGCCAAAAGAAGAATAGCCATGAGCTGGAAAGCAGGCCATAGACCCAAATTAGAGGTATGGTGGAATGATCTTCTGAAATGGGCAGATGCTGAGACAGTAGCATGGTATGAGGCAGCTAACAGAGGGGAGGATAATGAAGTGGGACCTCCGATAGCATGGAGACAAATGGTAGCCACATTGTCGTGATCCTCCCATGCCGACTCCAGTGAATGTGATACACCCGAGAACGGCGAAGGGGACTAACTCCAAAAGAAAGGAAATCCAAAGAACTGAGGTGGAAGCTCGAGTAAAAGTGTGGGGGTGGGGGGAGACAGTAATAAATAACATGCAAATGTATGCTAAGAAGCTTGTAACCGAAAATGTCTGATGTAATGGTGTGATGGTTATGTTTTGTTTGTTGTAAACACCAATAAAATCCTTTAAAAAAAAAAAAGTTTCCAAGATCTGCAATCGCAGGAAAGAATAACTAAGATGAGGAATCTGTGGGAGGAACATTCATCAGAAAGAACATTATCAGGGGTAAGTAATTTGTTAGTCTTTGATGGTGGCTCGTCTTGCTGTAATATAGTTGATGGGCATGTGTATCTGCTCTCATCGTTGAAAGGGTGAGTTCTCCATCTGAACCACTGCAGCCTAAACCTTCATGCTTGGCTGCTGAGATGCAAAGAGTGGGACTTGTTGGACAATCTCCTGGATGTGCTTCTCGCAACTCGAAGGCCCGTCACTAAGTCCTTTTTTGCCTACATATAGCGTAAATTCTCTTCTTGGTCCCGGGAGCGGCATCTGGATCTTTCACCTAACCCATACTTTCTGCTTTGCATTTTTGCTTTCCTTGGCCTGGACGGTCCTGCAGATCGACACTGTGAAAGGGTACCAGACTGCTTTTTCAGTTTCAAAAAGACCCCTGAACAAGACTCTTTCTTCACAATTCCAATTGTTAGGCAGTTTTGGAGGGGATCGTGTAATCCATTTCCACCACACCAGTTTGTGTTTCCGGCGTAGAATTTTTATTTAGTGTTCACTTTCCTTATGGGTGCTCCTTTTGAGCCCTTGCTTTCATGTACAGTTAGATTATTCACCCTTAAGGCTATTTTCATGGTTGCCATCACTTCTGCGAGACAGTTGAGTGAGTTACGGGTGTTTTCATTAAACCTCCATACTTGGTTTTCTCCAAAGAGAAGGTGGCATTGATACTTTCCTTCCTCCCAAAGGTTGTCTAGGAATTCTATTTCTATTAAAAGATCCATGTTCCAGTGCTTTTGCTTCCACCTTAGCCTTCCAAGGCAGAGGAGTGATTCTTTTGGCTGGACCTGGTTCAGGGACTCAGCTACTAAATCTCTTGGACAAGGGATGCCAGGAAAGATGGCCTGCCTTTTGTGGGTTATGCTGGTGCCCCTGCTGGCGTGGCTGTGACCAAGCAGACTCTGTCAAGGTGGATCATTCTCTGCATCTCGGGATGCTATATGTCTAGGAAAAATGTGCCTGAAGGTCTCGGGGTTCATTCTACTAGAGGCCTGGCTGCAACCTCCATCCTACCGATGGGGATCCCTGTCTTGGACATTAGCCAAGCGGCTATGTGGCCTTCTCTGCACACATTTGCCAAACATTACTGCTTGGATTTTCTTTCAGGGCAGGACGCCTGCTTCCACAGAACAGGCCACAAGGGTTTTCTGGTATTTGCTGTCCTTCTGCGCTCTCCTCTAGATCCACATACTGCTATGAGCGTCTAACAAAGAAGTGGCATCATTGGGAGGATTAAAAGAACAAATCACTTGCCTCTCAGTAATGTTTTTTCTGATAGATGTTTCACCCACATATTCCTCATCACCCACTCAACCTGCCCCTCTTGGCAGATAGCTAGTACACCTTAATAAGTTCTGTGGTCCCTCAGCAGCAGGGTGATGAGGGTAGGGGGAGTGTAACAGAGGTCGTGTGGCACAGAGCATTGATATATGCACACCTAAACATCCTGTGTGGTGCAGGCACCTAAAGGAGCTTTGCTGCACTCCATGGTGGCGGAAAGGTTTCCGAAGATCAGCTGCGCTGGAGATAGAATATCATAGATGTGGAGTCTCTGGGAGGGACATCCATGAGCAAGATGATTAACATGAGCTGAGTAATTTCTTCACCACTATAACCCAAAGGGTGCACGTGGTTGTGGGGTGCTACATAGCTCTGGAACCGGTAACTAAACGGTGAATACAAGATTCTGCCTTCTGTTTCTACGTAATCCAGATTACCCCGCTCTCATCCACCCACCCTCTGTTCCAGACCAGCTACTCCAGATCGAGATTGCCTCTCTTCTGAGGAAGTGTGCCATTGAACCGGTATCGCAGGTTGAAACTAACAAAGGGTGGTACTCCCCTTTAATTTATGGTCCCATACAAGCACGGAGATCTGCAGCCCATGTTGGGCATAGGTGTTTGAACAAGTTCCTCAGGAAGGACAACTTCATGATGGTAACACTTTGGCAGATCCTTCAGACCCTGGACCACCAGGGTTGATTAGTGTCACTCAACCTCCAGGATGCTTACTTTCATGTGCTGATCCATTCAAAACACAAAGTACCTGAGGTTAGTCATTGGCAACTCCCCTTGCCAATTCTGGATGTTGCTCTTTGCTCTCAGCTCTGCCCGAGGGTCTTCACCAAGATATTGGCGGTGGTAGCAGCCTACCCGGGCGGCTGGCTGATTATGGCTTGGTCCCAAAGTCAAGCTCTGAACCATCTAGATCGCACCTGCTACCTCCGCCTCAGACTGGGCTTCTCCCTCAACTTCAAGAATTCTCTAGTTATACCCTCCAACCGTTTCAGTTCATCTGAGCAGTTCTGGACTCACCCGTGGGCAAGGCTTTTCCTTTCGAGGACAGGGCTCTGCAAATCCAGCAGATGTTTGCCAGATTTTAAAACTGTGAATACTTTTCAGGAACAGCATCTTTGTCTCCACCACAAGGGTTGCCTTATGTCGCCTGATGACTATGTTCATGGCTTCAGCCTGCCTTCATTGTATTCTGTGGGATCTCCTGAGGGCGTCAGAATCTTGGTGGTCTTCATCGTGTCATACCAGGCTCATCCAGCTGTCCAGTCACAGGATCCACCTCTCCAAAATGCACAGCCGCCAACTAGCCGAACCCAAATGTGACACCGAAAGTGACCTCTGCCCCAGCGTCCCCTGGAGTGGGCCCAGCAGATTCAGAAATCCCAGGTTTGGTATCTGATGCAATCAGAGTAAATGGGGTGAGTTTACATAACTTTTTCTGCACCCTCCCCTAGAGTTTAATAAGAGTAAAGTCCTAAAACTTCTGCTCCCTTGCCTTAGGCTTCCCCTCAGGTGGTGGGATTGGGAGAGGAGCCCTAAATAATGTTGCTTGTTCTATTCTTGCATTCCTGGAACATTTATACTTACCAGTTAGATTTGTTGAAACTTGTTCTACTTTAAACGGCTCTTAACTACCTACGAAGGATTAACTCAGACTTTTGACCTTTATTGCACTAGAGAGGAAGGACTCCATTAGACAAACAAATGACTTGCCTTTCAGAAATATTCTTTCAGTTATATTCTTTCTGATGGATTTGTCTTCCCACCCACCGATTCTTCATTGCCCTCCCAACATGCTCCTTATGTTGGATAACTCATTCAGTTCTTGCTGTTCAGCAGTCCCTCTGATGCCAAGATATATTTTTAAAGGGCAGAACTGACGTCATTGTGCGCAAATGCCTCCTTATATGCTTCCCCTAATGTCACGTCTAGTGTTGTGGGCACACATCAGAGTGAAGCTTGACTGCAGAGCCACATGGTGCCCTTGAGGGCTGAAAAAGTTTGAGAGCATCAGATGCTGGGAGATCTATAGCCAAGCTGAGCAATCTGTGTGCAGAATGATTAAAGCATTAAAACAAGCACTTCTGAAATGTAAGCCATTTGTTCATTCGTGATTTGCAGAAAGATGCAGGATGTTGGGAGCACCTTTTTAAATTAGCTGTTGCACTTTCAGAGATATATTTAGATCTAAGATGAACATCCTAGTCTCTGGTGCATTCTGCTACCACATTCTGTTTTACTTTTAGATTTTAATAGCCATCTGCCATGTGGGAAAGTTACAAAAGATAGCAAATCTGCAAAAACGTATATATGCACCAGAAACGTTATTACATTAATTTGCACTGAAACATATTACTATTTTTATTTTATTTAAAATATTGTTAAAGTAGGGGGGCGTGGCTAGGTGGCACGCCATGCGGCTGTGTTTCCCTTGAGCTCCGCTCCAAGGTGCCCAAGCCATGCAATTTTAGCATCTTTATACGCAAAATTCCTGCCTGAATTCAACCACCGGGTGATTATGAAGAGACACTGATGCAGCGGCAGAATTTGTGGACAGAAACGCACCATATGAAGCCTTTTATTCGAATAAGAACACCGGTGGCAGCAGGGAAGAAAATGGCGGTGCGCGCCATCCAAGGCGGTCTCTGAGCGAGGGAGTCGCTGACTCCGCTGCCCTGGCGCTGGAACGTCCTCAACCCGAGAACTTGGAGATGCGATGCGGCGGGAGCTTCCCACTGTCCCCGCCGGGATCTCCGTGAGACCGCAGCAGCTCGTCGGGATCAGGGGAGTCCTCCGGCGGTGAACCTAGGAGAGGAGGAGGAGCGGTGCTGTGGGCGGAGACCGCTTGGCGGGCTACCCAGAGGCGGGGTGGGCCTCCTGCTGAAGCGGCCAGACTTAGAGCGCCGGGGCGGCGGAGCGGAGCCTCGGGTGAGCCGGAACGGGCTGGGGGCTCTGCTCTGCCGGGCTCCACTGCGCAGCGCCGCCCCTGGGAGCCCGCTCAGGGCGGCGCATATGAGTACTGAGCCCCGAGGAGCCGGTGGAGCGGGGTGGCCCATCCCTGTGAGCCACGACCGTCGGGGGAGCCGGAGGGGCTCGATGGGACCCAATGATGCCTGATGCTGTCTTGCCCTAAGTTGAGGACACGGGGACACCCAAACCTGTGCTCGCGGAGCCGGAGCCTGATACAGAGTTGCAGGGGCACAATGAGGGAAGAACCCCGACCCTAACGCCTAACAGCCACAAATTGAAAGCCCACCTGGAGCAGATTTACAGAACCCTCGTGAGTGCAACACCATCCCGGGGTGGGGAGCTGAGAACCCCTCTCCCATTGAGCGAACAACCTTGACACTGTAACAACCCAGAGAGATCTCCCAAGGGCCTGAAATAAAATTCCTGCAGAAACGTGGGGAGAGACCGTTTACCCTATCTGATCACTCTAACATCAAAAGATCAGAAGCTGGCCCTGCGCATCTGGCGTCTCACGCTCCCCCAGCTTCATTGGGGCCAGAAGTAGAAGACCCCAACAACCACCCCAAGAGATGCCCAAAACAGGGGTAAAAAAGAAGGGACACGGTATACAGGCCTACCTGGCACCACAACCTGTGGTCTCACTCCCCACACGCGCAGTTACGGACAAGATTCACCCTGTTCCATCTCCAAATCTGCCCCAAGACATGGCGATGTCCAAAGAGGAATTGGAGCGAATGCTCAGATCCTTCAAGCAAGACATTACCCAAGAGATTAAAGAGGAGATCAAGACTCTCTAAAGACTCTTTGGCCCAATCTCTCACAGACCTTACTTCTCACCTTGGGGGATAGAATCCAGGTTAACGACCTGGAAAACACAGCATGCAAACAATCCCATAACAACGAGGCCCTAGCGGAAAGGGTGAAGGTCATTGAGGAGCAGCTTGAAGACATATGGGCAAAGCTTGCTGACTTGGAAAACAGGTTGAGACGGAATAATGTGCGCCTCCGTGGTGTCCCCTGACAAATCCCCGATCAGGGTTTAACCGAATATGTGGAGACATTGTTCAGATCCCTTCTCGACCTCTCGCCAAATGAAGAACTACAGCTAGATAGAACCCACTGGGTATATTCCTCTGCCCAACTTAAAAGGAACCTGACACCAGACGTGCTCACTCGAGTACACTACTTTCGCCAGAAAGAAGTGATCATGACAGCAGCCAGGAATTCAGATTCTATACAATTCCAAGGCGCGAAGGTTCAACTTTTCCAGGACTTTGCACCCTACACCTTGGCATGCAGACGGCGTCTACAAAGGGTAACCTCCAGGCTGAGAACCCAGAAAGTCCGCTGTAGCTGGGCATTTCCTTGTAAGCTGATCTTTGACTTCCAAAGTCAACATTATGTAATTTCCTCGGAAGAAGAAGCGAGAGTTCTGATGTTGGAGGTGCCTGATAACGGCGAGCTGAAAACCGGACAAGGGAAAACCCGGCGGCGGCACCAATCCGTGACGAATCCGCACCAAGAACTTGGCCTAGAGAAAACAACCACTATCCCTGAGGAGACATCAGCCCTGAAACCAGGGGGGGCAGGAAGACTGGGCGGCCACCTGACCTGACCGTAGTGAATTTTAAAGTCCTACACTGGGAGGACACAGCCACCCTGGAGGTCTCTACTAGGCCATCAACCCTTTTTGGTCAAAGCAGACTCCTTGTGGCCAAACTGGGGTTTTTGGGCCCCCTGAAAATGTCTCTTCCTTTTCTCTTTGGACGCACCCACGGGCACCCTACCTTCAGCCTTGGGCCGAGAGACCAGGGAGAAACTGGACTGTCTCAACATAAATTTGTAAGTTACATAGCTCCCCACCGGCACTGTATGCTTTGCTTGGCTGTACTTGGGGGCACTGGAAATTTCTGCATGGCAATCGGCTTGGGCGCCTGAGTGGAGGGTGCCCGTCGCACTTCACACTTGGTTAAAGTTAACTCTGGGTGTGGGAATAGCACATTCCGAGATGAAAATAGCTTGGTTATTTTGTTTTTTCTTTTACCACTTTGTTTTAATCAGAAGCCATTAAGTTGGCTTTATTATCTCACTCACCACAGACCTCCTACAGTTTACATTGCAATGAACTGCCTGGCTAGGTACCTTCCCCTTGGCTCTCTTGGGGGGGGGCCTACTTGAAGCGAAAACTCATGCGACTGGACTATGGCAACCCCGAGTTTTAGGTGTATCTCCCTTAATGTGCAAGGCCTGAACTCCCCCTTGAAAAGAAAAGCACTCTTTCATTGACTAGGGTCCTTGGATGCATCATTTCTATTTCTTCAGGAGACCCATTTACGGCCGGCAGATGAATTCCGCCTTAAGGATAGGCTCTACCCCACTAAATTCTTTGGCTCAAGTGGACTGAAGAAACGAGGGGTTGCCATCCTAGTGCGCAGGGGGATTTCCCTTAAAACTGTAGGGGTGGTACGAGATGAGGAAGGGAGGTTCCTGGATGTCGTAAAATCACACTGGTCTCTATATATGCCCCTAACACTAAACAAGATCTGTTTTTTTATGAAATTGTCGAAAGCCTTACGTGAACATGCAGAGGGGGAAGTTATTCTGGGAGGGGATTTTAATGCTGTGGTTAACCCCCTGGTTGACAAGACGCTCCCGCCAACATTAAATGACAGGAACAACTTCAGGACCCTTACCTCCCTGCTGAAAGAACACTCCCTGATTGAAGAGTGGAGGTACTGCCACCAAGATGAGAGGGACTATACCTACTTTTCAGCTGTTCATGGGGGTTTCTCAAGACTGTATATGTTTCTTATATCAGATTCGCTCATCCATGAAGTGGATATTCTCCCTGAGGTCCTCGCAGACCACTCTCCAGTTCTATTAACTATAGCTCCCCCCCCCCGAGTTAACCCTCTGACGAGACCTCCCTGGAGGATAAATGACTTCCTCCTAGAGGACCCGGTGATCTTTGCCCATATTAGAGAATCCATGGGTCTTTACTTCAGTGAGAACTACACTGACGATGTGAGCTGGGGCACGGTCTGGGATGCAAGTAAAGCAGTGATCAGGGGGCACTTTATCAAGCAAGCAGCACAACTGGGGAGGGCCAGGAGATTACTTCAAGAACAACTGGAGGGGGATGTCCGTAGACTAGAGGAGACACACAAAAAGAATCCCTCACGGCGCTCATTAAGGGACCTGCGAATGGCTAAAAAAGCGCTTGAGGCACATCATATGGGGAAGACGGCCTACTGCATGATGCGTACAAAGCCATTTTTTATACCAAAGGAAACAAGGCTAATAAATTACTAGCAGCCCAGTTAGGGAAACGGACACGACAAAATAGGATAGACCTCCTGCGAGATAAAAAAGGCAAAGGCACCTACTCTGAAGAGGGGAAATGCCATATTGTTGAGGAATTGTTCAGGGAACATGCAGCCCCGCATAGGGGGGCTCACAATCCACCAAAGACTTCATAAATATGGCAGACTTACCACAACTGCCACAAGCTCTTCAAGAACCCTTAGAAGATCCAATATCCTCTGAGGAAGTGGAACTAGCTATTAAATGACTCCCTATTGGCAAGGCTCTGGGCCCAGACGGCTTCACAAATAAGTTCTATAAAACCTCCTGTAAAGACCTCACATCGCATCTCACGAAGTTAGTCAATGTATGCTGGGAAACAGGTACTGTTACACAGTCCATGGCAGAATCGAACACAACCCTAATCCTATAGCCATGGAAGGACCCGGCAGAATGTTCATCCTACCGGCCCATAGCCTTGCTCAATACGAAAGCTAAGCTGTATAGAAAGATCATAGCGCGGAGATTGGGGGAGATTTTACCTACACTAATAGATAGGGACCAGACAGGCTTTATCCAGGGTCGATCTGCCCATGACAACATTTGCAGAGCAATAGACCTGATAGCCCTGGCTCCATCGGTTCCGGGTCCTCTCTCCCTACTATCCTTAGATGCCCATAGGGCTTTCGATAGCATGTCTTGGGAATACTTGCAATTGGTCCTGAAGGGCTTTGGGTTTGGCCCACAATTTTCTAAACTGGTCCTATCGAACTTTCGGATCCCATCCACCCGAATACTAGTCAACTCTTGGTGGACACCCCAGATACCCCTCAGTAGAGGGACCAGGCAAGGGTGTCCCCTATCACCACTGGTCTTTGCTCTAGCAATGGAACCCTTAGCCCAACATATCTGCCTTCACCCTGAAATTCGGTGGTTTGAGTTAGGAGCCCAATGCTACAAAGTTGCACTTTATGCAGACGATGTGCTCTGTTTCCTAAGAGATGCTCAGGCTTCAGTTCCCCCGCTTATGGGTCTGCTTGACCAATTTGCGGTGATTTAGGGACTTACGATAAACATGACGAAATCGATAGGCCGGAATCTATCTGAACCATCACACGTGTTAAACGCCTTACAAAACACCTACTCCCTCAGATGGGAAAGCTCCAAAATTACGTACCCTGGGGTGCACCCGATTCCGACCTATTCAGGCCTATGGAAAGCCGACATTCCCCTCTACTAAAAGACGCCAAGGAATCTTTACAGAAGTGGGCTCTTCAAGAGATATCGTGGCTAGGGCGCATAAGCGCAGTCAAAATGACCTTGCTCCCTAGGCTTCTTTACAGACTGCAGGCGCTCCCTGTGCTCATTCCAGAGCGAGACCTACAAAACTTACAGAAAGAGATAAGCTGTTTTATATGGCAGCAAAAAAAAACAGAATTCAGCGCAAGATCCTCACTCGGGGCAGGCAGCTGGGAGGCCTTGGACTCCCCTCTATAATAAGATATTACCGGGCAAACCAAATTGCCCCCATCTTGAGCTGGACCATCCCAGTTGATTACCCCCCACCACAGATGCCCCCGCCCCCCCCCTCCCCCGGACCCAGGTGCAGGTCATTGAGCACTTGTTTTCTGGAGCGCCCCTCTCTCAGCTTCCCTGCCTACCGCGCGAGGCGCGTGCCTCCCAGAAGCCCCTCCCAACTACGAGGTCATCTCTCCGGTGTTGGGATAGACAGTACAAATTAAGGGGACTCCTTCCAGGATTGGGACCCCTCTCCCCAATTACGCAGAACCCGGCCTTTACCCCCTGGACTCCAGGTCAACTCCTACCAAAACTGGTCAAGCGAAGGACCACTGAGACTGCAAGATCTCTATGATGACAATATCCCACTGACCGTTGCCCAATGCAAAGAGAAGTTTAACCTCCCTGAGACCGAGAGATTTAGATGCATACAATTACGGCATTGGATTACCAACCCGACCACCAAAAAAGTTGCCACTAGGCCCCCCTCAGGCCTAGAATTAACGGTTGCGGAAGGCCAGTGTTCACATAGAGTAACATTTGTTATCGCCTCTTAGAAAACGTCCCAGAAGACGAGAAACTCCCGTATATGCTGGCATGGGAGAGAGAACTAGGAATTGAGACACCCAGAATCATGGAAAATAATCTGGGACAGAGCACATAGGTCCTCTAGATGCACGTCTGTGAAGGAATGTGCACTTAAGATCTGCTATCGCTTGTATTTCTCACCACAGAGGCTACATGTGATAAACCCGGAATATCCGGATACCTGTTGGCACGGCTGCGGTGCGAAGGGAGATCTGGGTCACTTGTGGTGGCACTGTCCGGTCATTCAAACTTACTGGCTGGAGATCAAAGATCAAAGACTTATGTGGAATTCTACTCCCCATGGACCCGCTAGTAATGCTGTTAGGCGACTCACCAGATGATGGGTCTTACCCCTGCTCTGGCACTACTGCCTGCCTGATTACTCAATTACTTATGGCAGCCCGCCTCACACGAGCTCGATTTGGAAGGAAATAGAGGGTCCCCACATAGCATACTGGTGGGTAAAGGTTTGGGAACTTCTGGGAGTGGACAAATTAACAGCTGCAATAGGTCAGACACCCAAATTCACAAACATATGGGGCTCATTTCTAAATCACATCGAAGAAAAAGAACATATGTTTTTCCAGCCTAGATTAATTAAGTACCTTTTCCAGCCCTGACACGTCTCTGGCACGGTGAAAGTAAACATCAAATGGACATCTGGAAATGGGAGAGATACAGCCTCTCACAGGATTACGCGATAAACTGTTGCTAACTTTGGTGAGGTTTTTTTTGTTGTTTTTTTTTCTCTGTCCTGCTTTTCCTTACTTTAGAGGGATACAAGTTGTTAAGCTACATTATCCTATTTCCAGAGGATGTTTATGAAATTCTATATACTTAATCAAACATCAACATTTCATTTTAACCTCTTTTTAATTTATCAAGAGATTAATTGTTACAATTGCAGCGACAAACTATGAACTTAGCCTTTTTAAAAATGCTGCCGAAATCGATATAACTGATGAATTGCAAAAGATGCCGAATTAGATTGTTGATTCATAGCTTCTTAGATTAACTATTACCACTTGCAATGACATTTGATGAATTTAATGTTTAATCAATATTTCAATAAAAAAGATTTTGACAAAAAAATATTGTTAAAATGTGAGTGTTAATGAATGCTCACTCCTCTTGTGACTAGTTTTTATTTTTCTTGTGCCTAAATACTCAGTCACCTCGAACCTGCATGCTTTACTATTGCCTGTGGCTGCGCTGTCCCTCATGGCTTGCTCTTGCACTCAGTTGTTGCATGCTTGACTAGTGTCCACGTTATGGATGGCCCAGTTTTTATTGTCGTGGTTGGGCTCTCCTTTATTATATTTGGGCTAGGTATACCTCTAAATCCAACCTCTGTTTTTCTCTGCTTCTTTCTTCTAGCTGCGGTACTATGACTACCGCACAGATACTGAATGTAAAGGGGTCATTGACTTGGCAGAGGTGGAGTCCATTACGCCGGGCGCACAAACTATGGGCTCGCCAAAAACAGTGGATGAAAAAGCTTTCTTTGATGTAAGTGGAGCACTTTTACAAATCTCTTTACAATTTATGTGGCACCTGGGTTTGTGTGCTTAGACATATGTTCAAACTGATTGATACCAGCACTTCTGAGTGAGCTGCCCAAGAGAATGTTCTGGCGTGAGGGTTGGGAACGATAGTTCTTCTAGTCTGCTTTTCCGTGCTAGTCAGCCACTCATCTCTTTCCTATTTGATACTTTTTTGTTTTTAATCTGTTTTATTTTCATACTACATTGTAACAGGGGAAGAAAAATAGACAATACACAGAGTGGTTGCAGCATCTTCAGTACCAACATTCCGGTATAACATTCCTCAGTCCATTCATTTTTTCCATCAAGTTCCTCCTTGCAATGAGACCCCCTTCACCTTCCATTTTACATTTTCCACCTTCTCTCCATAGTGGGTCCCCCCTACATCTCCCTTTCTGCTCCAGACCTCTTTCCTCTCAATCCATCCCTCATGGTGGTCTCGGATCTGGTGACATCATCATCTCATTGAGCATTTGTCCCCAATACAACACTCCCCTTTGTTACGTGAAATGTCCACTTCAGCTATGCCCCATCTTTGAATATCTCCAACCCTCAGTGATAGTTTTGGACCTTTTGAACATTTCCACAAGATTGCAGTCCACCTTTTAGCTAAAAGTAACAAAAACTGTACCATCTTTGTCCGAGCCTTGTCCCTCTTTTTCCCCAGGCACCAGTCCCTATAAACAGAAAAATGGCTTACATGAACAAATTAATTCTGTGCATCACCTGACCCCAATAGATTGATCTCTCTGGGCATTGACACACCATATACCAGAAGCCTGCTGAATTCCCCCGTCCCCCGCATCAAGGACAGCAATGAGATACCTGCTCATTAATGGCATGCAGTCTTGATGGGGTAATATACATTCTATGTGTAAAGTTCTACCTCTTGATACTTAATCTTATTGCATCCCTTTAGTTTAGTCCTTTGGAACATGGACTTGTTTGGTGACGTGTCCGGTATGTGTATCCTGCTGTGATGCTCCTACTTTCTTACTTTGGACTCCACCTGGGACATTGTAGGCTATCCTGGTCTTGTCACTTCATGACACACTACCACATCCAGCACCTCTGATGAAGTGGTCCACCTTGCCTCTCTGCCTAGGGGGTACTCCTGTGGTGAAATCTCCTTGCCCCCTCATGGGTGACTTACATGGATGCTGCTTCTTGGTGTTGTGCATGGACGTCATTTAGGGGCTGCCAGGGGTGCAACTGTGACCCCTGATTTCTCCCTTGCTACCCCTAAAAAATCATTTAAAAAAAAAAAAGAAAATATCATCTTTATTGCTTTTTTTTATTTTATTTTTTTTACATTGAGGCTCATGGGCTGTGGCCAGCAGCATGTGGCCTTTTGTTTCTGGAGTGGCTGGTTTTCTGATGGCTGTAGACGGTAAAATAGCTTAGTGGGTTGAGCACTGGCTGCTGCAATGTGTGTGTGATCTGCAGGTGCGACTCACAGCAAGGTTAACTCAGCCTTTCATCCTGCTGAGGTTGCTAAATGAGTACCAACACAGGTTGGGTGATATTGTATGTGTATTTGTTCAATATGAAGCGCTTAAGCGCAAGTGCTATATAATAACACATCATTATCGTTTGGCCTCGGATGTCTGCTTTCATTCACAGTGATTTGGTAACATGGACTTATACGCACTGATATTAATGATACATATGGTGATCCATTCTTATATGAAATGTATATCACTTTACAGTGATATCGTAGCCATATTTTCCGTAGTGTACTCAGAAACAATGCTATGGGATGCCACTTCCTGTTTTGTCGTGGGGTGAAAGCTTGTGTTCCATTGCTTCCCTGATGCTTCCCATGATGTCACTTCGGGGTGGGGTCAAATGACATCACTTGTCATCAGAGGCCAAGGGTTGTGTAATGTCACTTCCGCTACCCCAGACATTTTGGTGAAATGACGTCCCTGGTGTTGTGTACCTGTCTGAGAGGCAGGCTTTCCTTATATTTAATCTTTACTTTGCAATGTGCCCACAGAGGTAACTGAGTACAGCCTCCAACTCTGCTGTGTACAGATCGTGTGTGATTTTTACTGATTTTACCCGATAAAAGTGATTTGTGATGGGAGGCTTTAACACCACCCCGGTAGGTAGAAGGTTGGGAGGTGAATGGTCGATCACCCACCTTATCAGGTGCAACCGCCTCACTCCTTGACTCCGAATGTGACATCTGCGGTACATATATCACATCACTACACCCCCATACAGCCGTTCATTTTTTCCACGCACTCAGCGCATGGTTTGGAACATGTTCTTTTCATGATTGAAAGGCATTGCATTCGACTCTGACATGTCAGGCCCTAAGCCGTCTGGTTTTAAGCGCTGCAAGGTGCAGCTTGAAAATGTCCTCCACGGACTGACAAAACATTTGTGTGTGGTGCCCCGGGGTGGAATGAATATGACATCGACCAATGCAGATCCTGCCAGCATTTGAATTTGAAGGCGCTTGGGTGATGCACGGGAGGCCCCTTTTCGAAATCTCAGGCACAGTCAGTCACCTCGTCCTTGGGCCCCAATACCAAAGGCCCTACAGTCAAGGGTGCAAAGAAGCAACAAAAAAATTGTATTCACAGAGTCAGACCCACCATTCATGCTCCCACAATATGGATGAGCGGAGTAAGTCAGACCTGAGTATAGGGGCTCAGAGAGAAGAGTTGAAGGCCGTTTAAAAGTCAGATACTCCAGTTGTTCGACAAGACCATGGATGGTATGGCTTCAGCCTCAGCGCCTCAGGTAGCACAGGCACCAACAGCACCTGAGGCTCCGGTGCCATGGTAGCAGCACCAGGACTTATGCCCTTGAGCTCGACCTCCACTCGCTCAAAGCCGTCCCCGGCATCTATGACCTTTGAGGCATCAACATCGAGAGCCCCCCACGGGGCAGCTCTGTTGACGATGGTCCGGAGTTTTGTGCCAGAGTCCATATCTGAATTCTTTGAGTCCATGAGAACCATTTTTAATGATGGAGACCAGGTCCCCTTCGGAATGGAGCCGATGGGAGGGGTTGGAAACTGAAATATGACCCATTTCTTTTTGGGTGAGGCTGATCACCTGGCCTTGACCGAGGGGCTGCACAAGGCAAGCAGGTTCGACACCTCCCCCTGACCTTGACATGCAGCAAGCGGCTCCCTAGACCCATCCCAGTGCACAATATATAAAGCTGCCCCTGCCAAACCATTACAGTCTTGCGGCCTGACATACATCCTTGACAAAGGGCATCAGTCTGAGAGAGTGCTACCCTTCAATGCACCCATCTCGGAGCCCATTGCAGCATTATGGCAGCGACCATGTTAAACGCCAGCAGTTGATTACGAGCTGACAAAAAATATAAGTCGACCGGCCTTCTAGTCAGCCTACCCTTCACTTGCTGGTCTAGTTCTGCAGGCTGCTACGGTCAGTTTGAGGCCTGCATAGTTCACTTTGGACGTCCCAAAGGAGAGGGAAAGCAAAAAGACTGACACTCTAATGAAGAAAATCGTTGCGTCAGGGAGTATGGCACTAAAGGCTATTTATGATGTTGGTGCTTTTACCTCTCACATACTTTGGAAGACGATCGTACAGGAGCGGACCAACTCCCATCCAGTGAGATGAGAGATGGTGTCTTCGACATGATCTTTGATGCAAAGGAGGTGGCGTGTCAAGCCCTCCTGGCAGGTCTCAACACCGTTGACTGCGTTGGCTATTCGATGGGGACATTGACGGTGCTCCGGAGGACAGCATTCCTGCAGGTTTTGTGGTTCCCTCAGTATGTGAAAGCTAAATTGCTTGACATGACTGCTGATGGTGAGCTCCTCTTTGGGCTGAAGGCTGACAAATACGTGGAACGTTTCAAGGAGTCAAAGTTTACTGTGAAGTCGCTAGGCCTTGCGGTGCAGCAACCTACCAAACAGTCTTTCTAATTTCAATCCATCCCACCCTCTCAAACAACTGAAGCCAGGGCTCCAGGAGGAATTGTTCAATGCTCTGCTTTTAAAGGAGGAGGTACCAGCCGAGGAGAGAGAGTTAGGCTGCTACTCCGAGTTCTTCCTAGTGCCAAAGAAATGGGGAGGATTCTATCACATCCTGGACCTCAGGGTCTTGAACAAGTTGCATAGGGAGGACATGTTCAGGATGGTGACCTTGAGAGAAATTCTCCAGGCTCTGCATTTCCAGGACTGGTTGGTGTGGCTGGTTCTTTAGAACACTTATTTCCATGTGCCCATCCATTGGAAGCACAGGCGTGGTTCCTGAGGTTTGTCATAGGAGATACGGTGTTATGAATTCAAAGTGCTCCCTTTTGACCTAACCTCTACTCCCAGGGTTCTCACCAAGCCGATGATTTTCTTGGATGTTCATCTCAGGAGATCCGGAGTCCATGTGTTACCTTGGCTGGGAGACTGGTTGATCCGTAGAAAGGTCTCCAGAGCAGTTATTGAGGCATCTTGAGGACACCTGCTTCACAGCCTGGGTTTCTTCCTAAACTTCCCAAGTCGCACAAATGCAGAAGCAGTCCTGGACACCAGAGCAGCTTTCCCGCGACCCCCTGTATCCCCATCCACACCCAAGAAAGAGTAGTCAGTTTCGGTCAAATGGTCACACTCTTTGAGAACCACGACCGCCTTCCAGCGGCTTCCTTCCTCCGCCTTTTGGGTCTCATGGCCTGCATATTTCCGGTGCCAGAGGCCAAACTGCAAATGCAATCCCTTCAATGGTTCCCGAGGGGCCAGTAGTCTCAGTACTTCGACATGAAGGATGTCCTCAGGGCATGGGGTCAGTGGCCATCAACCTTTCATGGTGGGCCAATCAGGAGGGTATGATGGCAGGGGGAGCCTTTTGGCAACTTTTTTTTTTAAAACATCTTTCGAATGGATTGTGTCCTCACACATATTCCTCATCTTAGATATATCCTTACCTTTAGGTTTCGCCTCGGAAAATGTTTTCTCTCTCCAGCAGAGGGCGCTCCGGCGTCGATGTCCCTCGGCACCATCCGTCGAACATCAATGTCATCCACTGTATAAGAGCCTTGAGCGCGCCCGTTGGCTTCAGTTTCGTTTTTCCGTTAGCTTCGCTTCGGATCGAGTTAAACGGCGCTTCAGTATTTTGTGTGAAAAAAAGCTATGTCGTCGTCTTTGAACCCTTCCACACCAAAGACAGGCTTTAAAAAATGCCTAAAATGTGGAAAGAAGATGTCCCTGACCAATCCACATAAGAATTGTCTATGGTGCCCCGGTCCCGACCACTGTGGTTCGTGCCAGTCGGTGACCCACAAAGCCCTAAAAGAGCATAGAGGTAAACTGGCAATGGGGGAGGGTTTATCGAAGTCCACTTTGAAGTCATATCATAAAAAACATCATTCGAGGAGTAGATCGAGGAAGTCTTCTTCTTCGTCTTCTAAAAAGGCTAAGAAGAGATGACATCGATCTCCCTCATCCTCTTCGACATCTTCAGAAGAGGTTATCACATGTCCTTCTAAACATGACTCTCTGAGAAAATGGGAAGCTTTTCGAGTTTCCATGCTAAAATATTTTGAGAATGCGGCCTAGACCCCCTCAAAAATAGCTAAAGAAGACCATGCTCCTGCTCACAAGAAAAGTGACAGAGGAAGGTCCAAAACAAGGAAAGCTGATAAAAAGAAGTCGAGAGAGTCATCGTGAGATTCTTCTCGATCACCTCGTAAGTGCGATCCTTTGGTGCATAAATCGAAGGCAGAGCGAAACAAAATGGCGTTGAAAGATCATACACCATCGAAGTCGACATCGACGTCGTCGAAGACTTCGAAGGTCCTCGAGTCGACAACTCCCTCGAAGGAAGCTCCGTCGAGTTCACGCTCGAAAACCACAAAAGCTCCTTCGACAGTTTCCACGGCTCGATGTCGAAGGAGGTGACGCCCAAACCTTTAATAAGGGAAATTCCTTTACTGCCTGAAAAGGTTTTTCATCCTGAGAGTCGACATGATTTTTTCAGGACCATGTCATCCATCTATGAGGGAGATTCATCAAAAGAGGAGGAAGTAACCTCTGCTGGTGTTAAATTTGGTGTTAAATTTGGCAGAAGATCTGTCCCAGAGGAGTTAATTAACCCTCAATCAATAATTCAAGATCTGTAAGAATGTTAAGCATACTGCCGATTTAGTTTTTGTTTTGTTAAACGCTTATAAAAGAACAAGTTACTTACCAACTGTAACGTTCTTTCGATTGGATGTTCCTCCCACGTATTCCTCATCGACCCTCCCAACCTAGCCCCACAGTACAGTTTACGTCAATTACACTCGAAACTCTTTTAAGGCTTGGGTCAAAAGAGGCATGCCATTAACTAATCAAAATCCTTGGACTATAATATACGAAAAAACTGAACTGAAGCCAACAGGCATGCTCGAGGCTCTTATATAGTGGATGACGTCGATGTTCGACGGATGCCGCCGAGGGACATCGTTGCCGCGGCCTCGAATGGAGCGCCCTCTGCTGGAGAGAGAAAAAAAATTCCGAGGCAAAGCCTTAAGGTAATTATATATCTAAGATAAGGAATACGTGGGAGGAACATCCAATCGAAAGAACGTTACAGTTGGTAAGTAACTTGTTCTTTTATAAGCGTTTAACAAAACAAAAACTAAATCAGCAGTATGCTTAATCCAAAGAATAGAGAAGGATCAGGTACAAGAAATGGAACAAGTACAACAACCCCCACGCCCCCACCCACTTCATCAGCTACCCCATCCCCCGGACCAGATAACCCGACTCCCTGAAACAGTCCCCCCTTCCCCTGTTAAACATTGGCGATTGGAATCTTTTTCTCAGTGTTAGTGTCCATAAAGAGCACATATCTTGTTTGACTAAGTATACCTGAAGCCCTTAACTGATATATGTATTGGCCAGCTCCCCAATAAAGTCAAGTTGAGTAGGTCTACCACGCCTCCTCATCACTGTGCATTCTAATGTACAGAATTTAAAGGTCAGTCCAAGGTAGGCCTGATTAGTAGGTTCAGGGCTGTCTTAAAGTGCATGATTAACAATTTAGGAGAATGTGTACCAATTGTTGTATGTTGGGGTCTGTATGCCATTCATCTTCATTCATACCAAATGATATGGAACGAGGGGAGATGGTAATGGAGGTGTTGGGAATACGAGAGACCAATTTGGGAATTCTCAGCAAGTAAGTTACTATAGCCGGACACTATACTCCCCTAATGCACTCTTGTTGTCCTCTTGTCTCAACTCTTTATCTTGCACTGTAAATTGATATCACAATGCCTAGTTGATGCTGAACCCTATTGTTTATGCCTATTGTATGTATATACTGTTCAAATAACCACTGACCTTATCCTTTCTGCATATGTTTGTCTCTGTTTTTATATAACCGTGTAACCCTAAGCTGAAAGTATTCATGTATCCTCTGCGCCCTGATACCCTTGGGTCTGGCGCGCATTACAAATAAATAAAACAAAACAAACACGACCACAAATTATGACCCAAAGTACCCAGCCTCCCACACTGTTGCCAGCACGCCATCGAGCGTACCAGGCCCATGTGACACATTTTATAGAGGTGTAGTAAAGTCGCTTATTTAATTTGTATTGAATTTCTCTGTTGCAAATATTGTAGGTCGTGGCGGGGATAGTCTCAAGTAGTCAAAAATGTCGCCCACATCAACTGGGTTGTTCAAGTCGGTGGGCCATTGTGCTGCAAGGTGTTATATTCCATCAGGAGGTATTTGGGATGCAGATGGTAGAGAATGAGCGCAACCTGGGGAAATCAGTGGGGTTTTGCCCCAGCTCCTGTTCACATGCAGTAGGTGCTTCTAGTAGGGTCTGTGTGGTGGTGTTCACCTTAATCACGCTGCATATGTTGTGGTAGTGTAACCATTCTGTTGGCTGGAGTTGGAGTATGACCCTTTTGGCAACCTTAGTCCTGTACACGTTGTCACTGAAGGGTTGAGGCGCTCACTGTGGGGATCCCTGGTGGAAGGCTACTTGCATATCAATAGGCTGGAGTTGCAAGCAGTATGGCTATCCCTGATGGCTTTCGCTCCATCCCTCAGCGGAAAGCATGTCCTGATTTTGACGGCCAAAACAGTGGCTATGCATTGCCTCAACAAGCAACAGGGTGTACGGTCACTGGTCTTGTGCAGGGGGGCCATGCAACTATGGTTCCATCTTCTGGAGAACAGAATCTCAGCTTCTGCAGTCTATCTGGCAGGAGCAATGAACGGGTTGACGGACGCTATGAGCAGGCAGAGTGTGGTCTCCCATGAGTGAGAGAATTGGTTGTCTGCTCACCTCGCCGGCTTCCTCAGAGGTCAGAATCTCCTATCCCATTCGGAATGTCAGGTTCTTCACCGGCGTCTCACAATCTACATGCATGGCTCTTGAGAGGCTAAGCTATGATGCCTGGGGCCTTTCAGAGGAGGCACTTGAGGTGCTGCTGGCTGCATGTATGCCGTCCACCAAGTCTCTTTACACATGCAGGTGGAGAAGACTCATGGTGTCGGGACCGAGAAGTGGACACATCTCATGTCACACCTCCTCAGTGATGGAATTC
This sequence comes from Ambystoma mexicanum, assembly GCF_040938575.1. Taxonomy (NCBI): domain Eukaryota; kingdom Metazoa; phylum Chordata; class Amphibia; order Caudata; family Ambystomatidae; genus Ambystoma; species Ambystoma mexicanum. Next base: position 997,625,181 of record NC_090936.1, read on the forward strand.
CTTCTTATTGGACTCGCCAGGCCTGCAGAAAAAAAAGTCAAAGGCTATCTGGCAGCCTTGTGTGTGTTTAAGAGGTCACCGGATGAAGGTGCTGACTTTTCAATTCCGGTGTTAGCCCAGTGTCTGAAGGGCCTTGTAAATGGGTTTCTTCCAACACCCTTTGTGGTTCCTGCCTGGGACTTGAATTTAGTTCTCACATTTTTGATGGCGACTCTGTCTGAGCCTTTGCATTCCACAGCCATTAGGCTGCTGACTCTGAAAACGCCCTTATTAGTGGCCATTACATCGGCATGACATGCAAGTGAGCTGTAAACTGCTGTTCTTAAGATTTTTCTGCAAACAAGTCTCGCTCACTGAAATCCGTTCAAAGTGTTTTGCTTTTCAGGCACGTGTAATGACCTCAGAACTACTCACCTTATTACACGGACCAAAAGTTCTTGTACTCAGGAAGGCAATAATACACACCTAGACCAACAATTGGAATATTATTGGCTCTTTACAGGCCCTTTATTAACAAGTATAAGCATATAAATAACTATTGGAATACATGCAATGGTTATACATAGACACTCAAACAAGGATAGTTACAAAGGGTCTACATCACCGTTGGTGCAGTTGTAGGAGAAAAGTTAATCGCAGCCACGACGACACTACCCAGTTCCAAGGCAGGTAGGCAGAGAGATCACACGTACTAACAGGGTCTGGAGCGGAGCGTCCTTCCTCTCAGCGACACTTCCAATTCTGTCTTCGCATCAGGATACCTCTCTTCTTATGGGGGACAAATCCCTGCCCCTCATAGGTTGCAAACTGCCCCCGGCCAAAGGACAGACTGCAAGCATGGGAGGCAAAGAGCGGAAAAATCCAGACAGTAGTGGAAAAACCCAGCTTGTTTCCCGCACGCTCATTCCCAACACCCCTTATCAATGCACCTGCACATCTCTGACTCCCTTCTCGGCTCGTCCTTGAGCGAACAATATAACAACAATCATTCATAGTGACCTCCTCTGTTTCATAATATAATCTTGCAACCGTTGCTGAATTTATGTCCACCTTCTAACTGAGCTCACAGAAAGGTAGACTTTCATTGCAGTTTGGAGGTGATTGTCCAAAATGGCTACGCACCAGCGCCATGTTTTAGCTCCTTTTCGCACATGCATTACACTCCACCCTTTGGACAATCAACTGCCATATCCCAATGAAACAAAAGATGGTGTCTGAAATTGACGAAACATCCTCACCAAATTGGGAATGCAAGAAATACAAAAACAAACAACCAAAATAAAAAACGCAGTAAAAACACAAGTAAAAGCATAATGCAATGCCTCTGGATTCCATGAAAACAATGATCTCGCCAGTTCCCGCCCTGGTCCTGAATAACTTTGGAAATCAGATCCTTCAAACTGCCAGTGTACTTTTCCATAGAGCGGGAATTCTCATCTATATCAAAACAACACATCCCTTCGTCGGCATTGCAACCCAAATTATGTTTCAAAAACAAATAATAGCAGCCATGTTCTGCAAAATAGCTTTTCTAAAATTCCTGTTGTCTAACAGCAGCTCAGTCAAAGATTGAGAGGTTTCATTAAGTCCTTTGACTACCACACAGACCAATCTAATTAAGGATGTATAGCCCTCAGCAGCTAAACCCCAAACACCCACTAAGGAAAATGCAAGCGCTAAAACCTCAGGTTCAAAGAACAAATGCACATTAGAATCACAGTCATGTGACAGGCCAGTATGATGAACAGATCACTTAGAATGGCGAATAGCAGGGTGCAAGGGAAACATCATCATACTAAGGTGTGTCAAAGCAAAAGGGCCCCCAGAAATGTTAGCAGGAAAACAGCCAACCAGCAGGCAGTTTCACATGTCGGAGATGACTAGCAGCCAAAACAGTAAAATTACAGAACATATTATTAGACACATCAGAGCAGACAGACATAGATCGAGTACATAGACGATTTTCAAAATCGGTGCCACTTTGCTCATCAGCCAAGTTCAATTGCTGACATTTGCCAATGCGCTGAGGATCACAAGTTATTAAGTAACAAACATCAGCTGGAGCAATATCGTAGGTGACAATACAGATCATACTCCCATATCCCGTCCCCTTTCCTCCATAATGCATGGGCGTCGCTCGCTAGGGACGGGAGACGGAACCTTTTTCACCAGAAAAAACCTTCTTCCCCTTTAAATTTAGAAGCGTGCAGGAGTGCAGTCCTGGGAGCATGCGCTCCCCTGACGCCGCTCCTCAGTCCCCTTTTCCACGTCAATGGGAACGGCTGACTTCACCAGCGCTCCTGGGTTTGGCTTTGGCCACGCGCTCTTTCCCGGATACTTTCTTCTGTCTTTTGTCTTCTTTTTATCAATCAAGTACTTGGTCCTCTAGCGCCATGCTCGTCCCTGGCGCATACCGACGCCAGCGGGCTTCAGCAGGAGTCCAGCCTAGGAAGGGCTCTTCCCTACGTCTGACCCCCACGCTCTTGGTCTCCGGTGCCTTGGCCCGACCACGGATGGGAGGGCTTTACCGCGTGCGATGCGCTTACACCGTGCGCTCTGAAGAACAGGTTAGCTCGGTGGAGGGAGCTCTTCCAGATGTTGCCTCCAGAGGACTTGAAGGACTTCGTCAAACACAAGTCAAGGCTGAAGGTAGGGCCGCTGTTTTCCATTGCACCCTGCAAGGGTGACTCCTTCCCAAGAAAACGCCTGAGCGGGAGGAACCTTTCACGTTCTAGCACCAGCACTGCTACCGAGGCTATTTCAGCTACTGGCCGCCAGGCCGAGGGTTCATCAGATCCTTCTGGGGACAGTGCTGAGGGACCGCAAGGTACTTTTACTGGGTGTACACCCGAAGGGCTACACCCTAGTACTGGCCCGATGTCTGAGGGGGCGCCTGCGCGCAGCACTACCGACGATACTTCCGAGGGCAACACGCCTACCAATCCTCATCCTGAGGTGCAGGGTAGGTCTCATGCTCCACCACAAGAGTCCTGTAGGAGGCTGGGCCCAGCGAGCCAAGCACCACGGCTTTGGCACGTGGCATGCAGCTCGACAAGATTGCGCCGTGCCAGACAAGATGGCTGCTCGTCCGATACCGCCCCTTGGAGCGGAGCAGGTGGGAGAACGAGTTACAAGGTGGGGCTGGTGTCAAGCAAGTACGTGGCCTACTGCTTATCCATCACCATCGCAGGGCAGGTATACCCCGCAACCGGCTAGACACACCAGTACACACCAGCCCCAGCAGCCACCCGCTACCCCGTTGACATCACCTGCCACCCCACTGGCCTGTAAGGACAGGTTTTTTGAAAAGTTCCTCACTCTCATGAATTCTCCTCAATGGGGGTCGTCTTTCGGGATGTGATCAGGGACATGCTCCCTCTGGCCCCTCCGCCTGTGCCTATAGTCATTCCTCCTATGGCTCCAGTGCCGCAGGCCCCCGTGCGACGCTGCTACCCTTGCCGGCTCCTTCAATTCCAGCTCCCCTGCCTCCCACAGTTCAGGCTGTTCCACCCCAGCCTCCGCAGCAGCTACCGGCTCCGATTCCTACACTGCAGCTCTCGGTGCCCAGCACTCCTCCACTCCAACAGGACAACCCTGGTGGACACTGACGAGAAAGAAGACCCAGACACGCTGTCTTCAGCTAAGGCCTTCTATGAACAGCTTGCAGGTTTAGCAGAGTATTTGGGGCTTCCTCAACCCGAGGTCGAACAACCAGAGTCAGGGGTCCTTGCCCAGGTCCTCGCTCTACACCCCATGGCCAGAACAGAGATCCCGAAGCAGGACGACTGTGGCCAAAAAGGGATGGCTTAAGCCCAGCCTGTCAGTCAACGCCTCGACACCAAGTATAGGCAAATGGAGGGGATCCGCTCTTGATGTCGGCACACCCTCAACCGCACGCTTTGGTGATCGCTGTGGCGTCACTCTACTCCAAGCCTCAGTCGTCATCGGCCACCTCGTCCTCTGCGCTTCTAGGCAAGGTGAAGATGATCTTGGAGGTTTACGGAAAAAAGGTTTATTCCAACGCCTCACTGCACCTTCGTCAATCCAATGCGGATGCCATGCTGGCAGCCGTTAACCAGAAGGTTTGACGGGAAATAGACAACTTCCTTCCAGAACTTCCAGTGCATAGCCAGTCACGTGTCAAGGCGGGGCTGGGGAGGCTAAATTGGTTGCTCAGGACATAATGGAATCCACTGTGGCCCACATTGACACCTCTGGCAGGAACATATGCATTGCCATGGGCATGAGAAGAACTACCTGGCTACGGGCTACCAAATTCAACCCGTACATCCAGGAACGCATATTGGACCTTCCATTCGATGGTGGCAACCTCTTTCACTCCCCCACCGATGAGCTAGATAAAAAGAAAACGGGTCCCAAACTGCGAAGTCTTTATCCTTACGAAGGCAACGCCCAAGGCATACACCCAGTCGCATCAACGCTCCGATAAGGGGCGGGTGTTCAGCGAGTTCTGGGGCTTCCAAGAACGGAGGTCCAGACAGCCTGAAGTCAGCACCGACACAAACAACAAAAGGGGGCGAGCAAGGGCTTCTTTCAGTCCCCCTCCTCCGCGCCAGCCTCAGAGGGAAAGAAGGCATGACATGCTCCTTCGGGTCCACGTGTCTTCGGTGGGGGGTAGGCTTGCCCTTCATGCACAGTTTTGGCATCAGAGGTTTGCGGACCCCTGGATCCTATTTGTAGTGTCCACAGGTTACCGTCTACCGATTCCTCCCTCATCCCCTTCACTCCCACAGATAGGGACAGCGACTCTGTTGGCGAAAATGTTTTCACTCATCGAGAGCCAGGCAGTGGAAGAAGTCCCAAACTCCCAGCGAGGCTTGGGCTTCTACTCCAGGATTTTTGCCATACAAAAGAAGAACCAGGCTGGCCCGAGAGCTGTGTCGGACCTCTCCACCCTCAACCTCTCCTTCTCTCTTAAAAAATTCAAGATGGTAACGCCAGCACTCATAGCGGAGACACTGTGCAGGGGAGACTGGATGTACTCCCTGGATCGGAAGGACGCTTATCTACACATCCCTATTTGGCAGCCTCATCACTCCTTTCTGCGGTTCAGGATCACGGGCTGCCATTTCCAATGCAAGGTTCTATTCAGCCTCAGCTCATCCCCAGGGTATTTACCAGACTAATGAATGCAGTGGTCGCCCTCCTCAGGGCCCAGGGCCACCACGTCTACCCGTACCTGGACTGGCTCGTCAGGGTGAGACCTCTGGAGGCGTTTCATCACACTGACTCCGCTCTTATGATCACACTCCACGAGCCTGGATTTTCTATCATCCTCAAGAAGTCTCAGCTGCAGCCTACACAGAGCCTGACCTTTCTGGGCCTCATATGGGACACAAGATCCAAGAGAGTTTTTCCCTGTGAGGACAAGATTGTGGCCAACAAGAAGGCCGCAAGTCACTTCCTCAGCCGAGAGGTGACCTCGGCCTGGTGGTGGCTGCATTTTTTGGGTATCATGGCAGTGGTCCTACTGGCCGTACCCCCAGGAGACTCAAGATGAGGAGATTGCAACTGCATTTCGCACAAATGTTTCGAATTTATTTATTTAATATTAAAGGGTTTATTTTAATTTAGTATAGGTAAATAAGTGTTTAAGAAAGAAAAAAACGCAGGAGTCCATCACTGTTTTGATTCTCAAGCCTGGAAAGGACCCCCAGGAGAATAGCGTACAGACCCATCTCCTTGTTGAACTTGGACGCCAATATCTACTCCAAGGTCCTGGCCAACCGCCTTGCCCCTGTTCTCCCGAGCATTATAGACTCGGACCAGACAGGGTTTGTCTTCTACAGATCAACGAAGGACAACATTCGCAGGTCACTAGACCTAATAGGTCACCAGTCAGGATTCCCAGCAACTAGCCCTAAAGCCTTCGATAAGGTGGACTGGCCCCATCTGTCCCTCGCCCTAGCAGCCTTTGGCTTTGGACCGACTTTCATGAGGATGACCCTGGTGAATTACCAGGCCCGAAGACCCAGCTGAGAGTCAACGACTGCCTGTCGGACCCGATTCCTCTCACTGCGGAACGCGACAGGGATGTCCTCCATCAGTGGCGTAACACAAGCTCTGGGGGCCCCCCTCCAAGCCATGCTGAGGGGGCCCCTTGCCCCAACTCGGCAACAAATCAAGAGTCGCGCCACACTCTGTGCCGCCCTAGATTACCACACCTGCGCAATACGCACAAACGTTTTGCTGAAGGGGTATGCCACACTGCACTAGGAGAAAGATATAAATATGTGTTTTAATGCAATATACAGCACACTTTTCTGAGAAAAATTGACTAAAAAGCCACAGTGTTTGCTATTGTTGTGTAGGCTAACAGCAATCCAAAACATGCAAGTCACCAACAGTGCACATGAACATTAATGCTTTGCTTTCAAAAATGCCATGCCACAATGAAAACATGTCCAAATGGCTGCACAATGTAGACACATAATAACATTACAGTAAAGCATGCCAGGCCACATTAAGATATACCTAGACTGGTTGCACCAAAATGCCAGTCAAAGCAATAAGACTCATCAAGAAGAGAGCACACATTCAAGCCTGCGTCTCTGCGGCCTCTAACAACACAGCCAAACTCTTTAAAATCTGCAAGGAACTGGCCAATCCTGTTGCGGTTTCTACCTCTCCTGTTCCCTCAACAGGCCCTCGGTACGGCTTTGGCCTCTGCTTCTCCGCTGAAACTCAGGACATCCTATCCACTATCTCCTCTTCCTCTCCCCTCTCGGCCCCCTTTGGCCATCTCTTCCTCTCCTCCTCCTTTCTCCTCTTTCTCTCTAACACCTGACGCGGTTTCTAGACAAGTCCCATCTATGGAAGTGTTGTCGAAACAGGTGCTCGCCTGCTCCTCCAGAACCATCAAGGACCACATTGGCACCCATGATCTAGCCTTGGCCGATTTCTGTAAAAATTATTTGCCACTGGAACTTTCCCCTCTCACAAATTCTTGGAAAAACTGGCCAAATGCCAGCTTCCTCGCCACCCTGAATCTGTTGGTTGTCTTCATGACCATCAGTATGGCTTAAGAGCTGCCAGAGGCATGGAAACTGCTCTCCTGAACACCTGTGAAGATATGATCTCTAACCTTGATTCCAGCATTCCTTCTGTCCTCATCATCCTGGAACTTTCCTCTGCTTTCGACACGGTCAACCACTCCATCCTGATCAATTGACTCTGCGAGAACCTGGGCATCATGGGTCAGGCCCTGGAGTGGCTGACCTCCTTCCTCTTGGACAGCCCCTGCCCGGTCCAACTTTGTCCCTTTCACTCCGCCACTTCTCTCTACATGTGGCGTTCTCCAGGGCTCTATCCTCTCACCCTGGTTTTTCAACCTCTACTTGGCCCCTTTGACCCACCTGATCTCTACCTTCTCCTCTAACTTACAGTGTTATGCGGATGACACTCAGCTTTCCTTCAGGCTCCCCTCAGCCTACTCTCCTCTCTCGCTCATTCCTGGTGTCATCTTTACCTCCACTCTCTCTTTCTCTCCTCACATCTCGCACGTCGCCAAGAAGTCCCATTACCAGCTGCACCTCCTCAAAGGGACTATTCCATTTCTCACTTTCCCCCAGAAGCTCACTGTCTCCAGAGCTCTGGTTCTCTCTAGACTGGACTACTGCAACAGCCACTTTCTCAATCTGCCTTCCTCTACTCTCCACCCTCTGCAAAATCCAGAACAGGACTGCGAGACTTGTCCTTGGCCTCAAGCCCAGGGACCGTATCTCTCCAGCCATGAAATCTCTCCACTGGCTCTCAGTGGCTGCAAGGATCAAGTTCAAGACTATTTTCATTGTCCACAAGGCTTTCTGGGTCTGGGATCCGCACTACATCCAACACTATCTTCCAAAATACCTTCCTTCTCGAGCCCTAAGGGTTAGATGCTTCTCCAGGCAGAGATTGGGGGGTAGATCCTTCTCCCCTGCAGGTGCCTCCCTCTGAAATGGCCTCTCTGACCCTCCCAAACTTGAGCCGGACCACCTGAAGTTCCAGAAGCAGCTGAAAATGTTCCTCTTCTCCCCTGCTTTCTCTCTCTCCCTCCCCTGCTGACCTACCTGACCTACCTCTCCACTGTACCAACTGGTTGCTTGGCTACCCTCTGTCTCACTGAGTCCAGGCTCTTTCTTGATCAGTCACCCTTGCACTGCTTCCAGGCCTACCACGCAGTTAGGGGCTGCAGCTGTAACCCTACAGTCCCTTGTTCTCCTTGCACTACGCAGAGCTGCGCTGCCCTGGCGGCACTTACTTAGAGCATTGCTGCCCTATTTTCCCCTCCCCTCTCCCTTGCACTTCCCCCCCTCCCTTTCCCCTTGCACTTCTCATTCTCGCACTTGCACGATCTGAATGACACAAGGCTTAGTAAGATCATTTGTCTTGTCCCCCCTCAGTTTTCCTTCTCTTGTCTAGTCATGCCTAAAAACACTTGTCATATGATAAGATATTAAAATATCATTTTATCACAGATGCCCAGAAAAATATGCAGAACCCAAATGCCAGTCTAGCCAGGTAATTACACTTAGCAGGACTGCTTTATCAGAAATGCCCAGTTAAAAAAAAAAGTCATACCAAACACGAATGACTAGACTGGCTGCACCAAAATGCCTCTCTAGCCACTAATACCACATATCATGCCTGCTTAGCATGGACATGGACGACCATTATGATTTATTGCACAATCCCATCCCCCCACACATCCCTTCTCCCTCCCATTCCCTACCTCAACTTCCAAAATCAGCTCATTGGCCCAGAATTACCTCCATGTCCCTCTTCCTTGTCCAAGTGCTTACGTATGAGGCTCCTTGCCTCACTGGTAAATACTGGAGGAAGAGTGGGACTAGGAGTAATGAAGATTACAGGTAGCTAAGTCAGGCATTGCCTTCATGTACCTCTACCTTATCCCAGTACTTGTGTAGGAGGCATAGTGCCTCATACACAAGTACTGCCTCATACACAAGTACTGGGATGAGGAAGAATATGGCTAGGTGTAAAGAAGATTACCAATAATTAATCAAGGCATTAAAGACAAGTAGTGGCGCAACACCATTGAGCTGACTGGGCTGCAGCACTCCCCATCTCCCCTCCCCAAACCCCCCCCCACTGAAATTGTGGGCTATGTTGACTTGACCTGGCTGACCTACAGAGCAGTTGCCAGACAGAAAAGGACACAGATGTTAAACGGCACCTGGGTTTTGCCGTTAACAAGGGCCCGGTCCAGCAATTACTAATGTACAGCATTTCACCGTTAGTACCTGCATTCAAATGCCAAATTTTTTAAGCAATTGAAATTTTGATGTGGGTATAGTACTTGCATGCCAAGGGAGTGATTGGAAGGGTAGAGCAGAAAAAGGAGACCAGTCATTCTCACAGCAGCCCATAAGTGGGTGCTTTCAGACCTAAAGGAGAGAGTGAACTGTTTGTAACATTGAAGCTGTCTCATTAAAATGCGCAAAGAACTTAGATGCCCCCGCACAAATACGTTTGCTCCTCTCCCAACATTTGAAAAGTTAGCCCCCCTGAAATGTAGGTTTTGTTGCGCCCCTGTACACACACCAATTACCATATATACACACGCACACCCAGCCATCCATATATTTAAGAGTGCACTCTTTCACCATACAGGCACACCCAGGCAGCCACCCATACATTTGTGTGCACCCTTTCACCATACACTCACACATACAGTCACCTATACATTTAAGTGTGGACACTTTCACCATACAGGCACACCCAGGCAGCCACCCATACATTTAAGAGTGCATCCTTTCACTGTACACGCATACCCAGCCCACCCATACATTTGTGTACTCTCTTTCACCATACACTCACACGTCATGGGTTGAGGGGAGCTATAATACTTCAAAAATACATTGGGCCTCATTAGGACCCTGGCGGTGATAGTATGAACGGTGCCGGTAAGGCACAGGCACCGTTCATACCATCCCACCGCATTAAGAGTTCTGCTCACGGGTTCCTGGTAGCCCGCCAGGTCTCACCTGGCGGGCTGTGCGGCACCCACGAGCATAACTCGTAATTGCGCCGGCATCGTTATCAACGGTGCCGGCCCGACCATGCTCCCCACCCCCATTCTGCCCTATTGGGCAGAATGGTGATCGAGAGCCCGGCAATACCGCCACACGCAAATGGGCAATTACCATTCATCTCGTAATGGGCCGGTTATTGCCCAATCGCGGGAGGCGGCTACCATGCTCGTAATGAGACCCATTGTTTCTTTTTGAAGTCACTCTGACTTGATAAAGAAATTATTTCCGTTAAGGACTGAACCATAACGGAAATAATTTCTTTATGAAGGCAGAGTGACTTCAAAAATAAACTATTTATTTTTGAAGTCATAGGGCTTTACCCACCCCATGACATGGAGGACTCCAGCCTAGGGTCTTCATGTCATGGGGTGGGGGTAGCCAGACTTTTTGTGTTCACTCTGCCTTCATAAAGAAATTATTTCTGTTACAGAAATCATTTCTTTAGAAATGAAGAGTGAATAGTGAATTCAAAAAAAATATATTGCTAAAAAGATATCTGTGCCCCCCTTCCAGAACATGTGGTCTCGGGGCCCCCCGCACCGCAGGGAGTGCGGGGGCCTCTGTTACGCCAGTGTCCTCTATTCCCCCTGCTCTTCGCCTTCGCCTTGGCCATGGAACCGGCAGCCCAGCGAGTTTGCCGGGATCCCCTAATCTCTGGCCCGAGGATTGGCACTACCCAACACAAAATTGCCCTCTACGCGGACGATGTGCTGCTGACCATCACAAATATCAAAGACTCCATGAGGGCGGCCCTGGCTGAAATCCGGGCCTTCGGGAGGGTCTTGGGTTTCGCGATCAATTTCCACAAATCGACTGCCCTCGGAGTGGGCCTGCACCCAGGCGAAAGGGAAGCCTTAGAGAACCACAGCCCGTTTCAATGGAGCACCCAAGCGATCCCATACTTGGGGGTTCAGATCCCCACCGACCCAGCGAAGGTCTACCAGGCCAACTTCCCCCCACTCTTCGCGGAATTGGAAAAGGACCTTGACCGCTGGCAGACACAGGACATCTCGTTGTTGGGGCGCATAACGGCATGTAAAATGAACCACCTTCCCTGCTTTCTCTACGTTTGCGTTGCCCTCCAAACCGCAATCCCCCTACCCCCTTTGCAACTGCTCCAAAGGAAAATCATTAGCTTCATCTGGAAGGGCAAGAAACCACGGATCACTCGAAGAACGATGATGGCCAGCACAAGACTGGGAGGACTGAGGGTCCCGGACCTTCGAAAATACCACATTGCAGCGCAGCTGGCCTACTTTCAAGCATTGGATCTCGCCACCCGACGCCCGAAATGGGTAGAGATCGAACAATCCCGCCTCCCTCTCCCCCTTCGCTTCCTCCCGTTCATTCATACCGCACTACGTCGCAGCTGGCCAGGTGTGCTGACCTCCACGAGGCAGTCGATAAAGGCATAGGAGTGGGCCTGCAGATGTGGAGGCATCCCAGGAGGCTTCAGCGCATCCTCCCCAATTTTCCTCAACCCCGCCTTTCCCCCCGGGAGCTCGCCCGCAGAACTTTAGGAATTGGGTGGCAGGAGGCCTTGAAACACTGGGGCAGCTCTTTGAAGGGGACGCCCCCCTCACTTTCGAATGCTGTAAATCGATCTTCCGGCTAACAGAGGCAGACAGATTTACCTATGCCCAACTGAGGCACTGGTGCTCCCACCTTCAAACTCGGGCGGCCGCAACAAGGCCCCTTTCCCCACTGAAGCTCACGGTGAAGGACTTGCCAGCCCTGGGAAATATCTCGGCCCTCTACAAACTATTGCAGGAAGATCCCCTCCACTCCAGGCCCTCCTACATGGCACAGTGGGAGACGGACCTGGCTCATGTGATTGAGGACCACACATGGGTGGACGTTTGGAATAGAACACACACAGCATCTCGTTGCATTACCAACCGGGAATGCACCCAAAAACTCCTGTTGCGCTGGTACTACCCTACTACCCCCCCCCCCTACGCCTCCACCACTTTCAGCGGGCCCTGGATGCCCACTGCTAGCGCCTCTGTGGCTATCCAGGTTCCTACTTCCACATGTGGTGGACATGCCCGAGGGTAAGCGAGTTTTGGACCCAATGCCTGGCAACCATACGGGACATCACCCAAGTTGAAATTCCCTTGACGCCCGAGCAGGTCCTCCTGGGGATCCCACTCCCGGACTCGTACCCGAGAATGGGGAGGAGAGCGACGTTGATATCCCAACTCCTGTTGACTGCCAAAATCTCAGTGGCTTGCACCTGGTGTTAGGCAGAAACCTGTGCAGTTCCCTCTGGGACCACTGCAAAAGATTTAAGACTACAGGTGTTTGGCAGTAAACCCACTTGGTAGCAGTCTGTACCACACAGATTCACTTGGTAGCTGTGGCTGAGCAGTCAGACTTCCCTCAAGAAGAGTTAGGCAGTTTACAGAGTATTAACAATAGGTCAAAAGAACACAGTAGAACAAGTAAACACTGACCAGGGCTTGGTGTAAAAGAGATATAATTATTTATTTAAAAACACACCTAGAAAAACACACAGGCACTAATAGTAAGCAATTCAAAAACACGGTCACTAAAAGATATACACTCCCTTAGAAGAATATTAGACAAGTCTTAAGTAAAGCCCCACTTATTTTCAGACAGCGGTGAGCGCTTAAAGTAGATGACACTCTAATAATTTGTTTTAAAAGGGAGAGAAAAGCAGAGAAAAAATTGAAACGGATCCCAACACTTTTTCCAGAACACAACAAGAGAGGAAGGCAAATTAACACCGTGAGTTTAGAGTCAGTAGGCCGGATCCACTTTAAGAGGATCAAACTAATTGTGTCCAAGGTCACACAGTTGCAGTGCACAAAAGTCTTGAACAGGTTCAAAAAGAGTTGGACCAAAGAAAGGGACCAGTTAGAAGGTCAAGGCGGCCAGCCCAGTCCAGAAGGTTAGGGGGTTATTATTACCTTGTAGCAATCTTTAGAAAGGGAGGCCGGGCGGACACGGTACCTTAAAGTGGTGAGAATACTCCAGCGGGGGCAGTTGTTCCTGGCAGCGGATGCAAGTCGGTGCTTTGTCCGGGGGAAGAGAGGATCTCGTCGGGGAGGAAGACAGGAGTCTGTTGCACTGCCAGGGAAGAAACCAGCCGCAGATTTTTTCAGGTAAAAGGAGCGGTCCTTTAATTCGCGGTCCAGTGGTAAGTGGCTATCCGGTTGCCAGGGTGCTTGGCACGGGCAATTCGACCACAAGCCGGCCTGGGATGCGAAGATAAGAAGGTAAACTGGTTGTGCCCACCAGTCAGGGAAAGAAGCCTCTCCAGCCGGGAGATCTTCTGTCGTCGGGAAGTGGTGAGTCGGTTCCGCAGGGCTCCACCGGTGGTGTCGTCGTGGTAGGTCGGCTCAGCTTCTCCCTCGTCGGATTCTCAGGTCCTGTGGCGACTTCTGAAGTTCCAGTCCACAAAGCCCTGCTTTTATGCAGCACACCCCCATTCACTCAGCCTAGCTGTCAATCAAACATGCTAAGTGGTGTGCCGGCCGGCTCACCACTTGGGCCAATCACACAAGAGTGCGACTCGAGTTACCATGGTAACTCAGTCCAGGGTGCCTAAACCCCCTCCAGCACCTCCTGTGGTACCCAGACAGAGTGGCGCCACTTTTGGAGGCTTCTGTGGAGAAGCCCGCCAAAAAGTGGAACAAAGGGCTCGACTTGGGTTGGAGTCACAAAAGAGAACACAAACGCCATTTTAGAATCGAGTCCTGGCAAAAAATACCAACCGGCGAATTAATATTAAATAAATAAACCGGTGGTATGTGGTAAATGACTACATAATGTAAATAGCAACTTTACCTGTTTGTGGGGGACAGTAGTCAGCCCCAGATAAATGGAGTCCGTGGGAAGTCTTGGAGACAACCCTGTGTCACTGCACTAAAGGTGCTGTGTAACACACACAATAAGTTGGGCTCATGGAGTGGTGTGGCTCCAGAGCCCAAGATCACACAAAAAGTAGAAATACACATGGCAAAAACACATGTAAGAGTGGAAAAAAGGTTCACACTCTTACCAGGTGGAAAAAATAAACCCCAGAAATCCAGCAAAGCTGCTGAGGGACTCACTAGGTAAGGGAAATTAGCCATAAATGAGATTTCTCCCTAACAGCCTTTGCAGCGTGGTCCCTGAGCAGGTCACACTGAAGCATCTGAGCTTGTCGCAGGCTAACCTAGACATCAGTCAGTGCGCTAGGAGCCAGTACAAGAGTAAATGGACTGGGTTCTGTCACTGGGTAGACTCAAAGGAGATCGACCCCCTTACTTGCACATTGGACGATGTGCTTTCCTTTTCGGCACACCTTGCTCACTTGGGGGTGCAAATCGACACATGCCGCACCTACTTGGCAGCCATAGGCGCTTACAGGGATTCGGAGGAGGAGGTCTTCTCTTCCTCCAACCCGGTTGCTAAGCGACCTCTTGCAGGCCTCACCAGCCTTTATCCGCCCATCAAGAAGCCACACCCTGTGTGGGATCTCAATGTAGTGTTGGGGGCCCTGGCGCACAAACCTTTCGAATCGATGGCGTCCGCGGACATCAGATTGGTCACCATTTAAACAGCTCTGTTGGTGGGTCTCGCCTCTGCTCGTAGAGTCAGCGAGATCCAGGCGCTGATGGCTTCAGAACCCTACACTACTTTCCACAAAGATAAGGTGGTCCTGAGAAGGCACCCCGCGTTCCTACCTAAAGTAGTCTCCTCTTTCCATCTAAATGAGGAGATCGTGTTACCAAGTTTTTCGCTGATCCTAAAGACGAGGCTCAAAGGGTCTTGCACTGTCTGGATGTCAGAAGCGCTCTGAAATTTTATCTGGACAGGAGCAAGAGCTTTCGTAAGTCAGATGCTCTATTTGTCACCTTCGGGGAAGTCAAGGCCAAGGTATCGGGCATCCAAGGCCTCTATAGCAAGGTGGATGGTTTTGGCCATCAAGGAGGCCTATGAGGGTAAACATAGACCACTTCCAGCTAACATGCATACCCATGATGTCAGAGCCAAGACCACGGCCGTTGCATTCCAGAGATGGGTCCCGTGGCAGGTCATCAGCAGGGCGGCCACCTGGGCCACCCCTTTGGCTTTCTGCAAGCACTACTGTTTGGACGCCAGCTCGAAGTCAGATGTGGCTTTCGGACAGGCGGTTCTAAGAAACTTGTTTTCTTAATGAGGGTGACCACTCCACCCTGAGGCTACATTCAGTTGTAATCGCCCATGCAGTATGGAGGAAAAGGGACGGGACGTAGGAGTAATTAAGTTACTCACTGTAGTGACTAACGTACTCGTAGTCCATAGTCCCCTTTCCTCTATACGTCCCACCATCCTCCCCCCCTCAATAATACTGGTGTCATTAGGCAATGTTAATATTGTCAACGCGTCAATGGGGACTGAGGAGTTGCGCCGGTGTGTGGAGTCAGGAGAGCGCATGCTCCGAGGGCCACGCCCCTGCACGCCTCTAAATTTAAAGGGGAAGAAGGTTTTTTCTGGTGAAAAAGGTTGTCTCCCGTCCGTAGTAATGGACACCCATGCAGTATAGAGGAAAGGGGACTATGGACTAGGAGTATGCTAGTACTACTGTGAATAACTATTAACCTCCATTTGTGATCAGTGTCCGCACAAAATTTGCAGTACTCAAAGACCGAAAAAGAGCCCCTGACATCTGAATCCTCCACGAGAGAATCATTGTGCAGTACTCCAAAAACGTGCCGCAACACAGCGGCCAGCGTTGGTATGGCCACAAGGCACGTCAAAATTAAGTTTGCAGCATCATGAACATCAGCCCAGCAGAAGTGTGAGATGTTCAACACACGACAGACCAAAAAGACCCATACATTCTCAGGATGCTTGACAATTGTAGCATAACCATCCCGCAGAAAATACATGGAAGTCACAGAAGGGGGCAAAACATAACGCCCATGTCTACGACGTTATCTCAAGAAGCCATGATACAATGCAGTTGATCGGGCAGCAGGCAACGCGGTAACATCAAAGCCGTCAGTCGTCATCCAGATCATCAAATTCAGTCGCAAGATGGAGATATTTGCCACACCTCCTTGCATCCTCCCGAATGGACTCCACACAAATTCACAAGCACAAACATCACACACAGGGTATGAAAAAAATACTTCAGAAAAAACAAGATATCAGTGAAGTACATCACTCACGTAAATAACATTTGTCAGCGGGAACATGACTCAATATTCTATTCCCTGGTTCCATTACAAGAGCAACTTGGTCTTCCCCTGCTGCAATTACTTCTGCTGGAACCGGCGGACCACTAGGTTTCTCAACCCAAACTTTCGCTCCCGGAACCATTCGGTCTAATGAATCAAAACCTTTATCCCCACATGTAGTTATCACAGTGGGTGGCTCTCCTTTCTTTACGATGGAAAACTTTACAGGTACAATTATTAACTGCGCCACCCTACCACCCTTATGGATAGGTAGCATGTTCTCTCCATTCCTCTCAATGCTAATCCAGATGTAGGGGCAATTAATCCCATATGTTCTGATGGCATTTGCACTAAAATTCCTGTGTCGCTAAATCTTGATTCCTCTGGTTTCCAGTCTAATCTCTTCCCTTGCATGTAAATCCACCCCTGCAGACTCTGGTGTTGCTCGATAAGGACCTACAGCTCCAGGTGACATTTGCCAATACATCAATGTTTCAAATGCTCTGTTCGGCTTCCTTTGTAAAGCTGGCGTTAACATACGCATCAATGGAGTCTCACCATTGGCAATTGGTCTGATATTCAACACTTGCACCGCCTCCAAAACGCACTCACGCCACCCTTTCAGATTACCCTCACCAGTTTTTTGCAACTGTTTTTTCAACAAACCATTCATTCTCTCAATCAGGAAGCCTCTGGGTGATAAGGGACGTGAAAACTCCATTCGATGCCCTTTTCCTGATAATAGTCTTGAACCAGTTTTCCTTTAAAATGTGACCCTTTGTCACTCTGAATCTGTAAAGGTATTCCATAATATACTGCCACTTGATCTAACAATTTGATAGTATTCAATTGTGTGGCTCTCTTGCATGGTAGAACCATGAAATATCCTGAATATGTGTCCACAATCGTGCACGCACGCTGACATCCTCTGCTAATTGGCATCAGACCAATATAATCAAATCTGGCAGATTTGACCAGGTAAAGTACGTTGTTTCAGTGTACCAGGACTGACATGTGGAATAGATCTGTTTCTGATGCTGACACACTGGACCTTGCTAAATTACTGTTTTCACTATTTCTAAAGGAATACTGATTCCTCGATCTTGTGCCCACCTGATAGTAGCCTTTTCTCCAAGATGCCCACTTCTGGTGTGCCCACTTAGCAATCCCTTCCAGATCACTTTCCTGAGACCTCATGTCCATAGCTGGAATTTTTGCATGTTCATCTACAACAGAATTGAACCAACGTTCTAATGAGTCTGTCGCGCATGTGCATCTATTTGATACACTGTCATTGTAAAGTCTATCAACATTCCGGCGATATTTTGCCACAGATGTTTTCCCGATAACTCATTTGCATGAATCTTCCATCCATACTTCTGCCATGTTGGCAGCCAAACAGCAAGTCCATTCGAGACAGACCATGAGTCAGTGTATATATAACAGCCATGCGCCTCTTGCTTCTATGCCTGATAAACTTTATACAATTCTACAAATTGACTACTATTCCCTTTCCCCAATGTTGTCAGTATTTTCTTCATTTTGGGATTATACGCCACTGCCTTCCAGTGTCGCACAGTCCCTACATATTTAACTGCACCATCGGTGAACCAAGCATGTTCAGTTTGTTCACTCTCAACTCCCCATAAGGGACTCCCCATTTTACGGGAGACTCACAGACTTCAGTCCCCTCTGAGGGTTCCAAATCAACCAACGGAAAACACCAGCCACTTGCTCGTGTAGTTTCATAATTCCACCCTTTCCTGTTTTGGCACGATCTTGAATGTACCACTTCCATTTAATGATGCTAGCCTCTTGAGCATGTCTGATTCGATGCGTTTTAGGAGAGCTCAGTACCCATTTCATTATTAGAAATTCTGGTTGGATCAAAACATCATGACCCACCATCATCTGCTTTGTATCCACAAGAGCCCAATAGCATGCCAACTGCTTTTCAAAAGGAGTATATCGGTCAACAGCTTCGGGTATCTTACAATTCCAAAATCCCAAAGGAACATGCTTCCTGTCCTGTTTTTGCCACAAACTCCAATTGGCATAATTTTCATGTACAGAAACATTCAATTCCACTTCACCTGCCCTTAATTACCATAAATCAAGCACGCTATGAATCGTATATTTTGCTATCTGAAATGGTTTCTCTTGCTCCTCGCCCCACTCTAAATTGGATTTCTTCTGTGTTACTTTATGGAGAGGGGCTAAAATCGGCCCCAAGTGTGGTATGTTGTCTCCAGAACCCAAACAACCCTGTGAACTGTTGGGCTTGTTTCTTTTTCACAGGTGTAATAAACTCAAGGATCTTTTGTTTAGCTTTTGGCACCATCTAACAATGCCCATTATGCCACGGAATTCCGTGAAAAATTACAGTCTCTGCTGGACCCTGGATTTTTGTCTCATTAATTTCCCATCCTTCTTTTCACAAACCCTCAATGTATAGGTGCTTCCGCACACACTGCTCTTCCTTTTACTGTATCAGAATGTCATCAATGTAGTGCGAAATCTGTACATCAGGTTTGCATGGGATCTTATCCAAATGTTCTGCCACCAGCAACTGACAAATGGTTGGACTATGCATGTACCCTATGGGCAAACGTTGAAACGTATATTGCCTCCCATTCCAAGAAAATGCAAACTGTTCTTGACATTCTTCTGCAATCGGTACAGTGAAGAATGTGTTTGCCAAATCTATCACCCCCTACCAAGTTCTTTCGAACCTCTGCACATTTTCAATCAAAGTAACCGCATCTGGAACTGTGGGTATTAACGTAGGAGTGTACTTATTCAACTTGCGATAATCTACAGTCATCCTATAGCTTCTGTACGGCTTCTTAACCAGTCGGACCGGATTGTTCCAAGCCGTGGTTACAGGACGTAGCACGGCTTCAACATATCCCTTAATTGTGTCTGAAATCTCCTTCTGCCCCCCAGGAATATGATATTGTTTCATAGATACCAGTTTTGTTTTGTGGCTAAGGGAACCTGCTCAGGGGGCACTTTCAATTTTCCCACAATGACGGGGGTACACATCAATGCACTCACACCAAACCGATACGTTTTACCTCCTAGTCCTGAAGTCGATCCTTCCAGAATATCAAAACAAAAATATATTCAGGTATGGGAACAATGAACATTTGGTATTTAGTCCTTTTAAAATTATTAATTTTGATGTCCATTCTCGTTTGGAATGCAGGGGTCTCTTTCCTTCCCAGTCCCGTAATGGTAAAATGTCTGACATTAAACCTTGAAGAATTCCCATGAATTAATGAGGCCTCCATCCCGGTATCAATAAGAGCTCGAACCTCCTGTGTATTTCCTGATTGCCATAATAATTTTACATTCACATGAGGTTGTCGGTCTACCTTAAGCCGGGCAGATATTACTGGAGTTTGACCACAATCCTATTCGTATTTCAAATGCGTGTATTTGTACTCTGTCTCCAACATTGCACTCACAACTTTTCGCAGCATAGTTCGGCTCATATGGTGAAGGCATCCCTATGGAGCCCGGAAGGGGACTTATCCCCACTTTGCTTATTCACATCCTGCATTTTGACTTGTTTATACCGCTCTTTCCCTTCAAGCCCTTGCTTTTTATACAGCTGATACATGTGAATCTCTTCTATCGGACATCTTTCCAGGGGTTCGTTTATCACCTTGTCTCTCTCTCTCTCTCTCTCTCTCTCTCTCTCTCTCTCTCTCTCTCTCTCTCTCTCTCTCTCTCTCTCTCTCTCCCCCCCCCAAGTTCCCCTTCCTCCCCCCCATTTCCCTAATAACATTCACCACCTAATTTACCGGTCATCCCCACCAGCCGAATCATAATGACATTTCTGTAGGCCGGTGGAGCAGTCCGAATGATGGTGTTTCATGCTGCTGAGACTTTATGTAAAAATGGTGTACATTTAGAACATAACACCCCTTGTAAAAAGGTCTATTGACAAACCTAATATTCCCTACTGTCTAGGGTCACCAGGACATATATCGTGCAATATAATTAAACATTCAACTGAACGCACAGGACAAAGGGGTTAACATGGTGTTGCCATCTCAAAGAATCAATTATATAGGATTAATTAGTCACAAAGTTCATATTTTATTTTAAACATAACCATATAATGTTAAAAAAAAGACTAAAAAAGATTTAGACACACCTAAAAACAGGACATAATACGCAAACCATACAGATATTGAATTCAAGGTAGGTATACTTTTTGTTTTAGATCCACAAGTGTTGATCAAATGGTGGAAGGTAAAAGCGACATCATTACATTCGTCGTCCTAATTCCAACATAGGCGGAAACAAAACGTAGCCACTCTTTATATCATGGCAAAAGAAAACCCGTTCAAAAATGTAGCAAGACCCTGTCCTCGTACGTAACAAACGATGCACGGTATCGCGGCCGTGGATCTAAAACGAGAAGTATACCTACCTTGTACCCAGTAAAGGGAATTTTTCCACTCATACACAATCCGAATTGAAGGGATTGACGATTTGTTCCATCATTGGAATAGTGAGACTTGTGCAACACAAGATATCTACTGAAATTCTTCCCCACCAGGACCAACATGGATTGTTACGCCCTGAAGTGAGAGAATACATTACCCCTGATGAATGTCAGACATCTATGAGTCATTGGACAGAAACATGCTGGGTCGTTGTTTGAATTGCAACAAATCAATTTGTATTTGATTTTTTTATATCGAGTATTTGTTGTTTTTGTTATTAGGTTAGTCCTATATGTAATTTTGTTTGAATTCAATAGCTGTATGTTTTGCATATTATGTCATGTTTCACCTGGTTTTAGGTGTGTCTAAATCTTTTTTAGACTTTAACATGATATGGTTATGTTTAAAATAAAATATGAACTTTCTGACTAATCCTATATAATTGATTATTTGAGATGGCAACACCATGTTAACCCCTTTTTTCCTGTACTTTCTGTTTAATGTTTAATTAGTTCTGTTCTCTTTATATGTTTCATGCTGAGACCCATAATGCCACTACCCCCATATGTTCCATATCCTCAAAATGGAGGGCTTCTTTCAGGGCATGCTCCCTAAGTCTTTGAATTGCCTCTCTGTGTGTACCACTCCTTCTCAGCGCTAGTCCAGTCTGATGTGATCCGATACTTGCGATTACATCCTTGAGCAGCTAAATGTAACAAAGACACTTGTGAATCTCTCCCTTGACCATCGGTAGGCGGTCCTGCACGTACTACTTCTTGAATATGCATTTCATGGGACAACGGCAGGAACCTTGGAGAATCTGCCAAATCTACTAGAAGACCTGCCGCGCCCCCCCTCAAATAATCTGACCATCCACGTTAACAGAGGCTCGCCAGCCCTCTGTTTCAATCGGTTAATTATTTCCCAAACCCATTGTTGAGAATAATCCTCCAACGTTGTCAAATCCACTAAACCGCCTCCAGGATTATTCAGATGAGGACCAGCTCTTCTACGCGTGACTTGTTTAGCAGTACCTCCTTTCTGTCAGGCTCTAGTTTGAATGGTACCTCGCTATCCGAACCACTCTCCAAACTAGTACTATCGAATACATGCCTGTCCCATCAGGCAACTCTCACCGCAGCTTGTTCGGCTATTGCTTGATATTTATCGGCCTTATCATGATACAATTTCATCTGGAGCTGCTACATTAACACAATCTGTTTCTCAGCAGCCAGCTCCTTTTCCAATTTCAAGACACTTGCCTGCAATTCTACATTCTGCTGATGCACATTTCTGAACGCATGCAACAAAATCCAACCTCATCTGCCCAAAGCTGAGCGCTCCTTTCCCTTTTCTACAAGTACCTGTTGCAAGCAAGCCACCACCTAGGCCTGACTCGCCTCTCCTAATCCGGTATCCCAGGTCTCCCTCAAACCTGTAACACATGCCCAAGTCTGTACCAGTTTATCATACACACTCTTTGTCCACCCTGGGATTGTTACTTCAGGACAATCTCCGCCTGCGGAGCTTCCTTTTTCCTAAATAGGGAACTGATGGTGCTAATAAATGTTTTGCGCCCCTATCAACAATACCTCACACACACTTGCATGTGTTACAAATGTAAAGAAATTGCCTTTCTGCGTCCAAGCTTCAGATTCATTTTGGTCTGTGGCATTAATTGCAGCACAAAGACCCTGCTCACAGTGCCATTATGTTTTGCTTTTCAGACACGTGTAATGACCTCAGAACTACTCACCTTATCACTCGGACCAAAAGTTCTTGGACTCAAGAAGGCAATAATACACACCTAGACTAACAATTGTAATATAATTGGCTCTTTACAGGCCCTTTTTTCACTCAAAGTATAAGCATACAAATAATTATTGTAATACATGCAATTGGTAATACATAGACACACAAACAAGGATATTTACAAAGGGTCTACATCACCATTAGTGCAGTTTTAGGAGAGAACTTCATCTCAGCCATGACGACACTACCCAGTCCCAAGGCAGGTAGGCAGAGAGATCACCCGTACTAACAGGGTCTCGAACAGAGCGTCCTCCCTCTCAGCGAGACTTCATGATCTGGCGTTCCAATTCTGTCTTCTCATCAGGATATCTCTCTTCTTAAAGGGGGGCAAATCCCCACCCCCTCATAGGTTGCAAACTGCCCCCGGCCGAAGGACAGACAGCAAGCATTGGAGGCAAAGAACAGAAGTATCCAGACAGTAGTGGAAAAACCCAGCTTGTTTCCCACACGCTCGTTCCCAGCACCCCTTATCAATGCACCGGTACATCTGACTCCATTCTCGGCTCGTCATTGAGCGAACAATATAACAACTATCCTTCATAGTGAGCTCCTATATTTCATAATAGAATCTTGCAACCGTTGCAGAATTCATGTCTGCCTTCTAACTGAGCTCACAGAAACATAGACTTTCATTGCGGTTTGGAAGTGAATGTCTAAAATGGCCATGCACCGGCACCATATTTTAGATCATTTCCGCATATGCATTAGAAGTGTTTCCCTAAAGTGGTCTTGGAATTCCACATATCTCAGAGTATGTAGTTACCAGTGTTTTATCCACTACCTCATCCCTCTTAGGAGGAGAGATTCCAACCTTAAGAGGTCAATGAGCTTCTCTGTGGCTAGGACTGCAGATTTCAGAACAGACTAGCGGTTATTTGTTGACTTTTTGCAATCTAGAATGGGACTTGCGATGATTAATCAATATCCTGCTGGATAGTCCTCTGTATCGCTGAATGCTATGAGAAGGTGGAGAAGGAAGTGCTTTGAGACATTAGGGCGTACTCCACTAGGGCTGTGGTTACTTCCTTAGCACTGCAAATGGGGGGTACCGGTGTAGGGGATTTGCCATGCCACAACTTGGTTATCTCTTCACACATATGCAAAACACTACAATCTAGATGTGGCCTGTAGTGCAGATGCCTGGTTTGGGAGAAATGTGTTGCAGAGCTTTTTAGTTTAAGCTTTCATCCCACCGTCTAGTTCTGTACTGCTTTGGGAGTGTATCAAGATGTCCTCATCTGCGGGAGGATGCAGTGCGGTTAGTAATTTCTCCTCTTGCATATTCTGTTTATCTTGGTCATATCATTTGTGGAATGTAGGAAGTGTTTCTGCTGTTATATAGAAACTGTACTCGGGGGGGGGGGGGGGGGGATGGGTGTTGTTGCGCTGAAGCAAGATGGCCACCTAATAGCAGAGCTCTGGACGGGGAGAGCGTTCAAAACTCGCAAAAGACCCCTTAAATGCAGCTATCCTGCTTCATGCTGTCGGTACTCCTTTGTAAACACTTCCGTTGCAACTCTGCAGAGTTCTCGACCCCGCCACCCGCTGGAGACTACGCTGTGGCCCTTTGATCTTACCGGGACTGTGTGGGCTTGCCCCGTGCCGTGTCGCGGCTCCAGCAGCTGCATCTCTCTTCCCCACCTGAGCGTGCAGTGCTGCGGGTCGCTGTGGGGGAGGGGCACCAGGGCCCTCCTCGGTGACCCGGGCCTGCCGGCTCCTGGGGTCGCCCTACGCTCCATCGGCTGGCTTCATCACCCTCCAGAGGACCCCACGCATTCTGCGGGATCCCGCGATCGCTCCCTCCTGCGGGCTGCTGTGGCGCTTGGGCACCAGACTCTCCCGCTGCCTGGTCTCGCGCCGTGGACGGCGGAGACATCGTCCCGGAACCCTGTGGCTTCACATCGCTTGCCTGCCATCCTCCGCAGCCCCCTCCTACGGAATGTTAATCGTAACCCACAACAAGGTGGGGGGTGTGGGGGAATGGGGCGACTTGGATCACCCGGCTCCGGCAACCCTGGGTGGTCACCCCGGTGGCTACCATTAACCTGACCCGCACCTCAGTACATACTGCGACCTGATCTGGTCGACCCATGGCCGCTGGTACCGCTCTCTTGGTTGGAGCTCCCCCCCATGGATCCGTGGGGCCGGGCGCAGCGGCCTATCCACGCGTCGCAACACTGTTACCTCTGGAGACCCCAATTCATCCCCCCTGGCTCCTGACACGTGTTGTGGTCCCGGTGCCCCGCTGTGCTGCATCACACCTGTGGGTAAAACCTGCTACACACCTCCATCATGGGGGTAACACTCGACTGCCCTCCCTGAGTTCCACAACTGCAGTCATCGAGTCTGCTCCTACAGGCGGGGCTCCACCAACCCCGGGCCGACTGCACTAGCTGCAGGTGTGGGTGCCTTGGGATCCTGCGGCCACGTGGGTCAGATAGTGGCCCCGCCGGGTTGTCCTTGCACCCCCTCTGGCTGCACTAACCACCTAGACAATACCTCCAATCCCTGCCTGGAGGCAACCCCTCTACCCTATTCACCGGGGCCAACTCTGCTCATAGCTCACCACAGAGCTACATTACCTACACTTGTTGTTTCACTGGACCTCGCCCCAGGTGCCCCCACTGCCATCGTCTAGAGTGTGGCGGTCCTCCCTTGATCCTCTGTGATTACACTGCTCTTGAAGACACCAGACCCATAGTGCTACGATAACATACGTACCTGGTGGACACCGGCGGATACATTGGTGCCTTGGAGTGCAGGGGGTCGCTACACAGACGCTGTTTCAGCTGAGCCTCATCATCACTTTCCTGGCGTCCCCCCACCCGGGCAGTCATAGTCTTGAAACCTGTTCCCCTTGATCGCTGGTGCCCCCTAGGGTCTTCGGTACCCTACACTCACGACACTATGACAAAAGGGGCTGGAAAGAAGCAGGGCTCGCTAAACATGTTTGCCAAGACTCCGTCCAGACTGCCGCCCAAGCCCCTGGAGGAAGCACCTACCGTCTCAACACCCTCGGCCTCTGACGACTCGCTGGAGTACATGCGTGAAGGATTTACCACGCTGCATACTAAATTGAACAACATGAATGGCACCATCTCTTCCATAAAAGCCCATATAGAAAGAACAGACAGCCGAGTCGCCGAGATCGAAACTAGGGTTGGTACAGCAGAAGATGATCTTGGTGTTCTTCGGGCTACAGTTTCCGCACTCACCAATCGAGTCTCAGCAGTGGAGAAGGACGACGACCTCGAGTCCCACTCTAGACGGAATTACCTACGCATTGTTGGCGTCCCCGAGGACAACATCACAGAGCCCATGGAGGACTACGTAGAACGTATCCTTTTAACACTCCTGGATACACCGAAACTCTCTGCACAGTTTGCTGTTGAAAGGGCACACCGATCTTTTAACTGCCAAGCCTAGACCGGGGGCGCCTCCTCGTCCCATCATGGCCAGGATCCTGAACTTTCGGGACCGTGATGCCCTCCTACGTGCGGCCAGAGCCAAGGGTGAACTACAGCTGGGCTCAGCGAGGATACATCTCTATCCTGATTTCTCTGTCGCTGTGCAACAGGAGCGCAAAACCTTCCTGGATCTGAAAAAGAGGCTTCGTGGTTTAGGAGTCTAATACTCTATGCTCTTCCCTGCGAAGTTAAGGATCGAACACTTGAACCAAACACACTTCTTCACTATCCCAGAGGAGGCATCCCAATTTATAGACAAACACTTTCCTGCCACTACAGGCTCATGATGGGCTTTGGTCATGCATATGTTATATATGTACTCGCTGTTGGCGAAGCCTCAAATGATGCTTACACTTCAATGGAAATGTTTTGTTTACTAGTTTTTGTTTTTGTTGCTCCATTGATCCTTAGCAATGTGGCCTTATATGTCGCACAGACTAATGGCGCATAGAGTGGTTTGATACCCAGATGCAGTCCCAGTTTGGAAGCTATCCTACAGCCGTCCCCAGACCTCCCCCCCCCGGTGATTGGTCACTGAGATCCTGGATAGCCCCGAGCCACCCTGGGCCGATACCCTGGTGATTGGTCACTGAGATCCTGGATAGCCCTGAGCCACCCTGGGCCGATATTATGCTCTTGTATTACTGCTCTGGGGTCCACGGTTAAAGCTCCTTGTTTTCGGCTGCCCTCTTTCTCCTGGACCGTTGCTCTATGCGCCCTCCTGTTGCACTGAACACTTTGGTTAAATGTTGCTGTATTGTACAACCTCCTTACACTCTCCCCAGTCCGGCGTGCCATCGCTAGGCTGACTAACAGCCCCCCAGGCGTAGATGGCGAGTAAATTGTTGTTATGGGTTTGTTGGGGTTTCGTCCTTCTAATTGGGGGAGGGATGCGGGTGGGGGGATGAGAGGGGGATGTTATGTTTAAAAAAAGTCTTGACAACCACCGGTGACGCCACATGCGCTACAGCAGTACATCATGAACACATTGACAGGGATCCACTTACACCCAGAATGACCGTCTTCCTTTTGTTTGGTAACCTCTGTCCAGAATTCCAATCAACACTACTACACAAATGGCGGATAATGACCTGACGTTTATTAGCTGGAATGTCCGCGGCCTGGGCAATTACAAAAAGATGCGGCAGATACAACTTCATGCTAAACGCCATGGAGTAAAAATGTTGTGCTTACAAGAAACCCATGCTCGTTCTGAACAATGTGAATGATTTGCTAAACAGTGGGATCCCCAAAGGTATTACACTAACTATTCCGCGCAGAGCCATGGCACGCTCACTTTAATTCACAGAAGCCTGAAATTTGTGTGTAACCATTCAAGTGTTGATCCCCTGGGTAGATATGTATTGACCATCGGCACACTGCAACACCAGGAGGTAGCCATCCTGAACATCTATGGCCCGAATGTTGACGATCCCGATTTCTATCTACACCTAGCCTTGGTCCTGGAAAGCTACCCCCTAATCCCGATTATATGGGGCAGTGATTTTAATACAATATTAGATGTCACCCTGGACAGGTCTGGCTCTCGACCTCGCCAACTCTGCAAAGCAGCCTATACCATACTCGCCACGCTCCCTCGTTTGGCATTCTACCACCTAGCCGCGAAAACCTGGAACAGCATCCCAAAAATAATAAGGAACACCAAAGATCACCTCAAATTCAGAAAATTACTAAAAACCTGGCTCTTCAAAACCAGAGACTAAAACCGAAACAACAATAAGACAAATGACTCAACAAAAAGGACCTTGACACAGGGGTCCACCTGCGAGACCCAGGGAGACGGAGGCAACGACTCCAGCCAACCCTCACCATCCCCCATCACCCGTACAGCCACAACTAGGTACCACGAGCTGTTGAACGGACAAGACACAACTAATCACCACACAAACGGAAGTATGGACACTAGCAGCTGCGCTAGTCATGTGGGGGGGTGAGGAGCATGCAAAGTTATTAAGGGAGCGGGCGGAGGGGACAGCTAAATCCTCAAACGGCCTCGAATGGAGAAAAAAAAAAAAACGAGCACGTACCTCCTGAGGCACAGGGTGTACAAGCATCCCGTCGTGTAAGATTACACGGGCCCAACCGGCTCAATCCAGGATAGAGATGCCAACTAACCAATACCACTAACAACTTCCTTCTCCTCATACACCTCTCAAACTCCAAACCAAACACAACCACAAACCTCCAGCACAGCAAACCGCACGAACTTCACTACACTGCAACAACAAAACAAAAACACACAGACTCGCACATCAGCACACGACGACTACCGGCCGCATACACCCCAGGCCCAGCCGACGGAACCACCGGGCTGAGGCTGCCAACAGCACATCACTGCAATCTTGCACTTTTCCAGCCTCCACCCTCTAACCCACCCCTCCCTCCCTCTTTCAGAGCCGCCAGAGCGCCAGGGGACCACTCCGGTGGTGATAGTGCGCGGTACAAATGACCTTTAACATTAACATAACATTAACATTAGTAGACGCCTGGCGACTAATTTACCCCGACTCCCGCACATACTCATTTTATTCCTCAGTCCATGACTCCACTCTAGAATAGACCGGTGGCTCATAACCGACATGCTAGTTAGGTCCATATCTCACCAGGCTATCCTTCCCAGAACGTTATCAGACCATTAACTGAACCTGGGCCCAGATGCCGAAAGGACGAGACAATGGAGGTTGGATCCCCATGCTCTTCTAGATCCGGTTTCGCTACCGAACTTGAATCCTCCATTGAGGAGTTCTTCGAGGTTAATACAGACTCTGTGACAACACAAGCCATACTTTGGGAATCCTTTAAAGCCATATACAAGAGGTATCGCCATGTCCCTAGCTAATCTCGAGACCCAATATGCTCAAGACCACTCCCCAACCACTCTGTCAGCACTAGGCTCGGAACTGGATACGTTTCGTTGCCTGGCGGAACGAGAGATCAAATTCCTGGACTCCCCCCATTCGGTAAGGAGATATGGGGAGGGGAGGGAGAGCGCCCTGGCCATATGCTATCAAGACTGCTCCGTCTTGAGCTCAGAGCCCCCAATATCCCAACTATATTGAGGTCTGACGGCTCACTGGCCACTTCCCCACAGGACATCAATTCTGAGTTTCTATCGTTTTACACCTCCCTGTACTCGGAGGTCGATGGCCCCCCTATACCAGAAATCGACTCCTACTTGGACTGCCTTCCTCTCTCAGTCCTGTCCGAAGAGGCTGGCAGCTCTCTGGAATGCCCCATTACTACTGATGAGCTCACTGAGGCCATTGAGTCGTTGGCGTCGGGTAAAGCCCCCGGCCCGGATGGGCTCCCCATGGAATTTTATAAGCAGTACAAGACACTCCTTGTCCCGCGCCTGCTGGCCCTATGGGAGGAGTCATGTGAAAGGGGTATACTTCCTCCTTCCCTTCGCGAGGCATTGATAACAGTCCTCCTCAAACCTGGCAAGCCCCCTACCCAATGTGGCTCATACTGTCCCCTCTTATTGATTAACAGTGATGTTAAAATATACGCTAAACGTCTGGCCAACCGCTTAGCCCCGTTCATGCCCCACATTATCCACCCTGACCAGGCAGGATTTGTCCTGGATAGATCCGCATCCCTAAATTTAAGAAGGCTCTTTAATGTGATCAGCAGGGTCAACCCCACCACACATGAGGTAGCGGCCACCCTAGACATGCACAAGGCATTCGACTTGGTGTCGTGGAAATACCTCTGGCGAGTTCTTGAGAAATGCGGGTTTGGCCCTAACTTCAGCACCTGGGTTAAGCTACTCTACACTGCTCCCTCAGCTAGAGTTCGCACAGAGGATAGGTGCTCCACTCCCTTCCAGATATCCAGAGGGACGCGACAGGGATGCCCTTTCTCCCCGCTAATCTTCGCCATCGCCATTGAACCCTTTGGCGACATGATTCGCCAGTCACACTCACACAGGGGATTACATGCAGCGGGCCAATCCGATATAGTTTCCCTTTAAGTGGACGACGCTCTCCTGTACATCCGCTCTCCGGATACCAACGTTGCCCCCCTATCCTTGAGGCCGTCGCCCGATTTGGTGACATCTCTGGGT
The DNA here is from genome assembly GCF_040938575.1 of Ambystoma mexicanum. Lineage (NCBI taxonomy): Eukaryota > Metazoa > Chordata > Amphibia > Caudata > Ambystomatidae > Ambystoma > Ambystoma mexicanum. The sequence continues at coordinate 997,655,238 of NC_090936.1, forward strand.
TAAAAGTTAACTGTTCCAAATCCGTGTTATTCCCACGTACGGACTCCACACACCCAGGAGGATTCTCCTGGTCTCAATCTAGCATCACTTACTTGGGGGTGGTGGTCTCCCGACACACGTCGCAGCTGCATGAGGACAATTACCAAAGTTATCTCAAGAACCTGGTCACGAAAACTTCCAGCTGGACTAGGCTCTCCATTTCGCTTGCAGGCAGGATTGGAATACTTAAAATGGTAGTATTACCTCAGCTTCTTTATCGTTTCACCAATCTGCCCATATGGCCAGGGGACGCATTCTTCAAATCACTATGTCATATCTGTAACACCTTCCTCTGGCACTCAGGCGCAGTCCGCCTCAAACTCGCTACGCTGACCACCCCTAAGGAATTAGCTGGGTTTCACCACCTAGATTTCACTAGATACTGGGTGGTAGCTCAATCCCAATTTGCCTCTCATTGGTTCAATACCACTGACCCCCCCCCCCCCTCCCCGCCACATGTTCGTTTGGAGAAACTGACAGTCTCTGACCTGGTGAATGGCTCCCTTATCCTTAAACCCATACATCCCGACCCTGACTCTGCAGACCCCGTAGCTAGTACATCCTTCGCATTAGCCAAACTGTGGGCTATGGTTGATGCACCTCACCCATTCCATGGGGACCTGCCGTTATGGAATTTCTTCCCTGATGTCCCATCCGTTCCATAATCTATTGTTACCCGCTGGACAGGCGCTGGCTTCCTGACGCTCGGCGAAATATACACGCAGGACAACTTCATTGAGTGGTCTGAACTCCCCCCTTCCCTCAAGCGTCGGCCCACAGCGTGGTTACAATACTCCTCCCTCCGAAGGAACCTCAAATCGAGATACCCAGACTTCCCCACACTACCTCCTGATGAACCCATAGTTGCGGAACTCTGTTCCTATTCCTCCTTCAGGGGCAAGGTGTCGAGGCTTTACTCCCAATTGCAGGTTAGGGCGGCCCCACCCTTTACTAAATTGAAGCACAGCTGGGAGGAGGACCTGGAGGTTGAGATCACTGACGAGAGATGGTCCCGAATGTGCTCTCGCACCCACGATGTGTCTTATAACTCGAAATTTAAGCTAATACAACTCAAGGTACTGCATAGGTATCATCATACACCTAAGAGACTACATCGTATGTTCAGTGAATCCCCTCCCAACTGCCCCAGGTGCGGCACGGATTAGGCAACTTACATTCATATGCTCTGGCACTGCCCGTACCTGACCCAATTCTGGTCTGACGTCTGCTCCATGTTATCGGATATATTGGAGCCCACCATTGCCCCCACCCCACTGCATTGTCTCTTCCATGACTTACCCCAGTTGGGACTTGATTCGGAGGAACTGGCAGGGCTCTGTATGTTGCTGCCGGTCCGCTGTATATTGTTATGTTGGCTCCGGCCAAAGGCACCCACATACACACAGTGGCTTAGAACAATTACATGGGCACACGACACAGAAGAAGCCTGGTGCTCAATACAGCACCCACATACAAGGCCAAGAGACATCTGGCGAAGGTTCCATGATTACATATCTGCCATGGCTTCTCCTTCAAACTCTGTTCATTCTTCTCCAGGTTGTTCCTCATAATGTGACCACTCTGTGACCTGTGTCTCTTTTATCTCGAATGCCAATGCTGTGTGTGCTATCTGAATCTCCCGTTTTTCCATAGATATTCAAGGTATACTGGTAATGATATATGTTTATTGTTATCGCTGCTGTTTTTCCGTGAGTTGTCAAGTCAAATAAAAAAGTCTAAAAGAAAGAAACTGTACTCGATGTGTACACCTTTTATTTTGCATTAATGTACTTTTCTTTTTGGAGTCATGAGAACGATCAACTGGGCCTTTTCTACCAAGTAAGCAGTGAGCCTGTGCAGCCCACGATTGACATTTCACTTTGCTGCCTTTTAGTGTGCCTCTTCTGCTGTTCCAATTAAGGCATTTCTTTGTCCGCTACATCATGGAAGAAGTAGCTGTTGTTCAGATTAAACACCAAACATTTTCTTTGAGTCCTTGTTGAACGTATGTTGCAAATTAACTAACATAATGACAGATTTGAGTGGCCATTCTATTTTAATATGCACCTTAAGAGATATGATAGGGAAACCCTACAAAAAAGCTGGGTTGTAAAAATCATCGTTCAATATGGCAGGTACATTTATTAAATGGTCAAACTCAGTAAGAATCTTTAATCAAAATATGTCAATTCTATGAGTCATTATCACAAGAACAAATCCATCATCTGCTTGCCCCACAGTGCTTCTCTAACTTCCTCTATGAAAATACAAGTGCGGGTGTAGGGCTATCTAGTAAAATCACTAGCAATAGGAAGTCTTATAGTATGCACGTCTTTGATAAACAAGTGAGGGGAAAACATTGGCATTGAGAACTTTGCGGCTACTACTAGACAGTAGTTTGTTGATATACATGCAACAAAAAAAGAAAGCTATTCAATACTATAAGAATTTACTAAAATCCCATGAATCTACATTAGCCCATATGGATAATGCAATCATGGTAAATCTACTGACTCAAGGAAAACACACTTCTGGGGTTTGCCAAATTGAAAAATTCAAGCCCTTCACCTTGTTAACATCGATATCAGAAGCTACTTGGATATCTTATTTTACTGAAATGTTCCAAAGCACGGATACCCAGGAAAATCATGTTCAAGTTATAACAGCAGGAAAATAGACATTCAAATTATCTTGAAGTGATATTGTAGCATATAAATGATTTAAATGTGTCGAGAGCTGCTGGCTCCAATTTCATTTGACCATAAAGAGTGTCCCACTGTTATCGGCAGACATTATGTATAGGTTGTTCTCTAAGGTTAAAAGGTAGAGGCAAATAGCAGCTTCTTGGAAAACATTGTACATTATACCTATTGTTAATAAAAGGCAATAGAAACCTCCCCAATAATAATAGACCAAATGGTCTCCTGGCTATCATAGGAAAATACGTGCCTCTATAATATTTGAAAGCTTAAAGGCCTGGTCCTATGATGCAGGAAGAATTGACAAAATGCAATCAGGCTATCAGAAGAAGCTATGAACAGCCCTCAGCTGGTCTAGTTATTAAATTGCTCCAACAGGAGGCTTGGTTAGAAAACCGAGTTCTATATGCCACATTCATACACCGAACAACGGCTTTCAAAAATGTAAATGTAAAAAGATTATGGGACCAACTTAAACATTTGGGATGGCTGTTTTTCATTTTGGGACAGATGGTGGACCTATACACCGATACATATGTATGCCTAAACATGGCGTGGTAGCTACCTGATTTCAAACATTTAACAGCCTGAAACATGGTTGCGTCCTGGCCCCTCACCTCTCTAGCTTGTTCATCTCAGACATAGGGGAGGGGCATTACAAAAGATAGACGCTTTCCCCCAAGTTATGCAAGAGCGATAATCAATGACATTTATATGCAGATGACTTGCTTCTCCTGGATTTACACCAATAGGGTTGAAACGGTTATTAAATGCTGCCACTCAAAATATGGAAAGGAATGGTCTCGGAATGAATGAAGGGAAATTGAAAATCCTTCTCTTCTTGAAAGGGAGGAAAAAGGAAATTAAAAACAACTTGTGGTACTTAAAATAAGAACAAAATGGAAGTGGTGGGTGAGTTTAAATATCTAGGCTTCCCGCATGGGAAAAACCCACACCACTCTTGTTGTACCATAAGTTAGAAAGAGAAGCTGGTAGCTTATTCATCTCAAATGAGACGCATAAATAAAATCTATGATAGATTCTCACTTGTACCAGTGATTAACTATTATACATCTAAAGTGATCTCAACCCTAGTCTGTGGCTCGAAAATCTTAAATATGAAGGATATGAAATGGTGAAATAAATTAGGTCTATTATGGAGATGTGTTTTGGAGATACTGTCTTCCTTCCTTACCAATCATTTCGGTGAGTTCGGAGTTGGGTTTGTCATCCCTGGCATCCATTGCAAATTGGAAAATTCTGATGTTTTATGCAAAAGTGTGTAATCACCCACCACCCCAAACATTCTCTATATGTGGACATAAATAGGGCACGTTTGGTTGCTCCGTCTAAGTCTCTTGCCATTTGCAACAACGGTTGTCTAAATATCCCAGAGACCGACATATCTGTCGAGCTCTGTAATGAGCACCCTAATTTGGTTAAAAAGACATTCTTTCTAGCTGACTGGATTCAAACTCTTAATCAAGTAGCTAGATTGAACATAATTGATCAAACCTTTGTTGAAGAGTTAAGGGGACACTACCTATCTTTTAAAGTTTCCGAATGAGGAGTGGAGAAGAAGTTTTATGAAATTGCGTTTTAATTTGTACCCTATGTTGGAAGTCTCGGGAGCTAGACGGGGTGGGGTAAGGAGTTTGTAGAACCAATACAGTTGGCTATGTCAAAGTAAAGCAATTGAATCTTTGAAACAGCTGCTATTAAAATGTCTGGGCTTAACACCATTAAGAGCAAAATATTTCGGACGTTTTGTGTATACTTTTGATGCAATTTTAGACAATGGGTTTTGGACAAGGGTGTTACAAGGTACCCTGACTTTTTCACCTTAGCTGCTATTCGTTTCATATTAATGGTTTTTGAGGATAATTAGTTGAACATTGATGTAATTTTATAATTGGGTTGTGTAAACATGTACCATGTACTAATCAATTAAATGCCAAAACCAGTAAATCTTGTTACTATTGGGTTTGTCAATGGCTAAGTAAGACACAGACAACAGACCTAAAGTTCAAACAAAAGATATTTATTAACTTAAATGTCAGGATGGTTGAAGGCCTAACTTGCCCTATGCTAACGTGGGATTTCCCTACCTGAACGAAACAAAGAAAAGTCTGAGTCACAGTTCAACAAAATTCTGTCTGTGTCCAAAATGTATCCTTGCCCTCACAACTACAATGAACGAATGTGTAGGGATGTCAAAGGAAATAGGGTTCAACACAAAGTTCAGAGCTTCTTCCAGCTCAAACCTTACTTTCAGCTCCTCTTCCCCAAGCACAAGAAAGTTCCATGAAAAAGTCTGTTTACCTTTTCCCAGTTCAAGGCGATATAGTTCCCGAACCAATCCTTGGGATTCCCTTCCCCAAGTTTCAAGTAACACAATCAAAAAGCAAGTGTGGTTCTTGTAAGCCTCATGGTTCCCTTCCCCAAGACTTCAATTCTGCCGCTTATACTTGTTATAGTCTTTCCAAGGAAAAGAGTCTTCAGGTTTCATTGGTACTTGCTCCTGTGCACCAAGTCACCCTCACTTAGCTCCTTTTATTGGCCTCTTAGCTTTGTGGGTATTCTTCCACTCCGTTGGCTTCTCCTTATTAGCCTCGTGGCCCTGCCACCATGTGTCCTCCACCTCCTACCAATATGTGGTCTTGTCACCCTGCATTCACTCTTAAAAGTTCACTGTTTGACTCTTCCCCCCTTTTAATACCGTTGACTTTGATGTTTGAATTAAATTCTTTTCACATGTGCTCAATTCAGTGTTCAAATGTGCATTTTTATTGTTCAGATTTAAAGTTCTATTCAGTTCGATATTCAATCTGCACCTTTTGGTTTAAATGTTTAAGTTTTCCCTTTTGTTTGGGATTCAATGAGCATTTAGTTCAAAATTAAGTTTCTCTTTAGTTCGATATTCAATAAACACATTGCTGTTTCCGTATTGCAGACCTGTGTTCCCTCGCGATCCTGTTGGAGCGCCCTGTAGCCTCTCTGCCCTCCCGACATTCACGGGTCTCCTGTGCTTTACCGGTGCAAGCCCAGCTCGCCTGCCTTGTGCCTCTCTCTGCACAACGGCATCTTCAGTGCCTAGGTCGGCACGCGGGCAGCGTCCGCTCCGACTTCACAGCAGCTCCTGCTGCGCACTGAGGGGTCTGGGAGCTCCCAGGCTTGGGAAAATCACACGCCCTATCTGCGTCGGGTCCCCCAAGTCCACTGGGTTTCTTGCCGATGTCCTGTCTCTTGTGGCTCCAGTTCTACCACGGCTGTCTCCTCACACGTTGCTCCCTGTGTCAGGCTCCTTATACCTTGTTCTGTCTGGCAAATCTCCATGTATACTTCTGCAGCCCCTTGACAGGCTGCTGGTGTGGCTGACCAATTAGCCCAGCCGGACCACAATCGAAGGGACATGCCTGACCCTCAACTCTTAGTAGGCATCTTCCTCATCCCAGTATCAAAGTGGTGAAAAGGTGTAGTCTTCACTGCTCTTAGTGGTCTCTTCTTAGTCCCAGTACTGTCAAGTGTTACATGTGGCCGATTGAGGGGAACTGGCTTATAATAGCCCATACAGGTTGGGGCAGGGTTACATTGGTTGTCAATAGGGAAAGGGAGATACCCTGTCTCGCCCAAAGGCACCCCACTCCCAAACCTCAAGGGCCCTCCACCCAGGTGATCCTCCCTCGCTGCTCCACCCCCAGGATCAGAATCCATTAGCGATGGCCGCTCCCTGCCCACCTGCACAGAGGATCCTAGGGGAGTAGGAGTGAGAATACCCTCAGGTTTCTCACAGTAGTTTGAAGTTCATTAATTGAATTTTATTAAATGTATACTATCAATGAGGAAATGTGTTACTTGTTTGATATTTATTAAATGTGTTTTATACAAAAACCACTCTGGTTATTTTGCCACTGCTTGTGTTCTTGGCAACTCCAGGCACACCCAGCATGAAGAGAGAACTCTTTGAGGCTTTCCTAGATTTTCAAGATGCCGATTTGATTAGCCCAACATTGCATTACTGAAAAACGTATCACTAATGAGGCCCGACTAAGCCGAAACATGTATCTGGGGTTGCTGTTGATACCTTTGCTCAGAGGAGAATTGCCTAGTTTTTCGGTGATGGACTGCCTAAGTGGGTGATATCAGGCTGATATGTAAATGGATATTTCTCCCCTGTGAAAGATACAGGGAGCTAAAACGAGGTTGTAGACCCGCCCGAGTGGGCACCTTCTCATAGAGCAGGTTATTTGGCCGTGCTCGTTCTTGGTAGAGGGGCTCCCAGACACTTTTGTATGTTTTAAAGAATACAAAATATGTTAAATACAAGGTTTGTGAAGCCGCAGTTCCAAGCAAAAAAAAGGGGGGAGAGAGAAAAGAAACACAATCCTTCCACACTGGAAAATTGGCTTCTATCTCATCAGGAAGTGGAAAAAACAAGAGACAATCGACACATTTCAATTGTCGAATCGGTGGATGAACACCCTAACACGGATGAAATCTCTGATAATGATTCGGCTATGGTAGATCAGCAGGAGATCTGTATTTATACCGATGATCATGTTAGTAATTCAATGCTGTTAGTGATACAATCAAAAGGGCTATGTTGACACTCAAATCATTTGTCATTAAACTCTTTATCAGAGAAGAGAAATCTCATCGTAATCGAATAGCAATTGTAGGTCTATCGGCGTAAATAACACTATTGCGCCTTGTAACCTCAGCAGACATAGACTTTATTGAATTTTCCATGAAAGGTACACTTATTCATTTATATTCAACCCAAGTTGCCGTCTTTGTTATGGAATTTACACAAAACTTTTTGAAAATCCTTTCGAATGAATCGAAGGCCTTATGTCTTATGAAAAGAAGAACTTAAAGGAGCATAGTGCAATTAAAACTGTACGGAATGAGAATGCACAACACGTAATATTTGGTCTCCTAAGACCCTCAGTCCAACATCTGAGTGGCTCGCTAGGGCCCTATCAGGCACTAAACTGGGAAGGGATTGAGTTGACTGTCACTGCATAGGTATTCTATCGTGGAATGCTAGGGGTATACACGTTGTATTCATTGAAATGATGGGTGTAATATAAGTAAATATGATCTATTTATGTTACAGGAGGCATGGTTTATGGATAATGTCTGTGTTGATGGATATCACAGCATTCAATGCAGGCCTAGGAAGCGGAAAATAGGCTCTCTATATGGTGGTCTTTTAATTGGAGTAAAAAAACCCATACAAATTAATGGGAAGTCAAACTTGATGATGTGGGATGTACTAGGACTATCCTGGCTATTAATGTATATGATCCCCCAGGAGGTATAAGTACTGGTATTATCATGATGAAGATATTGTGGATCATAGTTAACTGGAGGGAGGCGAATTGTCACTCCCTAATCACGATAGGTGGCAACCTTAATGCATATTTTGTGAACGTAGGAATGGGGGTCAAACATATGAATGCAAGTGAAAGGTCTGAGTGAGGCAATTCTCAACACTGACCTGAGGGACACTATGCAACAATGTTTTGGAAGCAACCAGAAGATGAGGATAGACCGGCTGCCTAGGGTGGGCCCCAAGAGTCAAGGTCCAGGGACGAGTGTCATGTTTTGTAAGGCAGATTCCCATTACCGGAAGTATTCCAACATGGCCGCCCTAGTTGGCGATCATTGCAAACGCAACAGTCTAGATGTTCTCTCCCAGAACAGAGATGTCTTGGTGGCCCTTGCGTCATATACAGTGAAGGAAGAAATACTCTGTGCAGCAAGGGTACATCCAGGAATAACAATCAACAGCGCCCAGATGCATCTCTATCAGGATGTGGTGCTAACCGTGCTACAGAATAAGAAGGCTATGCACGCAGTGACCAATTTTTTTATAGCAAAAAATATTTCGTACAAGTGGACGTTCCCATTTGGCTCCTTTTTATGTGGGAAGGCAGGCAGCAGCGAGTCACGACAAATGAAGAAGGGCCGTCAATAATGAATGTGGAGTAAGACGAAAGGCAACAATTGCATACCACTAGATCCACATCCCCCAAAGAAGTCATCAAACCCTGGGAATGGTCTGGAGGGTGGGGAAGGAGAGGTAACAGAGGCATAAAACTGAATGGCCCCTTAGCCAAAAGAAAGGAAATAAGCCCCACAGAAGTAAAATGACAATGTATAAGGTATCGGATTTTAATTCGTTGGTCACACTGTTTCTTGGAGCAATGTGGGAGGTTGAACCTGGGGATGTTGTGTTGGGGATAGAATGGTATGGTGGGCGAAATGGGCTAAGAGGAAGGGGGAATCAGAGAGGTGGTATGGAATCCGATAGGGGGTGTACTTCACCCCTCCAGGGGAGGTTTCTGGGGTTGAACCAGGTCCAAAGCCCTAGGATAGCATCTGGGGTGGTTCTTGGGAACACTGGCCCTGACCGGGAAATGGGAGGGGGTGTGGGGAGTTTGTGGTTGAAGGGTTGGGGAGGGGGGAGTTGGGGTCTAGCGAAGTTTGGGGAAGGGGAAAGGTCCCTGAACGAAAGGGGAGGGGAAGTTGCAAGGGAGGGGGTGTGACCCATGCCTGCAGAACAAGTTTGAAACACTTTAAAGTTCCGGTGATAGTACAAAAGAGGGGCAGGACGATGACGGATACAATGTCGCTTACAATTACATCATATAATGTACAGGGATTAAATTCCCCCTAAAATGTAAAAAGGTAGACGGGCAAATAAGATGCTGTTGGCAGATATAACACTGCTCCTGGAGACTTGTATAAAAAAAAGATAAATCGATTCCCTGATTTCACCAAAACTCTACCAAGCAAATTTGCAGGGGAGAACGGCAGGAGTCCTGATGGGCCCTAAGAGCTCACTTCAAGCGAGGTCCTACACACACTAGAAGATAAGCTATTTTTACAAGTGCAATTGGGGCATAGACCCTGGGGACTATATATGCACCAAATACAGGACAAAGTTTCCTACAGGAAGCAATGTTGAAACTGGAAGTGTTTGAATAGGGGAAATTGTCCTCTCTGGCCACTTCAACCTGGCATGGGACCCCATTAGAGATAAAAGTTCAGTGATCATCCATGGGGGAAAGTCCCCCTTCCAAACGTTCAAAGGAGGCCTTTGACAATTTAGCTCTTAATGATGTTTGGCGGGTGGAGAAAGGGGAGGAAATTGGATTGACTTGTTTACCAGACCTTGTCTAGAATTGATTATGTCTGAATGTCAGCAGCTCTTCTGGGAGAAGTAGAGTATGTCAATTTGGGAGCAATTTCATTATCTGACCATGCTCCCCTGACGATCACTATAAAGAGATGGGAACCAAATAGAGGGCTGTGGGCCTGGTTGTTTCCTTGAGAGCTGTTGTCAGATGAAATTGTGGTGGAGAGAATGGGAGGCAGACTAGATGAGTATTTTGCAGATAACGAGAATCAGGAAGCGACACAAGAAGGCATCTGGGAGGGATTTAAAGTGGTAATACGAGGTGAAATCGTAGCTCTTCAGTCCCAAAAACAGAAACAAAGAACAGCTATGGGAGTAGATTTAGAATCCCAGATACGGGTGACTACGCCAAACTTAACAGGGAAAAAATTTTGAGCTACATACAAGAAATTGAAAGAACTTAGAGCCCAATTGGAACTACTTTGCTCGTGCAGGGCAGAACAATCTTTATTGTATTCAAGACAGCGTTACTGTATAAATATGAACAGGGCGCATAGGCTTTTATCCAGGCAGCTGAGACGGGCGGAGGCGAATCGTACCATAACGACCATGAAACAACCGGATGGGTCGACAGCAATGGAGACACAGACGATATTGAAATCCTTTGAGGAGTTCTGCAGGTCTCTGTATAAAATAGACAATCCTGACCAGCAGGCAGTAAAAACACTTTAGACAGGTCCCAATGCGGAAACTGGCACCCTCTGATGGGGAGCGCCTGGAAGAAGAAATTACTGGGGAAGAAGTGGAAGCTGTAATTGAGGGTCTGCCGCGAAAAGAAAACTCCCGGACCAGATGAATAGACGCCGTATTTCTATCCAATTCCGTACACAACTAAGCCTGAGGCTAGCGCGTCTCCAACTCATTTGGCCAGAGCGGAACAGTGACCCTTCAGTGGCAGAAGCTAAGGTAGTGGTGCATAGCAAACCCAATAAAGATTCAACGATTTGTGCGTCCTTCGGCCCATTGCACTATTAAACTTGGATGATTTATACAGGGGTCCTGGCGGCCAGATTATCAGCTCTCCTACCTGACCTGGTTGGCACAGACCAATCTTGGTTTATAAGGGGGCATATGTGGGATAATACTAAAAGTGGCGCATTGCCGGGTTCCGGTGGTATTGATATCGGTTGATGCAGAAAAAGCTTTCCACCGCGTCGAATGGTCATTCTTATTTGAGGCAATAGAAAGTATGGGGATGGGCCCTAGATTCGTAGAAACGTTTAAGGTTAACTATACTTTGCCCACAATGGGGCTCTCTATTAACTCACGCCTGACGGAAAAGGTGCAAATCCTACGAGGTACAGGGGTGCCCTTTTTCCCCACTGATCTATGCAGTGTACTTAGAACCGCTTCTAATATCCATTAGGCAAAATCTAGATATACAGGGGATACGTTTTGGGGAAGAGGAGCATAAAATAGCACTCTACGCTGGCAATATGTTGATGACCCTGATACAACCAGAAGCTTCAATACGGGCACTGCTAATAGAACTCTCCAATATTAAGAAAGTCGCAGGGCTAAAGATCAATATGGCCAAATCTGAATTGCTAAGCTTGGGGCTTACCAAAAATCAGGTAATAAATCTGCCAAAGTTATCCTAGTTTAAAATGACTAAGGATATGATTGCCTACATAGGGGGTAAACCTAACTAATTCTATCACAAGCATGGATGGGGCAAATTATACGGGTGCTGCTCCAAAATAAAGGCAGATTTAAACAGATGGACCCCTCTGAGCATATCATGATTGGGGAGGATAGCCACAATAAAAATTATCATGCTTCCTAGATTACCTTACCACTTCCAGGCACTCCCTGTTAAGGTTCCAAAATCGTATTTTAAGGCAGTCAACAAGTTAGTATCACAATTTATATGGCAAAACTAACACCCCAAAATAGCCCTGGAGACTTTGATGGCTCCTAGATTAAAGGGGGGTCTAGATCTTCCGGAATTTGCCAAATATCATGCAGCCACCCAACTGCGGGTTTTACGAGAATGGCCGTCCAACGACGTGTCTAAGCCATGGGCTAGGATGGGTCAGGTAGTAGCAGGGACTCACTCTTTTAGAGGGACTACTTTGGTTACATAGGCAAGACAGAACCCGGAATGTAGGCTTGAGACAGATATTATTGGTAGTCTGCGATGTATGGGATCGCTTCCTTAGACAGGTTCACCTGACCACAAATCCACCTCTGTTTACCCCATTGTTTGGAAATCTGTGTGCTCCCCGGGAATGTGCCTGGGCTCCTTTGCAAAGTGGGGTGCACAAAGGTGGGAGACATGATGGAGGCAGGAGAGGTCTGGTCCCTTGAGGATCGTAAACAACAGTTTAGGCTGATGGAAAAAGATAGGCTGGATTATTACCAGTTGAGACACTGGTTGAAACAACCTGATATACAACGGGCAGCGCAAAGGGATCTGACTCCATTTGAGAAGTGTGTTACAACACACGCGGGGGGCAAACAGTTGGTGTCAAAGCTATATGCGATCCTACAGGGGGAGGGCCCAGACCGTACATGGACATATATGTTGCGATGACAAAAGACAATTGGGGAAGAAATACCTATAAAACACTGGTAAATCCTTTGGGAACAAATACTGCAATCAACTAGATCCATCAAAGCTAGAGAAGCATGGTACAAGATAATGTTACAGTGGCACTATACTCCAAAAAAAGTGCACTCAATGTATCCAGGGGTAACATAAGAATGCTGGAGTGGATGGTCGGGGAGGGGCGATTGGAGACAAATATGGTGGGACTGCCTAATACTGAAAGTCTTTTGGGAGGGCGTTCGTGGTCAGATACAGACGGATGGTGTGCGGGCCGCCAACCTACTCTTTGATGGAATGGATGTGCAGTCTTTTTGACCCTGAGTTCCAAATTCCACAGAAACCTCAGCGCAAAGCGTTTATGATACTATTAATAGCGGCCTGGTTAGTTTTGGTAAGGAAATGGAAGCAAAAAGCGCCTCCCACGAACATAGAATGGCTCCATAAGGTGTGAGGGATAGTAGCCATGGGATGGATTACATATGCGATACTGGGTGACAGAGACAAATTCCGTCAGGACTGGGGAATGATAATGGACTACCTCAGGGGAGATTATATGCTACAATGGTGCCCCCAAAACCTGGGAATACTAGATATAATGTAGACACTGGACCAGGGCCATTTTAAGGAATCTTGGGGCCGGGGCACAGACTCCTTTGGGGCCCCCTCTGATCCAAAGACATTTTGGGATACAAAATCCCTGGTCGCCGCCCCCACATTGCGATGAAAACCTCCAGCTTGATATTTTGTCATGCAGCAATGAAAATATGCATGGGACTCCATACCAGTCTTCCTTACCCTCTTCAGACTAGCTGGAATAGTCCAGGACGAGGTTATTTGTGTTCAAGCATAGGTACAGGAACATTTTTAGAAATAGCAGCCATGAGAAAGGTGTAGTTCAAATGCAGGCCACAGATAAGTAGCTGTATGAAAAAGGCACACATACCCCAGCATAGAGAGATGCCTCAGGTTGGCAGTCTCATTAAAAGTGTAAGTGCCGAACCATGCAGACAAATTGTGTAGATGTGAATACAAATTAGAAGCTATGGTTTTCAAGAGGTTTAGCAATTAATCTGCAAAGAACAAATGACTTTGTGGTGTGCAATATATCAATGGGAACAATTATATATACACACAAAACAAATGGGCACTGGCTGATTTCAATCAGGCAACCATGTGGGGCCCCCTACAGGGTGGGGGCCCGGGGCTCTTGCCCCTTTTGCACTCCCATAAAAACATCTCTGCACTGGACCTTATTTGGAAGTGACAATTCATATATCACTAACTGATCAAAGTCGGGCATGGCGAGGGTGAACAAGGGGGTGGGAGGTAGAGGGACAAGCGGTTGTTTTATTGTTCTGTAGATGTGAAAATGGTAATCTTTTTTTTTTAAAGAATAACCAAGTTCTTTGTAAGTCAAGTAGTAAACTCCGTCCTCTTGGAGTTTCAATGTATTCTAGGGGAAATGTCTCCCTTCCCAAAGTCCTTTTTTCACATTCAACGTAATACAGACATCCTAACGGTATGAATCTTCTCTGGGATTCTCTGACACACAAAAGAAACTCCCCTGCCAGGTTCTGTCATATATTTTCTTGATGCAATTTGGGTGTGGGTCCCAGACACAAAAAAACACCTGGTATACTCTCCTGCCAGGTTCTATCCTCTCCACTATCACTGCAGTTCATAATCCTTAGGGTATGGGTCTTCTTGGAAGCCTTTGACTCAGACACACCTGGTATACTCTCCCGCCAGGTTCCTTTCCACATTCAATGCAGTTCACGTCACCCACTTGGCTTTGCCCGGTATACTTTCCTGCCAGGACTTTCTTTTAACATTAATTTAATTTCCCTTTCTTTCTGCCACACTGTTTTCCCCACATGTATTTTTCTTATTTGGCTGTGGGTCTCAGACCCATTCCCATGGACTTCTTATCTTGCAGTCAAATGTCCCAGGGACCCTATTACTTTGCTCAGGCGTTCCCCAGCTCTCACACTGTGTTTTCTTGGGTACACGGTCAACCCTCCAAAGCACCCCAGCGGCCCCATCCCTCTGAGTGGGCTCACCGGTTCTCAGCAGCAGCTTCAGGGTCACTTGCATCCCCCGTGTCGGTCTGCAGCTTGTCGTCAGGTCTGCAGAACGCTTTGTTTGCTCGTCAGCGTCCACCACGCACCTGGCCCCACTTGGCAGCTTTTTCTCTTCTCGGATTCACGTGGCAGTGCTTCGACCCGTAAACCTCTCCGAACAACGTTCTCTGGCCTGCCACGAATTGGCAAGACAGTCTGCTTCTTCTGGCGGTCTAGGACCGCGTCGGGAGCAGTGAATCTCCTTCACCACCAGCCGCTGTCCTCCCGGTCTCTATCCTTTTCTGTCCTCACCGCAGCTGGGTAAGACGACAACCAACTCCATACTTCTCTTCCCAGCAAGGTTTTAAACCGTGTCGGGCCAGTTGGATTCTTCCAGCTAACTGCTAGTGTTGGTTCTCATTAGGAGTAATCATTATTGGTCCTTGCCTCTTAGTCTCAGATTTTGGTTTTTTATTTGCCATCTGATATGGAGTAGTACTGTCCGTGAAATTGTCAAATTGTTGAAGGGGGTGATGGCAGTATGCCATTAAGGTATGAGGAATAGAGGTTGGAAAACCAGGATCCCCATCGGGATACGCAGAATTTGTAGAAACACTCTTACTATTTGTTTTATTTTTTTATTTTTTGGGTTTTTTAGAGGCATACGGCTTGCTAGCCAGAAGAGCAACCCAACTCTAGGACCATCACTAAGACTCCCCTCTCCCGAGAACAGACATACACCAACTGCTAACACTTTCTCAGTGGGGACGGATGGGGGTGATGAATCTGCGGGAGAAGAATCCAAATAAAGAACATTACTGGGGATACTATGTCTCACCTGATGATGTCATAACATCCCCCCCCCCCCGAGGGTCGCCTCCCCCCATGTGGTCCTCCTTCAAATGGCCGCCCCCCAGGGTCAGGATCCGGTAGCGGCTGCTGTCCCATGGCCACATGAGGAGAGGCTATCTCAGGGAAAGGAGTGATGACATCGTCTTAAAAGTGCTATGATGTCGCTTTCTAGATTTTCATTACCAAAAAAGCTAACCGTTCATTGTCTTTTAGAAGATTTAGAAGGGGAGCAGGAGAATTCACCACCTGACCTTTTAAAGTTGGTGAATTGTTTGCATCCCTCAACATATCATTGGGGTTCCCTCAACGTGGGGTTATGTATGAACTATGAATTGAGAGAATCTGTGTAATGTTTATGAAACTGGCTATTTGTTTAGCTCTTCATCAAAACATCCTCTCCCTCCTAAACCTTGGTGTACATGCATGGATATCGTGCAAAAAAGGGCCACCAGGCTGCCCTAATAATCCATTCCTTGCTTACTGCAACAATGTAAACACAACTTGCTTTATAACTCTACCATTGCTTTAACACTTGATGTAGGCTTTAGTGTCTACCACTGCCTTTTTCAAAGTTTTCACATTCTCACTGTTGTCCTTTTTGTTTCTTTCTGCAGCTGAAGACAACAAAACGAGTTTACAATTTCTGTGCCCAGGATGTGGTACATGCACAGCAGTGGATCGACAGAATCCAAGGATGTTTGTCAGATGCGTGATTTTGTGCTGTGCAGCACCTGCCCCAGCACCACTTCCGCCCGTCCTGTTGCAGGGAGTCTCGAGAAGAGGACCAGAGCTCTTCCGACCGGAGAAGGTTGTGGGAACTTGTACTTCACTCCCTGATGTACAGGCCAGGGTCTGGACCAAAGCGCGCAGACCCTAACAAATTCAGCAATCCTGACATTAATGTCTGGTGAAAGACTGATGAGGACAGGAGGATTATTCTCTGTGAGAGATGTCTTTTTAGCTGAACTACGTTCCACACTGGCTCATTTGTGGGCCCACTACAGTGACTACAGTGACAATATTTCACCTCATTGAACATCACTCAGTGGGTTTGGATATGCTTGGACCTCGGTGAAGAGGGACTTAGGGGAGACAGTTGCAGCAGGGAGGTGGCACCAATCTGTTACACTGCTGAGTCCATATTTTGGGAAATATGCAAATGCCATACACAAAAGTGCTATCCCTCAAGCATCTCTAGATATTTTGTACATTATTTGGACCAGAGGTAAAGGCTATGAGCTAAGTGTTTCAAGTCAAGCTTTGTCCTGGCATTATGTGGAGGTTCCACTCTTGTAGGGAAAGCTTGAATTGCCCGGGCCTACTTTAACTTCTAAAGATATGCTGGTCATACACACCACTCCCTTCAACCCTCTGAGCCGTAGCCGAAAATCTAACTGCATGGGATGAGTCACAGGATGTAAAGGGGAGCCTTAGAGAGACATTGTGCTTCAGTCTAACACAATGTTCTGCATGTGTGGGAGAATAGGCTGATGCTATGGTATGAGGAAAGGTTAAAGGTCATGTTTCTCTTTTCTATTATAATATCCCCCAATGCTTTCAGTGTTAGTAAAGCCGTTTTCCTCCCTTCTACACATAAAGACATCAAGTGTTCCCGGTGCTGCAGAGTCCTGGTGTTCACCGTCCTTGTACAGACGCATAAGGACAAGCACGCTGGAAAGCCTGTTGAACAAAGCCTGTGAGGTGTAGGATAAGCAGGCTATCTCTTTTAAAAGCAAAGTGTCAGCTGGACGGCACACTCTTGGAAGACAGGGTATCCTGTTTGTTTGTGAGGAGGGAACATTGGGTTCTGCTTCTCCCTACGACAAAGAAATTCAAGTGATACAATGATAAACCCAAGTAATCACGCAGTCATCATTAATTATTTTGTATGTATAGTTTGTAATTGTATAAAATGCTAGAGGAGAGAAGGTGTTATGGGTTTAGCTGCTTAAATCTCCCTCCACCAGGAAAGGCCTGCCACACCCCTGAGCCTGGGATGGAACCAACCACTGACCTTCTGGACTTCGTAGACTCTTGATAGCAGCGAGTGTTATTTTTGGATGTAGAGCTAGGTGAAAGGTTTACAGAATGAGATGTTTGAGGTTGCATTAGTCATTCCTGTATATTGGCTTAGATAGGATTATACCAGAGCATTCCTACATGTCCAATTTAGGCTGGGCGAAAAGTATTCCTTCATGTAAATGTGGTGGTTATTTGGTTGGCTCTCAATGGGCATAAAACTGAATTGGTCTATGTGTTATTGGTTGGGTCTAGTTGAAACAATCCGTGAATGCAAGCTTGGTTTTAATGTGGCTCTCTATTGGCTTAGATACCAATGCAATGCTCTTCTAAGTTTGGTGGATGCACTCCAATGGTAGAATCATTTTGAGGTATTGGCCTATTTAAAAATATTGGAAGGCCTGCCTGAATGGGAGCGTTGAAGGGAATTGACTGAGTATGTTGATGGCTGTGCGTCATATTAGATTGCATTAGCTCTTCTTTGATGTGCATCTAGAGGCCATTGTTTAATTGAGGTTCAAATATTAGTCTAGTTGAGACTACATAAGTATCTTTCCATGTGTGCCTTAATGAGAGAGGGATAAAGGTAACCTTTGAATGTATGTTTAGTCATAATTAGGCACTGAAGTGTTTGGTAAGGTATCTTGAATGGACTGGGTGACAGCATAATCTGATTGTAGTACTCTTACCCTTCGATGTATGTTTAGGATTGTATAGAGGAAATTCTGGATGCAAGCGATTGAGTTATGGCACACTAGATTCTGGGTCTTGACATTGATGCTATGCATTAATGTATCTATAAACTCCCCTGATCCAACCAAGTACTTAACAGACCAGAAAAACTGAAAGAGCAAGAGAGAATTATAGAAGACACCAGTTAAGGCTTGCTGCTTTATCTTGTTTCATCACTCTGTGACTTAATCCATGATGCTAATCTTCTTCAGTAAATCATCCTTTAATGTTGACTCTACATTTGGTTAGGTTCCGGTTTGGGAATAATTGACAGTGTCAGTGTGAACCATAGTGTACATCTGTTGAGGATTTGTAAGAGTAAGGGTCTTGAGGCCATTTACTGACCTCATTAAAGGTGATGATAATAGTTAGATGTGATTTGATGGACAGTGCCCAACCCCTTCAAGTGTGAGTCAGGTTTGGATGGGAAAATTATTTTGTAAATGTTCCAAACTTGCTACATTTATCGGAGGATTCAAACTTGTAAATGCATGTTTTCCAGCACGATATTGGGGTTATTAGGCATCTGGAGACATGGCTAGACATCCCACAGTGGGACTGGGTGAGATAACTGGGCATCCATTTAGGGCCTATGGGCATACTGGAATGTGAGGCTGAATAGGCCTGATTAAACTAGGCACAAGAGGAGCCTACCTATATGCAGGCCTTGTTATGATGAGGTGAGCGTACCCACCAATGTGATGGGGTGAATGGAGCAATGCAATCTGTTTAAAGGCTAGTAAGGAATATTGCTTGGTGTGAATCTGTTCCAGGAATATAATAGTACCAACCCACATCCCTTTGTACGATTGAGGGCTGCATCCATAATGCAGATGTGTATTGGACTGGTCAAGAGTGTCTGGATCAAATTGGGTGATGGATTCCCAAAGGAACAAGTCTAATTGGGGTGATGGGCTTGTACAAGCATGGCTGGCCTGGTGTGCAGTAGTTCCTGAATGAGAATGTTGAATTGGTTTGGGATTCATGAAAGTGGGCCATCTCTATGTTGCATGATGTGGGATTGCATGATAAGATCCGAGCATGAAAGTCTGGTTCTGATTCAGTGGTATCATTCCTGAGGTCTTTTTATGGGCGGAGACAGCCTTTAATGATGGTTTCCAAATATATAGGGGTGACATATGAAGGCATGGCTTAGCAGGTCCTTCTAAACTTAGTGGGGCAGTGGGTGCTTGGCAGTATTGGAACAGAAGGGAGTCAAATATGTTCTAATTGTATAAATCTGTAAGAATCTATACTCTGGTTGCAACACTGAGGAGACATTTTGGGAATACTGCTTGTTTAAAGAACAGTCTTGAGAAAGGAGAGCAACTAGGGCGCAGTAATGGTGATGTTGAGGAATCTATGGGAACTGTGTTTTAGGAACAAGGTGGGTCCCAGTGTAGCACAGGCTGTTAAACGGATTTTAGGTGGAACATAAGTGTAAGCAGTCTTAATTGGATTACCTTTATTACATTAGATTTTATTTGCCAATTCAGATGACACAAGCATGCACGCATCACTAGATCGTGCTTCCTGAGTTTTGGTCACGTGTTATTGAACATGCTTGTTTTTGGGCTGCAGAGAAAGCAATTTGGCAAAGAATGTCCAAACACTCATCTGAGTGGCAAATGCTTAATTTCTTCGATCACACAGGATTGCGGATACGGACACATTTTCCATGATGTCACATGGAGAAATCATAAGGGAACAATGGCAAGTCATTGAGTTGATCTCTGTAGGAAATTGATGGGACCAGTAATAGCGCCTTGTGCCCTCAGTTTCCTCCACACTCTGCGTTTGATCACAGGTATATCAATAGCAGGCTTTATCGGTATCAATGGGCATTGATTACAGCAAGTTTAATATTGCGATGGTTCCATCCCCACATTTAGCATCCCATAAATCCCAATACTTTCACCAGGTCGCTTGCAGCTCTTAGGAGTCCTTGAGAAATGTTGTACACTTGTAAATAGGAACTGTTCTACTCACCTGTAATTTATTGATGTCTGTGCAAATATGATTTTCCTTGTACCTGCCTTTAAAAAGGGCAAGCATTGTTTTCCCCAAGTGTAGTGTTGACACTTAAACATTCAAACAGTTCTCTAGACATATTTTCTCCCAGTTCGTAGATAACTTGGTCTTTTCTCCTACAAAGCACTGGCACCACCATTGCCAGCTGCACTGCATCATTGAATTCCCTTGAAAGAAAGAATATAACTTGCTACTTTTCAACCAACAAGAGGACATAGTTAACCCCTTTTAAACATGCCAGGGCTGCAATAGCGTATTAACCTTGTGACCATAAGATCCTATAGCATTTAATTTGGCTTATGCAGGCACCACTTGAAGTGTTTTAAATGTTTTGTATTTTTAAATTGGCCTGTCCACAGCCTCTTAGTTGGTATTTAAGTAATTCCTCTCCAACTTCACTTGTGGTGTCTGTCTTTTTGTGTTATGCCTCAATCAGGCATTACTAGCAGCAGCAACCGTTGGTGGTAAAATGGTCACCCAAAGAGACTCAAATTTAATTTTCAAAACGCATCGCTGCTCATAAAAGCTAAAGCTTTAGTGAGGACAGGAAACTTGTCTATCGCCACAAACCCCCAAGATTGGCTGTTGTGATAGGCAGAGGGAGTACTAGTGAGACACCTTGAAAGCTTGTAAAAAAAACAAATGTGAGAGTATACAAACTTTCTAGCACCAAAGCTGAACCCACCAGACAAGTGCATGATAGTTGGTCCATAAAGCCATGCCTTTACTCCAGCTCCACACTGATTGCATGCAAGAGTATGCTGGTGGCAAACCACACAATCATGACCCTTACAACAAGGCAGAAGATATTGCAGTGAAAAGCAAGGCCATGCCAACCTGTTTCTAACATTCAATATAGAACATGCAGCAGACTATGCTCCTAGACACACCTCTATAGGTATGACAGCGATTAGTATTGAACTTTCCCCTTGCACTAATGACAAACGTAATGCCGCATGAGAAGTGTGCTGTAGAGACTGTTAAAACATGGCTCAAAGGGCAGGACTCCTTACTTATTACAAGGAGAAAACAGTCTTGCATTGGCGATCTGGTGCCAATCTCAGCCTTGATGAGCAATCTGTGGGGAAAATAAGTATTTGTATATCTTTTTAAATGTTTAACTTCAATACACTTGAATAATTGTCTTGGCATGTGGAGGATGGCCTGTATTGGGGAAAAAGTTTCTGAGGCTGGGGTCGATACGCTAAACAAGCTAACATGGGTACCATCTGTTTCACAAAAGAGCTTACAATTGTTCTCTACAATGACACAAAAAGAAATAATTGAACTTGGTAGTATGCAGTGCTACATACAATGGTGAGGTTTCCTGAAAGGCCAGGGCTTCAGAAAGGTGCTAGAAAGGGGCAGAGGCAGATCTTATCTGTTTTTGTTCGACATGCACCGGACTCTCTTCCAGACCTACTAGCCTTTTATATTTACTGCCTCGTTTTGCCTGAAGGTCTGTCCTCTTCTCTGGGTGGGAGCCATGCCACAGTGATGCTAGGAGAGTGAGAGAATGCATGTACCAAGCTGCATTAGGTGACCCTTCACCTATGCTGTCAGGCGCAATTGTAGGACTGTCTGCTCCCTATTTGTGAAAGGCCATGAAAAATGCTTTGAATTTTTCTATTTAATTCCTTCCCATCTTGCACTTTTCAACCACAAAGACCTCCTTCCCACCTCTGACTGTCAAGTTTTTAAAGAACATGTTTTATTGCAGTAATACAATGTATTTTGTGTACATAGTCTTAACTCTTCTCCCCCAGTTTCTTTTTTCCTTGTATTATAAAGATAATTTGGGGTGGATCACTCACACCCACTTCAACACTCCTTGGCCGGTAGTTGATGTAAGAGTTGCTGGGTTTTTGTGTAATCCTCCCACCATCTGTAGGATCTTTGGCGTTTCTTGTACATTGTGAAAAGCCTACCGGAGCACTTGTCCTGTGCCTAGCAATGGGAAAACAAGCACCAATTATATCAAGAGAATAACTAATGGAGGTTTAATAAAAAAAAATGAAACCCTATTGTTCCACCTGTCGTCTCTTCAATCTGCATGTAAATGGATACATTTTTCAAATCACCTAGTGCAAAGCAGTAACAGCTAGTACTTCGTTTTGTGAACAGACCTCACTTTGCAGCCTCACGTGCCTACATAGAGTGATAGCAAAAATGACGTTCAACCCATTGTTATACATATTGGAGCACTGTAAGGAATACTAATACTCCAGCTTTACCCATTCCTACTCCCCTGTGTGATTTTTCCAGCTTTATTTATTTATTAAATTTGTTGATCGCACCCAGACCCGGAAGTATCACAGCACTAGTTAGGATTAAGTACAGTTCATGCAGTAATACAGTAATTAAATGTGACAACATTTAGGCATATTTGTCAAACAGAATCGTTTCAAGTTGTTTTCGAAAGTTGAGGCAGGAGGGCTCATCTTGGTTGCATGGAGGCAGGACATTCCACAGTGTGGGAGCTATGACTGACGCTAACTCTGCCTACTCTCTCTGGAAAAGCTCATGTAGTTAGGGAGGTGGAGGATCGCAGGCAACGTGGTTTGGGTCTTTTGGCAATGTGTTAGCTGAGGTATGTCGGAGCAATGTTGTTAATTCTTCGGTGAGTGAGTTTGGTGGGTGAGTGATATATTAAACTCAATGTGAGCTCTAATTGGGGGCCAATGCGCTTTGATCATTCGGTACTATTGCACACCTACCCTTTGGTAGATCTCCCATAAATTACAAGTACTACATTTTCACACATGGCGGGTATTTCCACATAGTTTAAAACCCGATCGGAGTATAGTCAAGAAAAAGATCTTACTTCAAGTCACTCTGCATTGTACACAGAGCAATTCACAGCCAAGGAGCAGAATTCCTGCAAGACACCATTATCTACAAACCAAATATGATATGACATTTATAACTTGCCTGTACACAAGTGTTTCTAGGCGCCAACAGACAAGGGAGGGAAGACATAGGGCGGACAAGACAAACGATCTTACTAGGCTTTGTGTCATTCGGATCGTGCAAGTGCAACAATAGACGTGTAAGGGGAATGAGAGGGGTAAGTGCAAGGGAGAGAAAAGGGGAAGTGAGACCTGGGCAGCATGGCTCTGAATAAATGCAGGAAGGGCAGCATGGATCTGGTAAGTGCAAGGAGGCAGGGGGGGCTATAGGGGTTACAGTTACACCCCCTAAGTGTGCGGTAGGCCAGGAGGCAGTGCAAGGAAGACTGGTCATGGAGGAGTCTAGTACTCAGTGAGACTTCGAGGGAACCAAGCAACCAGTGGCGCATCAGACC
Source organism: Ambystoma mexicanum (assembly GCF_040938575.1). NCBI lineage: Eukaryota > Metazoa > Chordata > Amphibia > Caudata > Ambystomatidae > Ambystoma > Ambystoma mexicanum. The sequence goes on from NC_090936.1 coordinate 997,678,732, forward strand.
GGTAAGATAGCAGGGGGGGGGGGGCAAAGGAGAAAAGGAGGGTCTTGAGCTGCTTCCAGATCTTCTGGTGGTCCGGCTCAAGTCTGAAAGGGGCATGGAGGCCATTCCAGAAGGAGGCACCTGCACAGGAGAGACATCTACTCCCCACGCTGCCTGGAGAAGCGTCTGACCTTCTTAAGAGTTGGAGGTAGTTGAGCAAAGGGCTCTAGAAGGAAGGTATTTCAGAAGAGAGAGTTGGATGTAGTGCAGGCCTCGGCCCCAGAAAGACTTGTGGAAAATGCAGAGGGTCTTGAACTTGATCCTTGCAGCCACCTGGAGCCAGTGGAGAGATTTCAGGGCTGGAGAGAAGGCAGTCCCTGGGCTTGAGGCCAAGGATACATCTCGCAGTACTGTTAGGGATTATTTGCAGAGGGCGAAGAGTAGAGGTAGGCAGATTGAGAAAGAAGCTGTTGCCGTCAGAGTTCGAAGTGTGGGTGGGTGGGGGGGGGGTGGTTGGGAGAGGTGCTCCTGTACTTTATATTTTTAAGTTTCACTGTTCCTAAACTTTTATTTGAAGAAGAAACAGTTCTGTAATGGTTTAGTTTTAAAATAAAAGTGTAGGAAGAAGTTGAAGCTTGTACTGAGCATTCCCTTAAATAGCAGGTGTGTTGGTTTGGGGGTTTCGTTTGTGTGTGGGAGGGGGTGCTGCGATTGGGTTTGTGGAGAGCAGGGGCAGACCAGCAGGGAACATAGTTCCACTACTTCCTTTTTGTACACTTGACCACTGGTTGCAGTAGTCCAGCCTGGAGAGAACCAGGGCTCTGAGGAGGTGCAGCTGGAAGTGGGCCTTTTTGGCAAAGTCCGTGATGTGAGGAGAGAAGGAGAGAGTGTGGTGTTGAAGATGACACCAAGGTGTTTTGCCTCACAGAAATCCAATGCACCTCAACAATCTCACCTCAGCCAATGCACCTCCAGCCCACTGGCACATAAGGCATCCTATACGGACTGAAGCTCCTGGACACACTCCAACCCACTCCACCTAGAAATAAACCCTGACACAGTAACCTGTTTTTCCAAACCAAAACTACTACACCACAAAAAAGCACTCTTGCGCTTTCCCACTCCTCCCACTAACAAACCCGTCCCATTGTAATTTCAGATGTGCCAGAGTACCTAGATACCAAGCAAATTGCAATGGTGAATTCTATCACACTAGCATAACATATGTCATCACTCCAAGCCTTTTTCATGCCTTCTGATTGTGCCTCAACATGGACAAGATGGGAGGCGTGGCCAACATGGAAGCTCAGAAGACGTGAGTCCTGTGAGCTCCTCTTGCCGCCGACAACATCCTGACAATAATATCCTGTCTGGTGGGTCGTAGCGACCTGAATTATGAAGTACAACTGGGTGAAGCAGCTCTGTGTCAAGTCTCGACTCGCAAATCCTCTGCCTTGTGGTCTTAAGACAAGAAGTAGTTTTGGCGCGTAAGAAGCGAGAAGCGCCTCCAAGATGGCCACCTCGACTCGTCTTTTGTAACGGACAGAACCCCTTGGCGCCTGCAGTGGGGGAAGATGTCTGCGCCGTGTCGCAGTGAAGCGGACGAACGACAACTGCTGCCTGTGCACGGTGGCTGATGCGCGCAGTGCGGAGCCGACTCCCTGTGCCTGTCTGCTGGGGGGGAGGTGCGCTGTTGACACGGCCGGAGCCTCCTTGGATCCGGAGAGCGGGGACCTCCGGTGGCGTCCTGAGAGACCGGAGGAGCTGTGCGCCTGAGGAGTGGAGGTGAGGCCGGGGGGTGCAGCCTCATCCTCGCCGGCAGAGAACAGTGCTGCCTTTCGCACCGGGGGCGCCGGCGGTGGTGGCGGTGAAGAGCGGCGTCGGCCGCGATAACTGCAGCCCTGGTGGTCGGGGGCCAGAGTCAGAGACCGGAGGAGAGAGAGGTCCTCCTGCCGAACTTCGACTGCGGCGGCTGGTGCTTTCTCCCTTCCCTGCACGGGAGATCCTCGCGGGGTGCCGGGTCCCGGCTGGGTGTCAGCCATGCTGCTGGAACACAGCGACAAATCCACCCGCTGACACTTGCGGGACCCACAGGCTTTGTGTATCTGCCCCCCCCAAAACTGGCGCCACTGACTGTCTGAGTAATCCTCTGTAACTCACCGTGGGAACAGAAGGCGCGGATGAGCACACGCTGTGGGCCGCTGGCCCACGATTTGTATCCGGGATGGCAGCCAAGGCCTGGTGAAGATCCCGCGGCATGCCCTACCCTCCTCCCCGCGCTACCACGTGGAGAACGGTTTGCGGAGGAGGACCGGCGACTACACTGGAAGCAACCCAGAGGCACGACAAGTAAGTGGGCCCTCCTCCCCCCTTTAGGCCCTCCCGACCTCCCTGAAGAATCAACCATTGGGGGACAATACCCAAAGTAAGGGGGTGATTTCTCCCTACGCAAAAGGAGGTGTGGGAAACATAGGGGCCCTACAGCACAGCAGTGGGGGCTGGGCCCGGTTGGAGACTGGTGATACAACGTGGGCCCTTCTCAGGGTCTCGTGAAGGTGTGGATATCAGACCTATTACGGAGGACACTTCTAGTCCCAGATGAACGGGGTTCTGTAGTACAAACCCCACCTGCCAGCTGCTCCCGGTGAAAGACAAGCCACAAACGCAGAGGCCACGGGGAAGGGGCGACAGTGAGGATACCGACCCCAGCTGGGGGCCAGCGGTTGCACTGGGACTGCTCATGCGGTACTGATCCCTCCACAGCAACGCCAAACGCACATCGAGATGGGAAAAGATAGGCAAAAGAAAGCATCAACCCAAAGCAGCATGGACCAATTTGCGGTCGCTGCCACCCCGTCTCAGATGGGAGTGGTTGCACAACCGACCTCTCCGCCGGATGAAGTACCCCTCTCCTTACGAGACGTCATGGCTGCCATTGCTAGCTCCCACTCTGCCATGGAAATCAAGATGGATAGCATCGCAGCGGATGTCTCCTTCCTGCGGCATGACTTACAGAAGCTAACATCCAGAACCGGTGAAGCCGAGCACCGTATCTCAGAAGCGGAAGACAATATCAGTGGGATAAACAGACAGCTGTCCCAAGCCCTGTCCCGCTTGAAAACCCTGGAGACTAGAGTGGATGAAGGAGAGGGAAGGTCTCGTCGCAACAACGTCCGCATTCTGGGCCTGCCGGAGGGCGAGGAAGGGCAGTGCCTAGAGTTGTTCCTCGAACAGTGGCTGACTGACATTTTTGAAACCCATTCTTTTTCGAAATTTTTCTCTGTAGAGAGGGCCCACAGAATGCCATCGGGCAAACCGACCCCAGGTGCTCCGCCTCTGACAATAATAGCTAGATTACTAAACTATCGCGACAGAGACGCTCTCCTGCAAATGTCGCGCTCACATGGGTCAGTCACACACAATGGGTCGCGAATAGCCTTCTTTCCCAGAGTATACCCGGGAGGTGCAACGCGCAAGACAATCCTTTGAGCCACTTAAGAGTCAACTGGCGCAGATGAAAGTGAAATACGGCCTTCTCTTCCCAGCCCAACTCAAGATTTATCACAAGGGATCGACAGTTCATTTTACAGACCCACAGGAAGCCTGGAGATGGGTCGAGGCTCATATTGATGGAGATTGGTCCACAAGACCAGGAGCACAAAGAGGAAGACCCAGGCCTAGACCACAGCGGGCCTCCCCAAGGAGAAATCCGGAATGAAACGAACAAGAGGCTCCAGAACCTGCTGCGGAACCGGTTGTGCACTGAATAAAGTAACATCCTGCAGTGAAGAAACGGAATGCCCTACTAAACTAAATGAACGCACTGTTACTACACCACCAGCTGTAGCATGAGAACCACCCCACCATGCAAAGCACTAACATTCGGCGCAAGAAAGAGGGGCCCCCCCCTGAGAAGGACCCTTTCTTGAAAGTTGCTTAGAAGCTAATTTGAGTTACTATGGGGCGACAAATGCTTCAGTTGGGGGTGAAGTATAGGGAGGGGAGAGTTGGGTATGTGTTTTTATGTTTAAAGGATGGACAAACTCGATGGAACATCAAAATACTCAAGACAAAGAATGTGGAGCGAAATGGGCTGTTCTCTACCGCAGTGCGCATGCACACAATGGTCAGTATCCATGGAACATCGTTGTCACTTTATCCACGAACGCTTAAATGAGCTCACAAGTCACTAAAACCCGGACGTTGAAACTCCTCACCTGGAACGTAAATGGTCTAGGAAGCAGTCTGAAAAGACGATTAGTGCGGCAACTTCTCAACAGACACAGCCCAGACATAGCTTTCCTAACTGAAACCCACCTAGCCGGCACAACCAATGCACTATTTAAACGATCCAACTACCGCACAGCAATACAGGCAGGATTCACGATGGGAGCCAGAGGGGTAATAATCCTGATACATAAAAGGCTTCCTTTTACACTCACGCTATGGAACAAAACGATCTCCCTACTGGCGATCTATGCACCACCCGCACTACAAGCCACGCTGATAGAAGACAGAACACCACTGCTTACGATGGACACGGCAGACATCCTGATCCTGGGAGAAGATTTCAACGACGTAATGGATAATGTTCAAGACCGCACACACCTGCACAGTAGTGACCCAAATCGCCTGACTAACCTGGCTAGCTTTGTAGAAGCCTTTGGAATCAGAGAAGTGTGGCGGGATCTCCACCTGGAAGGCAGGGAATACTCCTACCACTCTGGGGTGCATGCGTCCTTGTCACGCCTGGACTATTTTTTTATACCAGCATCAATTCTACATACAGCGACACAAGCAGAATACCTCCCAAGAGGTATCTCGGATCACTCCCCCCTGCTCATGTCCATTGCAATATACAAACCACTCCCACCTCCAGTATGGAGATTGAACAATTACCATCTGGGATCCCCGGAACTGGTAGAACGACTACAGAACGCTAGCACAACATACTTTGAATTAAACAGAGGTACTGTGGACTCTCCCATCACTCTGTGGGAAGCTTATAAAACTGTGATTCATGGGGAGATTATCTCCTGGACCTCGGCACAAAAGAAAGCACACTTGCAATCGATAAGGGAAGCAGAATCAAACGTCAGATCAGCAGAGGAAACGCACCTAACCCAGGACAACCCCGACACGAATAGAGCCCTGATCCTAGCTCCGAAAAAACTGCAGAACATCGCGCTGGACAATGCTAAAGGGGCACACGGAGCGATGAGAGCCAGAAATTACGAAACAGGGGATAAAGCTGAAAAGATGCTAGCGTGGCTCGAGCGGAGGGACGAGGGCCACAATCATGTAAGGGCGATCGGAACACAAAACGCGGAAACAAGGTCAACAGATGCAGACATCGCGGAGGAATTTGCTAAATATTACGAGAAATTATACAGTGCACCTCAGCTCCCCACCAAAACTTCTGTATTGGAAGGGATCGTCCTCCCTTCTCTCACTGCAGAACAAACGGCCATGCTGGAAATGGAAATCACAGAAGACGAGATAGTGGCAGCTATGACGCACCTACAATCTGGAAAGACACCTGGTCCGAACGGCTTCCCCATTGAAACTTGGAAGAAGATAGGCGGAACCGAAGTGGCCCCACATTTACTTAAGCTGTATCTGCATGCCCGAGACGAAGGCAGTTTACCAGCAGATCTAAGGAAGGCGACAATAATTGTTTTGCCCAAAGCAGACAAACCTCCGGACGATTGCGGATCTTATCGGCCAATATCTCTGATCAACAGCGAAACAAAGATACTGGCGAAACTACTGGCCACTGAACTACAACAGGTCATAACATCCTTAATACACCCAGATCAATGTGGTTTTATGCACGGTAGATCCACGAGGATGAACATACGCAGACTTCACCTGGCCATTGAGCGTGCCCAGACACTGGATACCCCTGTGGGTGTACTTGCAGTGGACTTTGAGAAGGCCTTCGACTCGGTCCACTGGGAGGCGCTCTGGGCGATTATGCGTAAAATGGGGATTGGCGAACGTTTCCTAACCTGGGTCCAACTGCTGTACGAGGCACCGATAGCAGAGGTGAAGGTGAATGGCTGGACATCGCGATCCTTCACACTAGGGAAAGGGACGCGACAAGGCTGTCCACTATCGGCCCTCCTTTTCGCACTGGCCATGGAACCACTGGCCCAATGGCTGCGAGACACACGAACTTGGGATGGCATCCCTGGAAGAACAGAATGGGAAGACAGTCTCACTATATGCGGATGACCTACTGATATACTTCCAACATCCTAAAACAGCATGCCCAATAGTAACACAGCTACTGCAGGAATACGGAACATTCAGTGGCCTGAGGGTGAACCGATCCAAATCTACATTGTTCGCTTTGAATCGCCTAGGAAACGAGACCCTGGAGCCCTGCCCATACAAAGTCGCGCATGAACAGTTTTGATATCTGGGTGTCCAGATCACAAGAAATCTCGACGACTACACAATGAACAACCTACAACCCATCACTTCCACGGTACCTGTATGTACTACAGGCTGCTCCACTGCACATACCGACCAGGACGTTCCAGGAGATAGATTGTGTGCTCAGGCAACTACTGTGGGGAGGCAGACACCCAAGAATAGCTCTTCAAACATTACAAAGGTCGATTTGGGAAGGAGGCATCGGTCTACCAAGATTGCAGACGTACTATTGGGCCAGCCAGATGGCGATAATAAACGATGCTCTACACGTCAACCCAACACTACCACATGTGAGAACGTCCCGCCCCATGGAATTTTAAGCAGGAACAAGTAGAGCAACCCCTAGCGACATGACCTCACATATACCACGCATCTGGGCGGAATCACATAACTTCATAGGCTGGGGGGACAAAATAACTCCGCTACAGCCATTGTGGAATAACATGAACCTCTCTGGAGTGAGTAAACTACCGAAATGGCCAGCGTGGAAGAGACACGGTATACAAAAAGTACAGGACATTATAGAGGAGGGAGTCATAACACCTTTTGACGAACTAGTCTTGACCTTCGGCCTTCCAGAAACAGAGAGATACCACTATACACAGCTTCGGCATGCTCTGCAGCAGTACCTCCCCGCCCTCTCTGACATGGCAGACTCTACCCCACTGGAGAGAAATGTAGTGGTAGACCATATCCCAGCCAAAGTCACTACTGTCATGTATAGTGTCATCACCTCCTTTGCCACGCCAGAACTGGAGCGACTAAAGTTGAGATGGGAGACTGACGTAGGAGAAATTATGTCCGAGGACTGGGTCCAGATCCTAATGTACCCCAGGGAAGTCACCATATCAGTTAGACTACGCCTAGTACAACTGAAGATACTACACAGGATCTATTATCCGAGAGTAGCCCTGTACCAGTGGGGCAAAATAGCTGAACCCAACTGTCTACGATGCCGGGAGGAGGGTGGAACCTTCTTCCATATACTGTGGGAATGCCCGGTGATCTGTCAATACTGGCAGCAATGCTGCGATGTACTATCGAGGGTGCTGCACCATACGATTCCCAGAGAGCCCAAACTCTTGATACTGGGAGTGGACAGAGAGATGGATCTGACAAAATATGAGAAACTCTGCCTCATGACTACAACAGCAATATGCAAAAGGAACATAGCACGCCTATGGGGAGCAGCGGAACCCCCGCAAGTGGAGCAGTGGATAAATGATATAGAAATCTGCATCGCGATAGAAAGGAGGGTTTACAGAGCCAGGAGCTGCCCTGAAAAAGCAGATACGGTATGGCAGCGCTGGGAAGACACGATGTGAACTACTGAACTTTTCATACCAGGATATCATGAACCAGGAGTTGTGGATGCTGCGGTGGGAAACCTGTTACTGTACCAAACCCCATTGCGACGTGTATCGAAGTCTAAATGAAAGCATGTAGTATGTGTTCCATATTAATGTTTTTTTCCATCCAATGTTACTTTTATTTCTATTATCGTTATTATTGTCGTCTACATGCTGGCCACGGGGAGCCCAGCGGTTGTATGTTATAAAATCAATAAAATGTGTTATTAAAAAAAAAAAAACATGGACAAGATGCTTTCTGGAAGAGTCATTATTGGATTCTTAATGTTCTTCAGCATTGATCGTATCCTGCAAATACGAAGGTTGAGACTAGCGACTGGAAGCCTTAAGTCTGTTTGTTGTATAGTTTTTTAAGGAACATTCGCTACTGGGGCAGCTTCTTGACCGTAGAGTAGGAAGGTAAGCGCTATCAGTGCCTATAATCTAAAAAGGCAACCCTACATTTTTAAAATACTTTAAAAAAAGTATAAATGTTAAGTTTTCAATCTTAGTTATTTTTATTATTTAAATCTTTTGTATTAATAACAGCACATGAACAACACATCCTACACTACACAAAACAACCACATGAGATGGTTAATTGTTTAGCTTACCCACATAAGGCGAATGTTGAGATGGATTCCGAAAATCGGCCCTGCAAGGAGGATTTTGGGATGCCACCCTTGTGGTGGTGAAGAAGAAATTACTTAGCGGTAATGTTCTTTCTATGGACTCGACAGGGGTGTAGTGCACCTCGACTTGTTTATCCCTCTTGACTCGACGTGCAACTAGTCGACTCCGGACGTGACATCGGTTGCCGTACATATACTGTCACTACACCCCCATACCTCGGTACCCCACCTTTTTTCCCCAGAGCGCAGCCGCCACAGAGGAAGAATACAAAGATTCAGCTTCAAACAGCCACAACTCAGTACCAAAAAACATGCTTTTTTTGTGAAGAGCAGGCTCAGAAGAAAGCCGAAATAACAAAAAGGCAAGAAGAGGTGTAATCGCCCAACAGTCGAACTTCCACCTCATCTTGGTAGAAGAGGTTAGTCACAACAACAGCAGGGCACTTGATTTTGCTGACTCTGGCGCGCTCGCAGCACACACGGTGAGTGCAGTGCCTTTCCAACTCCTGGGTGCCTCTCAGTGCTCCCCAGCACCTGTGGCTATGTGATAGGGCAAACCTCCTCCGACCCGCTTTCCGTGTTTTTTTTCTTCCCTTTTTTCCCATTGTACCCTCTGTCCCTCCAAACCCCTCTCCCTGTACTCCTCCACCCTCCTCCCATCCCGCCCAGCACCTCCCTTTGCCAATAGCACCCGCTTAAGGAGCCTATCCAGGGCAGCCCTCTGCCCGGCAGCCCCTGCGGCTTATGGCCCCTAGGCAAAGGGTGGCTCCAGCTAGTGTCTGCAGGTGTCAGCAGGGCAAGCCAGTGGAAAGTATTAATGTTGTGAAAAGTATCAAATATTGTGGGGGAGGAGTCACTTATGAATACACAGCACGCTGACCCCACGATTTTGCATACCCCCCACGATCAGCCAAAATTATATCAAGGACCATTCTATTTTGAAGTGTCATTAACCTAACTGCTTTCTATTCTAGCGTCATATTATAGAGTATATCTGTAGTTCCATTTATCACTTTTTCGAACAACCTGGACAATCTCCTTATATTCCATGAATTTATTGCTTGTCCCCAAAATGGTATAAATGACTTTGCTATATCTTCTGCAATCAGTCCTGCAGTATCATCTCGCTGTGGCCTAGATCTGGATAATTTTTATATTTCCAAAGTTTTGGAGAGAAATACACCAGGAAAAAGTATTCCTAAATAACAGGTCCCTTCCCAATTCCTAGGTAACCATGGATAGGCCTGATCTCCACATACAAAATAAACAGGACCTCCTATATATAATGGTTTTTCTTCTTGCCCAAGTATGGCAATATTCATACATCTAGTAAATGTTCCTACTGGATAGGAGCCCTTTTTTCGTAAGCAAAATGGGACAGAACGTGGACTGTGATTAATAGTATAGGAGGGAGGCACAGCGTCTTTGTTTCCTTCTGGAGCCATGTTGAAAGTGATTAGGGATTCAGAGGGCATAGAGAGCCTGTCTACTGGATGCGTTGGCACCTTGTTTATTTTACTTACACTTGCTCTTTCAAATATGGAACAACTCACCGGGCTCAATACTACCCTTTCAAATTTGTCTATATTTGTTTCATCAACCTGACCAGTATCACTGTCATTCCACTTTCCATAAAATAACGCTTTTAATGATGCATAACATGCGGTATTCAGTGGCAGAGGCTGTACATACCTACCCATTCCTTTTCCACCATTCTGGGGTAAATGGGAGCAGACCCAACAGTAGGACCTATTCAAAATGGCATGTGTCATATTCATAATCAGAAGCAATGTGTTATTATCATATCCTTTTCTATGTTTCACTTCTTGTGAGGGGAGAGTATAAGAGAGCACATGTACTGGGTTGCTTGTAGTAGGAATATTGGTAGTGGGCAAAAGAACATTCAACAGATGCATAGTTTCCAGATACCACAACATAGGGACCAGTGTGATCAGAATGCAAAGCGGTATTCTAATTATTAGCATATTCTTTCTAGACCAAGTTTTTCTAGAATCATGTTTAGTCTCTATCTCTACAATATCAACAGCGTTGGTGCAGGAGGAGGAGGGGGAAGCAGGGGCGAGTGTAGGCATTGTCTGTAATGCTTACCTCAGAAAAGGTTTTCAATGTTTCATTGCGGAAAGGTTCTCCACAGCAACACACGTAAAACAGCAAAGCGTTCAGGCCAGTTCAGGCTAGCCTGCTTCATAAATGATAGCACAGAGCTCCAAAAAGGCAGGAGCAAGCATCAATTGTGTCGGTACCATATACCTCCCCGCTTGTCCGTGCAGGCTCACACTGGTCCTTCACTTTTCAAAGGTAGCACTGGGAAACCGCATTTCAGAGCTTTCAATTTGATGCAGATTGATACAGCTCATACACTCCATTTCCCTAGGCCTCTGTTTCCCACTTCATCCATATTGGGAACAGAGGCAAAAAAACATGCAGATCACTTCCGATTTTGAGAACATAGATTGTACCTTATGGCTCCAGGTACTGTATGATCGATGAACAATGCACTCTCATTTCCAGATGCAGGATCAGTGGCAACCGGCGATGCAATGAGTGATGATGTGACAGCAGTCGGACAATGTTGAGGCACCTTTGGCCTTTCGATCTTTGTTGCAATCTCCCCAGGCCCTTTCTCTGGCTTAGGAAGCACCTCTGGCAGAGAACTGGCGATGGTATCTTTGTGATCAAATGCAGCTGTATTTCTTTCGGCATCTGGATCAGGCTGCTCTTTCAAAGGAAACAGAGTTCTTTTCCTGTGTGTTGCGTGGATCCATGACTTACGACCATCCACTCGGACTGCAGTCTGTGTGGCCAGGAGCTCCTGATAGGGCCCCTTCCATTGCGGTGCGAGCGAAGACTTTCTCTTAAAGTTCTTAACAAAGGGCCAGTCGCCAGGCTGCAGACAATGCCCTGGGCCAGTATATCTGACAGGAAGAGCCTCCTGCACCTGCTGATGAATCAAACACAGGTTTTGAGTTAACTGTTTACAGTAAGTAATAAGGGTGTTAAATGTCTTTTAAACGTTTTGGCTGTGGAGCATTCCAAACATTTGCTGGTCTCCCCATTATTATTTCACAGGGGGAGAGTCCAGTCCTTGCCTGTACAGAGGTTCGCATCCACAACAAAGCTAGTGGCAATGCATCGGGCCATCTCAACGTACTCCTTTCACATATCTTACTAATCTTGTTTTTCAAAATACAGTTCTGGCGTTCTACCAAACCAGCACTCATCGGGTGCCTGGCCGAATAGAATCGTTTATCAATCTGGAGGCCTGCACAAATTTGTAGTATCACGGCTGCAATGAAGTGCAGACCGTTGTCTGACCATATGACATGTGGCAAGCCGAAACGGAAAAAATACTCTTAGCATCACTTTAGCTGTGGACATAGCTGTACAATCTTTTAGGGGATAGGCCTCCACCCATTTGCTAAATGCACAGACCACCACAAGGACATATTTATAGTTTTGGCACCTTTCCATTTCTATAAAATCAAAATGGATTACTCCAAATGGCATAAAGGGGGGGGCCAAAACTACCTACTGGAGTCGCTGTTCCTTTTCCAATGTTATTTTGCAGACAAGTCATGCAATTTTGAACCAGCCTGTCAGTAGTCTTTCTAATGTGCGGATTCTGCCATACTGTGTCTAGATGTTGGATCATTTTCTTAGCACATATGTGTTTTGGACTATGGGCCATAGTGACCATTGCTGTTACATATGTATTTGGCAACATCCATCTTTTATTCTTTTTGTCCACCCAACAACCTTCAATGTCTAATTCTGCTGGACCCTCAGACCATGCTTTTATTTCATCTGCCGTGGCTTCTGTTTGTATTTCCTGAACTGTGGCAATTCCATTTTCTACCATGCAAGGTACCTCTTTCATTTTTTCAACGTACATTTTTGTGTGTAAATCAGTGGCAGTTAGTTTCGCAATTCTGTCTGCAAATGTGTTTCCCTTTCCAACGTTACATGTTACCTTTTTATGCGCTCCGCATTTCATTATTGCTGATAGTCTGGGAAGTGCAGACAACAGTCTCATTATCAAAGTGCCATGTTGGATCTTAGTTCCGTGTGATGTCAGGAAACCCCTTTCAGCCCATAGTCGACTAAAATTGTATACCACCCCAAATGCGTACTGTCAGTATATATGTTTACATTCAGGTTTTCAGAAATTTCAAATGCTCTGGTTAACGCTATTATCTCTATAGCTTGTGCTGAGTTGTATGGGATTCTCTTGTTTTCTACAATACTATTCAGTGTAGTGATGGCATACGCAGCAGCTGATGTACCATCGGGTAATTTAAAACAAGAACCGTCACAAAACAGTTCTCCATCTGGCTCTTTCTGTGGGGCATCTGTCGGATCAATTCTTTCTTTCGTCTCTTGTTCAGTAATCATTAGACAATCATGGGGGGAATTCTTCTCCACCCGCTTTTTCAATGGGAGGAGGCATTAACTCGGCTGGATTTAAAGCACAACACCTCATAATTTGAATATGTGGTGCAAATAGGACTATTTCATACTGTGTTAATCTGGCTGATGTAAGTTGTTGCGTCTGCGTTCTATTTAAAAGACTGTCCACTGCGTGGGGCACCATGACGGTTAAAGCGGGACCCAAAACCATACTCTCGGTTTGTTTTACTGACGCGGCAGCTGCAGCAACAGCTCGCAAACAGCGTGGCAAAGCACATGCAACATGATCCAACGTGGAAGAAAAGTAACCACATGGTCTATTTCTCCTTCCTTGTTCCTGAGTCAAAACAGCCATTGTTTTCATGCACAAATAACTTAAAGCTCTTGTCATGATTTGATGTGCCCAAAACCGGAGCTGAACACAATGCAGCTTTGAGCAGGTCAAAGGCTTCTTGACATTCCATGCTCCATGGCAAAGGCAAGGCAACATCCTTCCTTGTCAATGCCACTATTGGTTTCACAATCATGAAGAAGTTTGCGATCCACTGCCTACAATATGAAGCCATGCCAATTAAAGCCCTGACTTCTTTCTGTGTATTTGGAATAGGCATATCAGAGATGCTTTCTATCCTTTCTGGTGTCAATCTTCTTTCCTCCTTCGAAAGGAGGTAGCCCAAGTAGGTTACTTCCTTTCGACAATCCTGGAATTTCTTCAATGAAGCTTTGTGTCCATGCGCTGCTAAATGTATCAATAGTGCAACTGTACTTTCTTTACACATTTCTTCTGTGTCTGCTGCTATCAGTAACTCGTCTATGTATTGTAACAAAACACAACCTGCTGGTAACTCTAGCATATCTAGTTCTTTTAATGCTCTACTGTAAATACTTCGGCTTTCAGTGTAACCCTGCGGAATTCGTGTGAATGTAAATGAACGTCCTTCTAGAGTAAAAGCAAATAAATATCTGCTGTCTGGATGTACTGGAATGCTGAAAAACACATTCATCAGATCTACAACACTAAAATATGATGCAGAAGCTGGAATCATAGTCAATATTGTAGTCACATCCTGGACTAATGAAATTGTGGATCAACAACTTTATTCAATCCTCCCAGATAAATTATGAAACAGTACGGTATGTCATTACCTCCTTTCTTGTAAAACGGAAAAATCGGACTATTGCAGGTGCTACCGGAAATTTCTTCAATTACGTTTCTTTTAATCAAATCTGACACAATGCATTTCAATGCTTTTTCCCCTTCGGCCAAAATTTTATATTGCGGAATACGCGGCAATGTAATTCCTTCTCTCAAAACAATTTTCACTGGCTCGACTTTTAAACAACCAACATCGTTATCATTCACTGCGCATATACAAGTCGGTACTTTACTCAATTCAGTTGGTAATGGTTTAGATAAAACTTCTGATACAGGAGTCTTTTGTGGTGATATTGTCAAATACACTCCATCAGGAGAACAATAAATAACTGCATTCAATTTCTTCAGTAAATTTAAACCCAACAAATTTTCACCGCAATTTTTTGTGAAAAGGAATGGGCAAGACTCGGTGAATGGACCTAGTGTTATAGGTACTGATTGTGACACTGGACTGATTACTGGTGTACCTGAGAACCCTACTAAGACATTATTCTGCCCTGACAGTGGTATTTGTGGAACCTGTTGATGGTCAATTGAACATTTCTGCACACCTGTGTCCACTAGAAAAATGTGTTCCGTATTCCCAACCTTCATTTCTACGTAGGGCCCTTTCCGGTCTACGGGAATAGATACTGCTTCCAACCCCTGTCTTGGGCTGTCTTAGTAAAACAATACATCATCTGAAGTCAAGTCGGCAGAGTAATATGCATTGGACTGATTATTAAAAACATTTCCATCTTCTGTGCTATTCCGCTGTTGTTGGTTCTGATTTTGATTCTGATTCTGGTTAATCTGAAATTGTAGCGCTCTTTGGTTCCTATTCTGTCCTTGTGTTCCCGGGCGACGTCTATTCTGTCTTCTCGAGAAAGTCCCATTGCGATTCTGTATCTGCGGGCACGGTGCTCGCCAATGGCCTTCTTGTTTACAATAGGCAGATTGATTAATCCCTATTGGACCACCTTGCATGTTGGAGAATTGGGTTCTGGATTGTGCGTTCCCGCCACCACCTATTATTATTTGCTACTTGCTGCATTAATACTGTTGTTTTCAAATTCCCTTTGTCCCTTATTTCTTTCTCCTTCTCTGCATTTATTCTGTTCTCATAATATTGGGCCATGTGTAATACTTCACTTTGTATTTTTGCTTGCCATGCACTTTCAGATGGCATTATTAAATTTGGAATTTTTGGTAACAACCCTCGCACAAACTTATCAACAAACAATCTCTTCCTGGGTTCAGTACTCAAGTCTTGACCACTAAAATCTGCAAAAACTTCTTCAAATCAATTAAAATAATCTGCTGCTCCTTCATCTTTGCCCTGTTAACAAGCAGTAAATTTATCCCAAACTATTCTCTTATCAGGTATTAAAGTTTTCAATTTCTGTACTATTCACGCTGGTAAGGCCAACATGACCGGCGGCAGTTTTTCTCCAGCCTTTCTCTCGCCATAAATCCTAGTCAAATTCAATTCTAGTCAAATTCTCCCATGTATCACCCAATATATCCGCGTCATTTATATTTCTAACCGGTTTCCATATGTCTACAGGAAGAATCACGGGAAACAATAAATCAATATCACTCAATGAAAAAAACATAGGAATTCAAAACAGATTCAATTTCTTTATAGAATCCTGACAGATTTTTCCTAAGATCAGGGATTGTCTGCCTGATGTTATTTACCTCTTGTCTAGAAAAAGGGACATGCACAAACTGTGCTGTATAATGGGCTTCTATCGTCCGCGCTGGATTTCCGTCAGCGGCAGCAATTTCTACTTTCGGGACAAACGTGGGAGGCACTTCTCTCATGGGCAATTGCAAACTAGGTGATTCTACATCTGCTTGTTTGCTAAGCAATAAAGCAAATTCAAGAGAAAGAGCAGTCATTCCAGTTTCAGGCGAAAATGCTCTTTTGTAAATCGTCATTAAATCAGCGGGACAACATGTCTTATTCTTCAAATATTCATCTTGCAAATGCTCAACCATGACCTGCAATACTTTTCTCTGCATCCCTAGTGTATACTGACTAAACGTATCATGCACTTCCATTGGGGAAATGGCGGCATCCGTAATCCATCTAAGCGCCTCACGCGTACAAATTCTCATCTCTTCACTAACAGGTTTTAACGGCAGCAAGAATCGTTGCTGAACATATGACACATGCTGTTTATCTTTTTTCATTATTTCTATATGCAATTGATCAAGCTCGTTCTAAAACACAAATAGTCGGCCTACATGTTCTCATACTTTCGACCCATTATCCCGCAAACGAGAAAGAACAATTAGATCACGCAGCTCTTGCAGTGCCAATGTGTCAGTCAAATCACTCCACTTTTCCACAAGATAATCCCCCATGCATTCTAACAAGACCTGCTGTTCGCCACGCCCTCTATAGTCAGACATGGAACTCTGCACAGCTCCCTCATCACCACCTTCAATATACGTTTCTGCCCAAGTTCTCATCTCCTTTTTCCTGTCTTTGCTAACCGTACTACGAGTTACTCTACTGCTTCCTTGCGCAGGCCCCATCTTTGTAGAACTGCCTGCCAAAGCGGTTGCTAATTCATGCAACGACGCCAGTGGAGGAAATTATGTCACAAGCACAGGGGGAGATGGTGCAGATGGAATAGCGTGAATGGGAGGAGGTAGATAAGGTGGAGGAGCAACTGGGTCAGTACTACTTTGAGGACGTTCATTTCTTCGATCGTTCAAGATTTTTTTTATTAGCTCATCTGATGTATGCAAATCTTGTTGTGGATACATTTTCTGTATACCTAATTGGAAATCCCTGTCCATTCTCCTAAGGTCCTCTGTCTGTTGATGCTCATCAAGTTCTAGCGCTTTTTCTGTATTTGATTTATGTCTGCGCACGTGTTTCTCTCTGCTTCTCAGACGGAGATTAGCTTCCTTCCTCCAGTCTCTCATGACGAGCGAACGCCGCTGGTCTGGCTTTCTTGCGTAGCAAGACTGATACTAAGTGTTCTATGGCCCTCATTACGACCCAGGCGGTAAATTACCGCCTGGGTCGTACCCTTACCACCATGGCGTAAACTATGTTTACGCCATGGTGGTTGGCGGATTTACCACCCCATTCCAAGGTGAGTGGGGTGGTAAATCCCCATTTTACCCTTTCCCATTTTTGCCCCATAGGGCATAATGGGAATGGGGAAAGGCGCTAATTACGCCACCGTAAATTACGGTGGCATAATTAGCACCAAGGTCCCTTTGCGGCATGGGTTTTAACGCCTGCACAAAGCAGGCGTTAAAATCACCATCCCGCAAAGGGACCTTGGAATCAGGCGTTAAGGGTCGGCGCCGTTTACGGCGCCGTAAACCCCTTAACGCCTGGGTCCTAATGAGGGCCAATATGTGTTAATTCAAAGCTCCCATCATTAGGACACTGCAAGCCTGATACATGTCTGCTCTGCTTATGCCAAATCGCATTAAACATTATTGCCCCTACTTCATATTTTACATACATTTCAAATGCCGGCAACCCTGCGGGTGGCGCGACCTGGCCAGTTTCCAAAGATTGTCTACCGCAGAGGAAAATACCACTAGGCAGGAAGACAATTTCCCAGGCATAATTAATCCTTACCCTTCTCTTACCCTGGGCGTTTGATCTTGCAAGAGCAACTCTCAATCAATATCAGAACGTTTAAGAATCGGGGCACGACTCACCTGATCAATCAATTCGTCACTCAGGACGCATTCGTCCGTATACAGACGCAACCAAGAATCGTTGTGACTGCGTGTCAGGCTCAATCTGTCTTGTTTCAGGACCCTCGCCTCGATGCTCTCAGGGCGCTGCTCATCGATCAGGGACCGGCTCTGTACAGATCTGCAAAGCAGTCTCATCACTTCTACAGGGGCGCCCCGAACACCTTCCGATCCCGGCTCGACGGCTTCGTCCTCGACTTGTTTTTGCCTTCTTCAAACTTATTGTATATGATGGAGCAAAAGGGGGAGGACCCCTGTTCGGCTCCATATTTGCTAAGCCGTAAAGACCCCCCGCATATGGAAACTAAGGAGGCACAATAACCATATACTAGTGACATGACAGACACAAGGTTTGATTTTCCAAGAAATCTGGTTTATTTCAAAGTATACTCAGTCGGCCGACTGGGGTCTAACATCTCGCAACGCGTGTCACCCAGACCTCGTGAGACGCAAGAGAGCGAGCATCGCTCAAGCAACAACATATATACAAACATGCAATCTTTGAAGGCAAATCAAACCGCCCATAATGTATCTTTTAGGCTAGGGTTCGGTGATTGAAAATCATGACAAGTTTCTATTCAGTCTAAACATACTTATTCTAGCAACAGTTGCAGAGACAGTTCTTTGTTATGGAGAACATAAAGCTCTTGTTCAGCAAGGATATCATGTTCGTAAGAGAGACACATTCCTTAGCATGTTATCTACCTGTTTCTATTTGTGAACCAAGGGTCAGACAGTTCCGAGGCAGATCCACAAAGGAGGACCGCTAAAAGAATATAATTCATACTTTAACTGCCTATTGCTACAGCTTTGGTAAAACAGGCCGGCACCTGGGCCGCTGATTATATGCAGTTTCTGCTTGCCTCCAAGTACTTGGTGCGGGAGGAAAACAATGTATTTCTGTATCGTTTGGCATTCCTGTCTGGGTTGATCTTTCAACATGCAGGCTGTGGCCTCGCACCGTGTATGAGCTTGAATACTTTCACAAAATGGACGCCCTCTGGTTACATTGACGATTCTGTGTTTGCGATGTTTGTCACACGTTTGTCACATGATGCGATTGGTTTCCGGCCAATATAATATACATGCTATACAATCCATAGGGTCGTTTCTGGACTAACAGTGTTTTATTTTTTGACTAACATAATGTTGGTACAAAAAATAGTGATATATCTTTGGTGACTGAGGTGTAGCCTGTGGGCATGGGCAGTGACCAGATTATGCAGGTCATGGAATAAGGTCATGATCCGGACAATCTGGCTACTGGCCATGACCACGAGGGACAACACATGGGGTTAAAGTGGCCATGTCCTCCTGGGACTGGCTTTGTGGTGAAGTTATTCCAAATTGGGATAGATTTGAAAGGGAAGAAAAATGTGCTCGTGGTAATAAGGTCATAGGGTTCTCTTTTAGCCTTCTACTGGCTTCCATGTAAAGCGAAGGGGGGCCCTGTATGGAACTCCGCCTTCCCTTTCCATGGTGGCCATCTTGGAAAAGGATTTTTCTTCCTCTCCGGCGTCCCGGTGTAGGATGAAAAATCCTTTTTTTCTGCACCCTCTGTTCCCGCTTTGGGAACCTAGGGTGCTAATGGACTTCATCCCCCATTACAGGGGCTGGAAAGGGGGATAATGGTCCAGAGACCTCGTTATCCACCCTTGCTTCGCTTGGGCTGATAACTTGGGCTGCCAGGCCGGTATCCACCGTTCCAGTCCCTGGAACGGAGGATGAATGCCACAATATTCCCATTAGCATAACACAAAATACAAATGGAAATGTTGGAAAATGTTATTGAGTGTATGTACTTTACTGAGAAATATAATGTAGATTGTTTTTAGTTCTTTTTTTTAACCGTGAAAGGTGGTTCCTAAAGGACATATCTTTTGTTGTTTTTGGATGTATTTTTTTTTTTGGCAGGAGAGCTAAGAACGAAATGTGGGGATGAAATGAGGGAAGAGTCACCAAACACTAATATGGAGGGGTAGGTGGACAGGGAGGGGTAGGTGGACAGGGGAGAATGTTGCACGTGTGTTATTTCTAAGGTAGGGGGCAGTTTTTCTCATGCTCCTTGATTACAGCAGTGGTGGTGGCTCTTGGGGAGGAGGGATGGCATTAGCTGATGCCATTTTAAGAGAAATAGCAGTTTTGCTAAAAGTATGTACTGTGTACTAGATTGTTAATGGATAATGAGTAGGAATAGGTGTTGGAGCTGTGCAAGGGAAATTTTGAAGTTGAAATTTCCTAGATAAGTAGAAAATGCATTTCTGAACTGTCCACGAAGCACAGATCTTATTGTGAAGTGCGGACGGGTTCTCGGACACGTCATCATGCCGCGCGCCAGCGTATGGTCATCTGGCACTGTCTGGAAGGTCCGCAATGAAGTGAGGTGTTCGTAGACGTCCACGGATACAAAACTAGTTGCAAGAAGTGTTAAAAATTATTCTAGAAGGTGGGAAATGGCAGAGTTTTAAGGTGACACTTTGTAAATGGGACACAATATTGCACGCACTGGTAAAAACACATGAAATTCAATGAAAAACCTTTGTTAAAGGGACATTATGGTTACAAGTAAAACCGAAAACCCCCTGAAATTTGCCAGTATGGTAAGCTAAGCAACCATAACTCATGCCACCACCAATCACTGCTAAGACTAACACCCAGGACATCAAAGATGACATCACAAATGTCATTGATGACATCACTGATGACATCACATGTGAAATACATTTTGATGAAAAGTACCTCCAAGGATGTTTATATTGTTGGTAACACGATGTCAGGGGTGATCGCAAGACCTATTGTGAAGTACTTAATCTATTAAAGAATGTACTCATCTAAAATCATTGTATTGGAGTGTTGGTGTTAATACAGAAAGTTAATCATATATAAACATAGGCAATGACTGCAGCATGCTGCATAGAAGTACACTATTTATAATCTTGTAATTTTGGATAGTACAATAATGAATGCTACCTTATCAGAATGTTGAGTAATGTTAAACATGTAATAATTAGCTTACAAGTCAAGAGTTAACGTCTAGATATAAATGCACCTTTTTCAATTTTAATATTCTGACTGTCAGTGAACAAAACCACCTGGCCTATATATGTCGGTGAACAAAACCAAGTGGGCTAGATACGCGATGTCATCAGTGACATTTGTGATGCCACCTTTGATGTCCTGGGCATTAGCCTTAGCAGTGCACAGTGGTGGCGCGAGTTATGGTTGCTTAGCTTACCATAACTGGCGAATTTCAGGGGTTTTTCGGTTTTACTTGTAACCATAACGTCCCTTTAACAAAGGTTTTTCATTGAATTTCATAGGTTTTTATTAGTGCAAGTTAACCATAACGTACCTTTTAACAAAGTTTTTTCATTGAATATATATATATAACACAGCCACAGTAGTGGCTGTGTAGTTATGGTTAAGTTGCTGTTTCCATAGGAAGAGCACTTTTTGGGGTGGCTTATAACTTCGCTCTCCCTGGACGAATCCTGACCAAAGTATATGGCCCACTCTGAATTTCTTTGCAAAGTTTGGTGAGGTTTGGTCCAGGGGGGGCAAAGTTATAGGGGGGGGGTCCCAAAACTTCTGTTTTTCCCATAGACATAATGGGAAAAAACTTTGCTCACGCCTACAGCCCAAACCGCTGGACGGATTTTTACCGACTTGGTCCCAAAAGTGTGCTTTTGTTAATTTGGTGTAAATCCGTCCAGTAGTTTTTATTTAAATGACCAAAACGTAAGGCAAAAAAATTTGTGATATATATGTCCGCTCTGCGGACACACTTCCCTGTACGCTCCACGGAGAGGACACGGAATGGCCAAGCGGCTTGCGTCATGTCCGTGGCCATGTGACGTGCTCTCCGATTGGCTGGGGTGAAGTGTGCCAAATTTTTGGAGACGCCCGCCATCTTGGATTCTCATCTGGAGTCCGCGGACAAAAACACAACATTGCACTCGTCAAAATTATCAAATAATCTTTGGGGAGGTGAGGGGTGATGAGGATGGGATGGAATATGGCTGATAGAAGCCAAAAAACCTGTTAACTAAAAAACATCCGAACACGAAGAAAGCACGTAGCGGTGTAGACCACGCTCACGCAGTAAAGCGCATGCGCACAACTACTTCACCCACTCTTGACATACTCACACGCGTGCCTTATCCGAACACGGACATGTGTTGAAGAAAACACGCAGAAATGATGACCGCACACAGGAGTTAACGGAAAACACGTAGCAGTAAAGACCGCGCACACGCACTGTAGAAAACACATAGCTGCAAAGACTGCACACACGCAATGTAGATAACACGTAGCTACATAAACCACGCACACACGATGTAGATAACACGTAGCTGAGAAGACCACGCACACGCGGTCCGAGCTCACACGTGCCTTATCCGAACACACACGCGTTGAAGAAAAACATGCAGAAATGAGATGAATCGGAGCTCACACACGCCTCATCCGAACACGCACACGTACTGTAGAAAACGCATAGCTGCGAAGACCGCTCACACGCGCTGTAGATAACACTTAGCTGCGAAGAGCACGCACACGTGTTGTAGATGCTGTAGATAACACATAGCTGCGAAGAGCACGCACACGTGTTGTAGAAAACACGTAGCTGCGAAGACCACGTACACGCGTTGAAGCACATAGTGTATCTTTTTCAAACTCGCACGCGCGCTCTTAACAGATGAATCCAAGCTCACACACGCCTTATCCAAACACGCAGACGCATTGAAGAAACACATGCAGAAATGAGATGAATCCGAGGTCACACGTGCCTCATCCGAACACGCACACGCGTTGTAGAAAACACATAGCTGCGAAGACCGCACACACGTACTGTAGATAACACGTAGCTGCGAAGACCACGCACACCTGCTGTAGATAACACGTAGCTGAGAAGACTGTGCACACGTGGTGAATGAAGCATGTATCAGTGTATCTTTTTCAAACTCGTACACGCGCTCTAAACAGATGAATCTGAGGTCACACGTGTCTCATCCGAACACACACATGCATTGAAGAA
The DNA here is from genome assembly GCF_040938575.1 of Ambystoma mexicanum. Taxonomy (NCBI): domain Eukaryota; kingdom Metazoa; phylum Chordata; class Amphibia; order Caudata; family Ambystomatidae; genus Ambystoma; species Ambystoma mexicanum. The sequence continues at coordinate 997,701,469 of NC_090936.1, forward strand.
AAACACGAAAAAATGATGACCGCGCACAGGCATTAACGGAAAAAACACGTAGCAGTGAATACTGCGCACACGCTCTGTGGATAACATGTAGTTGCGAAGACCACGCACACGCGTTGTGGAAAACACGTCACTGCGAAGACGGCGCACATGTGTTGTGAAGTGAAGAGGGGCCCTGTATGGAACCCCGCCTTCCCTTTACATGGTGGCCATCTTGGTAAAGGATTTTCCTTCCTACTCCGGGACGCCGCAGGCGTAACGTTGTGGGCAGAAAAATATTTTTTAGCACCCCGGGTTCCCGCTTTGGGAACCTAGGATCCTAATGGCCTTCATCCATTTAAAAACCTTTGAAATTTAGTAAAAAACCTTTGTTAAAGGGACATTATGGTTAAGTTGCGGTGCTAAAAACCTATGAAATTCAGTAAAAAAACTTTGTTAAAGGGACGTTATGGTTTCAAGTAAAACCGAAAAACCCCTGAAATTCGCCAGTTATGGTAAGCTAAGCAACCATAACTCGCACTACCACTGTGCACTGCTAAGACTAACACCAGGACATCAAAGATGACATCACAAATGTCATTGAGGACATCACTGATAACATCACATGTCTGACTCGCTGTTTTTTCCTTTAGTGATATATCTTAGACAGTAATAGTTAGGCACAAAAAAATCAAACAGTACTATATTTGTAGACTTATACTTTAAATATGTTCTTACAATAATTCTATTAGGGTCCACTCACACCATATAAAACATATACATAGGAAAAATACACAATCAGTAAGGTTATCAAGACTTTCTTATGCTTTTGCTGTTTTTTTATTACTGTACTTTCTCTGGATGTGCTCATATTTGTATTAGTTTCTTTAGGGTGCAGTCACATCATGTGGTATTGGTACATAGGAAAGTAGTAGGTTTGAAGCAGAGCAACCCTTTCTGTGCATACAGATAAAGGTTGTGAACACTTTCTGCTTCTACTGCTGCTTTTCTGCATACTTCACTTTCTCTATATATACTCATATTTGTATGTGTTCTTGTGGCTTTGTGTTTTGTATGTAATAATGACATTATGTAGTAAGTGATTTTATTAGCTACTTATTACATGTTGCACAGTACACAACACTCTAATAAAAAAGCATTTATCATTTCACTATTCAACATGGTAAGATTATGAATATTGCACTTCCATCATGTATGCTGCACACAATGCTTATATTTATACTTCAGTCGCTTAGTATAGTGTAAAGAACTTCATAATAGAATGGCATTTATATCAATGCATTGCCTAATGCACTACATAGCTCAAGACATCTATTCCAATTATCCTTGACACTTTTCTGTCAACATTATAATAAGAATCCCTTGTACAGAGTTTTCATGAAAAGTAAATGTACATGTGATGTTATCAGTGCTGGCGAATTTCAGGGGTTTTTCGGTTTTACTTGAAACCATAACGTCCCTTTAACAAAGCTTTTTTTACTGAATATATATACATTATATATATATATATATATATATATTTTTTTTTTTAATTTTATGATTGATAGAAGTCAACCTTTAATAAAATCTTCAAATACACTCTTATATGTAATTAGCTCCCTCCCGATAGAGATGCCCCCCAAAATGTGTAGAAAATTACAGAAAGACCTGGTAACCTTCGTATGGAATGGGAAGAAACCTAGAATACAGAAAAAAATCTAAACTAGACCACCCTTACTGGGAGGGCTGGGACTCCCCGACATCGAAAGATATGCACTGGCATCCCAGATAGCCCCTATGCTGAAATGGATGGGAGGAAACCCACATAAGGGATGGGTGGGGATAGAACAGGGAGAGACTACTATCCCTCTCGGGACCTTACACGCCCTACGGACAGGGTCCATAGGGGCAAAGGGACACCTACTAGAATCTACCTGCTCCTCACTAAAAGCATGGGACATAGCACTCAGAAAACATCATATAGCCCCGGGATTGGGGCCCTTTACACCATTGGCACACAACCAAGATTTCACCCCGGGTAAACGAGACAGCTTCTGGGCAAACTGGGGGCAAACACACCCGATCTACCTAAAAGATCTCTACCACGAAGGATCCCCATTACAATTTGAGGAATGCAAACAGAAATTCAGCGTAGGGGAAAGGGAGAGATAGAAGTATATACAAATCAGGCATTGGATCTCCCAGGAAGGGGTGAAAAAGGCGGCCACTAGGACTCCCATAGGACTCAAACTCACCCTACAGGATGGCCAGACCCACAAAGCAATAACAAGAATATATAAGCTTCTAGACAGTGCACGATTTGAGGACCAAATCTCTTACAGAGACAACTGGGAGAAGGACCTGGGGACTCCAATCGCGGAGGAGGAATGGGGTCAAATCTGGAAAAGGGCCCAGAAAGCATCCAAATGCACCACAATCAAAGAGAGCTCATATAAACTACACACAAGATGGTACCTAACCCCACACAGATTAAATAAGATGAACCCAGGCTACCCTCCCTACTGCTGGAGACAATGTGGCAACAGAGGGGACCTATACAACATGTGGTGGACCTGCCCCAAAGCTGAAATGTACTGGAAAGAGATACTGGGACACATAAGGGAAATCACGGGGAGACAACTCCCATACGACCCAAAGGTAATACTCTTGGGGACCGCAGGCGAAGGCATCTATGCAGAGACTGACAACAACGCTACCTTGATCACCCAGCTACTGAATGTAGCAAAAATAGCCCTGGCCCAAGGATGGAAAAACTCTGAAAGCCCAGTGGTCGCCTGCTGGTGGGTCAAGATATGGCACATACTGGCAATGGAAACGGTAGGGGCCATAAAAGACAACAAATACTTCAAATTCAGAGGAGTGTGGGACCCATTCATAGACTATATCACAGACAGGGAAGCCTATTTTCATAGACCTAACCTGATGAGATTGATTCTGAACTAAGACCGCCTGGCAAGACCAAAACTCGGAAGGGCCCACAGCAACCGCTAACACAGGCAGACAAGGCCCGAATTGTAACGGCAAAATCCAACGGTCGGTAAACACGGAACCAGCCCAGTATGAAAGGGGATACATGCTGAAGACCAAAAGAAAAGGGGGGGAGGGAGTTATAAATGTTAAAACTCATGGGCTTTCTACAGATTTGAAAACGGACAGGGAGGGGGGGGGTGGAGTTAGGCGGATAAGTACAACAATAAGATGTATGTATACTGCTCCCCACTTGTATGTCTGTAAGTTTGAACCCATGAGGGAAAAATAAAGTTGGTAAAAAAAAATGTTCAAAATACATTCCATTAAAAATGTAGCAAATAAAACACATTTCATTTTCAGTTTAACAATCATTAAAACCAATACAAGGTAATTACAAACAAAATGACATTACATTTCATTTCTCATCGAGTGCAAATCAAATAGATTAGTTAAAATTGAACAGTATTACACATCCTAAACTCTTCTAAATACAATGCTCAAATGAAACAGGTAATTCCCATTACGGTGGAGGTAGTGCTACCTGCCAAACATCTACGCCAAAACCCATTCGAGTCAACATCTAGGGACAAAGGGACAAGCTTACCCAAATAGACCCTACGCAAATTACATGGTTCAGGGCAGTCTAATACCCAATGTTTGGTTGTTTCTACCATCCCTGTTTTTTGTACAGAATCTACATTAACCTAGGTTCTCTGGAAGCTTGTTATATCGTATAATTTGCTTGGAATTAAGCAGGTTCCAGCGAAAGCAGATAAAGACTGTATGGTTCACTTTATCTGGCATATACACAAAAACTGAGCTAACACGAGCCTCTTTTTATAGTGTTCCCTCAAATGTGCCAAGGATGGATATGAATGGAAATGGTCCATTGCAGCCGTGCTTGGATGTTCGATCAGATCCTGTGTGGGACAGTTTATCTTTTCCAAAATCATACTACATAAGTCCTTTAAAACTCTCATTCTGGTACAAATACAGAGTCTTCCACTAGAGATAATATCTTACGGAGGAGCAATAGTATTCTCCAGTATGCTTGTTATTTTAAGACACTAAACCCAAATCATATCGCATAGCTACTCCTGGGAAGCTCATTGGTATATTTTATATGTTTCCAAATTCTCCCCTCCACATTGGATACATGTTCGAGAAGGGCAAATGGGCGGGGGTCTCGATGCC